>NC_056508.1:9153050-9170773 GCF_014905685.2 Nematolebias whitei
CCTTTTTTTTTTTTTTTTTTCTTTCCTTATTTTGTCTTGTTTTTGGTTAAGGGGGGAAGGGGAGGGAGGGGAAGAGGGGAGGGAGGGGGGAAAGGGGGAAGGAAAAAAAAAGAAAAAATTGGAGAAGTCATGTAAATTCTGTTTAATGTATGTAATGTCAATTATATATTCTCCTGATAAATAAAAATTAAAAAAAAAAAAAAGAAATGTAACGAATAAGCTCTCAAAGCTTCACTGAGACTTCGCCCAGTCCTTAAAACGTTTCTCCATCTATTTAAAACAACTCGTTCGAATTATCAGAACCGAGCCGGACCAGAGTCACGTCTGGACCACAGTTAAAACAGAATAACGTTTCCACAGCTCAGCTTAGTTACACACAACAGACGTACAATCTCAGCTTGAAAAAAGACTCAATGACTCTATTTCAGCTTTCAAAACATCACTAGCTGCAAACATTTCTGTAAGCTTTCTCTGAGCATCTCAGTTCAACTCGCTGCGTTTCACAGCAGCTGATTTTCTGCACTTTTTTTTTATGCCAACATGATAATTCAATTGTCACACGAATACAGTCCATTTTATGAACCTGTAAGAGGCCACCAGATGTAGTATGAACATATGCTGATATATTCATAAATTAAATGGATTATTTCATTTTTCTGGACTGTATAATGACGTGCATCTGAATTTAATAAAATGTGGACGGAAACGTTAATTATCTTTGACTCACCAACGACAGTGGGTCATTTATTAACAGAATCAAGTTTAACACATCACACATTTACATTAATTGGCAAGAATTGAAAATAACGACAGCTTATTAATCAGTTTTACAGGAAGTAAACAATACGGCGATTGTTTTCTCACTTCCAGTAGTACAACAGACATTAACCACACGGCGGTGGTTGAAAAACTTTGCTTCAGACATTTCTAAAAATATCTGGATTAATTTCTTAGCAGATAGAAGAGTTTAAAGATTGAAGTTTAGAGGGAGGGAGATGGTGTGTGGTGAATTTGTCTGTTATAACCAGAAACAGCACGCTCCTTTGGACCAGCTTGTCCCAACGGTACACTTTGGTTGAAGATCGACTTTTTACCTTTCTGAAGATATGTCAGTTCCGGCGTAAAGTTCACTTCGAGCCACTTTTCAGCGTCTCCGTAAGAACAGCTAAACCTCGGGAGTCGTGAGATCATCCAGAACAGACTTCATAATTCCTCTGAACTTCTCTCGTCCAGCTTAGTGGCAGATGTACTGAGCATGCTGCATTCCAGCATTCTGGACTCTGGAACTGCCGAGTTTCAGAACTGCAGAACTGCTCGAGCTCCTGCAGAACTTCTTCATCTACAGCAACTAACTTGAACTAGGAAGTACCAACATTTAAAGAAAGCTCACTTCCGGTTCATTTGAGAACTTTCTGATTGGTCGATTGACCAAAACAGAGGTGTGTTTTGTGATGTAAGGTGTTATGAAAAGTCAAGGAAAAAGATTAAGATTGTTTAAGAACAGACAGAAGATTGTTATGAAGAACTCAGACTCCGTGGAGTCAATTCTCTAGTATCTTGCTGTAAAAGTTAAACATGACATTTCTTTTTCAGTAAACTTGCAGTTGACCGAAACTTGAACTTTGACCAACTTACACACTTGCTCATTGAAGACAGAAAATCAGACAATGCATCATTAACCTGATTTCTTCTTTGAATGAGGATTAAAAATCGTTATTACTGTTTCACAGTTGATTTAAAAATGAGTAGTTCCCTTCAACATTTAAACATTGTTTGAACTAACACAATTTGATTATCAAACATTTGTAAAATAGTAATGATAATCGAAAGTAGTCTTCTTTTACTTGATTAATTCAAGAAAGAAAGTCTCAGGATGGGTCAACCTGTACTTCTGGATTCAAATCAATGAAATGACAGTTTCTGTCCCATATGGTCCTTAAGGTCAGGACTTGACCTCAGGCTCAGGCCTAGTTCACTACACACTGTTACGCCGATGATTCTCAGATCTATCTGCCTTTAAAACCAAACAGTTCCTGCTCCATCCACCCTTTGCTAAAATGTCTTGATGACATCAAGACTTGGATGGCTGCAAACTTCTTGAGTTTTAATGATCAGAAGACTGAGGTCATTGTGTTTAACTCAAGCTCTACCACTGTCACTGATCCTGTAAACCTGCACTCCCTTCAGCCTCATCTAAAGCAGTCGGTTACCAATCTCGGGGTAGTGTTAGACTCGGACTTTAAGTTTAATAAACAGATCAACTCTGTTCTACAAAAAAGCTTCTTTCAGCTAAGGCAAATAGCAAAGCTTAAGTCCGTTCTGTCCAGATCTGACCTTGAAAAACTAGTCCATGCATTTATTACAACCCGGCTGGACTAAAGCGCTGAAAGGCGCTTTTTAAATAAAATGATTATTATTATTATTATATTATTACTGTAACTCGCTTTATGTTGGGGTTAGTCAGGCTTCACTTTCACGTCTCCAGCTCGTACAAAATGCTGCAGCTCGGCTACTAACAGGAACTCGCAGGTTTGAGCACATTACTCCGGTTTTGTCCTCTCTTCACTGGCTTCCTGTACGTGTCAGAGTTGATTTTAAAATTCTCCTGCTGACATTCAAGTGCATTAACGGCCTTGCACCATCATATCTCTCTGACCTTCTTCATCCTTATGCTCCTTCTCGGGCTTTGAGATCATCAGACCAGCTGCTTTTGGCCGTACCAAAAACCAGGCTGAAGCCAAGAGGAGATCGAGCGTTTTCAGTCGTGGGCCCTAAACTTTGGAACAATATGCCCATCAACATTCGACAGGCCACCTCAGTCTCAGCTTTTAAATCTCTCCTAAAAACACATCTATACTCATTGACATTTAACACAGGGTGATCGGCTTTAGATCTAGATCTAGTTTTTCATTGATGCTGATTCAGTTTATGCTTTTGTTATTATTCCTATTTAACACAAGGTCATCATATCTGATTTAGTATTTCATTGTTTCTGACTGAGTTTATGCTTTTTGTTATTATTTCCTTGACTTTTGACACAATGTGATCTGATTTAGTATTTCATTGTTTCTAATTGTTTTTGGTTTTATATTTTTATTCCATGTGCTGTAAATATATCTTGCTAATTTTTTTTTGATGATGTGATATTTTGTTAAGCACTTTGGTAACAGTTTCTGTGTTAAATGTGCTCTACAAATAAATCTGACTTGACTTGATTAGAAATGCACAAAAATGACCTTTTGACCCAAAATGGCTGACTTCCTGTTGATTTTGGACCAGCGCTCCAAGAGACTTTTTCATAGGTCCTGAGAAGATACACATGTTTGCTGAGTTTCAGAATAATCGGTCAAAAAATGGCTTGGGGCTAAGGTTTTAAAATATTCTAGGGGGCGCTGTGGAGGCTATTGGCCAATTATCATGGACATCTGTTCAAGGGGTGGATAATCATCAATCATAGTGATTTTGGTGAACCTAGGCTCAAATCTGTGGAATTTAGAGCCAAACGTATTGCAATGTCGTCACTTCTGACTTCGCCACGCCGCCACGCCCACATTCTCCAGCGAAAACATTTTGCGCTTTAAAGCAAGTCAGACCATCTTGTTATATGTCTTCTAACACAGGATCATCCTGTTTAGGTCAAGGATATCAGAGGGGGAGCATTCCAAGCCAAAAAAGTGACTTCCTGTTATGAGGGGGCGGGGCTGTGATCACGTCAGAATATGACCACAGAGAATCATCGGGCATCGGACAGGGATGGCTTATGCCAAGTTTTGTGCATTTTGTTTTTTCAATGTGAAAGTTATAGCGTTTGGAAATTTATGGCGTGAGATGTAACTTTGAGGCCTGGCCACGCCCCTTTAACATATATGAAAACGCAATTTTTTAAATAAATTTTATTACCCAATGTCTTAAGGTCAAATCCACCAAGTTTGAAGGCAATCTCTCAAAATGCCTAGGAGGAGTTCGTTAAAATTTGCCATGTATGAAAAGTGAAAAATGCCCCAAAATGACCTTTTGACTCAAAATGGCCGACTTCCTGTTGGGTTTGGACACAGACCAAGTCCACGGTTGCCTCAGATGCTCTCATTGAATTCAGTGTAAACTTTATTCTCCCTGACTTTTAGGCACTACGACCTAAGAGTTCTTGGGGGCGTGCCTCATCATCGTGCATACATACAGGCACATGCATTACAACGTAATTCATGTTACATTGACATCGGCTTATGTAGCTCTGTGGAGCTGGTCGTTACATTCTAAACCACCAAAGCTAACACTCAGGGTGGTTTAACTGTGCTGTTAAAAGAACTACCCTTTTGTTATCACATCAGTGAAAGAAAAAGAAAAAACAGTTTGATATCCTGATGCATGCTCAATAATCCAGGTAGAAAAATCTAAAAAAGTTAAATCTGGTCCTCTGGACATTCAAAAAATAAAACAAAGCAAAACAACAACAACAAAAACAGTTTGATCCTCCAAAAGCAAATGAGAACAATAGACTAGTCTTCTTTAAAGGAGGGACGTTTTATACTGGAAGATTTTTGTGGAGAATATATGACTGAAAATCCTGGCCCTCTTATAAAGCTAATGACCCCTTTCCACTGCTCCTACTCAGCCCCAACCCTGCTCAGTCCGCTATGGTTTGAGCACTTTTCCACTGTCACTTTTTAGCTGATTCGAGGCTGAGTCGGCCCCTTTTTTTCTCTCTGCTTCTCTGGTAGGACCGTGCGAGCTGAGTCGGGAACGAAACATGACGTCAGAACACGGTTGGTCACTGATTGGTCAGGGGGAGGAGTCAGTGGATCTCAGAAACTTTTCACCGATCCCTCATTTGCAATTTCTCGGAACTCAGAGCAGCGGCTGGATATATTTGTAAGATTTTAAAAACAATAATGACAACACCGCGTTTAATGCTTAAGTCAAGACGTTTTGTGTTTGGTGACCGACGACAAAATTCGAGCGAGCGGAGTCACCGCAGAGAATCATACAAGCTGCTGACCCGTTGAAGCACGCAAGGCTGGGGCCCGAACTTCGGCTTCACGTGCTCACAAAGTCCGGATTCCGAGCCCTGGCAGGTGGGAGGACCGGGACAGAGGGTAGAAATGTTTTTTTTATTTTATGTATAAAAAATAATGTTTTTTTAAATCAGTGAAGATTAAAAATAAACGGTGCCGGCTTTATCATGAAATCCTGTTTTCACTTTGACTTTATTAAATAATCTGTTAATTAAAGTTAACTTAGCTGAAAAAAAATCATAAAAAGACAAAATTATTGGATCTGTCAGGAATATTTCCCTCAAACATGTTTAAAGAAGAGCTACAGCCTTTAGTTCAACTTTAACCCACAGGTACAAATCACAAAACAAGAATTACACTTTAAATCAAAGCTAAAATAAAATCTGTATACAAGAAATATAAAAACATATCTAAACTGATCAATAAAAGTAGATACAAAATGAGTGCAAATGCATCAAATGATGAAGAAAAATATAGAATTTTAAATATAAATTGTTCTGTAGAATCTGGTTCATCAGATTTAATTCAATTCAGTTTATTTATATAGTGCCAAGTCACAACAGCAGTCGTCTCAGGGCACTGAACAGAAAAATTCATATTTAAAAATAATAATTTAACATTATTTATCTGAGGAACAGACTGCTTTGAGTTTAACTCATTGCAGAACTCTCACTCAGTGAACTAAAGTTTATTAAAAGTTCATCAGTAGGATTTTGGATTCTGGACACGCCTCCAGAACTGGTCCTGAAGTGCGGTGCAAATCCAGGCTGATCTGAGCAGGGCTGAGCAGAGTTGGGGCTGAGTAGGAGTGGTGGGAAAGGGGCATAACAGCATTACAGTGGCAGGACAGAGACCCCCGACTTCTCACCAGAATATGTGTTTAAATAAAATAGTGAAACAAGAGTCAGTCAACTGAATCCGTATAGGCCTTTTTTTGTTTAGCATTTTCGTTTGAGGATCTTTTCTGCCCATATGGTTACAAGCTACAGCCAGGAATCAGCCGTTGCATCAATGAGGTGACCACAGCCACAGGGTTGACGTGTGTTCAGGTTCAGTGGCAGCATT
This sequence comes from Nematolebias whitei, assembly GCF_014905685.2. NCBI lineage: Eukaryota > Metazoa > Chordata > Actinopteri > Cyprinodontiformes > Rivulidae > Nematolebias > Nematolebias whitei. Next base: position 9,159,128 of record NC_056508.1, read on the forward strand.
CTTCCAGCCCAGGCGCACAGTTTTAAAAGCGGTGCATACACACACCAAAGGGAAAACAATGTACCGGTATTTCAATAAGTGAGCAGTCGAGATGCAGACTGCTGGATCACCGTCACTGGTTTGCAAACAGTTTACAGAGACTGCAATGAAAAATTCATGTTTTCATCAATTTTGAGTCACCTTCTACAGGTCCTTCTAAAAAAATTGGCATATTGTGATAAAGGTCATTATTTTCCGTAATGATAAAAATGAAACTTTCATATATTTCAGATTCATTGCACACCAACTGAAATATTTCAGGTCTTTAATTGTTTTAATACTGATGATTATGGCATGCAGCTCATGAAAACCCAAAATGCCTGTCCCAAAAAATTAGCATATCATGAAATGGTTCTCTAAACAAGCTATTAACCTAACCATCTGAATCAACGACGTAACTCTAAACACCTGCAAAAGATTCCTGAGGCTTTTAAAAACTCCCAGCCTTGTTCATTACTCAAAACCGCAATCATGGGTAAGACTGCCGACCTGACTGCTGTCCAGAAGGCCATCATTGACACCCTCAAGCAAGAGGGTAAGACACAGAAAGAAATTGTTGAACGAATAGGCTGTTCCCAGAGTGCTGTATCAAGGCACCTCAGTGGGAAGTCTGTGGGAAGGGAAAAGTGTGGCAGAAAACGCTGCACAACGAGAAGAGGTGACCGGACCCTGAGGAGGATTGTGGAGAAGGGCTGATTCCAGACCTTGGGGGACCTGCGGAAGCAGTGGACTGAGTCTGGAGTAGAAACATCCCGAGCCACCGTGCACAGGTGTGTGCAGGAAATGGGCTATAGGTGCCGCATTCCCCAGGTCAAGCCACTTTTGAACCAGAAACAGCGTCAGAAGCATCTCGCCTGGGACTGCTGCTGAGTGGTCCAAAGTTATGTTCTCTGATTACAGTAAATTTTGCATTTCCTTTGGAAATCAAGGTCCCAGAGTCTGGAGGAAGAGAGGAGACACAGAATTCACATTGCTTGAGGTCCAGTGTCAAGTTTCCACAGTCACTGGGGTGTCATGTCATCTGCTGGTGTTGGTCCACTGTGTTTTATCAAGGGCAGGTTCAATGCAGCTAGCTATCAGGGGATTTTGGAGCACTTCATGCTTCCATCTGCTGAAAAGCTTTATGGAGATGAAGATTTCATTTTTCAGCACGACCTGGCACCTGCTCACAGTGCCAAAACCACTGGTAAATGGTTTACTGACCATGGTATTACTGTGCTCAATCGGCCTGCCAACTCTCCTGACCTGAACCCCATAGAGAACCTGTGGGATATTGTGAAGAGAAAGTTGAGAGACGCAAGACCCAACACTCTGGATGAGCTTAAGGCCGCTATCGAAGCATCCTGGGCCTCCATAACACCTCAGCAGTGCCACAGGCTGATTGCCTCCATGCCACGCCGCATTGAAGCAGTCATTCATGCAAAAGGATTCCTGACCAAGTATTGAGTGCATAACTGAACATGATTATTTGAAGGTTGGCGTTTTTTGTATTAAAAACACTTGTCTTTCATTGGTGGGATGAAATATGCTAATTTTTGGGACAGGCAATTTGGGTTTTCATGAGCTGTATGCCATAATCATCAGTATTAAAACAATTAAAGACCTGAAATATTTCAGTTGGTGTGCAATGAATCTGAAATATATGAAAGTTTCATTTTTATCATTACATTATGGAAAATAATGACCTTTATCACAATATGCTAATTTTTTGAGAAGGACCTGTAATCTTCAGCTGTCGCAGCTCAGTGTCACCACCTTTAGAGTCGATTCAGTGAGTGGACTCTACCTTTAACTTTGAGGTAGTGTCCTCCAAAACGGTAGGCTTCAAAGTTGAGGGACAGCGGTGTGTTGGACTGATCGAGGAACAAGTCGACCCGTGACAACTCGATGCCATTCCTCTCAAACACCGGACCCAACACCTCTCTGGTAACAAAGAAAATAAAGAATTCTTACATAATTCACCAAGCTGGAAACCAAAGGTTTGTGTGGCTACCGCTCACTCCGCTCACCTCAGTGTTTTCTTTTTCATTGCAGGAACAATTTCGGTGTTGATGTCCACATTCAGGTCAAACTTCAGGCTGAAGCACTCCTTGCTGGGGTCCTGCAGAGAGCAGACACACTTTTGGTTTATACACACACTCTGGGATGCCCAACAGTGTGTACAACATGCCCATGGGGGGCTCCTTGCATCTACGCTCCCTGGCTCAGACCACAGTCATGGTGAAGCCAGTATGTCATGGCTGACTTTGTGTCAGCTCCATCACAAAGAATGCACAGGAGGTCAGGCTGGATGATTGTCTTTTGCAGGATTACGTACATCAGTGTGTCTCCGTGGCTTCTTCTTTCCCAACTTCATCCCCACAGTTTTAATCCCTCTGTAAAACAGTTTTACACATTGTCACACCCCAGTTCTCCAAAACAGCCTCATACAGTGCACAAGAACACCCCCAGCCCCCACAACATGTGACCACTGAGACCCAAAACATAAAACACACATTTCATGTTTGTAGATGGTCCTCCCGTGTGAAAAGACCGAGGCAGAATGACTAAACACAGGCTGGATGTGGTGGAAGGTTACTGACCCGCGATCATTGCTCCCCTCTTCCTCTTCCTCCATGTCGGAGGGGGGGCTGGTGCGTGGGGGACAGGAGCGTGTGGACACGTTCCGAGCCAGGATGGAAGCTTAAGGTTAAAAAAACACAGCAGTCACTTCCTCTGTCGGACAACAAATGACCAACCTTCAATGCTGAGCTTTACCAAGGTGTAAATTCAAAAATCAAAACATTTATACCCAAATCTGTGTGTTTTTTACCAAACCATCTAGTGAACCACAAGACATGTGCATATTTTATTGGAAATTTACTAAATTATACACTGGATTTAGATCTACAGCTGACTAACTTGTGGAGTGAGATTATTTTAGAATGGCTGGCACAGCCAGCTGACTAGAAAAAAATAAAAATAAAAATAACTTTACAGATAAAACTGCAAATATTGAGGAAAAACATTTGTGTGGTAGTATTACAGAAACATGCCCATTTCACCTTCTGAATGCTAACTGCACCAGATCTTTGTTTACAATTTTGCCATAACCAATTTGGATTCAACTTGATCTTTCCGTTAGCAAAATATCTTATGAAATCTTAAAACCTTCAGAAAACGACCGCACACACAAGCCAACTTGGTTCAAGATGGCAGCCACAGCTGCCTGACCTTATAGAACACAAAAGAGTTATTATTTGGTCAGTTTTACAAATATTGTGCTAAAATTTGATTTGGTAGTAGCCGAGAGTCGTTCACAACACATCCTCCATGTGCTACTCATTTGAAACTAGCATTACTTGTTGGAGTCAACCTGTTTTTGTTGTTAACAAAATATCTTAAATCACTTGACAGATGCTAAGTACCGTATTTTTCACCATATAAGTTGCAGTTTTTGCATACATTAGCATGCCTGTGACTTATACAGCGAATGGACTTATTTAGGTTGTTTTCCATATTTATAACCCAATTTCTCAGAATCAGAATAAACTTTATAGTCATTGCACCGAGATACAATGCCAATATGTACGTACAGTCATCTGAAAGATGGGCGAAGTGCACGAAGCTGCGGTTTTAAATAGCGTGGCCTTCTTATTCTTATTCAGAATAACATTTTGCTTAGATGAGAAAAGGGAAGAAAACATGAGGAGAGAGGGTATAAAAAAAAAAGATCTCTCACGCCGTGTCCTAGACAGAGCACAATTTGAGGCATAAAAAAAAATACCACAGCAAAGCAACATAAATAGACATGTACATATAGGCCGGTGAAGACATTGAATTTTTAAGGGAAAGTCGTAGCATAGTCCAGAGCCCCAGCACCCCCTCTCAGCCATTGTCCAGATAAGAGGTGTCATTCATCATCAGCTTGGTTGAGGCTCTGTCACATGTCCACTGCCTTGGGGAAGGGAGTGGTGAGGAGACTGTCAAAGCATCTTTGTTGTTTTCAAAACATGCCAGGAGGAGTTGAGATAAGTCCAGCGTCAAGGCTACAGTTTGGGTCAGGCAGAACTCCTGAATTGCTGTTTCTGCCTTTTTAAAATCTCGCTGGTATATATTCCTCCGATGGAACTCCAAATTAGCCAAATTGATCCTTTACGCCAAAAGTCGAGCTCACAGCATTCTCCAAGATTCCCACCGTTCATGGGTGCTGCCAGAAAGTTCACAATCCTGATAACAACCTGCTACAGCTCCCTGCTGCAGCTCCCCAAATTCAGTCTGAGTGCTGTCGAGTTTCGACACATCCACACAAATTTATAGACAATCCAGAATTCATCAGCCAAACAGAAAAAAAAACAGTTGTCATCATGAATCCAATTTGTTTCTGTCAAGGTAAGAGGGTCCTCCTTATGCCCTGACACCTGTCGGGAGAAGTTGATCAATTTTGTTGAGAGACCAGCTGATCCTTCGAATTAAGAGGTATGCAGAAAAAAAAGAGGCTTTTTAAGGGTTCACAGGACAAAAGAGTGCAAGCAGGGAAGCGGGTGGGGGAAGAAGACCAGGGAGGCACGTCTGGTTTCACTGGAACACAGAGAGAAAAAAAAAAGGAAAAAAAAAAGAGATTTGACAATTTCATTCATTCTGACATGGAAAATATTGAAATCTACCATTTTCAGCCACTAAAGAGCCCTCGACTAATATGGCAAGACAAGTGTCATATTAATAGGTAAAAGTGACTATTAATGAGACACTTGGCTTGCCATACCAAGCCACCTTCATCTCACTCCAGAACTCCTGGAGCAAACGTCAAATCAGCTGCATTTCACTGCACCGCCCAGGTGAAATGCAGCTGATTTGGCCATTAAAGTGCATTTATTAAGGAAAAGTTCAACTGAGACACACCTTTACTATTATGTCAAGCAAACCAATAATTGGTTTTGGGTGGTTATCTTGGTAAATTTCAAAGAAATGCACAGCGAGTCATCTGTGCGCTCTGCAGCCGCAAAACGATTTTTGAAAATGCACCTGATTTGATCATTAAAGTGCATTTATTAAGGAAAAGTTAAACTGAGACACACCTTTACTATAATTTCGAGGAAAAAAATATTGTTTTTAAGTGTTAATCTTGTTAAATTCTTCTAGTCCTTCAGTGCAAGCTCCCGCGGCCGCCATTTCGCAGTCAATCGATTTTTGGCACAACTCCAGCCCACATTTCCGTGTTGTCAGAGATGATGCATAATAGATGCGACTTATACAGCAAAGTGATTTATTTATATATTTTTTTTCCACTTTATTAGCCATATTTGGACTGATGCAACTTATACAGAGGTGTAACGTGTACGGCGGCAAGTACGGTGAAGTTTTCCAGTAAATTGAAGTGCATCAACAACTGATTAACTTTTGGAGTCAACCCAATTCAAGATGTAATCAACATTAAACAAACGCATAAATGTCTTGAACTCAGTAGATTTGACTGATATTAAGTTGACATTTGGAGTAATACACAACTCTGAGTCTGATATTTTGGGATAACTCATGACACTGTGGCTGGATCACCAGCAAACTGGTTGATCCATGAGAAGGTGCTATTTATAAGACTGAGCTTGCTGCATCTCCTCAGGCTGAAGGAGCCTTTTATATAAAAGACAAAACGTTTCAACAAAGAAGAATCTGTCCAGAGGACCTGACTCAACCTTGTTAGATTGTGGCTAATGCTATTTTCAAGGTTTGACCAAAATAGCTACAACTCTGTCATTTCTCATTTTAATCTAAAACTCTGGCATGGAATGCGGTGGGCGATATGCATTCCTTCAAGGGATGCTAGGCATTTAATCCAAACAATTATTTAACAAATGATTTCTGCGAACCTGCAGTGAGTTATTACACTTCTAGCTTCTGAGCTCTTTAGTTTTTAGCAACCAAGTAGTCCAGCAGTTTACAAATGCATTGCATGAAACTAGCTCAATGAAGGTTAGTTTGCTCAATTTTATTGGTCTAATTTCCTGACATCTTTCTAAACATAAAGACTGAAAAGGGCTGGAAGAAACTGGTAAATCCAAACCTTGAATAAAGTTTGTTTTCCTTAGTAAACAGTAAAACTCACAGTAGTGATTGCTGGAAACACAGGTGTGTTTGTCACCAATGTATTAAAGTGAACAAAGAAACCTGAAGGAACTCAACACCTGGGCTTTGAAAGACACCCTGCAGTTTAGTTAACACAAGCCCAGTTCCTTTGAAAACCACCCACTGTGTTCAAGCCAGTTGGCCCTGCTGAAGGCCTTCACTCACGGTTTAATGCAAATATTGCATCAGTTAGAGCAAGAACGTCAAACTCCGTTATACAAGGGCAGTGGTGGGATGTAACTAAGTACAAGTACTTCATTACTGTACTTAAGTACATTTTTCATGTATCTGTACTTTACTTAAGTAGAGTTCAACGTGGGTACTTTTGGCTTTTACTGCACAACATTTTACATCAAGCATCTGTACTTTCACTAGGGATGCACCGATCCACTTTTTTAAACTTCCGATCCGCTCTCGATACCTGTCTGAATATTGGTCGATACCGATCCAGTTCTGATATCATCATCATTGATTTTATATGAGGCTATAATAATCTCCTCTCAAGTACAATTTGTACAAATCTATGCATGCATGGCCAAAAAGGCAACTTGAGGTAAGTTTTATTAATTTTGTATAAGTTTTAAAGTTAGAATTAAATTCTGCTAACACAAAACACGTTTCTTTTTATTCCTAGCTTTAAAGTGGATATTAAAAAGTGATTAAATTTAAGTGATTTTTTAAAGTTATTTTATATTTTTTTAAATAAGGGACAGATATAAGATTTTTTTTCTTCTTTCTGCACTCTTTTTATTCAATGTTTTCTTTTTCATGATTTTTAATTTTTTTTTAATTTCTTTTAAATGAATGAATTAAATTAAATAAAATGTTAAATGGCTTCAAACCCCTGCTAAGTTCATGGCATAAACCAACAGACATGTTCCCGTTTTTAGTATTTTACATCACTTTATAATGTAGCCGTTTTTGTTTTTAATATAATTTTCAAATCACATGTTTTTTATGATTGTCTACTGTTGTACTGATAAATATCTCCTGGAGGGTAAACTATATCTTGGCTGCAAGTATCAAGCTGTGAAAGCCTTCGTTTTCTAAAACTGATAGTGGTGGGTCATTAATTATGAAGTTTAGTAACTTCTCGGTAAACATTTGAGCTCCGTGGATTCAGCGATGTCTTCTTCTTGTTCAATCCGAAGCAGGCAGCCTGATTTGGAGCAGCCGCGCTCAGTCTGTCCCTCCTCAGAGACGGGCAGACTGAGCGGGGCAAATTGGATGCGGCTGGCCGGGATCGAGTCGCCTCTTTCCGGTTGAGCAAAGAGCAGCACCCTGCTGAAGCCACGGAGCTCGAATGTCCAACGTAAAACTAACTTTATCACAGTTTAATGTGGCGCGATGGCTCTGCAGACATTGCACGTTGCTGTCTTGTTTGGTGGTGTTTCTAGTGTAAAATATTTCCACACAGCGGACATGTTTCGATGAAAAGTTTGTTAGCTGTTAGCCAGAGTACTGCTAACTCAGTCCTCACATTGTAGCTGGCTGCAAACTATGAACTGGATTTCCTGAATGTGAGGCGTGTCTTATTACTCTGGGTTCATGAGACACGCCGCCGTTCAGGAAATCCATTCCGTAGTTTGAAGCCAACTTGCATCATGGATCGGAAATATTGGCAGGTGGATCGTAAAAATCTGATACGTAAATTATGCTAGTATCGGAGGCCGATACCGATACTGGATCGGCCCCATCTCTAGTACTTTCTACTACACTACATTTCTACAATGCGTTGAGTTACAAGTCACATTCACGTTGTAGCTTTTTGATTTGTTTGTTAATTTGAAAGTAATCAATGGCGAGAAGAGAGTTGGTCCATTGAATCACTGCAAAATGGTCAGGTAACGTTAGACCTGCCTTCAAGAAGAGCTAAAAGATTATTGAAAGACTATAGAAAGACTGTTCAGTACAGCAGGCCAGTTTCTCTCTTCCAAAAGAGCCAGACTGAACTAAAAAAAAAACATTGAAAACCAAATTCTTCTGAACTTGAACAAGAAATTATTGCAGCAATATTAAAATGTGTCAGTTCATGATGTTAGGAGATAAGAGATGTCTCCAAATGTCTCGACACTCGGGTCCAAGTTTTGAAAGTGGCGTCAGGAAGTTAAAATACTATTCACTATTGACCCATTACAAGGTTGACTAGACAGTATTTTAAATAGAGTTGATGACAAACTGGAGTTGAACTGATCAGAGTCTATTCTTTGTTAGGTCTAATGTTCCTTTTTTCAGACAGACAACTTTTACTTAAATACCATCAATCAACCTTTATTTATACAGGTAAATCCCATTGAGCCTCGAGGACTCATTTACAAGAGAGACCTGATTTCAACAAAGAAAGATGACAACAATGGACAACAGCAACAACAATAAGCAGTTATAAAAACTCATACTACAGTTTTTTTTTTTTTTTAACAAATAGGATGGCTAAAAGGAAAAAGGTAACAAAACCAAAAAAAACTACTAGATTCCGAGACAAATGTATAAAACTAAAAACAGGAACATGTCTGCATTGGTCCCTGCCAGGAGTCCAACAGATTCTTAAAGCCACTTAGAGAGGTCAAGGTCGAGAGCTTCAAACCATACCATACCATACCATACCATACCATACCACTTTATTTATAAAGCACTTAAAACAGCTACAAAGCCAACCAAAGTGCTGTACAGACAAAACAACAGGTAACACACAAAGCAAAATACAAACTGAGGTAAATCAGAATATAGACATAAAAACGATGCAGATAATGACGACAAACCAGTGTGGAGCATACAGAATCAAAACACAGATCATCTGGTGTTGAAAGCTACTGAATACTAGTGAGTTTTTAAACGGGACTTGAAAACCGAGAGGGAAGGGGCCTGTCTGACAAACAGAGGTAACTCGTTCCAGAGTCTTGGTCCTGCTACAGAGAAGGCCCTGTCACCTCTGCGCTTAAGACGAGTTCCTGGAACTGTGAGGAGCAACTGGTCCGCTGACCTCAGGGAGCGTGGTGGGACATACGGTTGTAGCAAATCAGAGAGATGGGGGGGGGGGGAGAGACACTGTTCAGTGATTTGTAGACGTACATGAGTATTTTGAACTGGATTCGAAAGTGAACCGGTAAACAGTGCAGTGAGGCCAAAACTGGTGTAATGTGCTCCCTTTTGCCTGTACTGGTTAAAAATCGGGCTGCTGCATTCTGGACCAGTTGTAGTCGTGCAATGGAGGTCTGACTGATACCAAACAGGAGCGAATTGCAGTAATCAAGCCTAGATGTAATGAATGCATGTATTACTGTCTCCAGGTTCTTTTTGGACAATATGGGCTTCAGTTTAGACAGCCGCCTCAGTTGGAAGAAGCATGATTTTACAATCATGTTTACATGATTGTTAAGCTTCAGGGAAGGGTCCATTATCACGCCCAGATTAGTGACTGTTTTTCTGACAGGGTTAGAGCGGAGAGGTCGATACAGTGGTTTGTGATTGTGTCATTGGGAGGGAACAACATGACTTCAGACTTCTTTCCATTGAAACTTAAGAAGTTTAAAGCCATCCAGTCCCTGATGTCAGCCAGGCAGTTGAGCAGCGGTTGAATAGAGCATGTACCATTGTGTCTTAGGGGGAAGTAAATTTGACAGTCATCGGCATAGAAGTGGAAGGGCATGTTCTGTTTCCGGAAAATAGCACCAAGCGGCAGCAGGTATAAAGAGAATAGGAGGGGACCCAGGATGGACCCCTGCGGAACCCCCCATTTGTGTTTACTGCAGTTAAAATGACACATTGATTTTCCTTTGCACTGAATAAAAACTATCAAAGGTCCTCTTTTTTATTTTGCTTAATGGCATTTAACTCTGCATGCCATCCCTGAAATTCTGATGCACAGAATCACAAGTCCAAGTGTGAACTGTGTCACAGAGTAAACACAATAAAAACATGCATTATCTGCAGCATTGTTCATTAAAATGACTCAACACTATTAATGTATTACAGAAAATATACATATGGTAGACACTTAATGATATTGTAGACCATTGTACATTCAGCAAGTACTTTTACTTTTAATACTTTAAGTATTTTTAAAAGCAAGTACTTAATTATTTTTACTTAAGTAAAAACATTAATGTGGTACTTCTACTTTTACTAGAGTACATTTTCGTCTGTTTATTTGTACTTTTACTTAAGTACAGCGTTTGAGGACTTTCTCCACCACTGCACAAGGGGGAGAAATTAACCACTGGTCCAAGCCAAAGACCAGCCTCAGCTAATTTTTATTGAAAAACACATTTACATATTGAAATTACATTGGCTTTAGATGCAACACGACAACTTATTCATGCAGAAATATGAATAACCTTTTCCAGTTGATGTTTATGTAGAATTAAGAACATATAAAATGTAATGGATACGTTTTTGAAGCAAAAGGAAAAGTACGAGACTGTCAGAGACTGGTGGGTCCAGTCTAAAACATTTAAAATATTATCTTAGAGACCAGACGAAATGTAAACCAGGACCATATTTGGCCAGCAGGCCTGCAGTTTGGCACATGTGATTAGATTTCTGTGGTTAGGAACAGGAAGAACAGCACCATCAAGTGTGTGTGTGAGAACATGGATTCTGAAAACATCCAGCTTCTGCTCTGATTCTACCTCATCTCTACACATGTAACCAAATTCTTTATCAGCATCAATCAGTTTCTTTAGGACTGTGAAACAGTCAAATAGTGACATCACCAGCCTTATATAGACATTAAATCCCATGTGAGTGATATTTCACAGTGAAGTTCTGTAATGAGGTAATGGGGATGACTTCATCGCCCCAGAGGGGGAGCACCAAATAAAGAAATCATCTACCTTGAGGTTGTAAGTCGAATCGAGGGTGTCGATCAAAGTGCATGTTGCCTGCGCTCTCCGGATGGCAGCGTGAGTCACATGACTCACACAGATGAATCGGGTTTTTGTTGTTCAGGTCCTGGCAGTCTGGATGATGACAAACCTAAACACAGGGACAGAGGCAAGTCAACATAACTGCTGCATGCACAAAGTGTCTGCATTACAGGCAGGTGCAGCTTAGAAAAGGCTGAGCCAAAGAGAAAATATCATCAGAGTCACACGTCTGGAACCAACTCCTGCCTTACTATTGTTTCTGTCATAATGAGCCAACCACAGAGGCCGCCACAGGCCGCTCCGAGGTCCAGGGACTCCAATCTTCCTACAAGCAGTGCCCCTCTGTGACTTAAAACAGTCTATTCAGCTCATCTGGGATCAGTCGGCCCTGAAGCTCTTTAAAGTCATTTCCCCAGAGTCACATTGTAACTGACCACAGATCAGCTAAAAGGAGACTGTGTCCACAGAGCTGTGACAGCAGAAGGCTGCAGGAATTAAGGATCGGACTGGCTCATTCCAGACGGATCCAGCCCCCAGCCCCCCCACCATCTCAGCACCAGCGGATTCTTCAGTCTGTCCTGACTCATCAGAACCACCACCCAGCTCAGGAAGAATGGACGTATGGGGAGACTCAATGAAA
>NC_056508.1:9170873-9174957 GCF_014905685.2 Nematolebias whitei
GTGTGTGTGTGTGTGTGTGTGTGTGTGTGTGTGTGTGTGTGTGTGTGGTACAGCAGAGATCAGAGTGTAACATGGAGACTCTAGCACAAATGTAAACAGCTAAAGAGACACCAGACCTACTATGAATATCTGCCTGTTTTAGAAAAATGTTGCAGCCAAAGGAGAACAAGCAAAGAGCCAAATCATCTGTCTGTGCACAACAAACACAAACATTTCCTGTCAACTCTCTGCTTTTAATTAGTGCAGATAGAAGTTGAATACTGTGCAGTTGGCTTTGTATGCATGCCTGCAGGAAGGCAAGATGTCAACATCCAGCTTCTCTCCTTGTTGGTCTGCTCAGCTCAGGGACATGCAGCTTCACATCGTCCCGTGTGATCTCAGGCAGGAGGTCTGGAGGACAACCAAACAGTGAAGGAATGAAGGTAAAGCCAGGAGTCATTTGGGTGAGGCATTTTCAAATGAAGACATAACACACAGGCAGGAAGGAAGAAAAAAAAGCCTGTATAGAAGCTTTTCCGAAGTACAAAGCCCCCCCACTAATCTTCCAGTCTAATTGGTGCCTGTGCTCTGTCAACGCCATCTGACACTCCTGCGGAGATTAAAAAGCTCCACTCTGAGCTGCACAAACCAGAGTCCTCTCTCCCCTTCCTCTCAGAACTTTGTCCTCCGAGCAGCTCAGACACCCAGAGTAAATGACAAATGGACTGTACTTATATAGCGCTTTCTATCTTATTGAGATACTCAAAGCTCTTTACGCTACAATCTGTGTCCTCATTTACCCATTCATACAGCACTCTAGAATGATTTGTTTAATTAGCTTTGTAGAGATCTAGTAAAGAGACTAATCAGAGCTTTATCACATTCATAAACTGATGTGACACACATCGGAGTCAATGAGGGGTTCAATGTCTTGCCCAGGGACACTTCGGCATGTGACTGCTGGTGGATTCGAACCCCCAACTCTTGCATTGGAGGACGACTGCTCTAACCACTCAGCCACAGCCGCCCAAAGTCAGAGTGACAGACCACTTTCAGATAAAACAAGACTGACTCCAGGATCAATGAGACATTGGTGTTTTTGGTGAACATCAGGTTAATGGTGATTACCGTTCATTTTGCTTTAATGACATTCACTGTTGGTCAACACTGTATTTGAGCAAGTCATCTCATGAAGCATTAAACTCTTTTTATTGAATTTTCAAAACAGTACTTGTTGGATGTACATCTACAAGACATTTGGAGTCAACCCATTCTAGATGACTGACAGCTAATTTACCAACAAGGAAATGGTTAAAACTTACACAAAATTACATTATGAAGCAATATTTATGTGGTGGTAGCTGAGAGTTGTCTTCAACACTTAATTCAAACATTAACATCTCACACTATGTAGAGGTGGCAGGCAGCAAGCATGAAATATGGTGGGCAATTCCTTCAAAGAATGTTTGGCCTTTAACTACTGCATTTTCAAAGCTTTGGCATTTATTTCAGTCATTTATTGAAATGCTGCACGGCCACTTTAACAGTAATGGGCAGATGAAAATAACGTGAGAAAAAAGCATTCCTCAGACATCGAAGCTCCACAATAAGTGGTAGGTCTGGAGGACTGATTTCTCTGATGGGACTGACTCACTGACCTCAACTTACAGCTTCAGGAACACAAATTAATCAGCTGTCTGTTTCAACATTGCAAACTTGTTCTTCTCTGCACGTTACTTTAGTCTAGCAGGGTCAAGCATGGGTGGAGGCCTCGCCAGGAGGTGTGAAGACAGACAGCCAGGTCAGAGAAACAAGGAAATCAAAAACCATATTCAGAAAATGTTCAAACACAGGAACATTCTCTCTCGTTACCAAATGGAAAGATTCACATTCTTGTCATAACTTTAAAAAAAAAAAAAAAAGAGATGGGTGCTTTAGTCAGGGAGGAGTGTAATGCAGGATGAAGAAAAGACTGTCAGGAAGCCCAAAGAATCAAGTTGAAAAAATATCTCAGAGTCTGGAAGAGTTTGTAATGTCGCCTCCTAAAATACCAGAAAACTCAAATACCAAGACAGAGTTCCACTGAACAGTTTTTAATAAATCTGTGGACATGAAAATACACAATGGACTTGGATCAGTCATTATCCTCAACATAAAGCCGGAGGAGTGTGTCAGACAGGCTGACGGTGGGATACGGTGGGGGACAGATGACAGGGAGCCACGAGCCTTACACTGAGTGGACACCAGATGGAGGCGTACATGACAACACGTGCCATGTGATTGTGTCGCTTGTGTATCCCCTTCATGCCTGCTCTTAGATCAGACTGGATTAGTGTGTGTGTGTGTGTGTGTGTGGGGTGGGGGTACCCCCACCGTTGTCTCCTTCCCAACAGCTGAGAACACATACAAACCCTGTGTCTTGCTTATGATGTCTGATGCCATGTGGCACCTGCTTTATGCACCCAGTCTTTAATGCATCCCAGTTCACCACACACACAAATTGGCAAGTGGCGCCAGGGCTGGTGTGAAGTTGTGTCATCGATGAGCAGAGCAGCAGGGATGTGAATGTAATAAAATGTACTCGTTTGAAATAAAAGATGACTGGAGTTTTCTGAGGTGAATCAAGACTCATGTTTGATCCTCCACACCTGAATATTTCCAAGGACCCTGAGGGTTAGAAGATTAGAAAGATGAGTGTGTCTCACACAACCTGTGAAACACTAACACTGGACCAATGGTCAGCACGGAAACATCACCAGCAACAATGTGTGTGTGTGTGTGTGTTTGATTTAAATTTTAAAGTAGAGTTTGAAAGAGCACTACAAATAGGAAGAAGTTATAGAAGCCAAGACTCAAACAACAGACCAGGATAAGTGTGTGCTACATACAAACCGGATTCTAAAAAAGTTGGGACACTAAACAAATTGTGAATAAAAACTGAATGCAATGATGTGGAGGTGCCAACATCTAATATTTTATTCAGAATAGAACATAAATCACAGATCAAAAGTTTAAACTGAGAGAATTTATCATTTTAAGAGAAAAATCTGTTGTTTCCAAATTTCATGGTGTCAACAAATCCACAAAAAGTTGGGACGAGTCCATTTTTACCACTGTGTGTCATCCCCCTTCTTCTTACAACACTCAACAGACATCTGGGGACAGAGACGACCAGTTTCTCAAGTTTAGAAATAGGAATGCTCTCCCATTCATGTCTAATACAGTCCTCGAACTGTTCAATCGTCTTGGGCCTTCTTTGTCACACCTTCCTCTTTATGATGCGCCAAATGTTCTCTATAGGTGAAAGATCTGGACTGCAGGCTGGCCATTTCAGTACCTGGATCCTTCTCCTACGTAGCCATGATGTTGTGATTGTTGCAGAATGTGATCTGGCATTATCGTGTTGAAAAATGCAGGGTCTTCCCTGAAAGAGATGACGTCTAGATGGGAGCATATGTTGTTCTAGAACCTGAACATAGTTCTCTGCATTAATGGTGCCTTTCCAGACATGCAAGTTGCCCATGCCACAAGCACTCATGCAACCCCATACCATCAGTGATGCAGGCTTCTGAACGGAGCGTTGATAACAACTTGGGCTATCCTTGTCCTCTCTGGTCTGGATGACATGGCTTCCCAGTGTTCCATAAAGAACTTAAAAAATCGTGACTCATCTGACCACAGAACAGTCTTCCATTTTGCCACACTCCATTTTAAATGACCCCTGGCCCAGTGCAAATGTCTGAGCTTGTGGAGCTTGCTTAGAAATGGCTTCCTCATTGCACTGTAGAGTTTCAGCTGGCAACGGTGGATGGCACGGTGGATTGTGTTCACTGACCATTCTTTCTGGAAGTATTCCTGAGCCCATTCTGTTATTTCCTTGACAGTGGCATTCCTGTTTGAGGTGCAGTGACGTTTAAGGGCCAGGAGATCACGAGCATCCAGTAAAGTTTTATGGCCTTGACCCTTACGCACAGCGATTGTTCCAGATTCTCTGAATCTTTTGATGTTATGCACGGTTGATGATGATAACTTAAAAGTCTTTGCTATTTTACGCTGGGTAACACCATTCTGGTATTGCTGCACTATCTTTCTGCGCAACAATGGT
>NC_056508.1:9175057-9196572 GCF_014905685.2 Nematolebias whitei
TAACACCATTCTGGTATTGCTGCACTATCTTTCTGCGCAACAATGGTGATCCACTTACCATCTTGGCTTCTGAGAGACACTGACACTCTGAGAATCTCTTTTTATACCCAATCATTTTGTCAATTGACCTAATTAGTGTTAATTGGTCTTCCAGCTGTTCGTTATATGCTCAATTTCCTTTTTCCAGCCACTTATTGCTACTTGTCCCAACTTTTTAGGGATTTGTTGACACTTGGGCAGCTGTGGCTGAGTGGTTAGGGCAGTCGTCCTCCAATGCGAGAGTTGGGGGTTCGAATCCACCAGCCGTCACATGCTGAAGTGTCCCTGGGCAAGACAATGAACCCCTCAAAGCCTCTGATGTGTGTCCCATCGGTGTATGAATATGATAAAGCACTGATTATTCTCATTAGAATGATTTGTTCAATTAGCTTTGTAAAGATCTAGTAAAGTGCTGTATGAATGGGTAAATGAGGACACAGATTCTAGTGTAAAGCGCTTTGAGAATCTTGAAATAAGATAGAAAGGCGCTATATAAGTACAGTCCATTTACCATTTACTGTGAAATTTTGAATCAACATATTTTTCCTTTAAAATGTTACATTTACGCAGATTTAACTTGATCTGTCATCTGTTATATTACGAATAAAATATTGACATTTGCCATCTCCACATCATTGCATTCAGTTTTTATTCGCAATTTGTTTAGTGTCCCAACTTTTTTGGAATCCGGTTTGTATGATCAAAGATCACACCATGTCACACCACTTCAATGTTTAGGTAACTTCTGCTTCAGTGATGCAAATCACGTTTTAATGATGCAGACGTCATCTAGTCCATCAACATATATGAATGGACTATTGAGATATTTTACAACTAGACGCAAGACTGGAAGTCAGAAGTTGAAGCCACAAGTGTCCCCTAACCTCTACAGCTTCCAGTAGAATTCTCAAGTCCTGTCCCTCCATGTAAACAATATGGACATTTTCCGGACTGAAACGTTTCTGTGTGGGACTTTGCATCGATTGTGCAGACCCACATACTGAGGCCCTGTACACACGTAGCCGGATATCAGGAAAACCGAATAGTTTATCATGCGGTGTGGCCTTTCATCCACACGTGAACTCCGGTTGATGTAACTATAAACGAATAATAACAAAAACTCCGACCAAAGTGGAGATTTGAGAAATCTCCTCTTTCGGGTTTGCGTGTGGACTTTCGGAACCGGAGATATGCGCATTATGTCTGCGACAGATGGTGCAGCGCGGCGCTGACGTCACATGTCGTGATGTCGGCATGTGAATGGGGAAACTCGTCGGAGGACTCCGTTGGGTAATGCTCTAAAAAAAGCGCTAAAATATCAACATACTTGTTCTGACAGGATTCCCAGTCGACATTTTCCTGAGTTTTATTAACTTTGTACTCCAACACGGTATTTAATAGTAGTTCAACCTCGCGGTCTGTCCACACAAACGAACCTCCAGGCGCCATGATTCAATACTAACAGGAAGGTGTGGTTGCTTTGAAGGGTTGTGATTGGCTGATATACGTTTCACCTTTGCACTACACTGCCTCCTATGGGTTGGGCATATTCTTTACAACGCTCTGTGGTGAACATCACCGGGTTCATGTAGACGATCATTTTCTCTATCCGAACATGTATGTACGGCGATATTTTTTTGCGCAGATATTCGTTTTTTCAAACACCAGGCTACGTGTGTACAGGGCCTGAGAGTGCAGACTGCTTCCATTTACAATACGGCAGCAACCAAAAAAAACAAAAACATTTTGGCTTTGAACAATAGAAGTAATGGAATAGCTTCATCCATCAGTGGTATGAAACATTTACATCTCCTTGTGTCCTTTCAGGCCTCGTTGAGCAAATCAAGAAGTAGCAGCTAGAAAAAGACCTAATACATGACTGACCACAGCGTGACCTGGTTCTAAGGACTCAAGTCTTTTCATAGTCAACAAAGTCCATGATCAATAATCCAGGTATACTTTTCATAGTCTTAGTTCATATCTTAAATCTTATTACTGTTTTTCTTTTACATTTTATTGTTGGATGTAACTGGGACCCTGCGTACACAATTTCGTTCCACCACATGTGGTGCGAATGACAATAAAGAATATCTGAATCTCTCTCTGAAGTGGTCCCCTGCAGACTGAAAGCACCTTTAGAGAAACAACATTTTCCCCAAGATAAGAGTTTGCCATTATGATGCAAACTATACATGTAAATACGAATACCTCACTCAGCTGACTAAGGCCCTATTTACAAGGACACGATGGGGGGAAACGTAGGTTTTTTTCATATGTTAATTAGAGGAAAAGATCCGCGTTGACACGGACGGATTTTGTGTTTACATGCATCCAAAGGAACCCCCCCCCCCCCCCCGCCCTCCAGAATCCGCTATAGTTACCATGCCAGGTCATTAGATGGCGCTGTGAATTTTGTACCTTCACCTAATGCGCATGCATGCTGCCTCGGCACGCTCCTTTCCTATGAGCTAAAAAGCTCAGCTAACAACAATTTAACAACAAGTAAAAGCTTGATTTTGGCTGGATTGTGGATAAGAGTTGACAGATTTGACGCCTAGCAGGACAGCTTCATCTAACAGCTCCACACCGGTCACTGAGTGGACCAGAACCGAGTCGACGATTTTGGACTTTACTCTGTGATAATCAATAGCTGTTTTACAGCAGGTAAATCAACGTCCTTAACAATGTTAGTTTGTGTTTACTTCGGTTACAAAACAACCGAGTTTTTATTTTTCCTGAAAAAAGAAGAAGCTGTCCTTCCACCAGGCGGACCGGTTCTGAACGAGGCTCTGCCCAGGTGCAGTGCAAAAGGATGTCGAAGAGAGATGTTGGATGAACTATTTGTTTAAAATTCCCCTCATTTCTTTTATTCAATCCATTCAATGTTTTAAGCCGCATTAATCAAAGGAGTGACAGCCTGAACGAGCCAGATGAACAACGTGGGACTTCCACACCGGATGAAAACAAGAGTCCAATTCATTAATGTAATTTACAGTTCAGTTAAAGTGTTTTAATAGTGTGTTCAGTTTAATTATCAGTGTTTGTGTGACATACAGTTTGCGGTGTTGAATAAATAAATAAAAATTAAACCTGATGTCTTCATTTTCAACTTTAGTGTTCACGCTATATGTTTAGAATCATTTTAAATTTGAATTACATAATGTCCAGATAGCTTCATTTAGCTCAAAGCTTCATTATATCTCGCACACTAACATAAATACTGTTTATTATTATTAAACTTGTTATTTAGCACGTTTATGTTATAGTGCAGCCTGACGTGTGCGCGTGCCTCATTCTATAAACAGCGATATTAGAACTGGATCAGACTGTGTCTCTTCCAACACAGATGTCGGTCACTTCTTTTCTTCTTTCAGCTGCTCCCATTTTTCAGGGGTTGCCACAGTGAGTTAAAGTTTGCAACACTGTAATAAAACAAATAAAATAAAAATTAAAAAGCATCAAATTTCTTTCTTTATTTTCAATTAAAAACAGGCTGCTTAAATAATGTCACTTATTGCTGCTCATTGATGATTGTTTTATAGGTATATTTGTATAACAAAGATTAATTAATTTCAATGAACAGATAAATAACAACCCAAGTGAACACGTCGACATGCATACAGTCAAAAATCAATTTAAGATTTTTTCTGCACTTTCATTGAGCTTAGGTTTTACTAACAATACTGGATATCATGGCTGAAAATTTGATTTAATCAGTTTAAGCTAAAACCACCAGGGTCAACAGGAAGTTTTGTGTGTCATCTGCTAACACGCTAACTCTTGTAGCATGGTGCAAATGTTTGACAGACCGACATTACTCCTCAAGTAGACAGGCCATGACTGACTGGGTTATCTGCAGAATAACATTTTCCTTTAACTAGCATAGAACTATCACACACACATCTGACGTAGATTAACTAAGAGATTAAAAATATATTCCATCAGTCGAGGTTCTGAAAGCAGTGTATCCGCCGCCATGTTGATAGAAATATAGCGTCTGTCTGCGTGTGCGCATGTGGTTTAACACCAAGCCTCAGCGGGAGATGTTTACATCATCAGCGGGGGGGGGTGTCAGCGAAAACCTCCACTCTGGAAGGTGGGTTGAAAACCCTCCGGATTCAAAGAGGGGGGCCACTGGTGTCGTGTAAATGATCAGCAGAACCGCAGAGAGAAATCTGCGGATGCACTCAAAATATGCGCCGTGTAAACGGCCCCTAAAGACAAGAGTTTGTGAAATGGTCACTGTAAAGTTTAACATTCCAACATCTTAAACATGATTTATGAGCAGGCATGGATCAAGTGGGTTAAGAGAAACCGCCTTGCTGTTGAATTTGGCCGCCTTCTCTTCATCACATCACAGTTTTGGCCGCTGATAACAATTCGAAAAGTTTGTGCAGCTCGTCACATCTTCACTCTGTACTTGTTGCATACGACACTAAAGAAAATGCTGCAGCTAAATTCCATCAGATACAAGTCCTATCCATCACAGGCCTGCTTTAAAGAGATTTTTACTTTGTTCTACAAAAGTCAAACCCACACTCCTGTCTGTCTGCAAGCTGACTGTATTAACCCCTCAAAGCTCACTCAGCCCTCCTCAGGAACAGCTTGTCCTGCCAGAGTTTACCTAGCACTTTTGTAATAACTCACATACCGGAATGAGCTTGCACCACGATGGAGGAAGGTATGAGCCGCAGGGTTTGATTTCTCAAAGAACACATCTTCTAAGAGATAAAATAAAATAACCGACCCCTTTTTTTCTCTCTCCACTGTGTCAAAGCTGACAAGGTGTGATGTGATTCTCTTACAGCTGACTTGCAAAAAATATTAATGATAATCCCCAAAAAAACACTAAAAAATACTTAAATCAATTATTTTTATTAACATTTATGCATAAAGCTAATTATTTTCAGTGTGAGAAACTATCATTTCTTTACCTGCTTCAAATCAGAGTTATTTATAAAAGCTTATTTACATACGCTTAAAAATGTCAACTTTAAATGAGAGGTTCAACACGGCTCATGCTGTCATCAGCATTGTCAATAAAACTGTTCAGTCGGCAGGAAGAGGACCTGAGAGACTTTCAGAGACCCGGATACACATGACAAAGACCTGACAGTAAAATAGACCCAGAACCTTGTTGGATTTACTGATGGGATCAGATTAAAATGGGTATTTGAACAAGATGCCAAGAGCCGGAAAAGGGTAGAGTGCCCTCTCCGGGTCAGGGAGGATGTCCTACCCAGATGCCCGAGCCACCTCAACTGGCTCCTCTCGACATGAAGAAGCAGCGGCTCTACTCTGAGTCCCTCCCGGATGATCGAGCTTCTCACCTTATCTCTAAGGGAGAGCCCAGACACTCTGCGGAGAAAACTCATTTCGGCCGCTTGTATCCGAGATCTCATTTTTTCGGTCACAATCCAAAACTCATGACCATAGATGAGGTTAGGATGCCTCCTGGACGCCTCCCTGGTGAGGTGTTCCGGACACATCCCACTGGGAGGAGGCCCAGAGGAAGACCCAGGACACGCTGGAGGGACTATGTTTCTCGGCTGGCCTGAGAACGCCTTGGGATTCCCCCGGAGGAGCTGGCCCAAGTGGCTGGGGAGAGGGAAGTCTGGGCCTCCCTACTTAGGCTGCTACCCCCGCGACCCGACCCCGGATAAGCAGAAGAAAATGGATGGATGGATGGACAAGATGGACCAATGTTCTCCTTGATGCTCTTATATTTTATGTGGTCATGAGGAATGAGGCGGGATTTTCAAACATTAAAGTATGTAAATTAAAATAGATATTGTGGGTGTTGTGACAAACCAAAATCATAAAATGGTTGCCAACATTGGCAACATTAAGATGAACACAATAAATTAATGTTAATCAACATTGCTTTTCCCCCCACACACGTGGATTTCTCCAAGTCCAGAGTAGGTCTGTCTGAGGTTCTAACCATATGATAACGTTGAGCAAAACTACCACAGTTTTACAATATTTTTCTTCTTTCAGCTGCTCCCATTTTTTCAGGGGTTGCCACAGTGAGTTAAAGTTTGCAACACTGTAATAAAACAAATAAAATTAAAATTAAAAAGCATCAAATTTCTTTCTTTATTTTTAATTAAAAACAGGCTGCTTAAATAATGTCACTTATTAATGTTAATTTATGGATGTTTTATAGGTATATTTGTATAACAAAGATAAATTAATTTCAATGAACAGATAAATAACAACCCAAGTGAACATGTCGACATGCATACAGTCAAAAATCAATTTCAGATTTTTTCTGCACTTTAATTGAGCTTAGGTTTTACTAACAATACTGGATATCATGACTGAAATTTTGATTTAATCAGTTTAAGCAAAACCACCAGGGTCAACAGGAAGTTTTGTGTGTCATCTGCTAACACGCTAACTCTTGTAGCATGGTGCAAATGTTTGACAGACCGGCGTTACTCCCCAAGTAGACAGGCCATGACTGACTGGGTTATCTGCAGAATAACGTCTTTCTTTAACTAGCATAGAACGTTAAAGGAATTACCCCTCAACTAACACACACACACAATTCGGCAATGACTTTGAGCAGGGAGAGTGCTGCTCGAAGCTCCATGTGACAAGAGGGGAGCATAAACAAAACACGCTTGGTTTCTGGTATGGTTTCTGGAAACAGTTGAAACAGTTTTTGGGGGATCACACTATCCTAGAGTTATTCCAATCTGGCTTCAAATCTCTCCATAGCACTGAAACTGCTCTACTGAAGGTTTTTAATGACATTTTCATATCCACAGACGCAGGTGATTCTGTGCTGCTTGTCCTATTGGACCTGACATCTGCTTTTGACACCATCGACCACAAGATCCTCATTTCTAGACTGGAGCAGTGGGTGGGCATCACAGGGTCAGCCCTTAAATGGTTTGGGTCCTACCTCTCTGACAGAACCTTCTGTGTCAATATCAAAGATTTTAGTTCGGCATCGACAGCGCTCCAGTGGGGGGTTCCGCAGGGGTCCATCCTCGGTCCCCTTCTCTTTTCTTTATACCTACTGCCACTAGGTGCTATTTTCCGCAAACACAACATACCCTTTCATTTCTACGCCGATGATTGCCAAATTTACTTCCCCCTGAGGCACAGAGGCACACACTATTCAGCCTCTTCTTGACTGCCTGGCTGACATCCGGGACTGGATGGCTTTAAACTTCTTAAGCTTCAATGAGAAGAAGTCTGAAGTCATGCTGTTCCATCCCAGTAGCTCACTCATGAACCATGACATTGACCTTTTCTCTCTAGCCCCTCTAGAGAAACAAAAGGTCACTAATCTGGGGGTGATAATGGACCCGTCCTTAAAACTCAACAGTCACGTAAACATGATGGTCAAATCCTGTTTTTTTCAGCTGAGACGGCTGTCTAAGCTGAAACCTATACTCTCCAAAAAGAACCTTGAGACAGTGTTCCACGCCTTCATAACATCTAGGCTTGATTACTGCAATTCACTTCTGTTTGGAATCAGTCAGTCCTCCATTGCTCGTCTACAACTGGTCCAAAATGCTGCAGCCCGATTTTTAACTGGTACAGGCTACAGAGAGCACATCACGCCAGTTTTGGCCTCCCTGCACTGGCTACCCATTTACCTTCGGATCCAATTCAAAATTCTCATGTATGTTTTTAAATCACTGAACAGTTCCGCCCCATCCTATCTCACTGATCTTCTGCAGCCATATGTCCCACCGCGCTCTCTGAGGTCAGCAGACCAGATGCTTCTTTCAGTCCCAGAAACCCGTCGTAAGCTCAGAGGTGACAGGGCTTTCTCTGTTGCAGGTCCACGACTGTGGAATGAGTTGCCACTGAGTGTCCGGCTGGATCCCACACTCTCAGTCTTTAAGTCTCGCTTGAAGACCCACTTCTATTCTCTTGCCTTTAACACGGTGTGATTTGTTTTGGTCCGGTCTGTACTCTACACTGTTGGCCATTTTAGTTAGCTTCTGCTGCTATTTGTATCTGTATTTTTATTTTATGTTTTCTTGTCCGCTGAGCATGTTTGTTTTCTTTTGTACAGCACTTTGGTTGGCCTTGTTGCTGTTTTAAGTGCTCTATAAATAAATTGGTATGGTATTTTATCAAAAGACATTTAAACTGATACACTGTGGATGGAAAAAACACAGTGACCTTTTGGACTATAGAAACTAGAGCCCGACCAATAATGCCAGTTTTGGCCATCGTCAAAACCAATATTATGCGGGGAAGGCTAATGCCGATAACCGATATAATGGCTGAAAATTTTTTAGCTTTGTCCACCCCCAAGAATCTTAAAAAGCAGCGAGTCGAGCAGGTCTTGTTTATTTAGCACAGATGTCATGAAGCTAAGCTAATCAGCTACTGTATACCTAGATCCACAGTAGGTTTACAAGTGGTGCACTGGTCATGAAAAAAGTATTTCTAAGGTGCGTTGACTGCGTTCACACGTTCTATCTTCCACTATTCACCATGAAGTTATGCCCTCTTCTGGATACATTGTACATTTCCTGATGCATGCTCAGTAATCCAGGTAGAAAAATCTAACAAGGTTGTTTCAACAAACAATAATCCGTCCAGAGGACCGGACTTAATCCTGTTAGATACGTTGTACAATCACATAATTTGCAAGTAAGGACACAGCTTGTTTCCAGCATTTTAGGGGTGAAAATTAGAAATATTTATATCTGAGCATAATGGCCAATTATCACCAATATGTCGATACAATATGTCCCCAAACGCCTGTATAGGCCCAAAATATGGACCTTACCGATTTATTGGTTGATCTTTAATAGAAACATAATGTTTTCTGAACAGATTCTTGAAAACTCGAACATTGGGGTTGCGCTTGAAGAAAACACCTTTTAACCAAGAACACATCTGTAAAGATGTCAAGTCCAGCAATGTAAATAAGAATGTGTTCTTAGTGTTTCTGCCTGGTTAAATAAAGGTTAAATGAACAGGTGTTTGAATTAACAGTGCTCACACACTGACCGTGTGAAGCTTGAGCTTTTAAAAGCTTTTACATTTGTTTTTAAGGCTATGATTATTGTAATGTGATTTAGACTGGAAGTGACAGAGTTTGTTTGGAGCAGTGGGATGGTGTCATGGTACAGATGTTGGCTGTATATGCAACATGTTAAACTAACATTAAGGAGAACATTATTTTGTGTTTGGCATGCAGTGGAGATATGAACACACTTTCACATATTGTCTACTGCATTTGCTAACACATACACACAAATAGCCACACCCACAGAGCAAACAGCAGCACATCAATGTTCCAAATGACCTCCATTAACCTCCACTCACATCCACAGAAAATAATGAACATGAAACCTGAGCTGAAGATACAAAACACACAACCACAACACACCGTTTCATGTCGGGGAATCTGATGTCCAACCTGTGCAGCACGCCATAACAGTGGTTGTAGCTGCCGCCTCTTAGTTACAAAGTTGCAGGTTCACCTCCTGGTCTCTCTTTGTGGAGTTTTCATGTTCTCCATACATACGCTGGGGCTTTCTCCAGTTACTCCGCTTTCCAAAAACATGCATGTGTTGTCTCTAGGTGTGAGTTGTTTTCCAGGTCATTTCTACGTGTCCCTGTGATGGACTTGTGACCAGTTCAAGGAGTACCTGTCCTCCCACACAGACAGCTGGACACGGGCACCAGCCTCCCACGACCCAGAAAGGAAAAGCAAGTAAAAACAAGTGGAACACCGATGCCCCTCGGCGCTGATGAATTTGAACAGTGAATGTTTGTAGTTTTTGACATGAGTGTTTTTCTGGACTAGAACTGAACAGAGAATACAAGTAAACCTTAAGTTGGTAGTACAAACCGGATTCCAAAAAAGTTGGGAAACTAAACAAATTGTGAATAAAAACTGAATGCAATGATGTTGAGATGGCAAATGTCAATATTTTATTCGTAATATAACAGATGACAGATCAAAAGTTTAATCTGAGTAAATGTAACATTTTAAAGGAAAAATATGTTAATTCAAAATTTCATAGTGTCAACAAATCCCAAAAAAGTTGTGACAAGTAGTAATAAGTGGCTGGAAAAAGGAAATTGAGCGTATAACGAAAAACTGGAAGACCAATTAACACTAATTAGGTTAATTGACAACATGATTGGGTATAAAAAGAGCTTCTCAGAGTGTCAGTGTCTCTCAGAAGCCAAGATGGTAAGAGGATCACCAAGTCCACCATTGTTGCGCAGAAAGATAGTGCAACAATACCAGAATGGTGTTACCCAGCGTAAAATAGCAAAGACTTTTAAGTTATCATCATCAACCATGCACAACATCATCAAAAGATTCAGAGAATCTGGGACAATCGCTGTGCGTAAGGGTCAAGGCCATAAAACTCTACTGGATGCTCGTGATCTCCTGGCCCTTAAACGTCACTGCACCTCAAACAGGAATGCCACTGTCAAGGAAATAACAGAATGGGCTCAGGAATACTTCCAGAAAGCATTGTCAGTGAACACAATCCACCGTGCCATCCGCCATTGCCAGCTGAAACTCTACAGTGCAAAGAGGAAGCCATTTCTAAGCAAGCTCCACAAGCTCAGACGTTTGCACTGGGCCAGGGGTAATCTAAAATAGAGTGTGGCAAAATGGAAGACTGTTCTGTGGTCAGGTGAGTCACGATTTGAAGTTCTTTATGGAACACTGGGACGCCATGTCATCCGGACCAGAGAGGACAAGGATAGCCCAAGTTGTTATCAACGATCCGTTCAGAAGCCTGCATCACTGATGGTATGGGGTTGCATGAGCGCTTGTGGCATGGGCAGCTTGCATGTCTGGAAAGGCACCATTAATGCAGAGAACTATGTTCAGGTTCTAGAACAACATATGCTCCGATCTAGACGTCATCTCTTTCAGGGAAGACCCTGCATTTTTCAACACGATAATGCCAGACCACATTCTGCAGCAATCACAACATCGTGGCTACGTAGGAGAAGGATCCCGGTACTGAAATGGCCAGCCTGCAGTCCAGATCTTTCACCTATAGAGAATATTTGGCGCATCATAAAGAGGAAGGTGTGACAAAGAAAGCCCAAGACGATTGAACAGTTAGAGGCCTGTATTAGACATGAATGGGAGAGCATTCCTATTTCTAAACTTGAGAAACTGGTCTTCTCTGTTCCCAGACGTCTGTTGAGTGTTGTAAGAAGAAGGGGGATGACACACAGTGGTAAAAATGGACTTGTCACAACTTTTTTGGGATTTGTTGACGCCATGAAATTTGGAAACAACAGATTTTCCCCTTAAAATGATACATTCTCGCAGTTTAAACTTTTGATCTGTGATTTGTGTTCTATTCTGAATAAAATATTAGATGTTGGCACTTCCACATCATTGCATTCAGTTTTTATTCACAATTTGTTTAGTGTCCCAACTTTTTTGGAATCCGGTTTGTAGTTTCATGGTGGAGAAGAATAGAGGTAGATTTTTGTTTACTTTCTTGTCCGAAGCAAAGCAGGGTGATGATCCTGGTGAGTGGAGGGTACAATTTTATCCACTACCAGGTGCAATGGTGGAGCCAGTGGGTGGCTAGTAGATCCATAGATTAATCTTCGACCATCCCAATAATTTGAGGAAATTATACTTTTGAGCAAATGAAAACTAAGAAGTATTGTTTCTTTAAATGATAGGGGTTGTCACTTAAGATATATATTAGTGGTGGCCATCTAGGATTTTGGCATGGCTACCCAGTTTTTGATTAGAGACTGTTAGCCTAGATGCAACCACACACCAAAATGGAAGTTGGTACCTCACTTATTTTTCAAGTTACTATGCTAACAACACAGATGAATGGTGATTATTTCAAATTCCCCTCTTTGCTCCATGACGGAAGATAAAAATGGATGAATGGATTATTCCAATGTTCTGTGACACACTGAAAACTGTGCTGATGGCATCCAAGTATAGTGTTTAATTAAATGGGACAACTGAAACACTTAGCATCCTTACACCAACTCGGAAAAAAGATGATTTAAGATGGTCATTTGACAATTGGTTGAATATATCCCTGTTAGCATGAACTACTTTTTTATTATTCATGAATGACTTGGAGAGTTAGAGACTTCTTTCCAACTTCCTTATAGGAACAAACATCTTCTTTCTCTTTTCTATCTTTACAAATTATGCAGGAAAAAAAAGCATCTAAGTGAATTCAAACAAACACACCCACACATGCAAATGATTGGTTAGCTCTCAGCAACAGTCATGCACAGTCTTGTTCAAACAGTGACTACCATGAAGCCGTGAAACACCCAGACACACTTTGGTCAGACCAGCCCACATAAGCTGAACATCCAGCTCTGATGCAAGTCCTCATCATCAGTGGATCATAGTCCACAGTCGACACAAAGAAGACAACCACTGTCTCTTTTCCACAGTCAGAGACACTGATGCATTGGGCCTTTGTCCTATGGGCATAAGTCACTGCAGCTCAGAACACACTACTCCACCTTACAGTGACTGAAAACCAAGTTTAACTGAACAAAACAGAACTGTTGAGCTCCTGATCATTGATTTTTTTCCACGTAGCTGAACTTGGTTTCTGCCATTAATACTCGCATGACTCAATTGAAGGCCTAGCATGACGGCACATTGCCTGTTGCATTTCATAAAAGCTGATCATCTCATGTCGTGAAATAATGGAGTTGTAACGTTTTTGGTCAAACCTCAACAATAAACTTTACACTGTTTTATTAAATATGGTGACATCTCACACACTCTGTTAGCAGTTCAGTATGTGTTTGCTGAATATCTGAAAAAGTGACTGAAAGCCATTTCTGTGTTGGCTAATGTTGATTAGCTTTAGCAGCCATCACGAATTAAGTTAACTTTACAAGTTATATCAGTTGCAGGAGTACAGTTTTATTAAAATGCATCCAGTAGTTCATGAGCTATTTTGCTAACAGACAAAAAGACACACAGACAGGCAAACATAACACTTGTCTTTTGCCTTCTGGCAGTAAACAACAAAAATCCAACAAGTATTTCTTTGAAAGAACATTTTAAGAAATAAATACTAACAAACCAGATGTTTCCAGATGTTTTTTAAGGGGCAGCTGTGGATGAGTGGTTAGAGCATTCACCCCCCAATGCGAGAGATGGGGGTTCGAATCCACCAGCAGTCACATGCTGAAGTGTCCCTGGGCAAGACACTGAGCCCCTCATAGCCTCTGATGTGTGTCCCATCAAAAAAATAACATAAAGATCAACAAGCTCATAAAGAAGGCTGGCTCAGTTCTGGGGACTCCTCTAGAACCTTTGGAGATGATTGTTCAAAGAAGGATTCTTCATAAAATGAAGAACATTATAGACAACCCTCAGTAACCTCTACATCAGACTGTCATACTTACAAGTGTCTTCAGTCAGAGGCTTCTTCAAATCCGTTTTAGGACAGACCGCAACAAGAGATCCTTTCTACCCACAGCCATCAGCATCTATAACAACTCAATAATGAAACCAGGATGATGAGTTACCACAACATATAATTTCCCTCTGGGATTAATAAAGTATTTTTGAATTGAATTGAATTGCCCTCTCAGGGAGCAGAGCCCACAAAACCCAACTCGGTCTCTCTTAGACCCCGTCCTGAAACAATACAAAAGGGCTGCTGTTAGCTGCAACCCAGTAGGTAGGAGTGTAGGAGATCAGAGGGAGTGAGGAAAAGCCTGGCCCACATTGGATTTATTTTTCAATAAACAAACAATGCATCTGTTGGAGCGCCACTGCTGCTCACCTGCTTTCTTCTCCTGCCATCTGTCCTCTGGCTGAGAGAGGAGGAGAAGGAGAGTCAGGCCCTGGGTTTACAAACCGGATTCCAAAAAAGTTGGGACACTAAAAAAATTGTGAATAAAAACTGAATGCAATGATGTGGAGATGGCAAATGTAAATATTTTATTCGTAATATAATATAGATGACAGATAAAAGTTTAATCTGAATAAATGTATCATTTTAAAGGAAAAATATGTTGATTCAAAATTTCAGTGTCAACAAATCCCTAAAAAGTTGGGACAAGTAGCAATAAGTGGCTGGAAAAAGGAAATTGAGCATATAACGAACAGCTGGAAAACCAATTAACACTAATTAGGTCAATTGACAAAATGATTGGGTATAAAAAGAGATTCTCAGAGTGTCAGTGTCTCTCAGAAGCCAAGATGGTAAGAGGATCACCAATTCTACCATTGTTGCGCAGAAAGATAGTGCAGCAATACCAGAATGGTGTTACCCAGCGTAAAATAGCAAAGACTTTTAAGTTATCATCATCAACCGTGCATAACATCAAAAGATTCAGAGAATCTGGAACAATCGCTGTGCGTAAGGGTCAAGGCCATAAAACTTTACTGGATGCTCGTGATCTCCTGGCCCTTAAACGTCACTGCACCTCAAACAGGAATGCCACTGTCAAGGAAATAACAGAATGGGCTCAGGAATACTTCCAGAAAGAATGGTCAGTTAACACAATCCACCGTGCCATCCACCGTTGCCAGCTGAAACTCTACAGTGCAATGAGGAAGCCATTTCTAAGCAAGCTCCACAAGCTCAGACATTTGCACTGGGCCAGGGGTAATTTAAAATGGAGTGTGGCAAAATGGAAGACTGTTCTGTGGTCAGATGAGTCACGATTTGAAGTTCTTTATGGAACACTGGGACGCCATGTCATCCGGACCAGAGAGGACAAGAATAGCCCAAGTTGTTATCAACGCTGCGTTCAGAAGCCTGCATCACTGATGGTATGGGGTTGCATGAGCGCTTGTGGCATGGGCAGCTTGCATGTCTGGAAAGGCACCAATAATGCAGAGAACTATGTTCAGGTTCTAGAACAACATATGCTCCCATCTAGACGTCATCTCTTTCAGGGAAGACCCTGCATTTTTCAACACGATAATGCCAGACCACATTCTGCAGCAATCACAACATCGTGGCTACGTAGGAGAAGGATCCCGGTACTGAAATGGCCAGCCTGCGCAGATCTTTCACCTATAGAGAACATTTGGCGCATCATAAAGAGGAAGGTGTGACAAAGAAAGCCCAAGACGATTGAACAGTTAGAGGCCTGTATTAGACATGAATGGGAGAGCATTCCTATTTCTAAACTTGAGAAACTGGTCTCCTCAGTCCCCAGACGTCTGTTGAGTGTTGTAAAAAGAATAGGGGATGCCACACAGTGGTAAAAATGGACTTGTCCCAACTTTTTGGGGATTTGTTGACACCATGAAATTTGGAAACAACCATTTTTTCCCTTAAAATGATACATTCTCTCAGTTTAAACTTTTGATCTGTGATTTGTGTTCTATTCTGAATAAATATCCTGATGCATGCTCAATAATCCAGGTAGAAAAATCCAATAAAGTTCAATCTGGTCCTCTGGACATTCAAAAAAACAAAAAACAAAACAAAGCAAAAAAATCTAGAAATGTTTCGTCTCTCATCCAAGAGACTTCCTCAGTCTGAGGTGCTGTTTTCAGCTCAGTCTCTTAAATAGCACCTTCTCAGAGTGGATCAACCAGTTTGCTGCTGACAACCAAAACCAGCTGATCACATGCTCAAGAAGGACCATCAGCCTAACAATGGATCATTAGCACACTGATGGCTGTTTACTGTTCACAGAGGGCTGAGTGATACTAGCAATCACAGCATTGTAAGAGGGGGACAGTTGAACCCGGAGGCCTCCACCCCTGTTTAATGATGGACGATTTCTTTTCAAAAGATGGTGGGATGAAATATGCTAATTTTTTGGGACAGGCATTTTGGGTTTTCATGAGCTGTATGCCATAATCATCAGTATTAAAACAATTAAAGATCTGAAATATTTCAGTTGGTGTGCAATGAACCTGAAATCTATGAAAGTTTCATTTTTATCATTACATTATGGAAAATAATGACCTTTATCACAATATGCTAATTTTTTGAGAAGGACCTGTATATTTCCTCTGGATCTCAGCCTCCAGAGGTGCTCAGAGCTCACTCCACCAGAGGAATCTCATTCTCCATGGCTCTGCAAGGAGGAGTGTCAGTGCAGGACATCTGGACAGCAGCTTCATGGAATTCTCCGTGCTCATTCATTCGTTTTTATCTGTGAAGTGTCTCTAAATTCTCCCTGACTCACTCTGTCCTCTGAGTTTTGTCAAAGTGATGATGCAGATGTTTCAGTGAGCTCTCCATCCTGCCTGTTCTCAGCCTTCAGGCTGACGCAGAGATTAATTCTCCCTCTGCTGCTCAGCGCGTGTCAGGTGCACAGATTCAGTGGCGCATAATTACGCATGAGCCTAAGGCTCAATATGGATTGTTTCAAAGAGTGTGAGCAGATGTCTGTGTGATTGTCATTCTGAACAGACCCTGTGCATTACAGACTATATCCTGTTTCGCCTTTAACCCACTAGAGATAGCCTCAAAGGCCGAAACCTATACAAAATCGAACATTTGTTACGTATTGCAAGCCCAGATTCTACTAGTAATGGTGCAGACCTTTAAGATCCGAACCTCACTGGCTCCTAAATGGCCAGTGAGGTGCATTTTATACAGACTGGGGTGTGGCCCACACAACAGGTGGGTGTGGTCTAAAGTTTTCAGTGCTGTGCTGTGCGTGAAGGCTAAAACTAAAAGTGGTAAAGGTTTGCAGAAGTGTGGGAAGGGTTTATAAACCCTTAATATATATAAAAATAATAAAATAAATATAAAACTTTGTGGATTTTCACCTGTCGTGGAAAGTCTAGAATGTAATCCCCATGGTGATTACATGAAAAAGGTGAGGGATCACAGTACACCAATTAATTCCCTCACCACTCCCCTCCAAAAAAAATAAAGAAATCATAAATTTGCCCAGTTTTTATTAGCTACTATTTAATTTATTTGTCAATTCTGAACTGGTTAAACTAAAGGGCAAGGTCAGACCAATTAAAAGTGCCTGAAATTGTACTCAAACAAACAGTGAATAAAGTTAGGTTTATGACTAAAAATCTGTTTTTTTTAATCTAATTTATTTTGTTCAAAAAACAGGATGCTTGTTTGCTTTGTGACATCACTATTTCACCATCACAACATGTCCATCCAACAACTGAGTTTAAAATGTGCATTTTAGAACTTTTTCAACTTCACTGTCTGTCAATGTAGCTTAAAGGTGCATGTGCCAGGAATAATAATATTCACTGGGTAATAATTGGAGGAATATCAAGCAGTAAAATGTTAGTAAAGCAAGCAGAGAACTTTAGTTTGAGTTTCATGATTATGATTGTGTTCTAACACAGAATATTTTCTACCCCAGTTCTAGAAGTGTTGTTCCAGGGGCAGTAAGACTAAAAATAGGCAGTACAAATAGAAAACAGCTGGAGGAGCATTTTGAAACTAATTAGGCTAATTTGCCTCAGGTCAGCAAGAGGACTGGGCTAAAAAGAGCATTTAAGGCAGGCTGAATGTCTCAGAAACTAAAGATGGACAGACTTACACTCTTTAAAAAACTGTCGTAACATAATGGAATAATTTCAGAACAATGCTCCTCAACGGAAAATTGTGAAGACTGGACATCCCATCATCTAAAGTTCATAAAACCAAAACATTTCCAGAATCTGTAGAAATCTTTGAACTCAAAGGATGGGCTGAAAGTGAATATTGGACAACTGATCTTTGGGCCCTCGGGGGCCACTGCATAAAAAACAGGTCTGATTCTGTTCTGGACATCACTTCATGGGCTAAGGGACACTTCCACCAATCATCGTCTGTGAACACAGTTCACTGTGATGTCCACAAATGCTGCTTAAAGATTTATCAGGCAAAGAACAAGCCATCATACATAACAGCATCCAGAAATGCTGCTGTCCTCACTAGAACAAAGCTCATTTAAAAGTGGGGCAATGGTTCTGTGGTCAGACAAATCAAAATTTGACATTCTTTTGGAAACCACAGATGCCACATCCTCTGTAATAAAGAGGAGAAACCATTCAGCCTGCTATCATGCTATCAGCACAGCTCAAAAGCCTGCATCTCTGAAGGTATAGGGGTGCATTGGTGTGTATGAGATGGCAGCTTACAAATCTGAAAAGGCACCATCTATGCAGAAAAGTATATTTATGTTTTAAAGCAACATGTGTTCACAGCATATTTATTTTAGGGAAGATCTTGCAAGTTTCAGCAAGAATCTAAACCGTATTCTGCATTCATTACGACAGCATGGCTTCATATAAGGAGTCCAGATCTCTCACTAACTGGAACATTTGATGCATCATGAAACAAAATAAATCTTTAAAGTAGTCCCAGGACGGTTGAACAGCTTCAATCCAACAGCAGACATATTGAGACAACATTCCCTCTAAGAACTCCAGAAACTGGTCTGACATTTACAGACTGTTGTTAGAAGAGTGTGGGCAACACGACCCTGTCCCAACTTCTTTAACAAATGTTGTCATGAAGTCTTTTTTTTTTTTTTTACTTTGATACAATTTTTTAGTTGTGATTAAAATATGGGTTTATGAGATTTGCAAATCATTGCATTTTGTTTTAAATGATATGTTATGCAACATCCTAACTTTGTTGTATTGTAGAAAATAAAAACATATCAGTTTTACATGCTGCTGTGCCTGCAAATTGCTGACAAGCTTCTATTAGACTATAAGACTCTTTTTGCTGCCAGAGTCTTAACTGGAGTTAGTAGGAGAGATCATATCTCTCCAGTTTTAGTTTCTCTCCACTGGCTCCCTGTCAAATCCAGAATAGAATTCAAAATCTTACTTCTAACCTACAAATCTCTCAACAACCTGGCTCCATCTTATATTACAGATCTTATTGTTCCATATTTTCCTAACAGAGCACTTCACTCTCAGGCTATAGGTTTACTTGTGGTTCCTAGAATTTACAAAAACAGAATGGGAGGAAGATCTTTTAGTTATCAGGCTCCTCTCTTGTGGAACCAACTTCCAATCTCTGTCCGTGAGGCTGACACATTATCGTTTTAAAACTAGGCTTAAAACTTTCCTTTTTGCTAAATCCTATAGTTAGGGTCGGCTTGGGTTTCCTGAGCTGTCCCTTAGTTATGCTCTATAGGCTTATACTGCTGGAGGACAAACTGACCACAATTTTCACTCTGCTACTGTCTTTACTTACACTGCTCAACCGGTTTTGTATTTGTAATTATTTTTTTTATCCTTAACACGTGTTTTTTTTTTTTTTGTCTTTCAGGTACATCTGGACCTATACCTGGACCTAACATTCTGTGTTTGTCTGTTTCTCCTTCCTGTCCTCTCTAACCAGCTGGTCAAAGCAGATGGCCGCTTGTCCTGAGCCTGGTTCTACTGGAGGTTTCTTCCTTTTAAAAGGGAGTTTTTCCTTTCCACTGTTGCCACTGTGCTTGCTCAAGATGGGAGACTGCAAATAAGCCAAGATTCAACTTGTCTGCTGGCCTCCTTAGATAGAGAACTTTAATAATTGGTTTTTATGTATGTGAATGTTTCTGTAAAGTGCCCTGAGACAACTTTGTTGTGATTTGGCACTATATAAATAAACTGAATTAAATTGAATTATTAGACAGCTACTGTTCAGGTATGAGGTCAAAGGACTGGTCAACCAACACATCAGTCAGCTTGTCAAAACCACTCGAGAGAAAAGTAAAACTGGTGAGTTCAGCCATGATGGCAACAATGCAGGCGAAGCAGACACCGTGCACAGGTTTTGACAGCAGAGCAGACCCAGGGTAAAACAGGAAGCCTCTCTGTAAACTCTGCTAATTGTTTACAGCAGAGGTGGATAATCATTTCACCAAGCTCGTTTGTTTTGTCCTTCAATAAGTTTGTGTGTCCGATCTTTGGGACTTTTAGCCACTTCAGAATTATTTTCAACAATCCAGTAGAGTTTCTGGATCCCATCAACAAAATCTTCTTAGAGCCAAATAAACCCTGAAAACTGGTTACAAAAACAGGTCTGGTTAAGACATGACTCGTTCTAAAGGTCCAGAGCAGTCTGCACGAGTCATTTGTTGTTTGATGGGATTTGGACACCAGACAAATGACAGTAACTGTACATAATATTTCATAACGTCCTCCTCTGCACAGTGACACATATTTTAGAAGAGGGCTGCTGTTTCCCAGATTGCATCAAAGCAATTACAAGAAAGACCAATTTTCTATTGCTATCAATAATGTCTGGATATTTTGACTGAAGGATTGCATTTTTAAATAACCAGAAGTCCAACTTATAATTTGTTTTCTCTGATAATGATGTTTGCACAAGTAAAGCCCAAAGTAAACGCGTTGAGAAAAGGCTGAATTGTGTGCCAAGTGTACAGGTCCTTCTAAAAAAATTAGCATATTGTGATAAAGGTCATTATTTTCCATAATGCAATGATAAAAATTAAACTTTCATATATTTCATATTCATTGCACACCAACTGAAATATTTCAGGTCTTTAATTGTTTTAATACAGATGATTATGGCATACAGCTCATGAAAACCCAAAATGCCTGTCCCAAAAAATTAGCATATTTCATCCCACCAATGAAAGACAAGTGTTTTTAATACAAAAAACGCCAACCTTCAAATAATCATGTTCAGTTATGCACTCAATACTTGGTCGGGAATCCTTTTGTATGAATGACTGCTTCAATGCGGCGTGGCATGGAGGCAATCAGCTTGTGGCACTGCTGAGGTGTTATGGAGGCCCAGGATGCTTCGATAGCAGCCTTAAGCTCATCCAGAGTGTTGGGTCTTGCGTCTCTCAACTTTCTCTTCACAATATCCCACAGGTTCTCTATGGGGTTCAGGTCAGGAGAGTTGGCAGGCCGATTGAGCACAGTAATACCATGGTCAGTAAACCATTTACCAGTGGTTTTGGCACTGTGAGCAGGTGCCAGGTCGTGCTGAAAAATGAAATCTTCATCTCCATAAAGCTTTTCAGCAGATGGAAGCATGAAGTGCTCCAAAATTTCCTGATAGCTAGCTGCATTGACCCTGCCCTTGATAAAATACAGTGGACCAACACCAGCAGCTGACATGGCACCCCAGGCCATCACTGACTGTGGGTGCTTCACACTGGACTTCTGGCATTTTGGCATTTCCTTCTCCACAGTCTTCCTCCAGACTCTGGCACCTTGATTTCCAAATGACATGCAACATTTGCTTTCATCCGAAAAAAAGTACTTTGGACCACTGAGCAGCAGTCCAGTGCTGCTTCTCTGTAGCCCAGGTCAGGCGCTTCTGCCGCTGTTTCTGGTTCAAAAGTGGCTTGACCTGGGGAATGCGGCACCTGTAGCCCATTTCCTGCACAGGCCTGTGCACGGCGGCTCTGGATGTTTCTACTCCAGACTCAGTCCACTGCTTCCGCAGGTCCCCCAAGGTCTAGAATCGGCCCTTCTCCACAATCCTCCTCAGGGTCCGGTCACCTCTTCTCGTTGTGCAGCGTTTTCTGCCACACTTTTCTCTTCCCACAGACTTCCCACTGAGGTGCCTTGATACAGCACTCTGGGA
>NC_056508.1:9196672-9199893 GCF_014905685.2 Nematolebias whitei
CTAAATGATGTCTGCTTCTGTTGCAGCGTAGCCCCCACCAACATGCTGGACAAACTGAACACAAACAGAAGCTGGACATCACTTGTCTGAGAATGATCAATACATGTACACAATAACTCGCCAGTAGCTGATGGAGCTCAGTCAAGTGGACTGAAGGCACCGCAGGTTGGACTGTGGTGCAATCTGCCCTCCTATCCCCAGCTTCAGGGCAGGAGGAGGAAAAGATGGGAGGGAGGTGAAAGACCAAAAACAGAGGAAGTGAAAAGGGAATTGGGTATTCCAAGTCTAATTACAACTTTTCTACAATGTTTCTATGACTTGGAAACAGATAATTTGAAAATCATTCTTAATTTGCTCAGAAGAATATTAGGAGGAGAAAATGTTCGTATTCTGGTGTGTTGATACAAGACGTGAAGAGTCCACACACAGAAAACAAACGGAGCGCTGTATCGGTGATGTTTTATCATTTATTTAAGTTTGGAGATTTGATTTGAATAAAACACAAAATCAACTACATTCAAGCACATTTCACACAAAAACAATAAAACTTAATCAAGTTAGTTTTAAACAGACAGTGAACTCTTCAAGAACAAACCAAAACCGCTGCATCAAGAGGCAGGTCACCATAAAGAACATCTCACTCAGAGTTTCAGTGCAAGAAGGAGCAACCAAATATTTAAATAATACTTGCCATAGGAAACTGTTCTTCAGGAAAGACTGCCTCTAAGTTTTAATGTGATCAGTGTTTTCAGGGTCCGACAGACAGCAGGGCAGGTGGTGGAAGCTTCAGTCCTGGCTGAGTCAAATCTTCTGGGTTGGACCTCCTGAAATTATCTAGAGCTCCCGTGTGGGAGCGCCAGCAGTCGGTGGGACTGAAGGAGCACGATGGAGCAGAGAGGCTCTCTCTGTTTACTACAGCGGTGTACTGAAGAGACGCACAGACAGAAATAATGAACCCCGCCTCTTCGCTCGATCACACGCCCACAGCTCTCAGAGATCCTGAATGACTCATGTAAACTTACACCAAACAGCTTTTCCTCCTGAACACCGTGTGAAGTGATCCTGCACCCTAAACAGCTTTGAGCTGCAATGCTGAATCATTGCTAGAAACAAATAAAAATAAAATGAGTTTCCTATGTCTGCCTGAGCTCAGTTGTGTGGCTGATCCAGAGCTTCAATTGAACTTTGACCCTGCAGGGAGCGAAGGTCAAATGAGCGATTACTGACTGGGGACAGAAATAAATAAATCTGTCAACTTTGCCTTTTACAAATTAATGGACAGAACCTTCTGTTCAGTATGGACTGCTTTAAAAAACAAAAAGTGTCCTATATTTACAACGTAAAAATTATGCACTAGTTTATTTATTTTTAAAATTGGGTCAACCAGCAATTTTTTTTTACTAATAATTCATCTAAACGCACCTCATCCTCTGAGGTTTTCTGTTCATTAAAGAGTTGTGATTATTAGAGTTGAGTGATTATTTTATTGAAAATTGGTAAGTAAAAAAAAATCAACGTAAACATTATATATGCTGTTCTTGCCACATTATTAATCCATGCAAGGACACCACATAATCTGGTGCGACTGAACCTCGGCTTTTAATCCAGACCTAGGTCTACTTTTCAAAACATCAAAGATCAAAACCTTTATATTTAATGGAATTTGACAGGAGAGGTAATAGACACGATGCGTTTTACAAATAACTGCTTCTTGTCATACTGCAGTGCACTCCTGCAGACGGTCCTCTGTTCCTGCAGCGGATAAAGAAGCAGAGCCACGTCCACACACAAAGACCAAGAACCATTCGGGATGGAGCTGAACTTACTGATAACGAAAAAAGCTCACTTGTTGATGACACTTTATGAAACATTTTAATTGAGATGTAAAGATGATTTTAGGAAGCACTAAATTTCAACAATCTACAACCTTGGGAGGTGTTCAAAACCAGAGTTTCTACACTTTCTAGAAACCATTTCCACTTTAAGAAGAGTAAAAAGACGTTTTGATAGCAAATAGACAGAAACAATCAACAGCTGATCAAAAGGTGTGCAGCACTCTTCCTAATCCGACTTTGAATCTGTTCAGACTGAGGCAGATTAAATCATTCTGATTAGACTGAACTGGACATTATAGATCAGTTGGACCCTTGATCTTATTATTAGTTGTTTAATGGAAACAACTAGGGATTACAGCTGTACAGTATATACAGTATTTAATATTGCTAAATATATTATTGTTCCGGGGCAGCACGGTGGCGCAACTGGTAGAGCTGCTGCCTCTCAGCGAGCAGGTCCTTGGTTCAAACCCCGGTCCAGGGGCCTTTCTGGGTGGAGTTTGCATGTTCTCTCCGTGCATGCGTGGGTTTTCTCCGGGTACTCCGGTTTCCTCCCACAGACCAAAAACATGCATGTTAGGCTGATTGGTAACTCTAAATTGTCCTTAGGTGTGAGTGAGAGAGTGAATGGTTGTTTGTCTCTATGTGGCCCTGTGATGGACTTGCGACCCGTCCAGGATGTACCCCGCCCCTCGCACAGTGATTGCTGGACATGGGCACCGGCGACCCCCGTGACCCAAAACGGAATAAATGGGTAAAGATAATGGATGGATGGATGGATATTATTGTTCCTCAAATTACACTAATTATAGTAATAATTACTACAAACAGAATTCCAAAAAAGTTGGGACACTAAACAAATTGTGAATAAAAACTGAATGCAATGATGTGGAGGTGCCAACATCTAATATTTTATTCAGAATAGAACACAAATCACAGATCAAAAGTTTAAACTGAGAGAATGTATCATTTTAAGGGAAAAATTTGATGTTTCCAAATTTCAAGGCGTCAACAAATCCCAAAAAAGTTGGGACAAGTCCATTTTTCCCATTTTTTGTGGCATCCCCCCTTCTTCTTACAACACTCAACAGACATCTGGGGACAGAGGAGACCAGTTTCTCAAGTATAGAAATAGGAATGCTCTCAAATTCATGTCTAATACAGGCCTCTAACTGTTCAATCGTCTTGGGCCTTCTTTGTCGCACCTTCCTCTTTATGATGCGCCAAATGTTCTCTATAGGTGAAAGATCTGGACAGCAGGCTGGCCATTTCAGTACCGGGATCCTTCTCCTACGTAGCCACGATGTTGTGATTGCTGCAGAATGTGGTCTGGCATTATCGTGTTGAAAAATGCAGGGTCTTCCCTGAAAGAGATGACGTCTAGAT
>NC_056508.1:9199993-9203228 GCF_014905685.2 Nematolebias whitei
ATATACACATATACATACATACATACATATATATACACATATAAATACATACACACACATTAACACACATACATATATACACATATACATACATACATATACATATACATACATACATACAAATACATATACATACATACATATATACATACATACATACATATATACACATATTCAAACCGAATTCCAAAAAAGTTGGGACACTAAACAAATTGTGAATAACAACTGAATGCAATGATGTAGAGATGGCAAATGTCAATATTTTATTCGTAATATAACAAATCACAGATTAAAAGTTTAATCTGAGTAAATGTAACATTTTAAAACTATGTTGATTCAAAATTTCACAGTGTCAACAAATCCCAAAAAAGTTGGGACAAGTAGCAATAAGTGGCAGGAAAAAGGAACTTGAGCATATAACGAACAGCTGGAAGACCAATTAACACTAATTAGGTCAATTGACAACATGATTGGGTATAAAATGAGCTTTCTCAAAGTGTCAGTGTCTCTCAGAAGCCAAGATGGTAAGAAGATCACCAATGCCACCATTGTTGCGCAGAAAGATAGTGCAGCAATACCAGAATGGTGTTACCCAGCATAAAATAGCAAAGATCTAAAAAAGCTAAATCTGGTCCACTGGACATTCAAAAAAAA
Organism: Nematolebias whitei; assembly: GCF_014905685.2. NCBI lineage: Eukaryota > Metazoa > Chordata > Actinopteri > Cyprinodontiformes > Rivulidae > Nematolebias > Nematolebias whitei. The sequence goes on from NC_056508.1 coordinate 9,200,648, forward strand.
ATAATAAAAAATAAAAAAAGCAAATCAACAAAAAAATGTAGAAACGTTTCGTCTCTCATCCGAGAGACTTCCTCAGTCTGAGGAGCTGTATTCAGCTCAGTCTCTTAAATAGCACCGTCTCAGAGTGGATCAACCAGTTTTGCTGCTGACAACCAAAACCAGCTGATCACATGCTCAAGAAGGACCATCAGCCTAACAATGGATCATTAGAACACAGATGGCTGTTTACTGTTCACAGAGGGCTGAGTGATACTAGCAATAACAGCATTGTAAGAGGGGGACAGTTGAACCCGGAGGCCTCCACCCCTGTTTAACGATGGACAATTTCTTTTCACAAAGATGGCCTCCTTTACTCCTCTCTCAAACCATCGTTCCTCTCTGTCCAGGATGTGCACATCTTCATCCCTGAAAGAGTGACCGCTGGCCTGGAGAAGAGTGTAGACCGCAGAGTCCTGGCCTGATGATGTTGATCTTCTGTGCTGGGCCATCCTTTTGGCCAGTGGCTGTTTTGTTTCCCCGATGTAAGACTGATCACAGCCCTCCTGACACTGAACAGCATACACAACATTACTCTGTTTGTGCCGGGGGACTGGATCTTTGGGATGAACCAGTCTTTGCCGTAATGTATTTTGGGGTTTAAAAGCCACTGGGACGTTATGTTTAGAAAATAAACGTCTCAGTTTCTCTGATACTCCCTCAACATATGGAATGACCACTGGTCTGGGTCTAGGTTCCTCCTTTTCACCTGTTGGCTGACTGGAGTCCTGTTAGGTTTCTTTGCTTTCAGGAAGGTCCAGTTAGGATATCCACATTGCTCTAGAGCCTGTCTTGTGTGGGATTTCTCCTTCTGCCTGGCTCCTGAGCTAGTGGGGACGCTGTCTGCTCTGTGATACAGAGTCCTGATGACTCCTAACTTGTGCTCCAAAGGGTGATGGGAGTCAAACTGCAAATACCTCACAGTCCAAGAAAGACAACCTGCCATTTTTTACATCTTCTCGAACTTGATGTATTTATCCACAGAGTTGATGTGGTCAGTAAAATGTTGGACTTCCTGAGATTTGATTTTAACCCAGGTGTCATCAACATACCTGAACCAATGACTTGGTGGTGTCCCTGAAAAGGACGTCAAGGCTCTCTTTTCTACCTCCTCCATGTACAGGTTGGCAACAATAGGAGAAACTGGAGACCCCATAGCACACCCATGTTTCTGCCTATAATATTGCTCCCCATATGTGAAGTAGGTTGACTGCATGCATCAGGATAAAATAGCAAAGACTTTTAAGTTATCATCATCAACCGTGCATAACATCATCAAAAGATTCAGAGAATCTGGATCAATCGCTGTGCGTAAGGGTCATGGCCATAAAAGTCTACTGGATGCTCATGATCTCCGGGCCCTTAAATGTCACTGCACCTCAAACAGGAATGCCACTGTCAAGGAAATAACAGAATGGGCTCAGGAATACTTCCAGAAAGCATTGTCAGTGAACACAATCCACCGTGCCATCCGTCGTTGCCAGTTGAAACTCTACAGTGCAAAGAGGAAGCCATTTCTTTTTTTTCCGATTGGGAATTTAAAAAAAAAAGAAAAAAAAGAGGAGGCCATTTCTAAGCAAGCTCCACAAGCTCAGACGTTTGCACTGAGGTCATTTAAAATGAAGTTTGGCAAAATGGAAGACTGTTCTGTGGTCAGATGAGTCACGATTTGAAGTTCTTTATGGAACATTGGGACGCCATGTCATCCAGACCAGAGAGGACAAGGATAGCCCAAGTTGTTATCAACGCTCCGTTCAGAAGCCTGCATAACTGATGGTATGGGGTTGCATGATCGCTTGTGGCATGGGCAGCTTGCATGTCTGGAAAGGCACCACTAATGCAGAGAACTATGTTCAGGTTCTAGAACAACATATGCTCCCATCTAGACATCATCTCTTTCAGGGAAGACCCTGCATTTTTCAACATGATAATGCCAGACCACATTCTGCAGCAATCACAACATCATGGCTACGTAGGAGAAGGATCCGGGTACTGAAATGGCCAGCCTGCAGTCCAGATCTTTCACCTATAGAGAACATTCAGCGCATCATAAAGAGGAAGGTGCAACAAAGAAGGCCCAAGACGATTGAACAGTTAGAGGCCTGTATTAGACATGAATGGGAGATCATTCCTATTTCTAAACTTGAGAAACTGGTCTCCTCTGTCCCCAGACATCTGTTGAGTGTTGTAAGAAGAAGGGGGGATGCCACACAGTGGTAAAAATGGACTTGTCCCAACTTTTTCGGGATTTGTTGACACCATGAAATTTGGAAACAACAGATATTTCCCTTAAAACGATACATTCTCTCAGTTTAAACTTTTGATCTGTGATTTGTGTTCTATTTTGAATAAAATATTAGATGTTGGCACCTCCACATCATTGCATTCAGTTTTTATTCACAATTTGTTTAGTGTCAACTTTCTTTGGAATCCGGTTTGTATATACACATATATACATATACATATATACATATACACACACATATATACATATACATATATATATACACACACATATATACATATACATATATATACACACACA
>NC_056508.1:9203328-9229463 GCF_014905685.2 Nematolebias whitei
ATGTATGTATATGTATGTATATATATATATATATATATATATATATATATATATATATATATGCATGTATGTTTATGTGTGTATATATTCATTGCACACCAACTGAAATATTTCAGGTCTTTAATTGTTTTAATACTGATGATTATGGCATACAGCTCGTGAAAACCCAAAATGCCTGTCCCAAAAAATTAGCATATTTCATCCCACCAATGAAAGACAAGTGTTTTTAATACAAAAAACGCCAACCTTCAAATTATCGTGTTCAGTTTTGCACTCAATACTGGGTCGGGAATCCTTTTGCATGAATGACTGCTTCAATGCTGCGTGGCATGGAGGCAATCAGCCTGTGGCACTGCTGAGGTGTTATGGAGGTCCAGGATGCTTCGATAGCAGCCTTAAGCTCATCCAGAGTGTTGGGTCTTGCGTCTCTCAACTTTCTCTTCACAATATCCCACAGGTTCTCTATGGGGTTCAGGTCAGGAGAGTTGGCAGGCCAATTGAGCATAGTAATACCATGTTCAGTAAACCATTTACCAGTGGTTTTGGCACTGTGAGCAGGTGCCAGGTCGTGCTGAAAAATGAAATCTTCATCTCCATAAAGCTTTTCAGCAGATGGAAGCATGAAGTGCTCCAAAATCTCCTGATAGCTAGCTGCATTGACCCTGCGCTTGATAAAACACAGTGGACCAACACCAGCAGCTGACATGGCACCCCAGACCATCACTGACTGTGGGTGCTTCACACTGGACTTCTGGCAGTTTGGCATTTCCTTCTCCCCAGTCTTCCTCCAGACTCTGGCACCTTGATTTCCGAATGACATGCAAAATTTGCTTTCATCCGAAAAAAGTACTTTGGACCACTGAGCAACAGTCCAATGCTGCTTCTCTGTAGCCCAGGTCAGGCGCTTCTGCCACTGTTTCAGGTTCAAAAGTGGCTTGACCTAGGGAATGCGGCACCTGTAGCCCATTTCCTGCACACGCCTGTGCACGGTGGCTCTGGAATCGGCCTTTCTCCACAATCCTCCTCAGGGTCCGGTCACCTCTTCTCGTTGTGCAGCGTTTTCTGCCACACTTTTCCCTTCCCACAGACTTCCCACTGAGGTGCCTTGATACAGCACTCTGGGAACAGCCTATTTGTTCAGCAATTTCTATCTGTGTCTTACCGTCTTGCTTCAGGGTGTCAATGATGGCCTTCTGGACAGCAGTCAGGTCGGCAGTCTTACCCATGATTGCGGTTTTGAGTAATGAACAAGGCTGGGAGTTTTTAAAAGCCTCAGGAATCTTTTGCAGGTGTTTAGAGTTGCGTCGTTGATTCAGATGGTTAGGTTAACAGCTTGTTTAGAGAACCTTTTCACGATATGCTAATATTTTGGGACAGGCATTTTGGGTTTTCATGAGCTGTATGCCATAATCATCAGTATTAAAACAATTAAAGACCTGAAATATTTCAGTTGGTGTACAATGAATCTGAAATATATGAAAGTTTCATTTTTATCATTACATTATGGAAAATAATGACCTTTATCACAATATGCTAATTTTTTGAGAAGGACCTGTACATATATATACACACATATATACATACACATATATACATACACATACATATATACACATATACACATACATACATATACATATACACATACATACATACATATACACATATATACATATACACTAGGAATGCGCGATATAAACGGTACATGGTAGAAACGATAGAAATTTAGCCTACGATATAGAACTGTCTTCTACCGGCTAACCGCAATAATGCTGTCTTTGAAGTAAAATCAGAGTTGTCAGTTTAATTGTTACTTTTTTTTTAGTTGAAAACTGTGCATAAGTGGTGCTCAAGTGTAAAATCAGAGCTGACAGATTTAATAGTTACTTTTTTTTAGTTGAAAACTGTGCGCAAGTGGTATTAACGTCTTTTCTTCGAGGGCTAAGTAGCTAAGCTACAAGCTAACTACGTCCAGCTTGCCGTAGTGTTGCCTGATTCGGATGCATGCGCAAAGCGCTGTGTTCCGTCAAAAGTTTTTTTTTTTTTTTTCCATCGAAAGTTAAAGTAAGCCTTGGTCAGCTTTAGAGATACCTGCTCTCTGATCTGTGAAAAGAATGCTGTGTTGTGTGATTTTACTGCGAGACCATCTGGTCAAAGCCACAGACTCATTTTTTGTCAGCTCCCCTTAAAGCAGGAGGCGCCCACTAGAGGGTTGGAGGGTGAAGTGTTTCAGTATAAAATGCTGCTCTGTTGCTGTTCATTTCTTAAGTAAGACTGGAAACTGTTAAGAGTTAACGTATTCTTCCGTTTAAAACATATGGCTAAAACTACATTTGATATATTTTGCACTACAAGAAAGAAGCCTAAAACTTGATTTGTTTATTATTTAAAAACTCTCTGGACCTAGTTGTGGAATTTTCTTAATTCAAAATATATGGTGGCAAAAGGACACCCTATGCTTTTTTTTTTTTAGCAAGTTTTATATCAAAAACATATTGCGATATATATCGTTATCACCACCCTTCACAGTACATATCGTGATATGAACTTTATGCCATATCGCACATTCCTAATATACACATATATACATATACATATACACATATACATATATACACATATATATATATACACACATACACATATATACACATATACACACATTGTCAGGTACCCGTCTGCTACTAAGTATTTAGATTAAATAAAAACTATTGGTTCATTTTGGTTCATTCGTTCATTCATGTGTCAGGAGACCGAGGGAGAAGAGGAAAGTCAAGAATGTAGGACTGAATGTTGCAATTCTCAATGTGAGGACAATGGCATGCAAAGGTAAGGAGCTGGCTGCCATAATGCAGATAAGGAAGGTAGATGTTTTGTGTGTCCAAGAGACCAAGTGGAATGGCAGCAAGGCTTGCAGCATTGGAGCAGGGTTCAAACTGTTTTACCATGGTGTGGAAAGAAACAGAAATGGAGTAGGAGGGGTCCTGAAGGAGGAGTTGGCAAAGAATGTAGTAGAAGTGAAAAGAGTGTCAGATAGAATCAGAATCAGAATAAACTTTATTGGCATTGCACCGAGATACAATGAGAATATGTATGTACAGTCGTCCGAAGGATGGGTGGAGTGCACGAAGCTGCGGCTATTAAATAGCGCGGCCTTCTTATTCTTATTTAGAATAATATTTTGCTTAGATGAGAAAAGAAAGAAAACACGAGGAGAGACGGTATAAAAAAAAAAGATCTCTCACGCCGTGTCTTAGACAGGGCACAATTTGAAGCATCAAAAAAGTCTACCACAGCAAAGCAACATAAACAAACATTATACATGTACAAATATGCCGGTGAAAATATTGACTTTTTAAAGGAAAGTCGTAGCATAGTCCAGAGCCCCCCCTCTCAGCCATTGTCCAGATAAGAGGTGACATTCTTTATCAGCTCAGTTGAGATTCTGTTACATGTCCACGGTCTTAGGGAAGGGAGGGGTGAGGAAACAGTCAAAGCATCTTTGTTGTTTTCAAAACATTCCAGGAGGAGTTGAGATAAGTCTGGCGTCAAGGCCACAATTTGGGTCAGGCAGAACTCGTGAAGTGTTGTTTCTGCCTTATTAAAGTCTCGCTGGTATATATTCCTCTGATGACAACTCCAAAACAGCCTAATTGATCCTTTACGCCAAAAGTCAAGCTCACAGCTTCTCCAAGATAATTTCCCCGTCAAGTGTGCTGCTAGAGAGTCCGCAGTCCTGATAACAGCTGCTCCAGCTCCCTGCTGCAGCTTTCCAAATTCAGTCTGAGCACTGTCGAGCTTCGACACATCCCCAAGAATTTATAGACAATCCAGAATTCACCAACTTAACAGCAAAATAACCAGTTGTCATTATGAATCCAATTTGTTTCCGTCAAAGTAAGAGGGTCTTCCTTACCCTGACTCCTGTCGGAAGAAGTTTATCAATTTTGTTGAGAGACCAGCTGATCCTTTGAATTAAGAAATATGCAGAAAAAAAAGAGGCTTTTTAGGGGTTCACAGGACAAAAGAGTGCAGTAGGGAAGCGGGTGGGGGGTGGGAAGACAGGGAAACACGTCTGGTTTCACCGGAGGATAGAGGGGGGGGGGGGGGGGGGTGATGTGTCTGAAGGTAGAAGTAGAAGGTCTGATGCTAAACATCAGTGGTTATCCTCCACAGGTTGGATGTGATGTGGAGGAGAAAGACAAATTTTGGAAGGATCTGGATGAAGTGATAGAGTATTTCCAGGAAGAGTGGTGATCAGAGCAGACATGAATGGACATGGTGAAGGAAACAGAAGGGATGAAGAAGTTTGTTTGGTGTCAAGGAAATAAACCAGGAAGGACAGATGGTGTATTTTGCCAAGAGAATGGAAATGGCTGTAGTCAACACTCATTTCCAAAAGAGGGAGGAACATAGAGTGACCTATACGAGTGGAGGAAGGAGTACACAGGTCGACTACACTCTGTGTAGAAGAGGAAACTTGAGGGAGATTAGAGACTGTAAGGCTGTGGCAGGAAAGAGCATAGCCAGATAAAATCGGATGGTTGTGTATAGAATGACTGTTGTTGTGAAGAAGAGAAAAAGAGTAAAATCAGAGAAGAAGACCAAATGGTGGAAGCTGAGAAAAGTAGAATGTTGTGAGAAATTCAGAAAGGAGCTGTTAAAGGCTCTGGGTGGTGAGAAAGAGCTTCCAAATGACTGGGATCCTACAGCAACAGTATTTAGAGAGACTGGTAGGAAGGTACTTGGTGTGTCATCTGGACAGAGAATTGATAAGAAAACCTGGTGGTGGAATAGTGAAGTGCATGACACTATTCAAAGAAAGAGGTTAGCCAAAAAGAAATATGACAGTGAGAAGACTAAAGAGAGGAGACAGGAATATAAGGAGATGGACTATAGAACAAAGAGGGACGTAGCTAAGGCAAAACGGAAGGCGTATGATGAGTTGTATGCGAGGCTGGACACTAAAGAGGATGAAAAGGACTTGTATCAACTGGCGAGACAGAGGAAACAGGCTGGAAAGGATGTGCAGCAGGTTCGGCTTTTAAAGAAAAGGATTGGTAATGTTCTAATAATTGAGGAGAGTGTGATGGGAAGACGGAAGGCGTACTTTGAGGAGCTAATGAATGAAGAGAATGAAAGAGAAAGAAGAGTAGAGGTCACAGAAACTGTAGACCAGGAAGTGTGAAAGATTAGTGAGAGTGAAGTCCAGAAAGCGCTCAACAGAATGAAGATGGGGAAGGCAGTAAGACCTGATGACATACAAGTGGAGGTGTGGAAAGGTCTTGTAGAGATTGCAGTGAGGTTTTTGACTCAAATATTCAATGGCATATATGAGGGTGAGCAGAGGTCACAAAGGTGCAGGACTTCAAGTAGTTATGGTCCACTGTCCAGGAAAAACAGGAGTGAGATAAAGAGTTGAAAAAGAGAGTCCAAGTAGGATGGAGTGGATGGAAAGAAGTTTCAGGAGTGATTTGTGACAAAAGGGTGACAGCAAATGTCAAAAGAAAAGTATACAAGACAGTTGTGAGACCACCTATGTTGTATGGTCTGGAGAAAGAGACATGGACAAAAAGACAGGAGGTGAAAGAAATGAAGATGTTGAAGTTCTCCTTAGGAGTGTCAAGGGTGGATAAGATTAGGAATGAGATCATCAGAGGTACAACACAGGTTGAACAACTGGGAGATAAAGTTAGAGCGGCCAGACTTAGATGGTTTGTACATGTCCAGAGGAGGGAGAGTGATTTAGACATGTCCAGAGGAGAGACAGTGGGTATATTGGTAGAAGGATGTTAGAAATGCAGCTGCCAGGAAAGAGACAGAGGAGATCTATGGATGCAGTTAGAGAGGATATGGAGGTAGTTGGAGTGAGGACAGAGGATGCAGAGGACAGAGTGAGATGGAGGAGGATGACTCGCTGTGGAGACTCCTGAAGAGGGAAAAGCCAGAAGAAGAATAAAAACTACAGGTTCATTCTAGATAGTTTCCCAACATTTTTACTGGATTTTTATTTTCATTTTTCAGCAAATGTTTCTAGCTGTTCCCCATAAACATTTCTCGGAATCCTCCCGTTGAGTTTTTCCCGTCTTGTGAGTGAAAAACAATGAGGATGGAAATGCTCCAACAGAGAGAGCATCAACCAGCTGACTGACACTTTTCCTCATCCTTTTGGTCTCTGCCGAACCTTTAACTTTCCTCTTCGTATCTCTGTGCCGCCAGCTGTTTGGGAACAGGAGGGGCCCGTTGCCAAGGCGACCCGCACCTTCTGAGTTATCTTGTCTGGTCCTGTTAAAGCTGAAGCTGTAACAAGCTGAAATAGAAGGAGGGGTGGTAACAATCAGGGGTAATAAACTTCACTTTGTGGGAGTATGGATTCAGGGAACAAGCTCAGACTAGTTTTAGATGTTAACCAGTCTAATCTGAAATGAATCACACCAGCTGGGCCACAAACTGACTGTGGATGGACCGTCATCCTCAAACACCTGACAATTCAACTGAAAGAGAAACCCCACATATCCAAATGTGGTGGAGGAAACCTTGTAGAAACACCTGTTCTTTAATGTGGTGACAGATGTAAGCTGCAGCAGCACGAGCACAGGGTGACACCTGGTAAATTATGATGAAGGTGAACTCGCTGAGGTCCCAGGCAGTCGTGCTGTGACTAGAAGACACACAGCCCTGCTGGGAGCTGATGGATGACAGGAGGAGAGCGTCTGGAAAAATAAAATACTTTAAATGTGGAGCAGGACAAGTTTAAGAACCTCTGCCTGCCTGTCTGAGTGTGTGTCTGCTGCCAAGCCGCCAGCCAACACATCAAACGGAAAAGTACTTTTGAAAACTCAAAATTTTAAGGAGACCCCCCCACCCCCCCCATTTTTCTTAGTAAAAATTCTTCCATGAGTTTAAATATTTTTAGTGGGTAGAGTGGGTGAGAGTTGAGGGATATTTATGTTCTTTCCTGAAGCCTGTCGCTAATCTGAGGGAGTTCATGAGAAGAAAAGACCAAAGGAGACATGGGGTCAGGGCTGAAGACAATGCCCCCTGCTGTTTGAAGCTGTTACAGACAACACTGCTCCAGGAACAGAGCGAGACAGTGAGGCAACGGAGGTCCAAAAACTCTTACACAACACAAACGACTTTTCACTGCCTGGAAGCAATAAATCAAATACAGCTCAGCTTTTTGGTGTTCTCTTTTTTTTAATGAAACTAAGAAAAAAAACAAAAATAATATCAAATCGTGTCATCTTGTACTATCCCTCTGACGAGAGGTCTTTCGGGTCAGGCAGTCAAGTGAAGGTTGAGAAAGCAAACAGTCATTATGAGGAACGGTGTGAGGTCTTGATGACTCGTCTGAAATATATATTTAAACTGGGTGGATTTTGTTCAGCGTCATTTATTACAGCTGACTGCAGAGTTGAAAAATGTTTGAGGTTTCAACAGACTTCACGTGACTATAATAACGGGTTCTGGTTGTTTAAATGAGCTGAAACAATTGAAATATGAGATTTTTACCACTTACCTAAAAATACAATTTCTGCTAAAAGAAGAAACAGAAACAAGTCGATATGATTCAATAAACTAAAATAAAACACACCTGTATCACAAGCTGGTGTAAGTCTGTCAAACAGCTCAAGGCACAGCCAGAAAATTTAAAAAATATAACTGGACTTTTATTCTGTAGCAAGAACTAGATCGTGATGGAAAAGTAAGCTGTAGTTGTTTAAGGTTTTTAATTTTTAAAAAAATGTATAGAAAAAAAGGTTAGATTTAGAGTTGTGAAATTAAAAAGAAAGTCACCTGGCCTAAAATAACCTGGCATATTAGAGATGATCCCATATTTAATCCCTACCAAACAAAGAGCAGCCACCAAGAACTTGAAGAACCCAGAGAATGTGGTCTGTGTCAGCCATCCATCGTTAAAACTAAAACTAAAGCAAGCCCCCAGTATACTCCCGCGTACGTCCATACACGGAGGTACGCACATACATACGTGGAGGTACGAGCGTACCCCCCAGGGCATGTCTGTGCAAAGCTAAATTTTTACAACCCCATACGTGGTGTCACACAAACTCCCCGGCGACGGACTGTTTTGTATGCGATACCAATGTATTAAATTCCCCTTCTTCATCCCTGATCTGGCCTTTTCTTTAGTTTTTTTGCCAAGAGGCGAGTGATCTCTTCCTCCTCCGTTGATGCCATGACTGAAATGGTGAGAAATGAAAGAATTTGTCACGAGCTAATTAAACTCAGGTCCAGCATAGCTGTGGGAGGGTCAGGAGATTTCCTGGTGGGCAAGTCTGATGTGTGGGCTGCAGAGCCAGCGCTCCCTGTTTTTTTTTTTTTTTTGTTTGCTTGTTTTTTTAGATCTTTTTATTAACAACATATAAACACAGAACACTGCTGCAGCTGAAGCTGCCATTGTTTTTTTTTTCTGACCTGTCTATCAGTCCAGTAGGCGTGCCAGCAAATGACCATTCGGCGACCTCATTTGGTCCTGAAGGTAAACGCCCCTTGTCTGTTGAGCTGACTGCAGCCGCTCAGGGTGTATGCTCGAGTAAGAAGTCTGAACCCTCTGTGTACAGTACACGCGTACATACGTGTGAACGGACGTATGCGGGAGTATACCGGGGGTTTAAGATGTCCCATCTTCTTCCAATTTTGAGAATTTTGAGAGCCCACAAGCTCTATTTTATGGATGTCTCCATGTTGTTCCATGTTGCTAAACACGTAAAAATGAATATTTGAAGTTAGAGTGGAAAGTTAAGAACGACTTGTATTAAACACTCTGAGGTGAATGTATTTATCCAACAATTTTCAGTCAGGTCATCTGGACAGTTTCTTTTTTTTTGCTGAAACGTTTCACCTTCCATCAGTCTTCATCAGTCAAGGAAACACAACACAAAACTGATTCTTCCCCCAAACCGCTTATTCCAAAGTGGAACAAACCAGTTATGTTGGTGCTATTCCGCTCGGTAAACCCCTCCACTCTGGTGATGGGCGTGAATGTGGAAACCAGCTCTCTCAGTCTACCAGGTCCGGCAGCAGCCTCGTTCCAGTAGGACGTCACTGCTGGGAAACGAGACCAGATGGGATCAGGGCGGTGATCCAGGGTGGAGCCAAAAAACCTTCCCGCTAGATCATCCGATCTGGGCGGGGAAGGATAGGGATGGAAAAAAGTCCCTTCATGTCAGCCGCCTCCTGGACTATGCCGGGCAGGTCCAAGAGGATTGCACCAACTTACCCGCTCTTAACGTAATTTATACGGACTGGGTGGGGCCCAAACAACAGGTGGGCGTGGATTAAACTTTTCAGTGCGATGCTTTACATGACGGGATAAAACCCACTAGCGAGGGCCTTAAAGGGCGAAGCCTATACGAAATAGAACTGCTTTTTATTGTATGGGAGCATACAATGATGACAATAACACATTATTATTAGTTCTTGTTCACTCGCAAAGTCTGTTAAAACAAATATTATTATTGTTATTATTTTCTGTAAACATTCATATGATCTTTAACTTTTTATCCTTACTGAATTTATATTTGCATATAAATACACAACACAGGTTAATGCGTCAGTTTTCTGAACAATTCAAGCAGAACTTTAGAGTTTAAAATTATTAACCACCATCCTATTATTATTAATATGACCCGAATACATTTTGTGAACATTTGGTGTAATATTTGTGCTCTGCACTGACTTGTCACTGACAAATCTCAAATGGTAGCTTGACTGTGTCACAGCTTAGGTTGCATTGTGTTGAAAATAATTAAAATGTGAAGGTAAGAGTAGAAAGGCAGAGATGAGCCAGAAAAGAAACTAAAAACTACTTCGTCTTCAGTCTCAAAGGATAAAACAACTTGTTCTGTTAGCTCATTGTCCATCCAGTATCTGCTGTCCAACAGTCCCTTCCTTCTCTGTCCCAGTCCCTAACCTCCTTCCATAATCCAGTCCGAGCCGGACCCAGGACAAGGCCTTCTGCTTTGTTCAGAGCTCTGAGCACAGAACCTGAAAACAGGACAGTGTGACATGAGAACAGCCTCGGACTCTCTTGCGGTCTGGTCTTTAAGTAAAAGTGGATTTTGATGCCTCAGTGCATGGAACAGTAAAGGAGGCGGTTCAGATTGAGCACTTTGGCTCTTTCTTCTTCCTACTTTATTATTCTCAATTGCCCTGGAGAGAAACTATATACAACCCTTTCTCCCTCTCAACAGGCTGTCTAAATTCAACATCTTTTCTCTGTCATCTTCCCTTTCAATTTTTTCCATCTCGACACGGTGAAAAATCGGTCTGATGCCCGGCTCTAAAGGCAACACGGAGACACTGAGCCAAAACAACCCAGACTGACCAACAGCCCAGACACGATGGCAGTTTCCCTGGTCTCCCAGCCAGACTCCCATTTTCAGAAACCAGGCTTTAAAGGAATAATACATTTCACAGTCTAGTGGCCAGACAGAGACCCCCCCCCCCACACACAAACACACACACACAAACCCCTTTTAACACCTGAAAGAACAAAAGGGGCTTTGGGTCTCTGCTTCACCTTTAACTCTGCTGCAATCCAAGACAGTAGACAAAACATCGTCTGGATGCATCAAGTGAGATTAGAGGTACCAAATGAATGTTTGTTCTTTCCAAAATGAAGAATGCAAACATTTAAAGTTTTGTTCAGTTCAGACAAAATGAAACTTGGTTGGAGTTGAGGTTAAAAAGAAAACTAAGTTCAGGATTAGTTCAGCAAAAGAGTCTGCTACAATAACTCACGTCTGCTGGTCAAGCTGGAGAAAGTAACTGAACCACTATGGTCCACAACTTGACCTCAAAAGACTTCCACCAACACACAGTTGTGTGAGAATGTAATCTGTTATGGTGTCAAACATACTTTTAAAATAGAGATAAAACACATTTTTGCAGTTTATTATCCAATTTTTTAGCCAGACAAGTCCGAAGTGATTGACAGAAGAGGTAATAAACATCCATCACTGTTCAGTGAGGTTCTGTTTGAACACAATCCAAGTACCAACACATTGTCAATAGTTGTGGTATTCACAGTATAATAAATATTGTAAACAACTTCAGGGCTCTTGGTCTTGATAAAAGACTGAATATATTCATGAGCCAATCATCTTCATCTACTTCTGTTGTTCACAAGTTAAGTCCCAGTTCCTGGTTTACAGACCAGGTGGGATCTTTAACATCAGGATGTGAGGCTGAAGTTGCCAAGCGCTCCCTCACACAGTCAAGGTGTTATAAAGCATTAAATAACTCAGTACAACTAATTATTTTTAGAAAAAATATTATTTGAGCATGCAGCAGAAAAGTAAGATCTATATGAATCGACAAGTCAAAACATGGAAAATTTATCTGAGAAGTATTTTTTCTAAGTCAGGTAAATACTCCATTTGTTTACAGGTTTTTAATACGTGACCCGAAAAGGAAGAAGCGAGTAAAAGATAATGGATGGATGGATGATGTTGCAGCCAGCCACTAAGGATGCTTGTTTTAATGAAGCGCATCGAGGTGAATAAAACCACTAAATGGTGATCTGCACATCCTGCCTATTGTTTACATTTGTGTCATGGAGAAGCCAAGATGGCGTCCAAAGCAGGCTCACAGCCAACAAAACAACTGTTTAACAACAAGCCCAACTGGATCTGTGTCACATTATTAAAATCTTTAAAATAAATAATATAATTCATAATTAATGTTAATTTATTCAAGAATCCTGTAAAACAGCTAGATGTTAGATGGAAAATATATTGGATCTGACCATTGATCTAAACTAGACCTGAAGTCAGTCAATAATTAATGACTTCCAAATATTTCAAGATTTTTAGCTGCTTGAATAAGTGACAACTAGTTGATTCATTTGAAACTAACTTAAACATATAAATTGTGTTTATAAAGACTCTGCAAGCTGAAGTTAATAGCAGTGATCAGTGACTAATCTATAAGCTTAAAAAATACATTTTCAGAATTCATGTAAAGAGAGCAGAATGAATTGTTACCAGAAGCAACAACAGCTTGGACTGTGGAATAATTTGTACTAAACTGTAGCATGATTCAGCCTGTACAGCAGAGGTGTCAAACTCACTTACAAAAGGGGGCCGAAATTAAAACCTTTTTGAAACTAAGGGCCAATTTCAGAATCTACAGTAACTCGGGTTAGATACCCGACATATTTTCTTGGTTGCAGGTTCCTCAACAAGAGATTGATTGGTCTCATTTGACGTTCCCTGTTGCACTTTTGACATCATATTTAAAGATTACCGAAAAATTTAAAGTGATAAAATTATTTTGCGTTTAACATATCTTTGGGGCCAGATAAGATGTAAACGAGGGCCACATTTGACCCCCAGGCCTTGAGTTTGACACAAGAGCTGTACAGCATAGTAATATCGGCCGCAGATTCTACTATTAGCCATCTCAATAATTATCAGCCATTACATCAGCTTCATAGACTACTTTTAAACATTACATTATTAGTCCAAAAAAGTTCAATCTGGTCCTCTGGACATTCAAAAAACAAGAAAACAAAAAAACAAAAGAACAAAACAAAGCAAAAATAATGTAGAAACGTCTCGTCTCTCATCCGAGAGACTTCCTCAGCCTGAGGTGCTGTATTCAGCTCAATCTCTTAAATAGCACCTTCTCAGAGTGGATCAACCAGTTTGCTGCTGACAACCAAAACCAGCTGCTCACATGGTCAAGAAGGACCATCAGCCTAACAATGGATCATTAGCACACTGATGGCTGCTTACTATTCACAGGGGGTTGAGTGATACAATCACAGCATTGTAAGAGGGAGAAGGTTGAACCCGGAGGCTTCCACTCGTTTAATGATGGACGATTTCTTTTCACAAAGACGGCCTCCTTTACTCCTCTCTCAAACCATTGTTCCTCTCTGTCCAGGATGTGAACATCTTCATCCCTGAAAGAGTGACCGCTGGCCTGGAGAGGAGTGTAGACCACAGAATCCTGGCCTGATGATGTTGATCTTTTGTGCTGGGCCATCCTTTTGGCCAGAGGTTGTTTAGTTTCCCCGATGTAAGACTGATCACAGCCCTCCTGACACTGAACAGCATACACAATATTACTCTGTTTGTGCCGGGGGACTGGATCTTTGATGGCCATTGGCCAAAAGGATGGCCCAGCACAAAAGATCAACATCATCAGGCCAGGATTCTGCGGTCTACACTCATCTCCAGGCCAGCGGTCACTCTTTCAGGGATGAAGATGTTCACATCCTGGACAGAGAGGAACGATGGTTTGAGAAAGGAGTAAAGGAGGCCATCTTTGAGAAAAGAAATCGTCCATCATTAAACAGGGGTGGAGGCCTCCGGGTTCAACTGTCACCCTCTTACAATGCTGTGATTGCTAGTATCACTCAACCCCCTGTGAATAGTAAGCAGCCATCAGTGTGCTAATGATCCATTGTTAGGCTGATGGTCTTTCTTGACCATGTGAGCAGCTGGTTTTGGTTGTCAGCAGCAAACTGGTTGATCCACTCTGAGAAGGTGCTATTTAAGAGACTGCGCTGAATACAACACCTCAGACTGAGGAAGTCTCTCGGATGAGAGACGAAACGTTTCTACATTTTTTTGCTTTGTTTTTTTGTTTTCTTGTTTTTTGAATGTCCAGAGGACCAGACTGAACTTTTTTTGATTTTTCTACCTGGATTATTGAGCATGTATCAGGAGATTACATTATTAGCTGCAGTTCTGCTCAGATCACATTCAAATTGAGGTAAATCAGATCAAATCTGCTGACTTGTGAAAGGAGATGCTTCGATGCTTTCTTTCTGAGCACTCTTAAGTGCTTTAGATAACTGTGATTCAGCTATAACTTCTGAGTTACGTTCCTAGATGTACAGTACTCCCTCCCCACACGCTTGCAATATTTTAAACAATGTTTCTAAACTCAACGCTCTAAAAGAGCACAGAATGTCATGTTCTATTTTGTATAGGCTTCGCCCTTTAAGAGCTGTCGCTTAGTGGGTTTACCCCATCATGCAAAGCATCGCACTGAATAGTTTAGTCCATGCCCACCTGTTGTGTGGGCCCCACCCGGTCCGTATAAATTACGTTAAGAGCGGGTAATTGGCTCCCATTTTCTTAAGCAAGCTAATAGCACTGTCAGAAAAACAAAGAAGGGAAGTTGTCCGGCTTGACCAGCTCAACCTTTGTTAAGGCTGCCTGTGGCCCTGCCACGCCACCTCCAGCCGCCCCGGTGAGTTTTCCTCCCCGAGGAGAAGCAGACGAGCAGTCTTGTTTTAAGGTAAGCGCCGAGGAATATTTCTCAGTGGTGGGTCGCTACAGGCTGGATGACGCCATTTTGTAATTTTCCTTTTATCGCCGACTCTCGGAGCGAATCGGATGGCTCCTCCGGGACAGGCGACATCAGCAGCAGCCCCCGCTGCTCACTCCCTCCTGGAGAGCGTAGTGTCGGAACGAGGGGGGCTGAGCGAATGCCCCCCCCCCCCCCCCCCCCGGACCTTTTTCGCATCGGCGATCACACCGCTCCCAGCCGTCGGTGCCCTCCTCTGGAGCTGCCCGGCATAATCCAGGAGGAGGCTGACATGAAGGGACTTTTTCAGTCCCTCTCCTTCCCCCGTCCAGATCGGATGATCTAGCTGGAAGGTTTCTGGGCTCCACCCCGGCTCGCTGTCCTGATCCCATCTGGCCTTGTTTTCCCAGCAGTGACGTCCTGCTGGAACGAGGCTGCAGCCGGATCTGGTAGACTGAGAGCGCCGGTTCCCACATTCGCACCCATCACCAGAGTGGAGGGGTTTCACCGAGCAGAAATTCCCTCGGTGCCCCTCTGGAGCCGAGCCTGGAGGAGGCTTTCGGAGCAAAGATGTCCAGGTTGGATCAGCGTCCTGCGCCTCCGGTTAAACATGACCAGACGGTGACGTTGCTCTCCAACCGAGCTCACCAGTGTGTGTTCCAGGTGGCCGCAGCAAACAATACGTTATGCTGCTGGTGTACAGCGTTTCAAGAGGCTGGAGGAGACGTAGAGCTCCCTCTGCAAGGCAGCTGATGTCATCCTCAACCTGTGCGCCTCTTCTGCTGTCTGCCGGTCTCGCATCCCAGCCCAGAGGACGAGGTTTTCCAGAGGTCCACCTGGCTTGTCACTCCCCCTCCCATTCGGAAGAGTTGCAGAAGGCTTTTTTGTTGGAGGGGCCTATCAACAACGGACGCGCTGTTTGAGACCAATTTCAAGACAACAACAATGACGTTCCACAGCTGCAGCGGCGTCTCCTCGCTCCGCTACGCCGCCAGCCCCACCAGTCAGACATCAGCCCTTCTCATCCCGGCTACCGGAGGTTCAGCGTTTCCCTGAGATCGCCAACAGGCGGTGCTCTGGGACAACAAACCGCAGAGCTCACGGGGGAGAAGATTCAAAATGACGGTTTGCGGAGGATGTGTGTAATGATGACACGAGCTTTGAAATAAATTATTCAAAGATTAAAGTGTCTGATTTTAGCCGGTCTGTCAGCTCGGATGACCTCACAGTGGCTTCTCACACATCCTCCACACAAAACGAGCCGGTGGCCTTAAAAAGGTATTTCAGAATCACCGTAGCTCCAAATAAACACGAGACGCTCACATGACAACAGTCGAAGCGAATGTGGTCCGCAGAACGAGTCCAGTGGAATAACTCGTTTTCAGCCCGAGCTGCACGCTTCTCACCGCATTGGTGTCAAACGCTCCCTCCACGCCAGCAGCCTTCACTCAAACAGCGCTGCGTTGATGAAGGCGAGCACACCGCTCCCCAGCGCTCGCCGGCTTGCATCAGCATAAATGTGAGACCGCAGAACGAGTCCAGTGAGAAACCTCGCTCTCAGCAGGAGCGGCACGCGTCTCACCGCAGCGGTGTGAAACGCGTGCTCCTGCAGCGCCGGCAGCTTTCACCCAAACAGCGTCGCGTGGATGAAGGTGTGTGTGCCTCTCCTCAGCGCACACCTCTCCTCAACACACGCCGGTTCACATCGACATGAATGTGAACCCGCAGCCTGAGCGCAGCACAGAGGCGCGCTTAGAGCCCTTTCAAGAAAGCCTCGCCTTGGGTCACGCGGAACACAATTCCACGGCGCATGACGGCGGTCGAGGCTGTAGACTGGCTGACGTTCGTAAGAAACATGACGCACCACCTAAACGCACGTCCACTCCACGAACGTCGCGCAGAGTGTCAGCAAACATGCTCGCCAGACGGACGAGCAAGCTGATAACAAGGGTTATACGCTACAATTCGCAGCTCGAACCCCTCCGTTCGGAGGAGTTTCAGAGACGGTTCTGTCATAACCAGACCAGGTCTCATCCCGAAATGCAGAAGTCCAGGAACTTCTGGTAAAAGAGGTAATTTCCAGAGTTCCCGGCGGAGAGGAAAACACAGGTTTTTACTCACGTTACTTCCTGGTTATAAAACGGACTGGAGGAACGAGACCCATTTTGAACCTGTCAGTTTTTCAACAAGGTGATCGTGGATAGACCGTTTCACATGTTGACAACCAGATAACTGTTGGACAACATCCAGAGAAACGATTGGTTTATATCCATCGATCTGAAAGACGCCTACTTCCACATACCGATCATCCCAAAGCACAGAAAATTTCTGCGCTTCTCCTTTCAAGGGATGCAGTATCAGTACAACAGGCTGCCGTTCGGTTATTCCCTTGTGCCTCGTACGTTCTCAGAGTGTGTGGAGACGGCCCTGCAACCATTACACAGAGCAGGGATGAGAGTTTTGTTTTACCTAGATAACCTGTGGCTGCTATCACGCTCCAGATGGGAAGCAGCGGCGCAGACTCAGGTGCTGACATCACACCTGCTAAATCTGGGCTTCGCCATAAATTAGAAAAAAGCTAGATTCTCCCGACCCAGACGATTGTTTATCTGGGAGTGGAGCTAAACTCGACCACCATGAGGGCTCGTTTATCACAGATGAGAATCAACACTAAGGTCGTTTTCACACCAGATAGTCCGGTAAACTCGGTTTGGTTGGGGACCAATATTCATGACATTTTGTTTACATTTGAGCTGGTGCGTTTGCATTCACACTGCACTGTGCAGTCGAGCCAACCTGTTGAACCAACCTATTCCCCCGCTCGCCTGTGGGGGCGCTGCACCAAGAACTACTGAAAGAAATTACACAAAAACCTCTGAAGACATGTCTTCTTCTTCTTCTGTAAATAAAAACAAAAATGAAGTGGCATCAAGTTTTAGCAGTTTTAAGAGTTATATTTTGTCATTTTTCAAAAATGGACTTAGCATGAGCAGAAGATGAGACAGAAGACCATGGAGAATATTGTTTTTCACACAAGGCAGCTGACAGCCCCATATAAGGTAAGAGAAGTGCGTGTTTGTTTGTCCTGCGGAGCGGGGCCTGTTTGTTTACATTCACACTGTACTCGAACCGCGCTAGAGTTCGCTTCTACCGGACCGAGACCTAGGTTTTAGCCCGGGTCAGAGTTCGATGGCGCGTTCACACCTCCCCAAATGAACCAAACTTTCTAGGAAAACAAGCTAGAGTTCGATTAAAACGGACTAAACAGGGCTGGTGTGAATGCACCCTTTAAGAAGGGAAGAAGAAGAAGAAGACGTGTCTTCAGAGGTTTTGTGTCGTTTCTTTCAGTAGTTCTTGGTGCACCGCCCCCACAGGCGAGCGGGGGAATAGGTTGGTTCAACAGGTTGACTCGACTGCACAGTGCAGTGTGAATGCAAATTCACCAGCTCAAATGTAAACAAAAGCTCATGAATATTGGTCCCGAACCGAGTCTACCGGACTATCTAGTGTGAAAACGACCTAGTGGTCCAGCTCCGTCGCATAAGATCTGGAAGAGTAGTAACAGCTATTTCCGTCATGAAGCTGTTAGGAACAATGTCGTCAGCTCACACAGTGGTTTTGCCGGGCTTACTCCACATGAAACGCCTCCAGAGATGGTTTGCTCGTCTGCGCGTGGATCCGGTAAAGCAAAAGAGATGGATGATCACTGTTCCTCCCTCCGTGAGAACAAACCTCTGACACTGGGAAAACTCCCTGGTTCTGTCAGAGGGAGTCCCCGTCAGCAGACCTACGTCACACGTGCCAGTCTTCACAGACGCGTCCCTGTCAAGTTGGGGAGGCACATGCCTATCTCGAGCTGTAGGGGCGCTGTGGCCACCTCATACAACAGCTCATATAAACGTTCTGGAATGCCGCACGGTTCTGAATGTGATTCAACACTTTGCTCCTGTGCTGCAGAATCAACATGTTTTGATTTGATCAAAGTTCTTTTCTGCGATAATTGCCTCAAACTCCCACAAACCCCGAGCCCTTTTTTCCACCCTGAACTCAGTTCTACACCTCAGTGAACCTTCACCTCTAGAAGCTTCAACTGAGCTGTGTGAAAACTTCCTCCATTTCTTTTCTGAAAAAGTTGCAAACACCCGGGCACTCATTTCTCCACCTGCTCATGATCCGTCCATCCCATCTCATTGTGTTGCTGTTCTTGACCACTTCGAGCCCATCTCTCTGTCTTCCCTGGAGCAGGTCATGTGCAGCATGAAGCCATCTGGCTCCCCTTTTGACGTTGTCCCCCCTCGACTCCTGAAGGAGCTTCTTCCTGTTCTGGGCCCTCCTGTTCTTGGCATTGTGAACAGCAGCTTAGCCTCAGGTGTGGTGCCAATAACTTTTAAACATGCTGCTGTCCAACCTCTCCTGAAAAAACCTAGCCTTGACCCCTCAGTCATGTCCAACTTCCGGCCTGTCTCCAGACTCCCATTTGTCGCTAAACTACTGGAAAAAATAGTGGAGTCCCAGCTGAAATGCTTTCTAGAGGATAATGCCATCTTAGAGCTATTCCAGTCTGGCTTTAAACCTCTCCACAGCACTGAAACTGCTCTTATCAAGGTTTTTAATGACATTCTCCTATTCTCAGACGCTGGTGATTCTGTGCTCCTTCTCTTACTGGACCTCACATCTGCCTTTGATACAATCGACCACGAGATCCTCATTGCGAGGTTAGAGCAGTGGGTGGGCATCACTGGGTCAGCCCTCGAATGGTTTAGATCTTACCTCGCTGACAGGTCCTTTTGTGTCTCCATCAAAGATTTTAGTTCAGCCTCGGCAGCGCTTAAATGGGGGGTACCGCAAGGTTCCATCCTTGGTCCTCTTATTTTCTTTATACCTGCTGCCACTAGGTGCTATTTTCAGGAAACATAACATACCTTTTCATTTCTACGCCGACGACTGACAAATCTACTTCCCCCTCAGACTCAACGGTACTCGCTCTATTCAACCGTTACTGGACTGCCTGGCTGACATCAGAGATTGGATGGCTTTAAATTTCTTGAGTTTCAACGAGAAGAAATCTAAGTTATGCTGTTTCCTCCCAATGACACAATCACCAACCACTGCATCGACCTATCCGTTCTGTCACCATTAGTGAAACAAAGAGTCACTAATCTAGGAGTGATACTTGACCCTTCTCTGAAACTCAACAATCATGTAAATATGATTGTTAAATCCTGCTTTTTCCAGCTGAGGCAACTGTCTAAGCTGAAGCCCATATTGTCCAGAAATAACCTGGAGACAGTAATTCATGCATTCATTACATCCAGGCTCAACTATTGCAACTCACTCCTTTTTGGTATCAGTCAGACCTCCATAGCTAGACTCCAACTGGTCCAAAATGCAGCAGCCCGGTTTTTGACCAGCACAAGCAAAAGAGAGCACATTACTCCTGTTTTGGCCTCCCTACACTGGCTTCCGGTTCACTTTCGAATCAAATTCAAAATACTCTTGTATGTCTATAAATCACTAAACAGCTCTGCCCCCTCTTATCTTACTGATCTGCTCCAGCCATATGTCCCACCACGTTCTCTCAGATCAGCAGACCAGTTGCTCCTAACAGTCCCAGGAACCCGTCTCAAGCACAGAGGTGACAGGGCCTTCTCTGTAGCAGGCCCAAGACTTTGGAATGAGTTACCTCTGCTCGTTAGACAGGCCCCCTCCCTCACAGTTTTTAAATCTCGCTTAAAAACACACTTTTATTCCCTGGCTTTCTGCACTGTGTGATCTGTGCTGAGTCTGTGTGTATCACACTGTGTTGGTCATGTTGCGGTTGTTGTTGTTATCCATTACTGTTTTTGTCGGTTTCTACGTTTTTGGTGTCCTGTTATGTAATCTGTTGCTATGTGCTTGTTCTGTTTGTCCCTGTACAGCACTTTGGTGTGCTTTGTCACTGTTTAAAGTGCTATATAAATAAATTGGTATGGTATGGTATGGTATGGTATGATTTACACAGACAACAAGGTAGGGCTGAGTACCGAACCGAGGTTCTTTTATGGCACCGACCGAACTGCACCGGTCGGTGCATGTATTGAAACGTCACTCTTCTTTCAGTGTCAAGTTTCGGTATTGGCTGTAACGTGTCACATGGTTTCAGCATGCAGGCAGGCAAAACACCAGACATATGACAAACAGACTATACCCAGATTACATCCAAAGCTGTATGGAGCTGCTGTACCTAATCTATGTATAATTATGTCTATAGTGCTGGTGACGCCCACCGACGGGTTCACGTGTGTAGCACGTGTTGTCGAAGCCGTTCAACAACACGCGCTGCAGAAAGTTGCTCCATGTTTTTCTGCGAGGAGAGAAGAGTTCATTAGCCTCCCCCTCCTCCTCCTCTCACCATTAAAGTCAGCCTGTGAGTAGAGCCTGAACGTCCTGATTCATCATCTCCATGACCGGACTCTTCATCAAAGAACTCCGAGGACGTCTCTGTGAGTTTCAGCTGGTGAGTTACGTTTGTTAGCGTAACTGCAGCTTAACATGTACATCGCGGTGAAATAAACTATGATCCATGTAACGCTAACTTTAACATATTTTTGTGTAAATTTATTTTATCTACGTAGCTAGCTAAACTCAGAAGCTAACTAATGATTGACAGTAACATAAATCTTAACTTGTAAAAATGTGCTCATCCATTGGATCAGCTGCTTAAACAGTTCACTAATGTTCACTGTTTATGTTAATGTTCTCCTCACAGGAGGTTCTCACTCAGATGTGAGGACAAAAGAAAAGCGAGGTGGAGGCCACAGGACAATCAGACTTTGTTGTTAAAAATTTGCTGCCTTTTTCTACAGTGGAGCTGCATGTTGGAGGTAAATAAAATTTTAAAGGATTCTGTTGACCAGTTAAACCTTTATCTCTCAGCCTAGATAATGTTTTTTGATCAATAATAACACAACCATGTTATTGTTGATGTTTTGTTCTCATGTCAATTAGGGAGATGATCAGAGCCCTAAACCCCAGAGAACCACAGAGAAGATTCAGGCAGAGACACAGAGGTGCAGAAGTCTGCATCAACTCTACCTCATTGAATCCAGTGACCTGCTGGTGGGACGTGAGGGACACTATGTCAAACTGACAACCAGGTATCTGTGTGTGCAACAATCATCATCTACAGCCTCAGAGTGAACATTTTCTACTGCTGGAGACACCATCAGCCAGGAGCATGTTGTTTGTGTCCAGAGAAAACAGACATGTTGATGTTTCTGAATAAAAACTTGATATAAAAATATATTTTATAAGGTGTTAAGTTGCTTTTATGCCTATTCAAACATATATTTTGTGTGTGTGTCACTTATAATCATCTAGACACGCTTTTGATGGTTTGCAGAAGGACGGAGGGGGGGGCAGTGTATTCTCTTTAGGAATGCTTTAATAAGCATTAGGAGTGCTTTTGGCAGTAGAGTTTTGGCCCGCCCTGCGGTCACGGCGCTCCGTTACTGGAAGGACATGTTTTCAATGTCAGGTTATTGATGAGATACCGACTTTCTGTCTGTCCTCCTGACAACCATCAAACTTGTTTTTCACTGCTCTCACGCGATCCGGTCAGGGAGGGGTATATAAGAAATGTAACGAACACAGAGAAGTTTGAAGCCTGCTGCGGACCACGCGCGAGGTGCCCAGCGTCCTGTGTTGGTGTGATTCCTGTCACTCGGGTCGAAGGCTTCCCGACCACGTGTCACGGTGAGGGACTCTCATATCAATTTGTGTGAAAAGAGTGTACATGTTTGCTTGGCTGTTTTTCTGTGGCAGATTAATAAATGACACTATTATTTCTAGCAGAAACAGTCTCTGTGTTTCATTTCCTCTCGTGTGAATTATTGGGGGCCGACCGTTCACGAACATTTGTTAAAGAAATTTCATAAAACAAAACTGTTCAGTGAAAAGGTCCTCAGTGTGTAGCAGTGAGTATTAGACACTGACGTGTCACTGGTTTGTAACTGGTCTTTTGACCTGGAAATTATTTGTTTGTTTTTATGTAAGAAAACTGCTTGGAATAGAAAAATACCAAAGTTAAAAAATAAAACTCACAATTTGTACTGCAATGTGTAACTAATTTTATTCTTGTTAGAATTAATAGTAATTACAAAATTGGTACCGAAAAAAGAACCGTCCAGGAACCGACACCGAAGAGAAGGTACCGACACCGGTACCGATTTTTTTAGAAAGGTACCCAGCCCTACAACAAGGTGACTGCTGCTTACATAAACCGGCAGGGGTGTGTGCGCTCAGCCCAAATGTTACACATTGCAAGAAAACTACTGTGTTGGGCACACCAAAATCTGCTCTCCATCAGAGCAGTGTACATCCCCGGTGTTCTGAACAAAGGGGCAGATGTGATGTCCAGGAGTGGTCCGAGTCATGGGGATCCACCCCGATCTAATGGCCCAGACGTGGCAGAAATTTGGTTAAGTGGTTGTGGACCTGTTTGCGACACGAGAAAACGTTCAGTGTCAACTATGGTTTTCACTGAGCCCGCGAGATGAACCACCGCTGGGGGTGGAAGTGTTTGCTCACAGTCCAAGGCCCAAAACGCTTCTTTATGCGTTCCCCCCACCTCCTCTGATATTATGTTTTTTGAACAGAGTTCAGGAGGAGGGATTGCCAGCTCTCCTGGTGGCTCCCGAGCGCATTAACGCGCCATGGTTGCCGGTATTACGACGCCTGTTATTGGGGCACCTGTGGAAACTGCCATGGAGGGAGGACGGTCTCCTTCAGGCGGGAGGAGCGATCAGGAGTTACCCATAAATAGGCCAGCATCTGTGGGTCTGGCCGCTGAGCGGATCCGCTTAGAGAGCATGGGTCTCTCTCAAGTTGTAGTGCGCACAATCCAGGATTCACATGCTGCATCCACCACAGCACTGTACACATCAAAGTGGACAGCTTTTCAGCGCTGGTGTACAGAGAAAGTTGTAGAGGCCACCTCATGTCCATTAGGCGGCGTGCTGTTTTTTCTACACAGCTGATGGACAGGAAGTTGGCTTTTCAGCATGATTAAAACGTACGCTGCAGCCATCTCTTCCTGCCACGAAGGGTTCGGAGACAGAACAGCTTTTAATCACCCGCTGATTAAGCGTTTTCTAAAAGGTGTACAGAGACGCAGGCCTGCTTCATGCCCACTTGTTCCACAGTGGGATTTAACGCTGGTCCTGCGAGCCCCGATCAAAGTTCCACTTGAACCACTGAATCAGGTTCCAATTAAATTCTTGTCTCTTAAAACAGCCCTGCTGCTGGCTTTAACATCTGTTAAGAGGGTGAGCAATTTATCTGCCCTCTCTGTCGCTCCGTCATGTCTCAGAATTCAGACTTATGGCAGCTCAGCTGACCGAATCCAGCCTTTATGCCTAAAAAACATCACAAGCTCTTTTCAATCAAAAAGTGATATTGTTGGGTTTTTTTTCACTCCCCCCCCCCAACAAATCAGAAGAAGAAGCATCTTTCCATCTTCTCTGTCCTGTGCGGGTGTTGACGTGTTACATAGCACGCATGGCCGAAATGCGTCAAACTCAACATTTGTTTGTGCATTACAGAGATGCATCTGCAGGTCGCCCGTTATCCAACCAGCGCCTGTCACACTGGCTGTGTGAGGCCATTTCTGAAGCCTACAGAGCATCAGATTTAGAGCCTCCTGATAACCTCAGGGTGCACTCGACCAGAGGTATCGCATCTTCGACTGCTTTGCATAATGGTATGACAATGCAGAATATTTGCACTGCGGCCGCGTGGTCAACACCCTGCTCATTTATTCACTTTTATCTACGTGATGTAACGGCTCGTTCCATGACACATTCTGTCCTTAGTGCCTTAACAGAATGAATATTGTTGTTTCGTGGAATCTCGTTTAAACTCACATCTGACTGCATGCATTTACAGTGTGAGATGTTATCAGTCACAGGTTGTGACTGTTGTTCTGGTTCTATTATCACTAATCAGTTCATTTGATTAATAATCAGTTCACTTATTATTAATCTGTTCATATTGATCAGCCGTGAATCTGTTGATTCAAGGCCCTTTTTCAGCCTCTTCCTTTCCCCATTGAAAGTTTTCAGGGGCGTTCATGCACTCAGAACGCATAACTACAGCATGCGGTTGTGCATGGTACGCATAATTACGCAACGCGTAATTACGCACATGGAGAGCTGAGTGACAAGACGTTTTTGGGCAAGCTGCCGCTTTATATGGTGTTTGAATGGACCCAGTGAGGCGAGGACAATATCTGATTCGCCCATAACCCACTAAGCGACAGCTCTTAAAGGGCTATGCCTATACTCATAGAATCTGGGGTTACAGTACATAACCAACGATTTCAGTTCTCTGCCATGGCTGCACTCTGTGCTCTCGGCCACACCCACTTCAGATCACAGAGGAGAGAGGAGGAGCTGCAGTAGAAAGCTTTTTCTGCAGTTCTGGGCTGCACAAATTTGCAGCAGGTGCTAAATAATTTAAAATAATTCATTTTAAATAAAAATTTCATGCCGATCGTGCAGCTCATCCATCAATCAGCCAATTGTGTGTCATGTCCAATCTTTTTTTGAAAAACCGCGATAGAGCTAGTCTGCGATAAACGAACCACGAAGTAACGAGGGACTACTGTAGTATACCTTTATGGTCCTTACAGTGAGTCTTGCCAATAAACATTCTGACAGAAATTGGGTTTCCTGTTTGTTTTGTGTGTACATGTATCTAGGCTGGGAAATTTAAAAAATAAGAATAAAAAATTGACATTGAAAAACCTGAATGTGAGGGTGGAGTCAGAAGTAGTAAATTGTAAAGTAACGAGAACTTTAATTAATCTTTTGCATAAAAAGGCCAGGTGTGTGGTTTGTACAAATAGTTGAAAAGATGATGTTATTTATTGATCAGCCCTGACATAATGGGTTCAAAAATGTTTTTAGGGCACACTTTACACTTTGGAGCAAAATTGAAACTGAGATTGTGACCTAGGAGTTTTAATTTCTTTTCAATGGTGAGGACGGGGGCTGAATAAAGTTTGAAACGCTCTGATCAAGTAGACTGAAACAATCAGCAGCCTCTCAGTACCATCAACAACTGATGGCCACATATTTCAGTAAAAACATGGACGTCCAGTTGAGGAAACATCAACAAACTAAACCGCGTCATGCAAAAGTGTAGCTTAATATTAGCTGGTGTAAAGTTCAATCACAATCACTTGTTGCTTAAATCAAAACAGGCCCTCCTTCAACTAGCCATGAGCCTAGTGTGCTCTTTTGTCCAGACACTGTGCTCTGTGACTGATATCACAGCTGATAAGGCACTATTAATGAGTATTTGGCAAAACATCACATCTAAATTGACTAGCAGTCTCCACACCATCCAGGACATCTACCACAACCGATGTCTGCATAAAGCACACAGCACCTTTAAGGACCACACCCACCTAGCACAAGGACTCTTCTGTCTGCTACCCTCAGGCAGACGATACAGGAGTCTGCCATCACACATGAAAAGACTCAAAGACAGATATTACCCACAAGCTGTCAGATTACTGAACTTTCGATAAATAACACTGAACAACTGGCAATAACTTTACACCAAGCCACATCTGTGACAAACTAATATTAGCTTGAGACACCTAATGTGTTTATTACTGCTGCACTATGTAGGCTGTATCTAGGCTGATACTAGCCTGCATCATGAATGATACAATATCTATGCATCTACCTTACCATCATAATTCAATCTCAATGCCACTACCTGTGCAATAACCTGTCACACAACCTGTGTAGTTTATACTAATTATGTGCAAAAAAAATTATTATAAAAAAGTTTTATTTAAT
>NC_056508.1:9234463-9249748 GCF_014905685.2 Nematolebias whitei
TTTTTTGTTGTTATATACCTGGATGACTGAGAAAACAAACTTTGTGTAATGGACTGTACTTGTATAGCACCTTTCAATTTTATGGACACTCAAAGCACTTTACACTACAATCTGTGCCCTCATTTACTCATCCATACAGCACTCTCCTATATCTCTACAAAGCTAATTGAACAAATCATTCTAAAGAGACTAATCAGCGCTTTATCACATTCATACACCAATGGGACACACATCGGAGGCAATGAGGGGTTCAGTGTCTTACCCAGGGACACTTCGGCATGTGACTGCTGGTGGATTCGAACCCCCAACTCTTGCATTGGAGGACAACTGCTCTAACCACTCAGCCACAGCCGCCCAAATGTGAAAACAACATCAAATGTCTCATAACTCAGAACACTTTAAGCTCAGAGGTGACAGGGCTTTCTCTGTTGAAGGTCCACGACTGTGGAATGAGTTGCCACTGAGTGTCCGGCACGCTCCCACACTCTCAGTCTTTAAGTCTCGCTTGAAGACCCACTTCTATTCTCTTGCCTTTAACACGTTGTGATTTGTTTTGGTCCGGTCTGTTCTCTACTCTGTTGGCCATTTTAGTTAGCTTCTGCTGCTATTTGTATCTGTATTTCTATTTTATGTTTTCCTGTCCGCTGTGCATGTTTGTTTTCTTTTGTACAGCACTTTGGTTGGCCTTTTTGCTGTTTTAAATGCTCTATAAATAAATTGGTATGGTATGGTATGGTACTTTGTAGTGTGATAAGTAAAATGCCAAACTAAGTTTAAGTTTAAGGCAAACTCCTGTTATTAAAATTAATCCATTCTTACTTTAGAGGCCCTCCAGTGGTCAGGACACTCAGGATGCTGGCAAACCACCCAGTCCTCCTCCTGGACAGGCTTATCATCTGAAACAAAACACATGGGTCAGCCTGACATTTCTGTTTAATCACAAAAACACCAAATCCAGCACAGAACCAGCTCCATATCCATTAACACACCTCTCTTAGGAGAGCTGTAAAACATGTTGTGGGGCCTAAAAGCCACTGCCTGTGTTTATATAACAATGAAGTGTTAAAAATGGAGGGAGACCAACTATAAGCACAAGAAACACACATAACTATTAGCAGTGCATGAATTTTTAAAACAGAACTTTGGTTAAAGAGATTTCTTGGAGGAAAGGTAAACAGAAGGAAAAGGACGGGTGTGTTTGGGTGGAGATCAGAGAGAAATGATGACCAAAAGACAGGAAGCAAACAGAGCAAATGAGAGGAAGACCAGTTCTGGTTCTTGTACCAAAGTGCACTCATCGTGGGTAAGGGTAAGCTTGATGCTTTCATGTGCACAGCAACAAATCACCATTGTCAAATAAACCCCTAGAATCAACTCGACTAGCTGCATGGATGGTCTGATAAAAGGCAGTGTTTACGTCTTCATCTTCTACATTTACACAAAAGATAAAAAATATAACAAGGAGGCTGAGTGTGCTGATATTTATTGCTCTGTCAAATGAGAAAAACAGAGAACACATGTTTAGAAAAAAAAAAGCTCTTAGGGGTGGAATAGACTATAAAAGTGCTTGAAGGTAAGAAGTCTTCAATTACCAAGCACAACAGGACCAGTGAAGTATAAACCTTTCCAGTAAGGCCAGATGAACTGGTCACTGGTGAAATATTAGTAAATGGTCTTTGATGGAGATGGACTGCAGCTAGAAAATTAAGTCATTCTGGGGATGACCTTTAAGGCCAACGATAATCATTTGTCAACATGCAAAAAAATAAAAATAGTCAAAGACCTGAGGAGCTGCTTTCAGCGGCAAATAGAAACAAGTCACTTTGTGTCAAACACTCAGCTTAAACCATTCTCACAGGTCAGGGTGCTGGTGGGAAGGATGGAAAAACAGGAACTGATGCAAACCATTGAGCCCACAGCCTCCCCCCACTGGGAAGGAAAGGGTCAACTGGTTTATAGTTACATTTGCTGTAGTTTGTCAGCAGCTGTGAATATGAGGGAATGCTCCTTTGATTAGCATGAGGATATAAAAACTGACAGTGTCAGCATGCAAATAGCTAAATGAAGGTCTTTGCTGTCAACACTTCACCACTTGCTCTTGCAGAGATCAGACGTTTTCCCTTCCCCTCCCTCTCCGCTTTGCTGCTCTGTCTGTCTGTGAAACTGCTTCTGAGCCTCTCTTTGCATATCTTCCGAACATAATTATGGACTTGTTTTGATCAGCTGATCCCTCAACACAATTGATAACATTTCTTCGAAGAGAAAATAGGCTTTAGGCGAGCCGATTTGCCCTGTTGGCATGCACGCATCTGGATATCTCATCGACTTGAAGACTTGATGATGTGTCTATCTCTGCTGCCATTTGTGGATTTTAAAGACGCATATTTAATTGGATTTACTATAACTGGTTCCTGCAATAAAGGAAGTCATCTGCAGCAAATTTGGACACGATCATGCTGCTTGCCTTTATGATGGCTTGGTTTGTGCCTCGAATACCCAGACTCAAATGCTTTGGGCAGAATGGATCAGATCTCAGGGATTTTACCCAGTCACGTTCCATTGGTGTGGCCACGTAATTTGGACATTTCAGAACCGAGTGGACCAACACAGACTCAAGGTAGATGTCATTAAGTTCTGCCTGTCCCCAAAACATCTGTGTTTATCTGAATTTGGCACCCTTGGCAGGCCTTGAAAACCACCTTATCTGAATTTGTGTGGAGAACATGTGAGCCGACGTTCACCACCCCCTAACTGAGGAATTTCCAACTGATAACCAGAAGAAACCAGCTGAATAAACATTGTGTCATCATTTCAGAACTCTTGGATTCTCATAGACATTGTCCATGGCCATTCCCCAACATACCTCGAAAATCTAAAAAAGTTAAATCTGGTCCTCTGGACATTCAAAAAACAAAGCAAAACAGAAAAAATGTAGAAATGTTTAATATTTCATCCGAAAGACTTCCTCAGTCTGAGGTGCTGTATTCAGCTCAGTCTTATAAATAGCACCTTCTCAGAGCGGATCAACCAGTTTTGCTGCTGACAACCAAAACCAGCTGCTCACATGATCAAGAAGGACCATGAGCCTAACAATGGATCATTAGCACACTGATGGCTACTTACTTTTTTTTCTAGAATTGCGCCGCTCAAGGTGGCTGCATGTTGGAGCAGCTCTGTTACTTTCATTCTGAGATTTTGCTTTTGGAAACTTTAATTCCTCTTTTTCCGGATGTAAATCACATTTTTGGATGATTGTTTCCTCTGGTATCGGATGATGTGCAACTGGAAGGATTTTTACTGAAACTTTTTTTATTTTGGGACATTTGTTATGATGCGTAACCATGGCAACAAGGCAGTTTTCTACAACCAACAGCAGCTGATCAACATCTCAAAAGCTCAAATAATATCTTAACTACAGCTCCAAATCTCAAATGAGTTGAAAGGATGTTCTGTGGACGCATTCTCATCTACCTGCCGACTGTGCTCGGGTGCCTGGCCGCTGGGATCCTGGAGCTAGCGGGAGACGCGGCTTGTGGCGGCGGAGGGGCGGGGTCAGCCCTCGGCGCCTACAGTTGGCTGTCCGTAGCGATGAGGAGCTCGGCAGACTGCTGGGAGGAGTGGCCATCACGCTGGGAGGAGTGGCCATCACGCTGGGAGGAGTTCTGCTCTGCATTCGGGCGGTTCTACAGCCCGGGGGAACTGAGAGGCTAGTCGAGTCTGGGTGAACAGATCGGACGGCATCTGCGGCCAGTTTCTTAGGATCCACTGTGGGATGGACCTTTACAAGAGATCCTTCCTGTCTACAGCCATCAGTATCTATAACATCTCTTAATGAAATGAGGATAATGAGTTACAACAACAAATAATTTCCCTCTGGGATTAATGAAGTATTTTTGAATTGAATTGAATTGAATTACTATTCACAGGAGGCTGAGTGATACTAGCAATAATAGCACTGTAAGAGGGGGACAGTTGAACCCGGAGGCCTCCACCTCTGTTTAATGAAGGACGATTTCTTTTCACAAAGATGGCCTCCTTTACTCTTCTCTCAAACCATTGTTCCTCTCTATCCAGGATGTGAACATCTTCATCCCTGAAAGAGTGACCGCTGGCCTGGAGAGGAGTGTAGACCGCAGAATCCTGGCCTGATGATGTTGATCTTTTGTGCTGGGCCATCCTTTTGGCCAGTGGCTGTTTAGTTTCCCCGATGTAAGACTGATCACAGCCCTCCTGACACTGAACAGCATACACAATATTACTCTGTTTGTGCCGGGGGACTGGATCTTTGGGATGAACCAGTCTTTGCTGTAATGTATTTTGTATTAATGTATTTACGTTGTGTTTAGAAAATAAACGTCTCAGCTTCTCTGATACTCTCTCAACATACGGAATGACCACTGGTCTGGGTCTGGGTTCCTCCTTTTCACCTGATGGCTGACTGGAGTCCTGTTTGGGTTTCTTCTCTGCTTTCTTCTCTGCTTTCAAGAAACCCAAACAGGACTCCAGTCAGCCAACAGGTGAAAAGGAGGAACCCAGACCAGTGGTCATTCCGTATGTTTGAAACTTCGGGTAAGATGGCTCCCGTGTACATGGCTTACAATCCACCTCTGCTGATGGTGGTCAGATTATTTTTGTTTTTTGCATTTCACATCTGTGACATCAACTCTCTGCTGGTGTATGACAGACAACAACTTTTGAATCATCGTTTAACTGGCACTCAAGTCGCTAATTTAGACCATTATCAGCGTACCTCTGGACCCCCCCCCCCCTCCCCCCTGCTGGCGGACATGCCAGCTTACCTTCGCTGCGCTCCTCACCTGCCTGCCCGGAGATATCGCTTCAGACGCCGAGGAAAACGTGCTGGTCAGCTGGTGAAGCTGAAAGCTCTGCGCCCTGCATCTTCCTCTTCAGCTGGCGGTCATGGTCTCCAGCTTCCTGTGTGCCCGGAACAGGTAACCAACGTGAGTTGTCAGCCGGTGCGCAGCCCGGACCGACCTGGAGGGGATGTTATTGAAAACCTGCGGCCATTAGCGTGCACTAACTCCACCGCTGCTGGCTCCACTTTGGACAATATACGGATGTGTTTGATTGACGCAAGATCTGTTACCAACAAAACATTGGTTACGTACTGTAACCCCAGATTCTATGAGTATAGGTGTAGCCCTTTAAGGCTGTCGCTTAGAGGGTTTATCCCGATATGCAAAGCATCGCACTGAAAAATTTAGTCCAAGCCCACCTGCTGTGTGGGCCTCACACGGTCCGTATAAATTACGTTAAGAGCGGGAAATCGGCTCCCAAAAAAAGCTTTTTCTTCAGCCATTTAGAAGCCAGTGAGGCCCGACGCTTAAAGGGCTACGCCTATACTCATAGAATCTGGGGTTACAGTACATAACCAACGTTCTATTTAGTATAGGCTTCGCCCTTTAAGGCTGTCGCTTAGTGGGTTAAGGGCGAAGCGGATGTAGTCCTCGCCTCACTGGGTCCATTCGAACACCGTATGAAGCAGAAGCTTGCCCAAAAAACGTCTTGTCACTCGGCTCCCCATGTGCGTAATTACGCATTGCGTAATTATGTGTGCCATGCACAGACGCATGTTGTGTAACTATGCGTTCTGAATGCATGAACGCCCTGGAAAACTTCAACAGGGGAGGGGGGAGGGGGGGAAGCTGAAAAGAGCCATGAACCAACCGGTTTACGGCTGACCGTATGACCAGATTAATAATAACAGGAGAGCTGATTATTAATCACATGAACTGATTGGTAACAATAGTCGTGAACTGATTAGTGACAATAGAACCAAAATAACAGTCACAACTTGTGACTGATAACATCTCACACTGTAATGCATGCAGACAGATGTGAGTAAAACGGAGTTCCATGAAACAACAATATTAATTCTGTAAATACTAAAGACAGAATGCGTCATGGAACGAGCCGTCACATCACGTAGATAAAAGGGAATAAATGAGCAGGGTGTTGACCACGCGGCCACAGTGCAAAATGTCCTACATTGACATACCATTATGCAAAGCAGTCTAAGATGCGATACCCCTGGTTGAATGTGCTCTGAGGTTGACAGGAGGCTCTAAATCTGATGCTCTGTAGGCTTCAGAAATGGCCTCACACAGCCAGTGTGACAAGCGCTGGGTGGATAATGGTAGACCTGCAGATGCATCTCTATAATGCACAAACAAATGTTGACTCATTGCAGCTGTGCACGCTATGTAACACGTCAACGCCCGCAACGGACAGAGGAGATGAAAAGACGCTACTTCTTCTGATCTGTGTGTGAAGGGGGGGGGACCCCTCCAACGATATCGCTCTTGATTTAAAAGAGCTCATGATGTTTTAGGCATAAAAGCTGGGTTTGGTCTTAAATCAGCTGAGCTGCCGTCAGCCTGAATTCTGAGACATGACGGAGAGACAGAGAGGGCAGATAAATCACTCACTCTCTTAGCGGATGTTAAAGCCAACAGCAGGGCTGTTTAAAGAGACAAGAATTTAAGTGGAACCTGATCCAGAGGCTCAAATGGAGCTTTGATCAGGACCTGCAGAACCAATGTTAAATCCCACTGTGGAACAAGTGGGTGTGAAACAGGTCTGCGTCTCTGTACACCTTTTAGAAAACGCTTCATCAGCGGATGATTAAAACCTGTTCTGTCTCCGAACCCTTCGTGGCAAGAAGAGATGGCTGCAGCGTACGTTTTAATCGTGCTGGACGCCAAATTTCTGTCCATCAGCTGCTGCAGAAAGGACAACATTCCACCTAATGGACATGAGGTGGCCTCTACACCCTTCTCTGTACACCAGCGCTGAAAGGCTGTTCGCTTGAATGTGTACAGCGCTGTGGTAGATGCAGCACGTGAAAACTGAATTGTGCGCACTACATCCTGTGGGAGACCCATCCTCTCTAAGCGGATCCGTTCAGCGGCCAGACCCACAGGTGCTGGCCTATTTCTGGATAACTCCTGGTCTCTCCTCCTGCCTGGAGGAGAGCGTCCTCCCTCCACGGCAGTTTCCACGGGCACCCCGACAGCAGGCGTTGCAGGACTGGGAACCATGGTGTGCTCACGCGTTCGGGGGCCACCAGGAGAGCTGTCAATCCCTCCTCCTGAACTCGGTTCAAGAACTGTAAAATCAGAGGAGGTAGTGGAAAACACGTACAGAAGCATTTTGGGCCATGGGCAAACGCATCCACCCCCAGCGGTGGTTCGTCTCGTGGGCTCAGAGAAAACCATAATTGACACGGAGCTTTTTCTCGTGTCACAAACAGGCCCACAGCTGCTATTTCAATCTGAGTCAAAATGCTCCGTCAGAGGATGATTAAAGGTTGTTCTGTGTACGACAACTTTGAGACAAGAAGAAAACATGGTTGAAGCATATGATAATTGTGCTGGACACCAGATTTCTGTCTATCGACTGCTGCAGAAAAGGACAGCATGTTGTACAGTGGACATGAAGTGGCCTCTACGCCTTTCTGTACCGCAGTGCTGAAAAAACTGACCACTTGATGTGAACAGTGCTGTGGTGGTTGCAGCACGTGAATCCTGAATCGTACGCACTACATCTTGAGAGAGATCCATCCTCTCAAAAAGATCCGCACAGCGGCCAGACCACAGGTGCTGGCCTATTCTGATTAACTCCTGATCGTTCCTCCCGCCTGGAGGAGAGCATCCTCCCTGCACGACAGGTTCCACGAGCGCCCTGATAACAAGTGTCGTAGGTCTGGGAACCATGATGCGTTCACGCACTTGGGGCAGAGGAGCTGCCAGTCCCTCCTCCTGAGCTCGGTTCAGAAAACCGTGATTATAGAGGGAGAGAGGAAGGTGAAAAAGCATTATGACCACAGGCTGTGAGCAGGCACGACCACCCAGCGTTGGATCGTCCCGTGGCTCCACGATAATTATAGTTGACATTGAGCATTCTCTCGTGTTGCTACACATCCACAGGCGCTGGCAGGATTTCTGCTGTGTCTGAGCCATAGCTCTGGGTGGAAGGTCCCAGGTCTCTGTGCCGCAAAGGACCGTCTTTGGACATCACATCCGCCCCTTGTTCGGAATACATGAGATGTACCCTACTCCAATGGAGAGCAGATTGGGTGTGCCCCACACAGCATCTGTCTCACAATGTGGCACATGGGTTGAGTGCATACATCTCCTGCCAGTTTGTATGCAACAGTCACTTGTTGTCCGTGTAAATCAAAAACCCTGATGATTCTGCAGTTCAAGGTCAGTGTTGAGTCACATTTAAAGAACCCATGCGACACTCCAAAAACATTTAAATGAGCTGCTGTGTGGAGAACCACAGCGCCCCCACAGCTTGTTAAATGTGTGTACCTCTGTGAAAACTGACATGTGTGACGTAGGTCTGCTGACAGAAAACAGCTGATATCACTCAACCGGTTCACGTGAGTTACACTGCTGCCACCTGTCTGTACAAACTGCTCAGCAGCAGCAGGTGTCCAGATAAAGCAGAATTAGAGCGGCTCGGGCGCATAATGGAGAGTTGTTTCTCACAGTTCAAAAATTGACAAATCTAGAATAAATCTCATCTTTCCAGATCGTTGGGACCGAGAAGTGATGAGAGAGGGACCTTGCGTTTTCCTCTCCTTCTGAGACTCTAGAAATTACATTTAAAACAGAATTTCCTGAACTTCTGCGAGAGGGGACGAGATCTATTCAGAAATGACAGAAAACGGCACAGAGTTCCTCCACACCGGGGTTTGAACTGTACTGCAGCATGAATCCCCGGATGAAAAGGGTTCGCCCATCCGTCTGGAGCTTGCGCTCATTGCCACTCTTATAAGTTACAAAGTGGGCACGCATTTATGCTGTGAAACTCACATGCATGCTGATGTGAGCTGGTGCACGCAGAGTGAGAAAGAAAACACGCGCGCCCCCGAGCATGCAAAACGTTGTGCGTTTGCTGATGCTGTGGGACGCAGCTCATGTGCTGTGCTCACGTTGTGTGCAGCTGATCCGTGTAAACGTTCGGGGAGCGGGTGCACGTATGAGCCGACGTGCCCTGAAGAGTCGTGTGTGCGCACCCTCATTCATGCGACGCCTTAAGCCAGGATTGCCGCGGGAGCGCGCGTTGACGCTGGTGCGGTCAGGAAGCAGCGCGCGGCATCGGTGGGGCGAGGTTACCACTGGACTCGGTCTGCAGAAACACGTTCATTCTTGGCTGCGAATCACGTGAACTTTTGAGTGATTCCACGAGCTGCAGTATTAATTCAGAAAACCTTCTTCGAAGATGAAGGAGCGGAGCCGCTGAGAGGCTTGTGAAACTGCTGACGCCACGGGAGCGCGCGTTTGACACCACTGCGATGAAAAAACGCGTGTCGCTCCTGCCAAGAGCGAGATACATTACTGGGCTCGCACTGCGGTCTCACGTTAACGTTGACGTGAACGGCGGGCGCTGAGAGCTGCATGCGCGCTTTCATGCCGCGGGAGCGCGTATTGGCACTGCTGACAGTGAATGAAAACAACCTTAAAAAGGCTCATTCGTGATGAGTGTGTGTGATGGGGCCGCTTGTCAGATAATCCATGCTGACAGCTGGCTAAAAGACATTTCATTGTAAAATGATGTTTATTTCACATCGTGTCATCAACACACTTACAGCAAACCGACACCTGGTTATCCTCCCTTGAGCTCCGTTTGTTGTCCTGGAGGGCCCCCTGTTGGCGAAGTCCGGGAAAAAAAATTAACTTATGGATGCCGGGGACGTCTGACGGGAGGGGCTGGCGTAGCAGATCTGGGGAGGCGTTGTGCAGCCATGGAACATCTTGAAATGATCTCTTGCTGATGAAAAAAGGACCTCCAACAAGCTCCTGCAGCTCTCCTGAGAGGAAGGTAGAGTGACGAGCCAGGAGAGCCTCTGGGACCTCGTTCTCCGGCTGCGATGCGGGGCGGCAGACAGCAAAAGAGGCGCACCGGTTGGGGATGACGTCAGCTGTCCTGTAGACGGAGCGTACTGCAGGGGCTG
Source organism: Nematolebias whitei (assembly GCF_014905685.2). Classification (NCBI taxonomy): domain Eukaryota; kingdom Metazoa; phylum Chordata; class Actinopteri; order Cyprinodontiformes; family Rivulidae; genus Nematolebias; species Nematolebias whitei. The sequence goes on from NC_056508.1 coordinate 9,244,449, forward strand.
GCAGCGTCGTTAGCAAGCAGCCGCTACGAGAGCGGAGCGAGCCGAAGGTCAGAGGGGCCCACCGTCTCTTCCCGCCTCTGAACGTGTACGCCAACAGCGTAACGTGTTGTTCGCTGCGGCCGTGTGGAACACATGCTGGTGAGCTCAGTTGGAGAGCGGTGTCACCGTTTCGGTTACGCTAACCGGAGGCACGGGACGCTGGTCCACCTCAACATCTTGCTCCAATGAAGCCTCCGTCAGGCTTGGCTCCAGGGGGCACTGAGGGACTTTCCACTCGGTGAACCCGTGCTCTGGAGATGGGTGCAGACTGTGGAGACCGGCCCCCCCGATGTACCAGGAAAAAAACGTCTGTGGCCTCGCTCGTAGGACGTCCTGTTGGGAAAACGAGGCCAGATGGATCAAGACGGTGAGCCGGAATAGAACTTAGTAAAAACAACCTTCCCGCCGGATCATCCGAACTGGCGGGAAAGGCGTGGGACGTAAAAAAGGTCCCTTCATGTCAGCCGCCTCCTGGGTTACGCCGGGCAACCCCTGAGGGCGCCGTTGGCCGTGAGCGGTGTGATCGCCGATGCGAAACAAGGTGGGATGGGGTGAGCATTCACTCAGTCCCCCTCCACCGACACTACGCTCTCCATGAGGGAATGAGCAGTGGGGGCTGCAGCTGAGCGCCACCTGTCCCGGAGGAACCATCCGACTCGCTCCGAGGGTCGGCGATAAGAGGAAAATTACAAGATGGCGTTGTCCAGCGTGTAGCGACCTGTCACTGAGAAATATTCCTCGGCGCTTACCTTGAAACAAGACTGCTCGTCAGCTTCTCCTCGGAGAGGAGAACTCACCGGACGACCGGAGGTCGACTGCCGGGCCAATCATTCTTAAAAAAGGTTGGTCATATACACAACTTTCCTTCTTTGTTCTTCTGACAGTGTTATTAGCTTGCTGAAGAAAAAATGGGAGCCGATTTCCCGCTCTTAATGTAATTTATACGGACCGGGTGGGGCCCACACAGCAGGTGGGCGTGGACTAAATTTTTCATTGCGATGCTTTGCATATCGGGACAAACCCCCTAAGCGACAGCCTTAAAGGGCGAAGCCTATACGAAATAGAACTTTTATCCTCAGGGACTACTTTCAAGAGCACGATCTGGACTTTATCTGCATCACAGAGACTTGGATGTCTCCGGGTGAGTCCAGTGCCTTGACGGAATTACTGCCACAGAACAGTCTGTATTTTAACGCCCCGCGGCCATCAGGCCGGCGCTGTGGTGGATTATTAACAATATTCAAATCAACTTTTGACTGTAAACAACTGCCCATCCCAGTTTCCCGCGCCAGCTTTGAGCTGAGCGTCTTTGAACTTGGACATTCACCTCCGACGTTATTTGCACTTGTCTACCGCCCACCTCGATCTAAGGATTTCATAAATGAGTTTTCTGACTTCTTGGCTGAAATCACACCAAAATATGAGCATCTTTTCATTATTGGTGACTTTAATTTGCATGTCCTGAGAAGCCCTTGGTTAAGGACTTTTTAGATTTATTGGACTCATTTAATTTAACTCAGCATGTAAACGGTCCCACCCAAGAGCGTGGACATACACTGGACCTTGTTTTAAATCATGATGTGACAGTTAATAATCTTGTTATTGATGATAATGATTTTTCAGACCACATGCCAGTCCGGTTTGAGTTCACCCTCCCCTATCTAACTCCTAAGTCGTGCATTCCTGCACGTCGCACCTGGACCATTAACCACTTCACTGCCGCACGTTTCACAGATGTTTATAACTCTGAAATGATAATTCAGCCCCCAGTGTTTCTCACCACCACTGAGGAGCTGACATCCCAGTTCAACTCTGTCTGCTTAAAGACTCTGGATCATGTTGCTCCTGTTAAAACCAAAAAAATCAAAACTCAGAGCAGAACCTTGGCTGAGTGACGTCACCAAGGCCGTTAGGCAGCAATGTAGGAGGGCGGAACGAAAGTGGAGGAAAGACAGGCTGCAGGTCTCTTTCCAGATACTTAAAGAGAGTTGGCACTGTAATCAGAAAACAGTAAAAGCTGCTAAATCAAAATTCTTCTCTGATATAATTACCTCAAACTCTCACAACCCTCGTGTCCTCTTCTCCACCCTAAACTCTGTTCTACACCTCAATGAACCATCACCTCTGGAAGCCTCGACTGAGCTGTGCGACAACTTCCTACATTTCTTTTTGGAAAAAATTGCGACCACCAGGGCTCTCATTTCTCTTCCAACTCATGACCCATCCATCCCACCTCAATCTGTAGCTCCTTTTGACCATTTTGAACCCATCACTCTATCTTCTCTAGAGCAGGTCATGTGCAGCTTGAAACCTTCTGGCTCCCCCTTTGATGTGGTCCCCCCTTGACTACTAAAGGAGGTTTTTCTTACTCTAGATCTGTCCATTTTTGCCATAGTAAACAGTAGTTTATCCACTGGCGTGATGCTAAAATCCTTTAAACATGCTGCTGTCCAGCCTCTCCTGAAAAAAACAAACCTTGACCCCTCAGTCATTTCCTACCTACCGGCCTGTCTCCAAACTCCCATTTGTTTCTAAAGTACTGGAGAAAATAGTCGAGTCCCAGTTGAACTGCTTCCTGGAGGATCACGCCATCTTAGAGCTATTCCAATCTGGCTTTAAACCTCTCCACAGCACTGAAACTGCCCTGCTGAAGGTCTTTAACAACATCTTCAGATTCACAGATACCGGTGATTCTGTGCTGCTTGTCCTGTTGGACATCACAGCCGCCTTTGACACCATCGACCATGAGATCCTCATTGCTAGGTTGGAGCAGTGGAAGGGCATCACAGGATCAGCCCTCAATTGGTTCAGATCTTACCTCACTGACAGATCCTTTTGTGTCTCCATCAAGGATTTTAGTTCTGCAGAGGCAGAGCTTAAATGGGGGGTTCAGCAGGGGTCCATACTGGGTCCCCTACTATTCTCTTTATACCTGCTGCTGCTTGGTGCTATTTTCCGGAAACACAACATGCCCTTCCACTTCTATGCCGATGACTGTCAAATTTACTTCCCCCTAAGACACAATGGTATATGCTCTATTCAACCGCTGCTTAACTGCCTGGCTGACATCAGGGACTGGATGGCTTTAAATTTCTTAAGTATCAAAGAAAAGAAGTCTGAAGTCATGTTGTTCCCTCCCAACGATACGATCACAAACCACTGCATCGACCTTTCCGCTCTAACCCTGTCAGAAAAACAAAGAGTCACTAATCTGGGCGTGATAATGGACCCTTCCCTGAAACTTAACAATTATGTAAACATGATCGTTAAATCCTGTTTCTTCCAATTGAGGCGGCTGTCTAAACTGAAGCCCATATTGTCCAAAAATAACCTGGAGACAGTAATACATGCATTCATTACATCTAGGCTTGATTACTGCAATTCGCTCCTGTTTGGTATCAGTCAGACCTCCATTGCACGACTACAACTGGTCCAGAATGCAGCAGCCCGATTTTTAACCAGTCCAGGCAAAAGAGAGCACATTACACCAGTTTTGGCCTCACTGCACTGGTTACCGGTTCACTTTCGAGTCCAGTTCAAAATACTCATGTATGTCTACAAATCACTGAACAGTGTCCCCCCCCCCCCCCCAATCTCTCTGATTTGCTACAACCGTATGTCCCACCACGCTCTCTGAGGTCAGTGGACCAGTTGCTCCTCACAGTTCCAGGAACTCGTCTTAAGCGCAGAGGTGACAGGGCCTTCTCTGTAGCAGGACCAAGACTCTGGAACGAGTTAACTCTGCTTGTCAGACAGGCCCCCTCCCTCTCGGTTTTCAAGTCCCGTTTAAAAACTCACTACTATTCAATAGCTTTCAACACAAGCAGACTGTGTTTTGATACTGTATGCTCCACACTGTTTTGTCGTCATAATCTGCATCGTTTTTGTTTTTTTTTTGTCTATAGTCTGATTTACCTCAGTTTGTATTTTGCTTTGTGTGTTACCTGTTGTTTTGTCTGTACAGCACTTTGGTTGGCCTTGTTGCTGTTTTAAGTGCTTTATAAATAAAGTGGTATGGTATGGTATGTTGAGGGAGTATCAGAGCAACTGAGACGTTTATTTTCTAAACACAACATCCCAGTGGCTTTTAAACCCCAAAATACATTACGGCAAAGACTGGTTCATCTCAAAGATCCAGTCCCCCGGCACAAACAAGAGTAATATTGTGTATGTGGTTCAGTGTCAGGAGGGCTGTGATCAGTCTTACATTGGGGAAACTTAACAGCCACTGGCCAAAAGGATGGCCCAGCACAGAAGAGCAACAACATCAGGCCAGGACTCTGCGGTCTACACTCATCTCCAGACCAGCGGTCACTCTTTCAGGGATGAAGATGTTCACATCCTGGATAGAGAGGAATGAGATGGTTTGAGAGAGGAAGGAGGCCATCTTTGTGAAAATAAATCATCCATCATTAAACAGGGGTGGAGGCCTCCGGGTTCAACTGTCCCCCTCTTACAATGCTGTTATTGCTAGTATCACTCAGCCTCCTGTGAATAGTACACAGCCATCAGTGTGCTAATGATCCATTGTTAGGCTGATTGTCCTTCTTGATCATGTGAGCAGCTGGTTTTGGATGTCAGCAGCAAAACTGGTTGATCCACTCTGAGAAGGTGCTATTTACAAGACTGAGCTGAATACAGCACCTCAGACTGAAGAAGTGTTTCAGATGAAAGACGAAACGTTTCTACATTTTTTTCTGTTTTGCTTTGTTTTTTGAATGTCCAGAGGACCAGATTTAACTTTTTTAGATTCTCGAGGTATGCTGGGGAATGGCCTTGTACAATGTCTATGAGAATCCAAGAGTTCTGAAATGATGACACAATGTTTATTCAGCTGGTTTCTTCTGGTTATCAGTTGGAAATTCCTCAGTTAGGGGGTGGTGAGCGTCCGATCACATGTTCTCCACACAAATTCAGATAAGGTGGTTTTCAAGGCCTGCCAAGGGTGCCAAATTCAGATAAACACATGTTTTGGGGACAGGCAGAACTTAATGACATCTACCTTGAGTCTGTGTTGGTCCACTTGGTTCTGAAATGTCCAAATTACGTGGCCACACCAATGGAACGTGACTGGGTAAAATTCCTGAGATCTGATCCATCCTGCCCAAAGCATTTGAGTAGGTAAGTGAGTAGATAGGTAGGTGAGTAGGTAGGTAGGTAGGTGGGTGGGTAGGTGGGTAGATGGGTGGGTGGGTAGGTGGGTGGGTGGGTGGGTAGGTAGGTAGGTAGGTAGGTAGGTAGGTAGGTAGGTAGGTAGGTAG
>NC_056508.1:9249758-9251509 GCF_014905685.2 Nematolebias whitei
AGGTAGGTAGGTAGGTAGGTAGGTAGGTAGGTAGGTAGGTAGGTAGGAAGGAAGGAAGGAAGGAAGGAAGGAAGGAAGGAAGGAAGGAAGGAAGTATGGAAGTAAGTAAGGAAGGAAGGAAGGATGGATGCATGGATGAACTTTTTTAGATTCTCGAGGTATGTTGGGGAATGGCCATGGACAATGTCTATGAGAATCCAAGAGTTCTGAAATGATGACACAATGTTTATTCAGCTGGTTTATTCTGGTTATCAGTTGGAAATTCCTCAGTTAGGGGGTGGGTGGAAGGAAGGAAGGAAGGAAGGAAGGAAGGAAGGATGCATACGTGCATGCATCATGCATAGCAGTGGCCATCTTGGATTTTGACAGGGGACCACAACTGTATTCATTCAACCTTTATTTATACAGGTGTAGATGAACATATGCTGTATATATTCATAAATTAAACGGATTCTTTCATTTTTCTGGACTGTATAATGTTGTGCATTGAATTATTAAAAACGTAACGTGAGACGTTAATTATCTTTGACCCATCAAAATGAACGTGGTCATTTATTTTCAGAATCAAAATTTAACATCACACATTTACATTAATTTGGCAAAATATGAAAATAACAACATAATTAATCAGCTTTACAACCAGGAAAACCATACGGCCATGATTTTCCGTTGCTTCACCACAGACATTTCTGAAAAATATCTAGAATGATTTCTAGCAAAAAGAAGAATTTTAAAGATGGAAAATGAAGTTTAAGTTGAGAGAGATGGGGAGAGGAATTTGTCTGTTATACCAGAACAGCACACTCCTTCTAGACCAGCTTGTCCCAACGGTACACTTTGGTTGCGATCAACTCTTTACCTTTGCAGATGATAGTTTCAGCGTTGGTGTAGAGCTTTCCTTTCAACTCTTCCAGCGTCTCCGTAAGAACAGCTAAACCTCAGGAGTCGTGAGATCATCCAGAACAGACATTTCATAATTCCTCTGATCTTCTCTCGTTCAGCTTATTTTTCTTCCTCCAGCATCCTGAATTCCAGCCTTCTGAACTCTGGAACTGCTGTGAACTAGGAAGTGTTGCACCTTTTAAAAAGGGTCACTTCCGGTTCATTTGAGGACTTTCTGATTGGTCGGTTGGACCAACAGAGGTGTGTTTTTGTGATGTAAGAAGTTATGAAAAGTCAAGGAAAAAGATTAAGATTGTTTAAGAACAGACAGAAGATATTATGAATAACTCAGACTTCGTGGAGTCAATTCTCTAGTATCTTCCTAGAAAAAGTTAAACATGACATTTCTTTTTCAGTAAACTTGCAGTTGACCGAAACTTGAACTTTGACCAACTTACACAACTTGCTCATTTCAGACAGACGATCAAGAAATTGAATCATTACTCTGTAACATATTCTAACTTGATTTCCACTTTGAATGAGGATTAAAAATCGTTATTACTGTTTCAAAGTTGATTTAAAAATGAGTAGTTCACTTCAACATTTAAAAATGGTTTGAACTAACACAATTTGATTATCAAAACATTTGTAAAATAGTAATGATAATAGAAAGTAGTGTTCTTTCACTTGATCAATTCAAGAAAGAAAGTCTCAGGATGGGTCAACCTGTATTTCTGGATTCAAATCAATGAAATGACAGTTTCTGTCCCATAAGGTCCTTAAGGTCAGGATTTGACCTCAGGCCTAGTTCACTACACAGGCTTGTGGAGGAGGCAGACAGGCAGCATGCAGATGGTCTCAGGTGAGTA
>NC_056508.1:9251609-9253598 GCF_014905685.2 Nematolebias whitei
ATTTTAGCTTATATTCCTACCTTGAAATAGTTATTCATTTACATTAATCCTGCTTGCACTGTTATATTCTACCATGATGTTGTTTACCATCTGTCTTTAGGACGTTAAAAATATTATATTTACTTTTTCACTTTATGGTACTTTTTTCTGTACCCTTATTGCATGCTTTTAGTATTTCTTGTTTTTTTGTTCTGTGATTTTGTAGTGAGCCAAATCGGTTTGTCTCATATTAAGCATTTCATTGTACTGTTAACCTGTCTTGCATATGACAAAAAAAAATAACTTGAAATATCCTTTTAAATGTAAAAGAACACAATCACTTAATTTAAAAGAAAAGCTGGTCAGCCTAATCAAAAGCTAATAATCTTTTAATAGGCATTCTAAAAGTTCATTAATGAACACACCTTTCATTACAGCAATAAGTCCTTCTTACTTTAAATACTCCATATTTTAAACTTTTGTTAAAGTTGAAAGAATTTACAAACCTGATTCCAAAGAAGTTGGGACACTAAACAAATTGTGAATAAAAACTGAATGCAATGATGTAGAGACGGCAAATGTCAATATTTTATTCGTAATATAACATAGATGACATATCAAAAGTTTAATCTACCCGAATGGTGTTACCCAGCGTAAAATAGCAAAGACATTAAAGTTATCATCATCAACCGTGCATAACATCATCAAAAGATTCAGAGAATCTGGAACAATCGCTGTGCATAAGGGTCAAGGCCGTAAAACTCTACTGGATGCTCATGATCTCCGGGCCCTTAAACGTCACTGCACCTCAAACAGGAATGCCACTGTCAAGGAAATAACAGAATGGGCTCAGGAATACTTCCAGAAAGCATTGTCAGTGAACACAATCCACCGTGCCATCCGCCGTTGCCAGCTGAAACTCTACAGTGCAAAGAGGAAGCCATTTCTAAGCAAGCTCCACAAGCTCAGACGTTTGCACTGGGCCAGGGGTCATTTAAAATGGAGTGTGGCAAAATGGAAGACTGTTCTGTGGTCAGATGAGTCATGATTTGAAGTTCTTTATGGAACACTGGGACGCAATGTCATCTGGACCAGAGAGGACAAGGATAGCCCAAGTTGTTATCAAGACTCCGTTCAGAAGCCTGCATCACTGATGGTATGGGGTTGCATGAGCACTTGTGGCATGGGCAGCTTGCATGTCTGGAAAGGCACCATTTATGCAGAGAACTATGTTCAGGTTCTAGAACAACATATGCTCCCATCTAGACGTCATCTCTTTCAGGGAAGACCTTGCATTTTTCAACACGATAATGCCAGACAACATTCTGCAACAATCACAACATCATGGCTACGTAGGAGAAGGATCTGGGTACTGAAATGGCCAGCCTGCAGTCCAGATCTTTCACCTATAGGGAACATTTGGCGCATCATAAAGAGGAAGGCGCGACAAAGAAGGCCCAAGACGATTGAACAGTTAGAGGCCTGTATTAGACATGAATGGGAGAGCATTCCTATTTCTAAACTTGAGAAACTGGTCTCCTCTGTCCCCAGACATCTGTTGAGTGTTGTAAGAAGAAGAGGGGATGCCACACAGTGGTAAAAATGGACTTGTCCCAACTTTTTTGGGATTTGTTGATGCCATGAAATTTGGAAACAACAAATGTTTCTCTTAAAATGATAAATTCTCTCAGTTTAAACTTTTGATCTGTGATTTGTGTTCTATTCTGAATAAAATATTAGATGTTGGCACATCCACATCATTGCATTCAGTTTTTATTCACAATTTGTTTAGTGTCCCAACTTTTTTGGAATCCAGTTTGTACTAATTCTGAGCAAAGAGCAAAGTTACATCAAAGCAGCCACTAGCTGTAGACTCATTTCATAGACAAATGTAATGGACTGTAACAAAAAAGGTTGAATCATGTCATCTGGACTTCGTTTTTTTGTTAAAAAGAAACGTTTCGCCCCTCATCCAAGAGGCTTCGTCAGTCTGAGGCCTAGCCATCTGGT
>NC_056508.1:9253698-9256097 GCF_014905685.2 Nematolebias whitei
TATATATATATATATATACACACACACGCGCGCGCGCACACACACACACACACAAAGTTAACTATAACTATAGTTCTAAAACGGTTAAATCTGGTCCTCTGGACATTCAAAAAAAACAAAGCAAAACAATAAAAAAACTATAGAAACGTTTCGTCTTTCATCCGCCGAAAGACTTCCTCAGACTTCCTCAGTCTGAGACCGAGGATGAAAGACGAAACTTTTCTACATTTTTTTGTTGTTTTGCTTTGTTGTTGTTTTTTTTTTAATGTCCAGAGGACCAGATTTAACTTTTTTAGATTTTTCTACCTGGATTATTGAGTATGCATCAAGATATAACTATAGTTATAACAATAACTCCCTAAATTCTCAATTTAAGATTATTTTTGTTTAAAATCTGCCATGAAAGGTGGGTGATAAGTTGGGCTGCAACTAACGATTATTTCAATAATCGATTCATCGGACAATTATTTTTTCGATTAATCGATGAATCGGCAAAAAAAAAAAAAAACGTTTTATTTCCACCCCTTTATTCCAAAATTGAACATTTGACTGACATAGCAATTCACACAAAAAACAGGTTGCTATTTGACTATTGTGTTAGTAAAATATTGAATAATAAAAAAAATAAAAGTTAGTCAAATAGCTTAAAAAAATAAATGTACACAAAAATGTATACAAATGTATCTTTATACCTGCACAATATGTAGTCTACTTTGTAAAATGTGTCCTTGAGGGAAGAGTGTAACCTGGATTAAAAGTGTGGATTATTGTAACCTGGATTAAAAGTGTGGAATATTGTAGTGAAGCCTTCGTCTTCAACCATCGACAGAGGCCTCATGTCAGTGACGATCATGTTCAGGATGTTTCAGTGAAGACAGCTGCTGCTGTGGTGTCCATGATGTCTGTCCATCATGAAGGATGTGGTTGTTGTTGTTGTTTTCTGGAATGAGACAGTAAATATGTTTTATAGCATAATTATTACAGCAACTCAAGAAATGCCTTGTTTCACTTACAGCGTTAGGTTCAGGCAAAAGTAGCTAAAAGAGCAATTAAACACACACACACACATATATAAAATACTTAATTACACACATTTGAGTAGATGTAATAAATTACTTTAATTCCTGTTTAAATGCAATTCATCCTGCCATACCTACAGTGTCTTCAGACTTTGCCAGCAAATTAAAAGTTGAAGCTTAATCATTAAATTATTATCTTTGTGTTAGATTTATTTATAAATCACATTTAAACACTGCTTGTACCGATTAAATTAAATAAAAAGTAACACACACGTTCTCTACCACCGTCATTAATCAGATAACAAACAAACAGCAGCTTCATCTCCCAGACAGACTGACGTTACGTTTTCTCTCTTGAAACAGAACAATGTGTTAAATTGTAGAGACTCACCTGCAACACGAGTTGGGAGTGAGACATGTTGTATCTGCTGCAGCTCCTTCCTCCTCCTCGTGACTCCGACATGTTTACGTTTATCAGCGTGGGTCTCCCGTGTCGTGTCGGTGATTTTCAAAGCGGCATGCTTCTCATTTTTTATCTTTGTAAAGTTCTCCCACACTTTGGAGGACTTGGGTGGAACAGTTTTCGCTGCATTGGTCATTTGTAAAATTTACTTATTTTTCTTTGAAAACACTCTGCAGGTTTCAAGAGTTGACACAGTTGTTCTGTGGAAAGTGTCTGAGCAGATTAAGATTAAAATCAGAGACCACTCTGAGCAGCAGGACCACACTTTCCACAGAACAACTGTGTCAACTCTTGAAACTGTTCCTGCAGTCAACCTACTTCACATATGGGGAGCAATATTATAGGCAGAAACATGGGTGTGCGATGGGCTCTCCAGTTTCTCCTATTGTTGCCAACCTGTACATGGAGGAGGTAGAAAAGAGAGCCTTGACATCCTCTTCAGGGACACCACCAAGTCATTGGTTCAGGTATGTTGACGACACCTGGGTTAAAATCAAATCTCAGGAAGTCCAACATTTTACTGACCACATCAACTCTGTGGATAAATACATCAAGCTCACACGAGAAGATGTAAAAAATGGCAGGTTGGCTTTCTTGGACTGTGAGGTCTCAGTCTCTGATAGAGGACATTTGCAAACTGAGGTGTACCGCAAACCCACCCACACAGACCGGTATTTGCAGTTTGACTCCCATCACCCTTTGGATGACAGCTGACAGCTGTATGCCATAATCATCAGTATTAAAACAATTAAAGACCTGAAATATTTCAGTTGGTGTGCAATGATTCTGAAATATATGAAAGTTTCATTTTTATCATTACATTATGGAAAATAATGACCTTTATCACAATATGCTAATTTTTTGAGAAGGACCTGTATATATATATGTGTGTATATTTATGTATGTATATATATATA
>NC_056508.1:9256197-9256649 GCF_014905685.2 Nematolebias whitei
GCAGGCGGGCCGGGGACGAAGACCTCTGCAGACGGGCCGGGGACGAAAACCTCTGCAGACGGGCCGGGGACGAAGACCTCTGCAGACGGGCCGGGGACGAAGACCTCTGCAGACGGGCCGGGGACGAAGACCTCTGCAGACTGGCCGGGGGCATGGACATCAGGTGAGCCCGGAGCGTGGACCTCAGCCGAAGACGACTCGGGAGCTTGGACCTCAGGTGAACCAAGAGCGAGGACCTCAGCCGAAGGGCCTGAAGCGAGGACCTCGAGAGACGAGCCGTGAACCAGATCTGTAACAGGTGCTGGAGTCAGGACTGCAGCAGGAGAGTCGGGTACCAGGACTACAGTTGGAGAACCAGGAACGGGAACCAGAGACAGAGCTGCAGCTGGAGAACCAGAGACCAGAGACAGAGCTGCAGCTGGAGAACCAGAGACCAGAGACGGGGCTGCAGC
>NC_056508.1:9256659-9273632 GCF_014905685.2 Nematolebias whitei
ACGGGGCTGCAGCTGGAGAACCAGAGACCAGAGACGGGACTGCAGCAGCAGGTGATGGATCCAGAGCTGCAGCAGGTGGTGGAGGAGTCTGGGCTGCAGCAGGTGGTGGAGGAGCCATGAACCCCTGAGGAGGACTGGAATGAGGAGTATCCACCTGGGTCTCCTCGCAGGGGGGCAGAAGCGGAGCCAGATACGTTGCCACTATGGAAGCCTGCCACCGTTCTAGCTCCTCCAGCGAGGGAGGGCTGTACTGCTCCTCTGAGGGACACAGGTACCTCCCCCCCAGCGAAATTTTCTGCCGTTCCTCCGGCGACTGAGGGCTGGGCTTCTCCTCCCTTCGCGAAGCTCTCCCCTTCTTGCGCTGGGTTCGGGGAGGACCAGCGGTTTGCCCCCCTCTCTCCGATGATTGCTTGGCCCCGCCAGGTGGAGAGCGAGGAGGAGGTGGGCAGCGGGGTGCAGCGGCGCGGAGAGGCGGAGAGGGACGGAGAAGCTGTGAGGACCCAGGTTTAATGGCCAGGCGGGTCCCCCAAAATGGATTCCTCCTCTCCTCCCTTTCTCTGTCTTTCTGGGCAGTCTTCTCTGCCTCACGGGCCAAAAACTCGAACAAAGTAATCATCCTCCCGCTGGGTTCAGTATGGTCTCGGGATTCTGTCATGTTCAGCTGTCAGGAGTGTTTGAACCCACGTGCAGGAGGATGACGAGGACGCTCGAGGAATAAATATAAATATATTTATTTAAACAAAACAAAATCAAAACGCTGACAGGGCAGCTACTCAAATTAATCGGATGGACGGAACGGAAGGCTGGACACAACACCATTGAAGGACAATCCCGAGACAAAGACAAGACTCCAGTGAACTGAATATATACACACACACTGATTAGGACAATGACAGACACCTGCAGTGATTAACATTAGACACAGGTGAGACAGGGGCTGAACACAAGGGAAAACACTGAGTGCAGGAAACATGAGGAAACCCCCACAAAAATGGGTTGGATGTTAGAGAAATTACTTAATTTTCAATTACACGAATGCACAAATTCCTTCATTTATAGTTGAACTTTAGGAAATCGACATTTTTTTCCGTGTGAAAAAAATATCAAAATTAACTTTTGCTATTCATTTTGAATAGATTGGGGAAGGAAAACAGCCCAGTTCGTGTGGAACTGCTATTTTGTAAAAATGTTGTGCTTGGTGATCTAATCATATTTTTGTTACAACTTCAGGTGTTGTGAACTGGAGGAAATATTCTGAACAATTTCAGGCTGAGCACAGAAAGCCTTATGTAATTTCTGTCTACTTAAGCTGTGGAGAAGAATTTAAAGATTGTGGTGCAGGTTTCTGGGGCAGTGGCAAAAGAGGAGAGCTGAGGGCCTTCTACAGTGAAGCCATTACTCCTGGGTACTGCACCCACTTTTGTGCCATGGATGCAGGGTTAGTAGTCTAGCTCTTGCACTGTGATGCCCACACATTACAGTAAGTAACAACTAGCAACACCCTAACTGTACTATGTTTTGCGTTTCCAATAGATGCTACGATGACTTCTATAAATGGATGTCCCAATAAACACAATAAAAAAAAAATAAATGATACATCAAATGTTGTCCGAGTATGTTTTAAGGTAATAACAAATGTGAAATCTGGAAAACAAAGATAATTCTTGAATCTGTCTTGTGTGCTTTGATGTGTACATAAGTTTATTGGAGGTCCTGAAACAACTTTTCTGAGAACACAAAATTTTTCATTTTACCTTTGGCAAAGATGGCAGTTTGAAATCAGGCTGCTTACTGCAAAACAAAGATTTTTTTTTTTAAAGACAGACAGTCTTCATTTGTATTGTTTTGTCGACTAAGCTAAATTTAATTTCTAAAATATGGATAAATCTGATCTTATCATGCAGCACAAGCAACTGGGTATAGGTGTGAGGGCCAAAAGTCTGATTATGTACTGACTCCTAAATGTGCTTGTTTTCTACTTTTATTTATTTATTTATTTTTGCTGCTCCTTTCTTTAATGTGTGCAAATCTGAAACATTGTCACATGAACAAATGAGATAAAACTGGCTCTTTAAGTAAGTTACATCAGCTCTTTTTTAAAACTGAAGATTTTTAAGAAACAGCGTTAACTCTACTGTCAAACACAAGAAGATTCTCCTTTGTTCTTGGGTTGTACCTGACACAGGTTGGCTTGAGTGTGGTCTGGGTAAAATGAAATATGAAGCATCTGAAGGTAAACCTGCTCCCATTTGTCCAAAAAGTCTGGTCTCAATTAAAGATCATGAGTCCTATGACGAGATAATGGCCCAAAACAAAAGCTAAAAACAAAATTTGCTCTTTAGAAGTGCACTTCTATGAGATCTGATCTATGAAAGGAGCTGAAACATGGAGTAGGGTTGACCTTTTAAATGTGAGACAGCTGATGAAGTTAACCAGTAAACAGAAATACCTGCTCCAGTTGCAGAAATCTGACAGAAACTGACAATCACTCATCTGCAGTGACTGCAGGTTGAACAAGAAAAGGTGAAGTTAAAGGAAACATCCTTTGTCCCAAGGCCAGTTTAAGTATCATTAATATTTTTCTTTCCTTATGAATCAATTGTAACTTTTTTTTCACATTTTTCAACAACCAAAATGGAATTTGTTTTTTAATGTTACGGCTAAGTGTTAAAAAAAAAACTTAACATTTAGCCCTTCCCACTACCCAGTTATGTTGCTCTTATTTTGAAATGTAACCGGAAGTTCTGTGTTAAGAGAGGTGGAAAAAGAAGTTATGGAGACGCCGGTAATGTCGAAACGAGACGCCGCCAGTGTTGAACCTGAGACGCCGCTAATGTCGAACCGGTTAACACCATAGACATAATATGCCTGTGGTTAACACAATCTGCCAATAACTCCTTGTTTTTAGACATAATGTGTCTGTGATTACGGCATTTTATCGTTCAGCCTTTTTTTCTATCGTCCAATCAGATGTGGCTGACCAGACACGCCCATTTTTATATTGTCCAATCAGATGTGGCCGGCCAGACACGCCCATTTTTCTATCGTCCAATCAGATGCGGCCGGTCAGACACGCCCATTTTCCTATAGTCCAATCAGATATGACCGCCCAGATACGCCCATTTTCTTATAGTCCAATCAGATATGACCGCCCAGATATGCCTTCCGAATTTGCCTGCAGAGATACCTACTTGCAATATTTGATCAAAGCTACCCAACCTGTAACCCACAGAATTAGTCAAGCTGTGGAGTTCATTTTAAAAGAGCATGTTGCTGACCAAACCCCTGAGTCATGACTTTTGAACCAATATTTGGTCAAACTAACCCAACGTGTGACCCAACGGCTTTTACCCAGAAGATGGGTTATGAAAATAACCCAGCATTTTTTTCTGTAACTGTCAAATTTAAGAAGAAATGTTTAATTTGCTTTGCGTGTAGTACTTTTTTGACCACTGGATGGCAGTATAAGACTGACCTGAAGGATGGAAAGTGAGGGAGCGAGCAACGTGTCTCTTTAAGAAAAATGGAAAGGAGGCACCTTGACGTGACATGGGCTGTCTCTCTTCGGTTCTCAAAATGGCAGACGCTCAGTGTGGTTTGAGCTCTTAAGCATAACATTTTTCACACAAAACTTTTAATTAAAAAATCAATTTCTTGGCTTCTTTTTGCAGAGAAAAACTTTTTAGACGAAGGCACGGGTTTCAACCGTGAATTATGGAGCTTTGACAAAACATTTTTTTCCCCGAGGTTGGCCTGTTAGCTTAGCTTCTCAGCTTAGCTACTTTTAACGATCCAAAAGCACAATTTTAAATGGTTACAATGGATTTTTAAAAAAAAGAGTACAAAGAAAAGGAAGAGCACCGGAGTTGAGCTTTTTGTCATTCAGTGTCTTCAGTAGAAAAAGATGCGTGAAGAAACGATAAAGCCGATAAATGAAAATGAGGTTGATATATTTCATTTATAATGCAATTAACTGATTTATTGTTTATCATGACACGCCTACTACTAGGTTGTCATTATAAATAAGAACTGGTTCTCAATTGACCTATGTGGTAAAATAAAGATTTAAAGATTAGTTTCTACTGTCTAAATCTTTGTCTGAACAACAGATCCCCTGGATTCACCACTCTTCTCGCTTTTTAACTGCACTGTTTTTGTTAGGGCGTCTGTGGCTGAATGTTTAGAGCGTTGTCCTCCAATGCGAGAGTTGGGGGTTTGAATCCAATAGCAGTCACATGCCGAAGTGTCCCTGGGCAAGACACTGAACCCCTCGTTGCCTCTGATGTGTGTCCCATCAGTGTATGAATGTGATAAAACTCTGATTAGTCTCATTAGAATGATTTGCTCAATTAGCTTTGTAGAGATCTAGTAGAGTCAAGTCAAGTCAGATTTATTTATAGAGCACATTTAAAACAGAAACTGTTACCAAAGTGCTTAACAAAAATATCACAACATCAAATAAAAAGTAGCAAGATATATTTACAGCATATGGAATAAAAATATAAAACCGAAAACATAATTAGAAACAATGAAATACTCAGATCACATTGTGTCAAAAGTCAAGGAAAAAATAACAAAAAGCATAAACTCAGTCAGAAACAATGAAATACTAAATCAGATCTGATGACCTTGTGTTAAATAGGAATAATAACAAAAGCATAAACAGAATCAGCATCAATGAAAAACTAGATCTAAATCTGATCACCCTGTGTTAAATGTCAGTGAGTATGGAGTGCTGTATTAATGGGTAAATGAGGACACAGATTGTAGTGCAAAGCGCTTTGAGTATCTTGATAAGATAGAAAGGCGCTATATAAGTACAGTCCATTTACCATTTAATGACACTTTCTATTGAGAACTGCAGCAGCGCCATTATGACCAGTAACAAACACTCACGCTTCCCCCAATTATGTCGATCAACTAAAACGTTGAGTAAAAAGGCTAACTTAGTTTTTTTTTTAATATATATAATGTGTGTGTGTGAATTGCGCCACCCAAGGTGGCTGCATGTTGGAGCAGCTCTGTTACTTTCATTCTGAGATTTTGCGTTTGAAAACTTTAATTCCTCTTTTGCTGGATGTAAATCACATTTTTTGGATGATTGTTTCCTCTGGTATCAGATGCTGTGCAGCTGGAAGGATTTTTACTGAAACATTTTTAGTTTTGGACATTTGTTATGATGCCTAACCATGGCAACAAGGCAGTTTTCTACAACCAACAGCAGCTGATTAACATCTCAAAAGCTCAAATAATATCTCAACTACAGCCCCAAATCTCAAATGAGTTGAAAAGGATGTTCTGTGAACACATTCCCATCTACCTGCCAGCTGTGTTCGAGTGCTTGACCACTGAGATCCTGGAACTAGCACAGGAAACATGGCTCATGACAGCGGAAGGACAGGATCGTCCCTCGACACCTACAGCTGGCTGTCCGCAGCAACGAGGAGCTCGGCAGACTGCTGGGAGCAGTGGCCATCGCCCGGCATTCGGGTGGTCCTATTGACCGGGGGAACCAAGAGGCCAGCTGAGTCTGGGTGGATGGATCGGACAGCATCTGCAGCCAGTTTCTTAGGATCCACCGTAGGATGGACATTTTATGGACCCTTGTTCTGCTGGGGGACTTCAATGCTCATGAGGGCAATGACGGTGAGACCTGGAGGGGTGTGGTTGGGGGGGACGGCCCCCCCTGATCTGAACCCTTCTGTTGTTGGACTTCTGTGCTCATCATGGATTGTCCATAACAAACGCCATGTTCAAGCATAAGGGTGTCCATATGTGCTCTTGGCACCAGGACACCCTAGGCCGTAGTTCGATGATAGACTTTGTCATCATCTCATCTGATCACGCTCTTAAGCCTCCCTGGTAAGGTCTATTCGGGGGTTCTGGAGAGAAGGGTCCGTCAGATAGTCGAACCTCGGATTCAGGAGGAGCAGTGCAGTTTTCGTCCTGGTTGTGGAACACTGGACAAGCTCTACACTCTCAGCAGGGTCCTGGAGGGTGCGTGGGAGTTTGCCCAACCGGTCTACATGTGCTTTGTGGACTTGGTGAAGGCATTCGACTTCGTCCCTCGGGGAACCCTGTGGGAGGTACTCTGGGAGTATGGGGTATCGGGCCCTTTGATACGGGCTGTTAGGTACCTGTATGACCGGTGTCAGAGTCTGGTTCGCATTGCCAGCAGTAAGTCGGACTTGTTCCCAGTGAGAGTTGGACTCTGCCAAGGTTGCCCTTTGTCACCGATTCTGTTCATAACTTTTATGGACAGAATTTCTAGGCGCGGCCAAGGTGTTGAGAGGATCCGTTTATGTGGCCTTAGGATTGCGTCTCTACTTTTTGCAGATGATGTGGTCCTGTTGGCTTCATCAGATAGTGATCTACAGCTTTCGCTGGAGCGGTTCGCAGCCGAGTGCAACACGGCCGAGATGAGGATCAGTTTCTCCTAATCCGAGGCCATGGTCTTGAGCCGGAAAAGGGTAGAGTGCCCCCTCCGTGTCAGGGAGGAGGTCCTGCCCCAAGTGGAGGAGTTCAAGTATCTTGGGGTCTTGTTCACGAATAAGGGAAAAATGGAACGTGAGATCGATAGGCTGATAGGTGCAGCGTCTGCAGTGAAGCAGGCGCTGTACAGGTCTGTCGTGGTGAAGAGAGAGCTGAGTCAAAAGATGAAGCTCTCAATTTACCGATCGATCTACGTTCCTACCCTCATCTATGGTCATGAGCTTTGGGTTGTGACCGAAAGAACGAGATCTTGGATACAAGCGGCCAAAATGAGTTTTCTCCGCAGGGTGTCTGGGCTCTCCCTTAGAGATAGGGTGAGAAGCTCGATCATCTGGGAGGGACTCGGAGTAGAGCCACTGCTTCTCCACGTCGAGAGGAGCCAGTTGAGGTGGCTCGGGCATCTGTTTAGGATGCCTCCTGAACGCCTCCCTGGTGAGGTATTCCGGACACTTCCCACCGGGAGGAGACCCAGAGGAAGACCCAGGACACGCTGGAGGGACTATGTTTCTCGGCTGGCCTGGGAATGACTCGGGATTCTCCCGGAGGAGCTGGCCCAAGTGGCTGGGGAGAGGGAAGTCTGGGCCTCCTATTTAGGCTGCTACCCCCGCGACCCGACCCCGGATAAGCGGAAGAAAATGGATGGATGGATGGATGGATTTAAAAAAACAAAACAGTAAATGTACTGGATAGATGTGATGCTTGATGATGATATGTTTTATTTTGAAGGACTGCAATATGTAAAAGTTGGGAAAAATTGATATCTTACCTGTTGTAGACTGCTCTTTGGAAAATGTCAGTTTTGGGAAATGAAGTTTAGGTCTGACAGGACTGACAAGCTTATGGCTAGTCTGAACCCAACTAAGACCTAAAGGAACTGTTGCTGTCTTAAAATAACTCGTTCCAGAATTTCATAGCAAGTCATTATTCACGTACCTTTTCACCAGGCGTTTCTAAATATACATATTTCTCGAATTTTGTGGGTAATTTTGTGGTTATTTGTAAAAGCAAGATAGCAGACACTTCTGGTGCAGCTTGGTGTCATTTTCTGCAGGAATTGCACAATAATTCTGACAATTTAACTGTAAGACAAAGTTGTCAGCCATCTAAAGGTTTAAATTACAGCATTTGTATAAACCATTAAAATGTTGATTGTTGTTGTTTTTAAAAAATCAGCAATCTATTTTAGAAGTGGATTTGTTTGGGACAAGCAATCATTAGCTCATCAATATACAATATTATAAAATAAAATAGACCTTTATTGTCATTGCACCTAAATACAATGGATTTTGGGTTTGCTTCCCAGAGCAAAAGTAAAAACAGTATTACCAATATCTATACATCTCTCTGTCTGTTTCTCTGTCTCTGTCTGTCTGTCTATCTCTCTCTATTGCTCTCTTTTGCTCTCTATCGCTCTCTCTATCTCTATCATTCTCTATCTCTCTATTTCTCTCTACAAAGTTACAGATTTGAAACAGTCCAAATGTGCAACACAAGCAGATTAATATTACACTAGTTGTCCCTTATTGCACATATTCAGTTCTTATTACAGCTTTTTTTAAGTTCTTCCAGTGAGAGAAAAGGACAGCCCTTGATCTTCTGGGCTGTGTTGATAACTCTAGAGCGCTTTCCTCTCAGCCACTGTGCAGCTAAGATATCACACAGTGATGCTGTATGTTAAGATACTCTCTATTAGGGTTGTTATAGATAAACCGATATGACCGGATATCCGGTTTGACAAGCTAGCGATATGGTTGTGTCGGTAGCAGCCGTATAAATCGACAGCAACCAGCCACAAATGCTGAGATGAACCGGTTGAAGAGACATGAACCGGGTATCGCGAGACTAGCTCGGTTGACAGTGCGTTTATAAAACAACGCGAGAGTCGGAAATGCCCGCGAAGCTATTCTCACGCATGCTCCGTAGCTCACCAAGACAACGAGAATGGATGTAAATAGTAGCAGCGTTAGCGGGTCACCGAGAGAGATTTTCAATACAGCAGCCAGACAAAAGTCTAAAGTGTGGAACGTTTTCGGGTTTTACAAGAAGGACGGAAAACTCGACAAAAACCACGCTATTTGTAAGCTATGCAGAGCACCTCTGAAGTACACTGGTAGCACAACAAACCTTGATCAACATGCAACGAGAAAACACAGAGAGGAGTATGGCGAACTTCTCAAGCCCCATAACAACGAGCAGGAGCAGGCAGCTGCCACACAGAGAGCGACGGGTAACGTTATCACTAAAGTTTACGGGCAACTCGGCGACAGTTCATCACGAGCTAAGGATATAACGGCATCAATAACCCGTTTCATAGCTAAGGGCTTATGGCCGTACAATATAGTGGAGGGGGAAGGATTTCAGGATTTGATTCATACGTTAGAGCCCAGATATAAGATTCCATCCCGGCAGCATATCACAAACACATGCATGCCAGCGTTGTATGCCCAAGTGAAGAGCCAAGTTGAAAAAGAATTGGCACATGCAGAGCGAGTTGCTGTTACAACCGATGCCTGGACGTCATGCTCCACTGAGTCTTATGTGACCATCACTGTCCACTACATCTCTCCAGACTGGAAGTTAAATGTGCATGTGTTACAAACCAGGGCATTCAAAGGATCCCACACTGGGAAAAACATTGGTGCTCTGCTAAAACAGGCATGTGTTGACTGGAACCTTCTTGATAAAGATCCAGCCCTGGTGACAGACAATGCCACAAACATGGTATTAGCTGGAGTGGAAGCAGAGATGACCCCTCACCTCATGTGCTTTGCACACACTATTAATCTCGCCACACAGAAAGCCTTTAAAGTTGACACAGTAGCAAGGTTGCTGGGGAGAGTGAGGAAAGCCGTTGCCTTTATTCATCGTAGTGTGAGGGCAGCAGAAATCCTTCAAGAGAAACAGAAACAACTAGCCTTGCCTTCCCACAAACTCATCCAAGATGTATCCACGCGGTGGAATAGCTCCCATGACATGCTTGAACGCTTTTTTGAGCAACATCCTGCGATTTCTGCAGCACTCATGTCCAGGGACCTCAGAAAAGGAGAAGAGGTGAATACTCTCAAGGACAAAGACTTCTGCGACATTGAAGACATTGTCAAACTGATGGCGCCGGTCAAACTTGTGACTACCAGCATGTCTGAAGACAAGCGACCCACACTCTCAATGATTCTTCCTGTAAAAGCAAAGCTTAAAAAGAACTTTGAACCATCAGATGAAGACTCAGTGTTAATCAGAGAGATGAAGCAGGCGTTCAAGAATGACTTGGAGAAACGCTACACAGGCCTTGAAGATCTCTTCCACACTGCAGCAGCTCTGGACCCCCGTTTTAAGTCCCTGTCCTTCCTCAGTAACCATGATGCAGAGAGGACATTCACAAGCATATCAGCAGAAGCAGCATCCCTGCATCACAAGGTAAATCCCCCAACACACTGTCAAAATACATATTACAGTACATTCAGTTACAGTCTGCTGTGTTTTGTTGCGGTCATTAGATATATTCTGACTACTGTTTATTTGATTCTTTACACTGCATTTAACCATACTGTACACTAAATGGTATTTCATGTTTTATTTCTAGGTAACGGGGGGTTCAGTTCAGAGAGGTCCAGTGCAGACTGATCCATGTCAGAGTGAACCTGCAAATGGAGATCCGGACATCTGCATTGATGCACCCCAGACCCAAGATGAGCATAAAGGTTTGTGTGTTTTATAACTTGTGATCAAGAACGAGAAGACTTTGTCTTAAACTTGTGCTGCAGTCATAGTATCAGTGTAAAACACATTCACTATAATAAGAGGATCTGCATGCAAAGAAAGAGTTAAATAATAATGATGATGATAATGATACATATTTTACATATGTACACGAGTCCTTACATAAATAAATTCTGAACATCAAATGAAGATTTATACATAAAATGGTAGTCAATTAAAAAACTTCATGGCAAACATAGCCAGTAATATATGGTTCTTGTTTTCTATTTCAGATGATAAACCTCCTTGTAAAAAGAAGAAAATGTCAGCCCTGGACCAGCTGTTGGGAGAAGACTTTCAAGTAAGGACGGCATCTAGATCTGTGAGGGACCAGGCCAATGAAGAAGTCAAGAGGTACAGAGAGCGTGATCCTTTGCCCCTGAAAAAAAAAACCCACTACAGTGGTGGAAAGAGCAACAGGACTTGCCACTGCTGTCATCTATGGCTAAAATGTATCTGTGCATACCAGCCACCAGTGTGGCATCTGAGAGAGTTTTCAGCACTGCAGGAGATATTGTTTCCACAAAACGCAGTCTACTCAAACATGAGCATGTGGATCAGCTGATATTCCTTAAGAAAAATCTGCTGTAAAAAAACGATGAGGACAGTGATTATGATGAATAAAAATATAGGTAAACATACAAACATAAGGAAGTGAACTACTTCACTGTGTTTGAGTTCAGATTGAACCTGACGTGAATGTAGAAATGCAGGACATTACTTTTGTTCAGACTACCTCACCAGGTCAGAAAGCTGCACTTTGATTTCTTTTATACATGTAATCGGCACTTTGACTGTTGATATGTGCTGCTGATTATCCATGCTGCTGATCTGATCTCATGCTGCTGTTTAAATGACATGATGTTATATTAATCTGTGCCCACCTGCTCACACAAACTCATGTTCATGCTGCTGTTGTTAGGCGTACTGTTCTTGCATTATGTTTTTGTATTATTAAGTTCAAGTTCAAGTTCAAGTTGTGTTTATTTGTCATATGCAAGGTTAACACGATGAAATGCGAAGAACCGATTTGACTTGCTAAAAAACAAAAAACAAGCAAACAAGAAATACTAAAGCATGCAATAAGGGTACAAAATAAACTACCAAAAAGTGAAAAAGTAATTATAATATTTACAAAGTTTCTGAAGAGAAAAATGGTTAACAACAACATTGTAGAATTTTTACAGTGAAGCAGAATGAATTTGTGTGAATAAGTATTTCAAGGTAGTAATGTAATATAAGCTAAAATGCACATGATATATATTGCACATAACTACCAAACTACACAGGGTATGTGACAGGTTATTGCACAGGTGCTTTGTGCTTACTGTAGCTTATTCCTATTTTTTTTAATTACACGCTGCTGTAATCATTTGTGCATTTTATAATTTTTCTTTATTTTCTCATTTTATATTGATCCCATCAAACAAAGAAATATTCTTTTAGCTGGTCTTTTTAGGTCCATGTCTAAAAATAAACACATTTGACATGTGATTCTGTTGTTTGGCTTTTTACTTTATTTTTGCCAGTGCCTTACTGCACAATTTTAGATATGATATATGTAGACTTTTACAAATTTAAAAATAATGTAAGAATGTCACATTTATAGAAATGGCCCTTTTTGTTCATAATTAAATATTTATCTACATTCAACAAATGTTCAACTGTAGAATTATATAAAGTTTAATCGAATCGAACCGAATCGCTCTTCCACTGTATCGAATCAAATCAAATCGTTCTGTTTTTAAAATAAATAGTTTTTGAATCGAATCTTAACCTTTGTATCTAGATGCGAATCGAATCGTCTATCACACAGAGATGTACAACCCTACTCTCTATGGTCCAGTCTCTACTGGGCCTTTCTCAGCAACTCTGAGGTGTTCATGCTTCAGGTCAGATTCCCCTCAATATGGACTCCTAGGAAACTGTAGTCATCTACCGGTACTCTCTCTACACCGTCTCCACTTATAATCAGGTGTAGGACCACCATTTTCTTTTTTCCTGAAGTCGATGATCAGCTCCTTGGTCTTTGAGGTGTTGAGCAGCAGATTGTTCCCCCTGCACCAAGCAGTCAGTTGTTCCACCTCGTCCCTGTAGGTGGACTCATCCTCCCCACTGATGTATTCCAAATGGTTAAAATGTATTTTAAAAAGGGAACAAAACTCCATACACTCCACACATTTCTGTAATGAGATAATATGCGTCTGTCATTATCCTTTATTTAAACGGATTCTTTCATTTTTCTGGACTAAGTCTTATCGTGCTTTGTGGAGTAAATGTGGACAGAGACGTGTTTAAATTTCTGACTCACCAACAACAGTGGGTCGTTTATTTTAAACGATTTAAAAACACATCACACATTTACATTAATTGGCAGATTGATTACAATTAACACAGCTTAATTAATGAGCTTTGCAATGAGAAATCATACGGCCATGATATCTCACTTGCAGCTTTTGAAACAACAGACATTTCTGAAGATATCTGGATTAATTACTGGCAAGATAGAAGTTTAAAGATGGGAAAACGAAGGACTTTAAATGGAGAGAAAATGGATGAGGGAAAAGTGTGTTGATAACGAACGGCACCCTCCTTTCGACCCAGCTCCCATCGGTACACTTCGGTAGTGGAAATCGACTCTTTACCTTGCAGAAGATATCTCGGCTTCGGTGTAGAGTTCTCTTTCAATGTTACCATTTCAGCGTCTCCGTAGGATAGCAGAGAAACGTCCGGAGTAGTGACAGTACTTCGTTCAACAGCACGCTCACCTCCCGGGTGGACTCGCATGAGCTGTGAGCCCGTCAGAGTTCCACTCAGATGTGGAAGATTCCATAATCCCCACGAGACTCGGAAAAACTCCCAACTAACTCCAGCCCTTCAGAACTTTCGTTCGGTTCTGCTCCCAGAACTTCTGTTCTTCCCAGAACTTCGAACTGACTGGAACTGGGAAGTGTCGACTTTTTAATGAGTTCGCTTCCGGTCCCAGATTGGTTGAAAGAACAACAGGGGTGTGGTTTTAGTGACGTAAGAGGTTACTACAAGTCAGAAAAACAGTGAGATGTTTTTGGAACAGACAGAGAAATGTTTTTGGAACAGACAGAGAAATGTTTAGGCGAGATGACAGACCACAGGTGCCAGCTTCTTATTTCTGTCTGAGAGGTTTTAAAAACATGACAGTTCGTTCCAATAAACTTGTTTGCAACTGTCTCCGACTTTTGACCGACATCACTACTTCTCATTTCAGACGGAAGATCAAAAAATGCATGATTACTCTGTAACAGACATTAACTTGATTTCTACTTTGAATGAGGATTAAAAAATCATTAATACTGTTTCACAGTTGATTTAAAATGAGTAGTTCACTTCAACATTTAAAATGGTTTGAACTAAACACACTTTTGGATTATCAAGACATTTGTAAAAATAGTAATGACAATAAAAAAGAGAGTGTTCTTTCAATTGATTAGTGCAGGACACACTTAGAAAGTCTCTGGATGAGCTTAATTTGTATTTCTGGACTCAAATCAATGAAATAACAGTTCCTGTCCCATGAAGGTCCTCAGGGTCAGGTTTTGACCTGAGGCTTAGATCACTACATTTCTAATGTCACTAAAATCATGAGACAGTCAATGTACATTAAATATTTTATTTGGATGAACAAAGATGTTGCTTAAATGGAATTAGGGGAGTAAAGTTTGACAAGATAAACTTTGAGAGTCATGAGTTTCAGCTGGCCCTCAATGTTCTGGCTTATTTTGGTGCAACTACAGGATCTTTGCCCTAGGCGGTGTGTCGCTGTGTGGATGTGATACACCACTATCTTTTTAGTGTGTGAGCTCATTGTCTACGGTCACGTGTGTTCCTGTATAGCACGTTAGTTTTTGGCTTAATCAGCACTGCTGAGTTCAGGAATTCCAGTTCATCAGAGAGAAAGCAGGAGAGTCAGCAAGATATGAACAAGTAGGAGAGAAGATGGAGGCAGATCGTATCGTTTTACAGGAAAACGAGTAATGAAAGGAGCTGAGGACTGGAGTTCAAGGCTGCAGAAGGCATTTTAGTCAGTTAGGACTGTCACATGTCAGCATCAAGTTAACAAAGGATGAAGCTATTATCCAAGTAGTGATGTTTTTCTGTAACTGGCTCAGCTGACTCCAACCTAAAGCTGACTTGTCAAATTGTTAGTTGTACAGCAGCTGGGCTGAGCACTGGGAAACTTTAATCTGTACCAATGTTAGCATTGGATGTTCTGTGGCGATCGACATGGTGAAAGAATCTGCTCATTGACTTTTCCTACCGTGCTCCGCTGGATCACAAATAATGTCCTGCTGAGCTTATAGTCCCATTTTGAAACACATTTTTATTGAAAGGAGCAGATTTTTTTTCAAGTGGAGCTTTTATGTTCATTTATATATAAAATAGTTTTCATTAAGTAATTTTGAAAAAATTTGAATGCTTTGATTTTCTTTTTAATTTACTGTATTTTTTTATTGCTGCTGTAAATGTTGGCAGCATCTCGTCATAAAAAAACAACAACATTTTGTTTCAGCTCATCACTTGGCAAGAGACGGTTCTGGCTTCTTAGCTGATTTATTGATATACAGTTGAAACCAAAAGTTTACGTACGCTGTTTAAAAAGACATGCATTTTTTTCACACTGACGTGAAATCAGAATAAATTTTTCCCGTTTTAGGTCAATTAGGATTACCAATTTATTTTTTTCTATTTGCAAAATGCCAGAATAACAAGAGATTTTTAAGGCAATTTTTATTACTTTCTTCAAAGTCAAAAGTTTAAATACACCATTAGTATTTGGTACAATTGCCCTTAAACTGTATGACTTGGGTCAAACGTTTTGGATCTCCTTCCACAAGCTTCTCACTATACAGGTAATTCTAAAAAAAATAGCATATTGTGATAAAGGTCATTATTTTCCATAATGTAATGATAAAAATGAAACTTTCATACATTTCAGATTCATTGCACACCAACTGAAATATTTCAGGTCTTTAATTGTTTTAATACTGATGATTATGGCATACAGCTCATGAAAACCCAAATTGCCTGTCCCAAAAAATTTGCATATTTCATCCCACCAATGACAGACAAGTGTTTTTAATACAAAAAACGCAAACCTTCAAATAATCATGTTCAGTTATGCACTCAATACTTGGTCGGGAATCCTTTTGCATGAATGACTGCTTCAATGCGGCGTGGCATGGAGGCAATCAGCCTGTGGCACTGCTGAGGTGTTAAGGAGGCCCAGGATGTTTCGATAGCGGCCTTAAGTTCATCCAGAGTGTTGGGTCTTGCGTCTCTCAACTTTCTCTTCACAATATCCCACAGGTTCTCTATGGGGTTCAGGTCAGGAGAGTTGGCAGGCCGATTGAGCACAGTAATACCATGGTCAGTAAACCATTTACCAGTGGTTTTGGCACTGTGAGCAGGTGCCAGGTTGTGCTGAAAAATGAAATCTTCATCTCCATAAAGCTTTTCAGCAGATGGAAGCATGAAGTGCTCCAAAATCTCCTGATAGCTAGTTGCATTGACCCTGCCCTTGATAAAACACAGTGGACCAACACCAGCAGCTGACATGGCACCCCAGACCATCACTGACTGTGGGTGCTTCACACTGGACTTCTGGCATTTTGGCATTTCCTTCTCCCCAGTCTTCCTCCAGACTCTGGCACCTTGATTTCCGAATGACATGCAAATTTTGCTTTCATCCAAAAAAAGTACTTTGGACCACTGAGCAACAGTCCAGTGCTGCTTCTCTGCAGCCCAGGTCAGGTGCTTCTGCCGCTGTTTCTGATTCAAAGGTGGCTTGACCTGGGGAATCCAGCACCTGTAGCCCATTTTCTGCACACGCCTGTGCTCTGGCTGTGGCTCTGGATGTTTCTACTCCAGAGTCAGTCCACTGCTTCCGCAGGTCCCCCAAGGTCTGGAATTGGCCCTTCTCCGCAATCCTCCTCAGGGTCCGGTCACCTCTTCTCGTTGTGCAGCGTTTTCTGCCAAACTTTTCCCTTCCCACAGACTTCCCACCGAGGTGCCTTGATACAGCACTCTGGGGCTGTTCTCTCTGGGAACAGCCTATTCATTCAGCAATTTCTTTCTGTGTCTTACCCTCTTGCTTGAGGGAGTCAATGATGTTCTTCTGGCCAGCAGTCAGGTCGACAGTCTTACTCATGATTGCGGTTTTGAGTAATGAACAAGGCTAGGAGTTTTTAAAAGCCTCAGGAATCTTTTGCAGGTGTTTAGAGTTACGTCGTTGATTCAGATGGTTAGGTTAATAGCTTGTTTAGAGAACCTTTTCATGATATGCTAATTTTTTGGGACAGGCAATTTGGGTTTTCATGAGCTGTATGCCATAATCATCAGTATTAAAACAATTAAAGACCGGAAATATTTCAGTTGGTGTGCAATGAATCTGAAATATATGAAAGTTTCATTTTTATCATTACATTATGGAAAATAATGACCTTTATCACAATATGCTAATTTTTTGAGAAGGACCTGTATATATACATACATACATATACACATACATATATATATATATATATATATATATATATATACATACATACATATACACACACACATATATATATATATACATACATACATATACACACACACATATATATATATATATACATACGTACATATACACACACATATATATATATACATACATACATACATATACACACACATATATATATATA
>NC_056508.1:9273732-9274536 GCF_014905685.2 Nematolebias whitei
TTTTGTGGAGGTACAATGGGTACATTTGGCTCTTGGATATGAGAATTGTAACTAGACTCCTATTGCACAAACGCTTAACTGAGACAATACACTGTACCTCCATAAAATCTTCCCAAAACAGCTGAAGGGTTAAAACAACATGCAGATAAGATACTTCCAGTCAAGGCATAATATTTTCCACAGTGTTTCTGAAATGCTCATGTACTGCTATTATGTGTCTAAAATGGGAGAAGAAACACTGAGAATGGGCTGCGCCGGCCGGGGGAAGGGAGGGAAGTTGTCACACGTAGCGACCCACATGTCCAATTTTGGGATAAGAAATTAGAGGGTAGAATGAGAGCTGGTTTACAAAGCCCAGAGCTGAGCAGCAGACGTATGGTAATAATCTGAAACAGCTTTGGGCATGCAGTTTCCCTTTTAATGAAGAGAGCAGTCGTTCAGCATGAAAACCGGGCTGCAAACACAAGGGCCAATTTCCACCTACTACAGAAACAAAGCGGGAAGGGGGTGGGTGTGGGGGTGCATCCAGATGGCCTCGCTTTTATCATTGTCCACTGGATCAGCTTTCAATAAAAAGACCTTTGTAAGCCATATCAAGACCAGAAAATGGAGACAGCTGTGTCACAAGCACTGGCATTAAAATGCACTTTTATCTGATCTCACACAGAATCTTTGGGTTATTAAAAAAAATCTTGGTGAATTCTAAAAAAGTTAAATCAAGTTAAAAGTTAAACAGCCATCAGTGTGCTAATGATCCATTGTTAGGCTGATGGTCCTTCTTGAGCATGTGATCAGCTGGTTTTG
>NC_056508.1:9274546-9319415 GCF_014905685.2 Nematolebias whitei
TTTGCTTTGTTTTGTTTTTTTGAATGTCCAGAGGACCAGATTTAACTTTTTTAGATTTTTCTACCTGGATTATTGAGCATGCATCAGGATATCTTGGTGAATTAATTTGGAAATAAACTTCATACCATGGAAATAGGTATTTGCTGCAAGAGACATTCTGGCAGCTGTCTCTGTGCAAGAACAGAGTGCACTCTGTCAGAGTTCAAATCCAGTAAAAGTTAAAAAAATAAAAATAGCAGGAAACTGGATTTGGTTTACAGCCTTTTGTATTTAAAGATCTCTGAATATTCAAGTTGAAGTCTGACACACAGAACGTCAACTACTGGGACAACTGCTGACTGGAGACTCATATTACTTCCACTGCAGTGCCTTGCGAAAGTATTCGGCCCCCTTGAACTTTTCAAACTTTTGCCACATTTCAGGCTTCAAACAAAGATATAAAATTTTAATTTTTTGTGAAGAATCAACAAGTGGGACACAATCGTGAAGTGGAATTAAATTTATTGGATGTGTCCAAAACTTTTTTAACAAATAAAAAACTGAAAAGTGGGGCGTGCAATATTATTCGGCCCCCTTGCGTTAATACTTTGTAGCGCTGCCTTTTGCTGCAATTACAGCTGCAAGTCGCTTGGGGTATGTCTCTATCAGTGTTGCACATCGAAAGACTGAAATTCTTGCCCATTCTTCCTTGCAAAACAGCTTGAGCTCAGTGAGATTGGATGGAGAGCGTTTGTGAACAGCAGTCTTCAGCTCTTTCCACAGATTCTCGATTGGATTCAGGTCTGGACTTTGACTTGGCCATTCCAACACTTGGATATGTTTATTTGTGAACCATTCCATTGTAGATTTGGCTTTATGTTTTGGATCATTGTCTTGTTGGAAGATAAATCTCTGTCCCAGTCTCAGGTCTCTTGCAGACTCAAACAGGTTTTCTTCCAGAATGGTCCTGTATTTGGCCCCATCCATCTTCCCATCAATTCTGACCACCTTCCCTGTCCCTGCTGACGAAAAGCAGGCCCAAACCATGATGCTGCCACCACCATGTTTGACAGTGGGGATGGTGTGTTCAGGGTGATGAGCTGTGTTGCTTTTACGCCAAACATATCGTTTTGCATTGTGGCCAAACAGTTCGATTTTGGTTTCATCTGACCAGAGCACCTCCTTCCACATGTTTGGTGCGTCTCCCAGGTGGCAAACTTTAAACAACACTTTTTATGGATATCTTTGAGAAATGGCTTTCTTCTTGCCACTCTTCCATAAAGGCCAAATTTGTGCAGTGTACGACTGATTGTTGTCCTATGGACAGAGTCTCCCACCTCAGCTATAGATCTCTGCAGTTCATCCAGAGTGATAATGGGCCTCTTGGCTGCATCTCTGATCAGTCTTCTCCTTGTTCAAGATGAAAGTTTAGAGGGACGGCCGGGTCTTGGTAGATTTGCAGTGGTCTGATACTCCTTCCATTTCAATATGATTGCTTGCACAGTGCACCTTGGGATGTTTAAAGCTTGGGAAATCTTTTTGCATCCAAATCCGGCTTTAAACTTCTCCACAACAGTATCTCGGACCTGCCTGGTGTGTTCCTTGGTCTTCATGATGCTCTCTGCGCTTTGAACAGAACCCTGAGACTATCACAGAGCAGGTGTATTTATACGGAGACTTGATTACACACAGGTGGATTCTATTTATCATCATCTGTCATTTGGGACTGATGATCATTCATAGATCCTCACTGAACTTCTGGAGTGAGTTTGCTGCACTGAAAGTCAAGGGGCCGAATAATATTGCACGCTCCACTTTTCAGTTTTTTATTTGTTAAAAAAAAATGACACAGCCAATAAATTTAATTCCACTTCACGATTGTGTCCCACTTGTTGTTGATTCTTCACAAAAAAAATAAAATTTTATATCTTTATGTTTGAAGCCTGAAATGTGGCAAAAGTTTGAAAAGTTCAAGGGGGCCAAATACTTTCGCAAGGCACTGTACAAGAAACAACGAGCAGTATAACAATGTCTCCCCCCGTCACTGAGGGACTTAAATAGTGAATGTTTGTAGTTTTGGAGGAGTGTTTTTCTGGACTTTAATTGAACAGGGAATGTATGTTAACCTTGACGTTTTTGATGCAAGATATTCAAATGGATAGGACATACACTGTGGAGAAGAACAGAGGTACCGGTAGGGTTATTTGTTTGTCTGAGGCAGCACAGAGTGACGACCCTGGCAAGTGGAGGGAGCACTTTTATCCTCCATGGCCTTGGCCACCACAGATTGGTCTTTAGCCACCCAATCATTTGAAGAAACTATACTTTTAATCAACAAAAAAGAAACTTAAAAGCATAGTTTTCTCAAATGATCAAGGTGGCTGGTTTACATGCAGCAGCCATAGTGGATTTTGACGTGGCCCCCAGATTTTGATGGTATTCTTTCTTATCCCTAGATGCAGCCACATACCAAAGCAGAAGTTGGCATATTGCTTACTTTTCAATTTATCCAGCTCATAAGGTCAACATATATACAAATGTAGCGGCAGCCATCTTGGATTTTGATCTGACAACCCAATTTTTGAAAGGAAAATTATTATTTTTATACCTACAGGTCCTTCTCAAAAAATTTGCATATTGTGATAAAGGTCATTATTTTCCATAATGTAATGATACAAATGAAACTTTCATATATTTCAGATTCATTGCACACCAACTGAAATATTTCAGGTCTTTAATTGTTTTAATACTGATGATTATGGCATACAGCTCATGAAAACCCAAAATGCCTGTCCCAAAAAATAAGCATATCATGAAAAGGTTCTCTAAACAAGCTATTAACCTAACCATCTGAATCAAAGACGTAACTCTAAACACCTGCAAAACATTCCTAAGGCTTTTAAAAACTCCCAGCCTTGTTCATTACTCAAAACCACAATCATGGGTAAGACTGCCGAACTGACTGCTGTCCAGAAGGCCATCATTGACACCCTCAAGCAAGAGGGTAAGACACAGAAAGAAATTGCTGAACGAATAGGCTGTTCCCAGAGTGCTGTATCAAGGCACCTCAGTGGGAAGTCTGTGGGAAGGGAAAAGTGTGGCAGAAAACGCTGCACAACGAGAAGAGGTGACCGGACCCTGAGGAGGATTGTGGAGAAGGGCCGATTCCAGACCTTGGGGGACCTGCGGAAGCAGTGGACTGAGTCTGGAGTAGAAACGTCCAGAGCCACCGTGCACAGGCGTGTGCAGGAAATGGGCTACAGGTGCCGCATTCCCCAGGTCAAGCCACTCTTGAACAAGAGACTGCGTCAGAAGCATCTCGCCTGGGACTGCTGCTGAGTGGTCCAAAGCTATGTTCTCTGATTACAGTAAATTTTGCATTTCCTTTGGAAATCAAGGTCCCAGAGTCTGGAGGAAGAGAGGAGACAGAATTCGCATTGCTTGAGGTCCAGTGTCAAGTTTCCACAGTCACTGGGGTGTCATATCATCTGCTGGTGTTGGTCCACTGTGTTTTATCAAGCGCAGGGTCAATGCAGCTAGCTATCAGGAGATTTTGGAGCACTTCATGCTTCCATCTGCTGAAAAGCTTTATGGAGATGAAGATTTCATTTTTTACAGCATGACCTGGCACCTGCTCACAGTGCCAAAACCACTGGTAAATGGTTTACTGACCATGGTATTACTGTGCTCAATTGGCCTGCCAACTCTCCTGACCTGAACCACATAGAGAACCTGTGGGATATTGTGAAGAGAAAGTTGAGAGACGCAAGACCCAACACTCTGGATGAGTTTAAGGCCGCTATCGAAGCATCCTGGGCCTCCATAACACCTCAACAGTGCCACAGGCTGATTGCCTCCATGCCACGCCGCATTGAAGCAGTCATTCATGCAAAAGGATTCCCGATCAAGTATTGAGTGCATAACTGAACATGATTATTTGAAGGTTGGCCTTTTTTGTATTAAAAACACTTGTCTTTCATTGGTGGGATGAAATATGCTAATTTTTTGGGACAGGCATTTTGAGTTTTCATGAGCTGTATGCCATAATCATCAGTATTAAAACAATTAAAGACCTGAAATATTTCAGTTGGTGTGCAATGAATCTGAAATATATGAAAGTTTCATTTTTATCATTACATTATGGAAAATAATTACCTTTATCACAATATGCTAATTTTTTGAGAAGGACCTGTAAATGTAACCTACCTCAAAATAAAAGTTAACTCACTTATTTTTCCAGGTCATCATACTCACAATATGAATGGATGGATGGAGGGAGAGTATTTCCTATCATCCCTCTTCACTTTTTCCAAGATGGCCGCGCTCAGAGCAGTTGCAGCTTCACAGGCTCCCGGTACCATCCCAGTTTTTAGAAGTTTTGATATTGACTCTGTGCCTGACTCTGCGCGATTTATGCGTGTGAACTATAGCCGAACCGAACTGATGAGAATAGGAGCGGATTTGCCACGAAATATAGCAGAAATCAGCAACAAACTCAAAGCTACGCTCGGCAGAATGCAGATCTTAAAGTCATCTACCTGGAAGCTGCAGCAGAGGCGTTCCAGCGGGCAGAAGAGGAAGCGCTGCTCTCGGCTTAAGAGGAGAGGATGCCGGGCGGGGGTTATGGTGAGGCTACGAGCTAACGCTAAAGCCGGTAAACTCCCCATGCCGTCTCTCTTTCTGTCGAATGTCCGCTCGTTGGACAACAAGGTGGATTTACTTCGTCTGAGAGCGGGCGCCTCAGAAGAGATGAAGAAGTGTGCAGTGCTTTGCCTCACAGAAACGTGGATTACAAGTGAAACGCCGGACTCAGTCTTCCAGCTGGATGACAGACTTTTATTTCGAGCAGACCGCTGCAGCGAGCTAACGGGGAAATCACGGGGGGGCGGAGTGTGCACTTACGTGAGTAAGAGTTGGTCCACGAACTGTACTGTTGTAAATAGCTCATGCTCGAAGGCTTTGGAGCAAATAACAGTGAAATGTCGGCCACATTATCTACCCCGAGAGTTCACAGTGACTTTTATCACAGTTGTTTACATTCCTCCGGACGCTAATGCTAATGAAACACTACAGGAGCTACATGATATCATCAGCTCGCTGCAGAACAAACACCCCGAGGCTCTTTACGTTGTAGCCGGAGACTTTAACCACGTGAATCTAAAGGACTGTCTCCCAAGCTTTTATCAGCATGTGACGATTCCGACACGTGGAGACCGCACGCTGGACCGTGTTTACACGAACGTAAAAGATGCATACAAAGCCGAACCCCGCCCCCACCTAGGACTGTCAGACCACATCTCAATCTTCCTGGCTCCTGCTTACATGCCCCCGCTGAGACGCTCCAGACCGGTTCAAAAGAAAGTTAAATGTTGGAGCCAGGACAGTGGACCCATACTGAGAGATTGTTTTGATCGAACAGACTGGCAGGTTTTCAGAGAAGCTGCTGAAAATGGAGGTTCGCTTGATCTTGACCAATACACATCCTCAGTACTGGGTTACATTAGTACATGTACTGACACAGTCTCCACTATCAGAAATGTTAAAAGCTACCCAAACAGAAAACCTTGGCTGAATGCAGAGGTGCGTACCCTGCTGGAAGCCAGGAACACTGCCTTCAGGTCTGGAAACTCAGAGGAGCTGAGTAGGACAAGAAAAGAGCTGGTTGCTGGTATTAAGAGGGCCAAGGCCACATATGCAAAGAGGATCGAGGGTCAATTCATCTCACAAGACCCTCGGAGCATGTGGAGGGGCATTAAGTGCATAACAGATTATAAAGGAAGGAGTGAACAATGTCCCAAAGACCCATCTCTGCCTGATGCCCTCAACAAGTTCTATGCACGCTTTGAAGACCCAAACAGACCACCCAGCACCAGACTCACCTCACCACCGGATGAAGAGCATCTCAGCGTGACCTCAGCAGAAGTAAGGAGTACCTTCAGGAGGATTAATCCGCACAAAGCAACTGGCCCAGACAACATCCCCGGAAAAGTGTTGAAGGAATGTGCTGATCAGCTCTGTGAGGTGCTGGCAGACATCTTTAACACCTCACTTACCCTGGAGACAGTTCCCACCTGCCTGAAGACTGCCACCATCATCCCAGTCCCAAAAAGCTCTACAGTGACTGGTCTGAATGACTATCGGCCAGTGGCCCTCACCCCGATAGTCGCTAAATGCTTCGAAAAACTGGTCATGACTCACATCAAAACAACCATCAACATCAACGAGGACCCTCATCAGTACGCATACCGTGAGAACCGATCAACAGAGGATGCAATCTCCTCTGTGGTCCACACTGCACTCAACCACCTGGAGCAGAAAAACTCTTACGTCCGTATGCTCTTTGTGGACTTCACATCCGCCTTCAACACCATGATCCCCCAAACCCTGATGGACAAACTATCCACACTAGGACTAAGCCCCTACATCGGCAACTGGGTAATAGACTTTTTAACAAACAGACCACAGTTAGTGAGGATCCACAACCTCTCCTCCTCCACCATAACCCTCAGCACTGGCTCTCCTCAGGGATGTGTGTTGAGCCCCCTCCTGTTTACTCTGCTCACATATGATTGTGTAGCTACCCATCCAGGCTGTCACATTGTAAAGTTTGCAGATGATACAGCGGTGGTGGGATGCATCACAAACAATGATGAGTCCAGCTACAGGCAGGAGGTGGAACACCTGGAGAGCTGGTGCAGAGAGAATAACCTTCACATCAATGTGAAGAAGACAAAGGAGATGATTGTGGACTTCAGAAGGAACAAAAACACCTACACCCCCCTGAACATAAGAGGATCTGCGGTGGAAGTGGTCTCCAGCTACAAGTACTTGGGTGTACACATGAATGACAACCTCAGCTGGAGCAACAACACCACCAGCCTGATCAAGAAAGCTCATCAGAGACTCTACTTCCTCAGACGGCTGAGGCGAGCTGGTCTGGGAAGCTCAGTCCTCACCTCCTTCTACAGGTGTGCAGTGGAGAGCATCCTGTGCTCGAGCATCAATGTGTGGCATGGAGGCTGCACAGCTGCAGAAAGAAAAGCTTTGCAGAGAGTGGTGAAGGCTGCACAGAAATCTGTCGGAATCAGTCTCCCCACCATCACAGACATCTACACCTCCAGATGCAGGAAGAGGGCCACCTGCATCATGAAGGACCCCACCCACCCAGCACACACACTTTTTGCCCCACTCCCCTCAGGAAGGAGGTTAAGGAGCATTAAGTGTAGAACCACTAGACTGAGGAACAGCTTCTACCCTGAGGCTGTTAGACTCATGAATCTCTAACTAGAATAATCACTGTGAAAAACCATATCATGTTGCTGCTGATCTGTTTCATGTTGCTGCTGATCTGTTTCAATGTTGATGTGTTCATGCGTGCACATCTGCTCACAGACTCATGTTCATGTTTGTGGTGATGTTCAATGTTTTATGTTATGAGTGCTTAGTGTATATTTAGTTGATGTTTTTCTTAGTTCATATCTTAGATGTTATTACTGTTTTTCTTATACATTTTATTGTTGGATGTAACTGGGACCCTGTGTACATAATTTCGCTCCACCACATGTACCACATGAGGTGCGAATGACAATAAAGAAACTCTGACTCTGACTCTGACTCTGACTCACTCCAGAGAACAACAAGAGTATTGCATATGTTAACATTATGCACCCATCGACAAACTATTATACTACTGTATAATAGCGGCAAGGCCCGGACAAGCAAAGACCTTACACAATAATGTACCTGGATTTGTGACCTTGACCTTGAAGTGTTAAATGGTAAATGGACTGTATTTATACAACACCTTTCTATCGAATCAAGATACTCAAAGCGTTTTGCAACACAATCTGTGCCTCAGTTACCCATTCATACAACACTCAACTACATCTCTACAAAGCTAATTGAACAAATTATTGTAAAGAGACAAATCAGTGCTTTATCACATTCATACACTGATTGGACATGCATCAGAGGCAATGAGGGTTTCAGCGTCTTGCCCAGGGACACTTCGGCATGTGACTGCTGGTAGAATCAAACACCCAACTCCCCAAAGGACGACTGCTCTAACCACTCAGCCACAGCCACCCTGTGTACACAACACTCCATCCAGTGATGATGATGATGTGTGTGTGTATGTGTATGAAGTTTCATTAAATTATCTTGAGTGAATAAGAAGTTATGGGCTGGACAAGTTTCTGTAAGTCCAGAGACCTTACCATAAAATGTCCCGTCTTCAACAGGCGCACAATAAAAATTTATAATTTCTATTATGAATGTGAATTTTTTTAATCAAATTATTTAAATAGTACAGCAACAAAGTTCTGTCAGCAATTTTCCTTGCAACATAAATGTTGTTGCACCGTGGTTGCATCCTGAGCCTAATGCTAACCAAGACGATGATTTTACTTTCGTCACCTCCTTTATCACAGTGTTAAGGAAAAGGCGCCAAACCGTTCTCCACCAGTGAGAGTGGAGAATGTAGCTCCTACATATCCCTTGCAGCAAATCTATTCCACTTGATCCTTGCACCTTTTATCAGTCAGACCTAACATTTGAGATTAGTGCAAAAAGTCACAAGTTAAAGTAACTGACCGGCAGTTCTCATGACCCATAATTCAGTGTCAATTTTACTTATACTGTAGCATGTTAAAAAAACAGCAAGACTGACCAAAGTGCTGTACCGTTTGGTTAAAATCAAATGGAAACATACATTGAACTTCATGTTAAAACAAGTTATCAGGCTTGTGTTCATAACTGAGTCATTTTCATCTTTCTTAAAATTAAGCCAATAAAACCCAGATGAGTACTTGCCTCGTGCACAGCTGCTCTAGGCTTCAGCATTAATTTCATCAAAGGGACTGAACTTGCAAGTGGCCTCCAACATTTGGCCACCCGGCTTTGTCAAGAAAACAAGTGATAATGAAAACAAACCATGCAAGAGCGAGTCTTCTTGTACTATAAACTCATGGCAGAATTTCACACAAAAAAAGACACTGACGAGAAAAAGAGAATCACTGATTGAACTTTTAAACTCAAAGTCTGACGTTTGTCTGATAACTATGGAAGCCATTATGGCTCATAAATCAAATTAAAATGGATAAAAAAAATTGCTTTTTCATTTCAAAGTCAAGCTGCATGTTTTGACTCAAATAAAATTAAAAATGAATAATCCAAACTGCATTTTCATTTTCTTCTTTAAGACTGCTCATTGTGTAAATTAATTTACATGATAAATAAAATAACGTTTAACATTTAATTTTCAAAATATGTCCCAGTAAAAAGTGACCAAAATTCATTTTGAAATGTCAAATTTGAAAATTAAAATGAAACAACAGAAATGCTTTTTCATTTCAAAGTCTAGCTGCATTTTTTTGACTCAAAAATAAAATTAAAAATAAATCATTTTCATTTTCTTCTTCAAGACTGCTCATTGTGTAACACAACTAGAGGAAACTAAGAAAAAAATGCTTTTTCCAAAAAAGTTCAATCTGGTCCTCTGGACATTCAAAAGAAACAATAAAAAACAAAAAAAAAACAAAGCAAAAAAATATAGAAACGTTTCGTCTCTCATCCGAGAGACTTCCTCAGTCTGAGCTGCTGTATTCAGCTCAGTCTCTTAAATAGCACCTTCTCAGAGTGGATCAACCAGTTTTGCTGCTGACAACCAAAACCAGCTGATCACATGCTCAAGAAGAACCATCAGCCTAACAATGGATCATTAGCACACTGATGGCCGTTTACTATTCACAGAGGGCTGAGTGACACTAGCAATCACAGCATTGTAAGAGGGGGACAATTGAACACGTAGGCCTCCACCCCTGTTTAACGATGGACGATTTCTTTTCACAAAGATGGCCTCCTTTACTCCTCTCTCAAACCATCGTTCATCTCTATCCAGGATGTGAACATCTTCATCCCTGAAAGAGTGACCGCTGGCCTGGAGATGAGTGTAGACCGCAGAGTCCTGGCCTGATGATGTTGATCTTCTGTGCTGGGCCATCCTTTTGGCCAGTGGCTGTTTTGTTTCCCCGATGTAAAACTGATCACAGCCCTCCTGACACTGAACAGCATACACAACATTACTCTGTTTGTGCCGGGGGACTGGATCTTTGGGATGAACCAGTCTTTGCCGTAATGTATTTTGGGGTTTAAAAGCCACTGGGACATTATGTTTAGAAAATAAACGTCTCAGTTTCTCTGATACTCCCTCAACATATGGAATGACCACTGGTCTGGGTCTGGGTTCCTCCTTTTCACCTGTTGGCGGACTGAAGTCCTGTTTGGGTTTCTTCTCTGCTTTCAGGAAGGCCCAATTAGGATATCCACATTGCTCTAGAGCCTGTCTTGTGTGGGATTTCTCCTTCTGCCTGGCTCCTGAGCTAGTCGGGACGCTGTCTGCTCTGTGATACAGAGTCCTGATGACTCCTAACTTGTGCTCCAAAGGGTGATGGGAGTCAAACTGCAAATACTGGTCTGTGTGTGTGGATTTGCGGTACACCTCAGTTTGCAAATGTCCTCTATCAGAGACTGAGACCTCACAGTCCAAGAAAGCCAACTTGCCATTTTTTTCATCTTCTCGTGTGAACTTGATGTATTTATCCACAGAGTTGATGTGGTCAGTAAA
The DNA here is from genome assembly GCF_014905685.2 of Nematolebias whitei. Classification (NCBI taxonomy): domain Eukaryota; kingdom Metazoa; phylum Chordata; class Actinopteri; order Cyprinodontiformes; family Rivulidae; genus Nematolebias; species Nematolebias whitei. The sequence continues at coordinate 9,285,150 of NC_056508.1, forward strand.
ATGTTGGACTTCCTGAGATTTAATTTTAACCCAGGTGTCGTCAACATACCTGAACCAATGACTTGGTGGTGTCCCTGAAAAGGACGTCAAGGCTCTCTTTTCTACCTACTCCAGGTACAGGTTGGCAACAATAGGAGAAACTGGAGACCCCATGGAGACGAAACGTTTCTATATTTTTTTGCTTTGTTTTGTTTTGGTTTTTTTTTAATGTCCAGAGGACCAGATTGAACTTTTTTGGATTTTTCTACCTGGATTATTGAGCATGCATCAGGATAAACTGCTTTTTCGTTTTCATGCCCCACCCCTGCAAAAAGTGTTCCAAAAATCAATCTGAATTGGCAATTCCAAGCGACGCAGGAGAGTGACGTCATTGCTGCCTCACACCGCCCAGTCTTACGCATCTTTTACGTTCAGGGGTGATGATTAGGCAAGACACACATTTACAACCTTCCTCATGCAAAAAAAATTTGGATTATGCCATAAAATACAACGTTAATCCACCCAAAATGCCATTTTTTTACGCCTGCCTTCTTAACGCAGAAATTTACGCCGTTTATTTTGTGCATTGAACGCAGCTTTATTCACGTGACCGTTATAAAACGCTGTAATTTATGCTGTAAAAGACTGCGTTTTCTTGAATTTTGTAAGCCCCTCCCATACTTTTCTTATCCACTCAGTTTAAATACAGTCACTCAATAGAAGTACAATTACAGACCACACTAATTCATCACAGACATCACACCACCGAACGGAAAAGATGCGCAAGACTGGGCGGTGTGAGGCAGCAATGACGTCACTCTCCTGTGCCGCTTGGAATTGCCAATTCAGATAGATTTTTGGTTGATTGATTGATTTTTTAATTAATTAATTACTGGCAAAATAGAAGAGTTTAAAGATGGGAAATGGAGGAGTTTAAATGGAGAGAAAAGATGGATAAACAGGAATGTGTGTTGACTAGGAACGGCACCCTTCATCCGACCCCAGCTCAGCCTCGGTACACTTGGCGCGTGGCGACTCGTTACCTTAGACGGGATACCTCCGCTCAGGAACAGGAGTCCATTTCAACACGACCTTTCAGCGTCTCCAGTAAGGATGGCTGAGAATCGTCCTTAGTAGTGACGGTACTCCGTTCAACAAACACGCTCATCTCCCGGGGGAATACACAGCAAACTGTGAGTCCGTAAGAGGTTCCACTCAGATGTGGAAGGATCCATCACAGGCTCCGAAGACTAAGTTCAAGACTAGACTTCATCAGAGACCCGCTTGAGGAGCTCAGGAGACTTGACAGACTGACTGACAGACCCAGTTGACCCGATTGATCTGAGAAGTTCCAGGAAGTGTGGACTCTTAAAGAGTTCTCACTTCCGGTCACCTCAGGACTTCCTGATTGGTTGAAGCAACCAACAGGGGGTGGTTCTAGTGATGTCAGAGGGTCATTACAAGTCAAGAAAACAGCAGGAATGTTTTAGAAACGTCCTGTACAGACAGAAGACATGTTATGGCGAAGTGGGAGGAAGAGAGGCCAGTAGCTTCTTGTTTACAGTCTGCTAGGTTTAAAAACACGACACTTTGTGTCTTCGTGTAACTTCTCTCTGACTTTCGACCGACATCACTACTTCTCATTTAGACAGAAGATCAAAAATGCATAATTACTTTGTAAAATAGACATTTAACTTGATTTCTAATTTAAATGAGGATTAAAAATCATTAATACTGTTTCACAGTTGATTTAAAATGAGTGGTTCACTTCAACATTTAGAAATGGTATGAACTTAACACACTTTTGATTTATTAAGATATTGTAAAATAGTAATGATAATATAGAAGAAGAGTGTTCTTTCAATTGATTACTTCAGGATACAATTAGACAGTCTCTGGATTAGCTAATTTGTATTTCTGGATTCAAATCAATGAAATAACAGTTCCTGTCCCATGAAGGTCCTCAGAGGCAGGTTTTGGTAGGAGACCGAGTTCATTACAACACACACTTTTTACCCAGCTCCCCTCAGGCAGGAGGTTGAGGAGCATTAAATGTAGAACCACTAGGCTGAGGAACAGCTTCTACCCTGAGGCTGTTAGACTCAAATATCTAACCAGGAAAATCACTAAGAAAAAAAAGAAAAGAAAATAACTGTAATGTCATTTTAATTGGTGATATGCAAATTATCTGTGCTGCTGATTATCCATGCTGCTGATCTCATGCTGTTGTATTAATTCATATCCATCCACTCACTACAGACTCATGTTCGGGCTGCTGGTAAATACAACATATTATTTTACATTATTAGTGTTTAGCGTATATCTTAGATCTTTTAGTGTATTGTTTAACGTGGGCAGCTGTGGCTGAATGGTTAGAGCAGTCGTCTTCCAATGCGAGAGTTGGGGGTTCGAATCCACCAGCAGTCACATGCCGAAGTGTCCCTGGGCAAGACAATGAACCCCTCATAGCCTCTGATGTGTGTCCCATCAGTGTATGAATGTGAGCTAAAGCACTGATTAGTCTCATTAGAATGATTTGTTCACTTAGCTTTGTAGAGATGTAGAGTGCTGTATTAATGGGTAAATGAAGGCACAGATTATAGTGTAAAGCACTTTGAGTATCTTGAAATAAGATAGAAAGGCACTATATAAGTGCAGTCCATTTACCATTTACAAGGAATGTGCGATATGGCATAAAATTCATATCGTGATATGTATTGTGAAGGGTGGCGATAACGATATATATCGCAATATGTTTTGGGTATAAAACTTAATGGGAATTTTTTAAAAAGCATAGGGTGTCCTTTTGCTATCATATATTTAGAATTTAAAAAAAATCCACTACTAGGTCCAGAGAGTTTTTAAATAATAAACAAATCAAGTATTAGGCTTCTTGCTTGTAGTGCAAAATATATAAAATGTAGTTTTAGTCATATGTTTTAAACAAAAGAATATGTTGTTAACTCTTAACAGTTTCCAGTCTTCTCACTTAAGAAATGAACAGCAACAGAGCAGCATTTTACACTGAAACACTTCACCCTCCAAACCTCTAGTGGGCGCCTCCTTCTGCTTTAATGGAGAACTGACACAAAATGAGTCTGTGGCTTTGCTCAGAGGGTCTTGCAGTATAATCACACAAGCGTTCTTTTCACAGATCAGAGAGCAGGTTTCTCTAAAGCTGACCAACGCTTACTTTAACTTTCGACGGAAAAAAGAAAAAAACTTTTGACGGAACACAGCGTTTTGCACATGCGTCAGAATACGGCATCTCTATGGCAAGCCGGCTGTAGTTAGCTTGTAGCTTCGCTACTTAGCTCTCGAAGAAAAGACTTTAACGCCACTTGCGCACAGTTTTCAGCTCAAAAAAAGTAACGATTAAACTGACAACTCTGATTTTACATCAGACAGCATTACTGCGGTTAGCCGGTAGAAGAAGACAGATCTGTAGTGAACCTGGTCTGACCCTTATCTGACCCTGATGACCTCAAATCTACCAGATGGACAGAGACTGTTATTTTCATTGATCTGAATAAGTCTGAGCCATCTGATGACTTTCTTTCTTGAATTAATCAAGCAGAAAAGACAATTCTTTATAATCATTACTGTCTTACAAATGTTTTGATAATCAAATTGTGTTAGTTTCACTCAATGCTTACAGGTTGAAAAGAACTACTCATTTTTATTTTACATAAACAGTAAGTAATGATTTTTATTCCTCATTCAAAGAAGAAATCACCTGAATATGCATTTCTTGATTTTCTGTCTGAAATGAGCCAAGTCGTAAGTATGTGAAAGTTGAAGCTTCGGTCAACTAAATGTTTACTGAAAAAGGGATGTCATGTTTTACTATTTGGAAAGATACAACAGAGTGAGGCTCCAAAAAGTCTGGTATTCTGCAATAATCTTTTCTGTATGTTGAAAACAAATTCATTCCCTGACCTCGACTTTTGATAATACCTTACGTCAAAAACCACTCCTCTTTCTGGTACATCCACGAATCAGAAAGCTCTAAATTGAACCGGAAGTCGACCCATTTAAAATGTGGCAACTCCCCAGTTCAAGTTAGTTCTGAAGCAGTTCTCAAGGAGTTCTCAAGGAGTTCTGGGAAGAATTGGTTAGAATTCATGGAGAATTCATGGAGAATGGTGAAGTGAATGGAAGAGAATTCGAGAATTCAGGAGAGTCAGAGACGTTTGGAATTATAACTTCTGTTTGAACGACCCACGCACGACTATCTAAGGATTTCAGCAGCTCTCAACGGAGACGCTGAAAGGTCTGGAGGATTCTCTATCGAGCTGATCTATCATCACCAGGTAACGGTCTCTTCTTCGACTAAAGTGTACCGGAGGCGAGCTGAGATCTGATGAAGCGTGCACGTTCTGGTCAACAGATATTAATTCTCTCACATAGTTCTCTGTAAGATAATCTCCATTTCATCTTAAACTCTTCTCTCTCTCACAAAACCAGTACAGATATTTTAGAAATATCTGAAGCAAAGTCCTCGTTCACCGCCGCGTGATCGATGCTCATTTTCTGTGAAACTTGTCTGTTATTATTTTCATATTTTGCCAAATTAATGTAAATGTTTGATGTTAAACTTTGATTCTGAAAATAAATGACTCCATTCATTTTGATGGGTCAAAGGTAAATAACGTCTCTCGTTACATTTCTGTTGAATTCAATACACGACATTACACAGTCAGAAAGATGAGGAACTCGTGAAAAGTATGCATAAATATATACCACATATATTTGTCATACAACTAGTGGCACGTACCAACGTGACTCACTACAGATCTCTATCGTAGGCTAAATTTCTATCGTTTTTACCACATACCGTTTATATCGCGCATTCCTACCATTTACCATTGAACGTTTGTTTAGCCTTTATCTTATCTTACAGCTTTATAAACTGTTTCTTTTCATACTTTATATTTTTGCCATTTTTGAGTGTAACTGGGACAGTGAGTACACAATTTTGTTCCACCACATGCACCACATGTGATGTGATATGAATGACAATAAAGATACTTTAACTTAGGGCTGGACAATAATTCAATATCATTATATGTTGCAATATACTTTTGTTCAGTAATGGTGATGAGTTTTAAGTACATTTTTGATGTTTCGATATGATTACAGTGTTTCACAGACACATTCCTTTTTCTGGTCATGTTGAAGTGGCTGCTTCAGTTTCAACCTGGACAGAAAAAGCTGCGACACAACTACATAAGTGCGTAGTGATGTAGAGCTCGAGTCCAGAAGGTGTTAGCAGTAGCAGGCTAGGCTAGGCTACTCTATAACACGCATTACGTTTTCGCTTCAAAATGAGTGCCCATGGGGAGGCTGTGGCTGAGTGGTTGGAGCAGTCATCCTCCAATGCAAGAGTCGGGGGTTCGAATCCACCAGCAGTCACATGCCGAAGTGTCCCTGGGTAAGACACTGAACCCCTCATAGCCTCTGATGTGTGTCCCGTTGGTGTATGAATGTGATAAAGTTCTGATTAGTCTCTTTAGAATGATTTGTTCAATTAGCTTTGTAGAGATCTAGTAGAGTGCTGTATGAATGGGTAAATGAGGACATAGATTGTAGTGTAAAGCGCTTTGAGTACCTTGAAATAAGATAGAAAGGCGCTATACAAGTACAGTCCATTTACCATTACCATTTACCATGACCATCAGAATGTGACTGAACAAGGTTTCACAAGCAAATAGAAAGCAGATGACAGAACTGATAAAGAGAGGAAAGACTAATTCGGCAGTGTGGAAGTGGTTCGGCTTTCTGAGATCCGATAAACTGCAGGTTTCAGTCAGTGTGCTGCAAAATGTGATGGAGAGTCGTTCTAACTAGGGGTGGGAACACATCTAACTTGTTCCACTCGGTAGATTATGCTGAGAGTCAGAAGATGAAGCACAATAATGTTTGAGCAAACGTGTCTCTGAAACAACACCCCCAGTTGTATCAAAAGAGATGTGTTAGGGTTGTTGTTTAAAGTTAAAACTATTAATATTGACAAAGTTGAGAATTTTATCTTTATCTGACGGTGATTTCAAAATTTTTTGAAGGCTAAATATTCAATTCAAAAAAAAAATTCAATTCAAAAATACTTTATTAATCCCAGAGGGAAATTATTTGTTGTTGTAACTCATTATCCTCATTTCATTAAGAGATGTTATAGATACTGATGGCTGTAGGCAGGAAGGATATCTTGTAAAGGTCCATCCCACAGTGGATCCTAAGACACTGGCTGCAGATGCCGTCCGATCCGTCCACTCAGACTCTGCTGGCCTCTCGATTCCCCCGGGCTGTAGGACTGCCTGAATGCTGGGCTGAACTCCTCCCAGAGCGATGGCCACTCCTCCCAGCAGTCTGCCGAGCTCCTCGTCACTGCGGACAGCCATCTGTAGGTACCGAAAGACAATCCTGTTCTTCCGCTGTCATGAGCCGCGTTTCCTGCTAGTTCCATGATCTCAGTGGTCAGGCACTCCAGCACAGCTGGCAGGTAGATAATAATGCATCCACAGAACATCATTTTCAACTCACTTGAGATTTTGGGCTGTAGTTGAGATATTATTTGAGCTTTTGAGGTGTTAATCAGCTGCTGTTGGTTGTAGAAAACTGCCTTGTTGCCATGGTTACGCATCATAACAAATGTCCAAAACTAAAAAAAGTTTCAGTAAAAATCCTTCCAGCTGCACAGCATCTGATACCAGAAGAAACCATGATCCAAAAAATGTGATTTACATCCAGAAAAAGAGGAATTGAAGTTTCCAAAAGCAAAATCTCAAAATGAAATTAACAGAGCTGCTCCAACATGCAGCCACCTTGAGCGGCGCCATTCTAGAACAATATAAACCTAAATATAAATATAATACCGACTAAATATAAATATAATATAAATATAAGCAAAAGGTGAACATTAATTTTTTTGTACAGTTTTTCTTAGGCTTTTATATTGTATATATCAATATCGAATTATCGACCAAAATTAAGAAATATATCATGATAAAAGTTTTGGCCATATCGTCCAGCCCTACTTGAACTTGAAACAAAACTGTTAAGTACCAGCTCCACACAATCAGGTGTTGAGGACTCCAACAAATCACAACACAGAACATTTTCAATTCAATTCAATTCAAAAATACTTTATTAATCCCAGAGGGAAATTAAGTGTTGTTATAGCTCATCATCCTGATTTCATTCGAGAGTTGTTAGATGCTTATAGCTGTGGGCAGTAAGGATCTCCCGCAGTGAATCCGTAGAATCCGGCCACAAACATCGACCCGTCCACCCAGATCCATCCCGCCATCAGATCCGGTGGGCCTCTCGGTCCTCCTGAGCAGCAGGAGTGCCCGAATGCTGGGCAGAATTTCTCCCTGAGTGATGGTCACTCCTCCGAGCAGTCTGCCAAGCTCCTCATCACCACGGACAGACAGCTGAAGGTGCCGGGGGATGATCCCAGTCCTCCTGTTGTCACGAGCCGAGTTTGCCACCAGCTCCAGAATCTCGGCGATCAGACACTCGAGCACCGCCGCCAGGTTGACAGGAATTTGTCCACAGAGCCTCCTTTCAACTCATTTAGGATTTGACGCTGTAGTTGAGGTATTTCAGCTGCTCCTGGTTGTTAAAAAAAACACCTTGTTGCCATGGTTACACATCACAACAAATGCCCAAAAGTAAAAAGGTTTCAGTTAAAATCCTTCCAGCTGCACAGCATCTGATACCAGAGGAAATAATCATCCGAAAAAGTGATTTACATCCATAAAAAAAGAGGAATAAAGTTTCCAAAAGCAATAACTCAGAATGAAAGTAACAGAGCTGCTCCAACATGCAGCCACCTTGAGCGGCGCAATTCTAGAACTTTTAGGCTGGCGAAAGATTTCAACAAAACAACTGTAGTCGTTTCTTTCCTGTTTATAAATTTTTTCTCAAGTTATTAATAATTTCAAACCAAAATTAAATGTTAAATGACGGCAAGATCAGGAAAAAAGTTTTAAAAAAAAAGACTCCAATGTTTTGGTTTCTTTGGGACGGAGTGATTGTGGTCACACACCAAATACAGGCGGGGAACATCATTTTTCAAAAGCTCCAAATGTTGAGTCCACACAGATACACTAAAACATGCCAAGCTAGAGGCTTGTGGGTCAGATATGGCCCTTAAACATGATTTTATGCAGCCCTCAGATATTTAAACAGATTATTTACAACTAGGGTTGGATAATAATTCGATATCGATATATGTCACAATATACTTTTATTCAATAACTGTGATATGAGTTTTAAGGACATTTTCAATATGATTACAGCGTTTCACTGATGCATTTCCTTTTCTGTTCAGGTTGAAGCGGCCGCTTCAGTTTCAACCCGGACAGAAAAAGGTGCGATACAACTACGTAAGTGCGTGGCGACGTAGATGTTCCGCAGAGCTCGAGCTCTTGAGTCCAGAAGGCGTTACCAGGCTAGGCCAGGCTAATATCCAACACGCGTTAAGTATTCGCTTCAAAATGAGTGCCCATGACTGTCGGAATGTGACTGAACAAGCTTTCACAATCAAAGAGAAAGCAAATGAAATAACTGATAAAGGATAGACTAATTTGGTGGTGTGGAAGTGGTTCGGCTTTCTAAGTTCCGATAAACTGCAGATTTCAGCCAGTGTGCTGCAAAATGTGACGGAGAATCGTTCTAACTAGCAGTGGGAACATGTATAACTTGTTCCACTCGATAGAATATGCTGAGAGTCAGAAGATTAAACACAATAAAAGTCTGAGCCAACATGTCCCTGAAACAACACCCCCAGCGGTATCAAAAGAGATGGGTTAGGGTTGTTGTTTAAAGTTAAAACTATTAATATTGACAAAGTTGAGAGTTTTATCAAGTCAAGTCAAGTCATCTTTATTTGTAGAGCACAATTTAAAACAGATAAACTGTTATCAAAGTGCTTAACAGAAATGTAGCAAAACATAGGCAGCAAAACAAAAACATCATACAGATGTTTACATTTATGTTTATTTGACTGATTAAAAAAAAAAATAACGTTAAATACAAATAAAAGGTGATCATTAATTTATTTGTACAGTTTTTCTGAGGCTTTTACATTGTTTATATCTATATCAAATTATACTGTTATCGACCAAAATTAAGAAATATACCATGATAAAAGTTTTGGCCATCTCGTCCAGCCCTAAATCTGTGACAGGTCACTTTTCCTTTGCATTTCAGAAACTGAGCTCATTTAGGGATGACATCCTATGGAAACATTGAAGCTGAGAAAATACATTTGAATCTTTGAATTTTAGTAATGTTCATTTTGACACAAAAGGAGGAAAATAAGATTGAAAAGGAGCAGATGAAACTTTCTGATCAAAGAGTGTCAAGTTTTTGACATGAGCTAAACAGAATAGAGCATCTACCTAAATTTATACTGAATTATTTATTCCTTATTTAAATCAAAATGCTTGTGGTGTATTTTTATTGAGGTACGTTTTCTAACCTGTTTGGTGGATTGTGATAAAATATATTAAATATTTTTTTAAGCAAGAAACTATGTTGTTTAATAAATAAGTTTTCTCTAACCAGGATAATCACTGTGAAAAAAAAAAAAATACATCATGCTGCTGATTTATTTCATGCTGCTGTGTTCGTTTGTAGTCATCTGCTCACACAGACTCATGTTCGTGCTGCTGTTCGGTGTATTGTTTTTGTACTACTAGTGCTTAGTGTATTTTTAATTAATGTTTGAATTAATTATTTTGACATATTGCATCAGAAAACTAGAGCCAGTTTCTATAATTCTGTAAATATTGACAGAGATTGGCCCTTGGCTCACACCAAGTAATTGGGTTAAACACCCCAGAACATTTTACTTTAGAAACTATTATTTAAATTATATTTTCTTCCCTCCAATTATTTGGCGTGTAGACAGGAGGTGCAAATACAGAAAAACAAAAAAGGCATTTTTGAAAATAGTCGGTGCAGTGTAGACGGGTCCTTAGCCTAATTAAACTAGAATGCATTTATTTGACATGTTGTAAAAGATTAGTTACAAAAATACAAAAGTAGAAAAATAATCTCTATACATTTTTAAGTTTTAGTTTGTTTTTTTCCTTGTGCACTCGCTCTTGTGTAAGGCTGATGCCTCCTTTCCCTCTCCTGTTCTCCTCCTGCTTTTTTTTTTTTTTTTTTTTTTTTGCTCGCTGTCTGTGTATCGGAACTCCTCTTTACACATCTTCAGAAACTAAAACTACTGTCATGGATCTGGTGAGCTGGACTTTCAATGCAATCGACAACTTTTTCAACAAAGCGACAGGATCCTGGAGGGACCTCATGCCCCTCTGAGACTCGCACGGAAGGATATGAAATATAATTTTATCAGATAATATATTAACTTAATAAAATGTCTTGATATATGTATCCCGTTTTGATATCTAGAATAATATTGTGTTAAAAACATGATTGATTCCGTTTCCGGTAGAAAATGTAATTTCAGCTACATGCCTACAACTCCCAACATTCACGCACCCACCCATTATAGAACACAAGATGGCTAGATATTATTGGTTGAGACCTGGGTCACATGATAGAGTAGGACTTCCCATTCGTTGATGTTGGATCCGTGGGGAGTTTGGGAGCTGATGTGTCTTTCTGTTTTGTCTCGGGAGGACGCGGAAGATGTTTATATAATTGGGTTCATGATAGCAGGGTTTCTGCTTTCTAGCATCGGCGGATTTCTATGTTATCGGCTACTAAGGAAGACGGCGGTAGCGGTTTCGACCATGGAAAAACTGCAGAGTTTGTGTGAAGGCTTGTTTTGTGCTTCGAGCACTCAAAATCAGCTGATTTAAAAGCAAAACCATAAGATGGAAGCAATTTGTGAGAATTGCAGGCCACTTGCGTCTTCTGGGACTAGCCAGCATGTTAGAGACGACCTTGGGAGAGGTTCATAAGCATGAACCAGTGGAATGACCACAAATCTGGCCATTTTGGATCTTGAAAGTACCAGAACTCAAGACTGACAAGAAAAACAGTCTGCCTAAAGAAATCAACAATTGTGGCTCATCTGAATCCGACTCCCCCGGTTGGCCTTGAAAACAGGCAGACATTTCCAATTTCTTCTGGGAAATGTGTAAACTAAGGAAAAGCTTTGTCTATCACAAACCCCCCATCGAGAACTTCTGTGAAGGCTTATCAGAACTGTGCCTGCTGACCAACGTCTTCTAAGGGCTATGGTACTATCTGGAAGTGCTTCATGGACAAATCTCACCGCCTTGCCGTCAAATGCATATGTAATGTGTCTATAAATGTACTTACTGGTAGAGATTTTTGTCTTAAGTCGTGTCCTGATAGGACAAGGTGTGAAGAGATCTTTTGTTGTAATGCCACTATCCATCCTCATGGCTTTTTCCCCTTTTCTATCTAAAAAAATAAAAATAATTCTGAAAAATGATAAGGGGCCACGCTCTAGTAGCAGCAGCAACGTGCACTCCGCCCATCTTTCGGACGACTGTACGAACATAATTTCACTGTATTTCAGTAGAATGATAAAGCTTATTCTAATTCTGATATTTAACTTTGTAAGAGCAGTCTGTGTGTTTTTATCGCAGCAGGAAGTAGAAAACAGACCATTTTAACATGCAGAGTCCTGCAGCTTCTATAATGTTGCTGCAGGACAGTTGAAAGTCGGTGTTGATTAATAGTTGAGAAGGGATGCTCTGCTCTTGGTAACATCATTGTTAAATTTAAAGTTTAAATTTTACTGAACAAACCAGTACATCTTTTGTAACTCTCCTGATCAGTAGTTTCTAACAAGTTGCTATAAATTATTTGAAAGTGTAGAGAAATAAGATGTTACGCCCAAAACAGCTTTCTTAATAGCTTTGGCTGTATTTATTGGGACATTAAAGTAAAAATACACTCTTTGTACGTTGTCCACATCACAAAAACCTACTTCTTTTACAAGTGTAGATTTTTATAGACTCTGTAAAACAAACAAGTTGTGGTTTAATTTAGTCTCTGCTGTCTGTTGAAGAGCTCATGGTAACAGCAAACTTTAAATGGACTACACCCTGAATCTAACTAACTAAAGTTATGACAAAGGAAAGGAAAGTGTACCTTTTGTGCCTTACTGGAGCTTCATATTACACAAAAATGAGTGGGGTAGTAATTTGATTTTTGCCATTTAGCTCTCAGCAATAAACCTCTCTACGTTACAATTTCTTTAATATTTCAGAGTAACAGATCCTAAAAATTGGAAAATAGGAGTCCTTTCATTATTACTAGAAGTAACTTAGCTCCCTGTAATTTACTGCAGCAAGACAGAAATGTCAAGTGAACTTTAATGAACAGGTTCCCAGTAGATTCACACTCACTGAAATATTAATGCGGTGCTGAGAAATGAGTGTGTGAGTGTGTGCGCAATATGACAAGACTCTAAATGAGCCTCCTGGAGTGCGTTCGCTGGAGGGAACGAAGCTGTGTGAACTGTTGTGTGGACATGGGGAGGGTACTGGCCTGTTCGTGGCCATGTGGAAGAAGGTTGGGTTTATATTTAGCAAGGTGATCCATTGAACAGGCAGGGGTCAACCTTTCTCAAGCTAACTGGGGGGACCATTTTGAGCTAACGCAGCAAGGAAGAAAAAAGCACTCTTGATCGAGTTTTTCCAGCTTCAGAACAAAACTGTCAAATGTTGGTTCTCAATGAATCCCAGTCACACAGATGTGAAGCAAACTCCAGACACCAACCTGTCTAATCAAGTTCCCAAGACTGATCAATCAGAGTTGTCTGGTTTCACTTATCACTGCTTTCAAACGGAGAAAGGTCTTTCCCTACGTTTACCATATGTTCAGTCACTTTTCATCCAGTGACTTTCTGCTGTCAGTGAGCTTGGTGGAAATCTGACCAGCTGTTCCACGCACAGCTCTTTCAAGAGCTGGCATACAGACTAAAGAAGCAAGCACAATGAATTTTAGAGTCCGTGTTATTAAAAGTGAGAAGTTTTAAAGACAATCCGTAGGTAAGCATTCCAACATGTGTAAGGTCATGATGGAATTGTATATACTGGGTTTACATTTGGCCTTGATGTCAATTTAATTTTAATCACAAGATTAACAAATTCAATCTTCAGCTGTTTTGTTTTTAAATAAAGCATGCTGTGTTTATTTACCTTTTAGTGGACAGATATGACTTTAGGGATGGTAATTCTCCAATTTTAGCCCCTCTCAGTTGGCTTCATGTCAAATGCAGAATAGAAATTTAAAACCTTACTTCTAACATACAAAAGTCTTGACAAACAAGCGCCGTCTTTAATTAAACATCTTATTGTTGCATATTTTCAAAACAGAGCACTTCAGTCCAGACTGCAGGTTTACTTGTGGTTCCTAGAGTTTCAAACATTAAAATGAGAGGTACATCTTTCAATTTTCAGACTTCTCTCTTGTGAAACAAACAGTTACATACTGTAACCCCAGATTCTATGAGTATAGGCTTAGCTCTTTAAGGCCGTCGCTGGTGGGTTTATCCCTAGGCGCTCAGGGCTGCACTGAAAAACTTTAGTCCATGCCCACGTGCTGTGTGTGGGCCTCACCCCTGGTCCGTATAAATTACGGTGAGACCGGGTAATCGGCTCCCAAAATAGCTTTTTTTCTTCAGCCATTTAGGAACCAGCGAGGCCCAGAGCTTAAAGGGCTACACCTATACTCATAGAATCTGGGGTTACAGTACGTAACCAACGTTCTATTTCGTATAGGCTTGGCCCTTTAAGGCTGTCACTGGTGGGTTAAAGGCGAAGCAGGATGTAGTCTATGCCTCACTGGGTCCACTCAGACACATCATGAAGCACCTGCTTGCACAAAAAAAACATTTCATCACTTAGCCTTCTGTGTGCGTAATTACACGCTGTAATTGCGTGCTCCATGCGCAGGAGCGCACCGGAGAAGATCTCTGGTGATGAAAAAAAGGCTGAGATAGCAGACCTGCTGCTGTGAATAGGAACAACGGAGGATACGAATTGTAACAGTGTAACGATAAACAGAGCAGACCAACAGCTCCTCAGGATGAACCGGTTAATAACCATAAAATCAGCAGTCATGAACTTGTGACTGATAATAAATATTTCACACTGTGACTGCATGCATGCAGGTGTGAACTCAAAAGTGAGGCTCCATGAAAAAAATAATTCTGTCAGAACCCTGAGAACAGAATGGGTCATGGAGAAAGTAGAAACATCACGTAGATAAAAAACGAATAATTGAACGTGGCGATGACCAGGTAGCTGCCATACAAATATTCTCCACCATCATCCCTCCATGCAGAGCCATGGAGGATGAAAACCCTCTGGTGGAATACACTGAGATTTTCTGGAGGATTCAGTCCAGATAACTGTAAGCTTCAGAAATAGCCTCACACAATCAGTGTGAGAGGCGCTGGGTGGATAGAGGACGTCCTGAAGAGCTGTCCCAGTAATGCACGAACATACGCTGAAAACAGCGCAGTGCGGCCCTGTGCGCCACGTAACATGAAAAATGCGGGCTTGGGACAGAAGGAGGTGAGATGTTGCTTCCTCCTCAGAATTATGAGGAAGAGGATAAAATCTATCCAAGGTTATCACTCTCGATCTGAATGAGCTTGTGATGCTTTTCAGAGCAGGGTTGAAACGCAGTACAGCTGAACTACCATCAGCTTGAATTCTGAGACATGAGGGAGTAACGGAGAGAGCAAACAAACACTCACTCTCTTTGCCAACGTCAGAACTAACAGCAGGGCTGTTTTAAATGACATAAATTTAAGTAAGACTTGATCTAAAAACTCAGAATGAGCTTTGATCAGAGCGTGTAGGACCATCATTAGGTCTCACTGAGAAAATAGTGGACGTGACACCGGTCTGTGTCTCGTCTGTGTCTCTGTACACCCATCAGGAAACGCTTCATCAGTGATTAAGAACTGTTTTGTCACCGAAGCCCTTGTGACAGGAAGAAATAGATGCAGCATAAGTTTAAATTGTGCTGAACGCTAGATCTCTGTCCATCAGCTGCTACAGAAAGGACAGCGCGCCACCTAGTGGCCATGAGATGGTCTCCATGCCTTTCTCTGCGCACCGGCGCTGAAAAAAACTGTCCACTTGATGTGTGCAGCGTTGTGGTGGAAGCAGCTCGTGCGCCCTGAACGTACGCACCACATCTGTACCACATGGGAGGCCCATCTTCTCTAAACGGATCTGTTCAGCGGACAGACCCAAAGATGCGCCCCCACCCCCCACAGCAGTTTCCACAGCCGACCCAATATCAGTCGCTGCAGATTCCGAAACCACAGAGCGCATATGTGTCCAGGAGCTACGAGGACGACTGACTGTACTTCCTCCCAGGCCCGGTCCAGGGTCCGTGATATCGGCTAGGACTGGAGGCAACGCATAAAGGAGCATTTTTGGCCACGGGCTGTGAGCGAAGGCGTCCACTCCTAACGGTGGATCGTCTCGTGGGCTCAGTGAGAACCATAATTGACACTGGGCGTTTTCCCGTGTGGCGGACAGATCCACTGCTGCTCGGCCAAACCTGCTCCAAAATCCAAGAAATCAGCTCGGGATGGAGGCTCCAGTCTCTGTGGCGGGGACCGGCCCTTGACATGATATCCTCCTGCCTGTTCAGGAACGCTGGGAAAGTCCACTGCTCTGATGGAGAGCAGATTTCTGTGTGGCCAACACAACAGCCATTTCGCGATGCGTAACAGTTGGGCTGAGCGCACACCTCCATGACAGTTTATGTAAACTGCTGTCACTTGTTGTCTGTGTGGATCAGAAAATGCTGATCCCGCAGCAGGGGCAAAATGCTGAGTCACGTTTCAGACCGTAAAAAACATTCTAGCACATTATGTAAAGCAACATGTGGTCAAGCCACTGTGCTCCCACTGCTTGGGAAATAAAACATTCCTCCCAGCTTGACAGGAACGCGACTGTGAAAAACTGAGATGTGTGATGTAGGCCTGCTGATAGGAACTCCCTCTGACAGAATGAGGGGCTTTCCCCAGTGATTCAGATCGGTTCTCACGAAGGGGGGGCACAAAGATAATCCACCTCTTCTGACGCACAGGATCTATGCGCAGGTGGGTGAACCATCTCTGAAGGCGTCTCATGTGAAGTAGGCCCAGCGGAACCATGATGTGGGCCGCTGACATCGTCCCAGGCAGAACTGTCAATATGCTGCAGGGTTTGACACGGCAGAGCTGGGTTTGACACGGAGGAGCTGAGCTGACAGGCCTCTATCTCACGGCTACAGCTCGTCCAGAATGCTGCAGCTTGGCTCTTAACCGGTACACCGAGGTATGAGCATATCACACCAGTTCTGTCCTCCCTACACTGGCTTCCTGTGAGAACTAGGATTGATTTCAAAATTCTCCTCCTGACCTATAAGTGCCTAAATGGCCTCGCACCCATCTACCTCTCTGAGCTACTGGAACCATATGTTCCCTCTCGGGCTTTGAGATCATCCGATCAGCTGCTTTTGGTTGTTCCAAAAACACGACTGAAGCTCCGAGGAGATCGGGCGTTTTCAGTCATGGGTCCCAAACTGTGGAACAACCTACCCCCCAACATTAGGCATGCCACCTCCCTTCCTGTGTTCAAATCCCTGCTAAAAACATATCTGTTCTCTCTGGCGTTTCATACTGTGTGAGTTGATTTAGTATATCTTGTTCCATGTCTTCATTTTAATGCTGTTGTTTTAATTTTTTAAGGTATATTCTTACTGCTTTTTATTGCTCAGTGTTACCCTTAGTGTTAAGCACTTTGATAACAGTCTATCTGTTTTAAATTGTGCTCTATAAATAAATATGACTTGACTTGACTTGACTTGATAGAGCTTCGGCTCTCAGCTGTGATAAACGGCTCTCATTGTAGTTGAGTTTAGCTTCACTTCCAGATAAACAATCATCTGGGACGGACGAACAGAAGTTTTTCCCAGTTTAGAAACCCCAGGTTTAGAAGGTGTAACACTATCAATCAACCTTTATTTAGACAGGTAAATCCCATTGAGCCTCGAGGACTCATTTACAAGAGAGACCTGATTTCAACAAAGAAAGATGACAACAATGGACAACAGCAACAACAATAAACAATTATAAAAAGTCATACTACAGGTATTTTTATTTTTATTTTTTTTTTTTACAAATAGGATGGCTAAAAGGAAAAGGTAACAAAAAAAAACAAACAAAAAAAAACAGATTCTAAGGTGAATGTAGAAAACTAAAAACAGGAACATGTCTGCATTGGTCCCTGCCAGGAGTCCAACAGATTCTTAAAGCCACTTAGAGAGGTCAAGGTCGAGAGCTTCAAATCTTTTTGTAAGATATTCCAGGAAACAGAAGCGGAGTAGGAGAAGGCCCTTTTGCCTAGTTCAGTCCTCATTGAGGGAACACTGCATGTAATAATGTCCTGAGAGCGCACACTGTAGCTGCACTCACGCAGAGACATGTAGGAGGAGATGTATGAAGGCAGCAGACCAAGAAGTGATTTAAAGATGAAAATGTACCAGTGAGAGAGTCTGCGTGAAGTTAATGATGTCCAGTTAACCAGTGAATACAGGGTGCAATGGTGGGTACGATAATCACAGCCAGTTATGAATCTTAGTGCACCATGATAGACAGCATCCAACATCTGCAGGGTTCTTGTAGGAGTGTTCATGTAAATAATGTCACCATAATCAATTGAGGGAAGGAAAGTCACAGATACAAGGCATTTTCTAGCATTCAGGGTTAGACAGGATTTGTTTCTGAAAAAGAAACCCAGTTTAACTTTCAGTTTCTTTACCAAGTTTTCCACATGGAGCTTAAAAGAGAGATGTGAGTCGACCAAGATACCCAAATATTTATAGGAATCAACAAACTCAATGGGGACACCATTTGAGGATAAAATCGGAGGAAGAACTGCTGGGACCAACTTCCTATTTGAAAAAAACATCCCTTTGGTTTTGTCGGCATTTAGGACAAGTTTGAGACGGAACAAATCAGTCTGGATCTAGGTGAATGCAGAATTCAAAAGCTGGAAAGCCTTAGCAACAGTTTTAGCTTGACCATAAACAACTGTGTCATCAGCATAGAAATGTATGGATGCATTAGGGATGTTTTTACCTACATTATGTATGTAGATTGTAAAGAGGGTGGGTGCTAAGACTGAGCCTTGTGGTACACCATTGTTGACTGTTAAATAACTGGAGGAAGTAC
This sequence comes from Nematolebias whitei, assembly GCF_014905685.2. Taxonomy (NCBI): domain Eukaryota; kingdom Metazoa; phylum Chordata; class Actinopteri; order Cyprinodontiformes; family Rivulidae; genus Nematolebias; species Nematolebias whitei. The sequence continues at coordinate 9,303,334 of NC_056508.1, forward strand.
CATTATGTTGAACACATTGTCTGAAAGATAGTTAGAGAACCAACCAATGGTGTGTTCTGAGAAACCAATTTCTGAGAGTTTATGACACAAGATGTTATGATCCACAGTGTCAAAAGCTTTAGACAGGTCTAAGAAAAGAGCAGCATAATAATCCTTAGCATCCAGTGCTTCAACAACGTCATTAAGAACCTTCAGCGAAGCAGTGGTTGTGCTGTGTTGTTTCCTGAAACCAGATTGATGTGGAGGTAAGATGTTAAATGAGTCCAGGTAATTTTTGATTTGAGAGTTTATCAGTTTTTCTAGAACCTTGGCTAAAATACAGAGTTTAGAGATTGGTCGATAGTTGTTCAGTGAGGTGGGGTCACCTCCCTTCAGCAAAGGCTGTTTTCCAAGTGCCTGGGATGGAGTTTTGTCTTATGGAGAGATTGAAGATGTGGGTCACAGGAACTGTGATGATATGAGCAGCCAGCCTTAAGAAGTAAGGTGGAAGTTCATCTGGACCTGCAGATTTTTTAGGGTCAAGATCTTTTAACAGTTTATTAACCTCACTGACTGAGAATGGAGAAAAAGAGAAGCTGTGATTAACTGAGGATTGACTTGTAGGAGGGATCTGATTTGTAGAACTTTGGTTATTAAGTGAAGTGGCTGATCTTCCATTAGTAACTGTGTCAAATAAAGAACTAGAAGCAACAAAATGTTTGTTGAAACAGTTCAGGATCTCGTGCTTATTTGACACAGGAACAGAGTTAACGAGAAGTTGTGATGGGAGGTCAGATGATTGGGGAGTGCCTGAGAGTGATTTGATGGTTTTCCAGAATCTGTTAGGGTCATTTAGATTTTTGGAGGTCTGAGATAAGAAATAGTTGCGTTTTGCTGCTTTGACAGCAGTTGTGCATTTATTCCTCATCTGTCTAAACTCAAACAATCAGTGTCTGAGTCAGATTTTCTCACTGTGGCCCAAAGATGGTCTCTCCTGTGCAGGAGGTCAGCTAGCTCTGGAGTAAACCAGGGGCTGTCTCGTCCCTTTATTCTGAACTGACGAAAAAGGAGCATGTTTGTTCACAAAATAAATGAAACTATTATGAAAATAGCTCCAAGCGGAGTTCACGTCATCAGTTAACAGAATACGATGCCAGTCAAAGTGAGACAGATCCCAGAGGAATGACTGTTCACAAAAATGTTTCAGATCCCTTTTTTGAATTAATCTGGGCTTAGAAGGTGGAAGTTTAATATCTGTCAAAGCAGCTGTCACACAATGATCACTTAAAATATCAGCGAATACACCTGTACCAGGGAATTTGTGAGGCATATTAGTTAGGTTTTTGTTTTATCTAGTGGGAGAGTTGATCAATTGGGTTAGATTGAGAGACAGGCAACATTCCTTGAATTTATCACAGAGGGGGGTCGACTTACACCAATCAATGTTGAGGTCTCCAGCCAAAAGGATCTCTTTGAATTTTAAATTACCAAGAAATTCCATCAGGGCAGACAGAGCCTCAGGTGATGCTGAGGGTGGGCGGTAGCAGCAGACTACAGTTAGGATCTGGCCTCCATTCAAGGTGATGTTTACAGATAAGGCTTCAAACTGGTTTGGAATTGTTTTAGAAGACACAAGACTAGCAATCAAAGAATCTCTGATGTAAACAGCGACCCCCCCCTTTTTTTTTTTTTTGACGATCACAGCGGTAGATGTTAAATCCATTGATTGCCAGGTCATTATTCATTACAGATTTGTTGAGCCAGGTTTCAGAGATAAAGATAACATCTGCCCCAGAAGAACTGATCAGAATTTTCAAAGCATCAATCAATCAACCTTTATTTATACAAGTAAATCCCATTGAGCCTCGAGGACTCATTTACAAGAGAGACCTGATTTCAACAAAGAAAGATGACAACAATGGACAACAGCAACAACAATAAACAGTTATAAAAAAGCATACTACAGTTTGTTTGTTTTTTTGTTTTTTTTTTACAAATAGGATGGCTAAAAGGAAAAGGTAACAAAACAAAAAACAGCTAGATTCCAAGACAAATGTAGAAAACTAACAACAGGAACATGTCAGCATTGGACCCTGCCAGGTGTCCAACAGATTCTTATAGACACTTAGAGAGGTCAAGGTCGAGAGCTTCAAATCTTTTTTTAAGATATTCCAGGAAACAGGAGCGGAATAGGAGAAGGCCCTTTTGCCTAGTTCAGTCCTCACTGAGGGAACACTGCTGTAGTATGACAATATATGAGATATATATTGATACAATATTCACGAGTTCCTCATCTTTCTGACTGTGTAATGCCGTGCATTGAATTTAACAGAAATGTAACGAGAGACGTTATTTACCTTTGACCCATCAAAATGAATGCGGTCATTTATTTTCAGAATCAAAGTTTAACATCAAACATTTACATTAATTTGGCAAAATATGAAAATAATAACAGACAAGTTTCACAGAAAATGAGCATCGATCACTCGGCGGTGAACGAGGACTTTGCTTCAGATATTTCTAAAATATCTGTACTGATTTTATGAGAACTAGGAGAGTTTTAAGATGACATGGAGATTTATCTTACAGAGAAATATGTGAGGGAATTAATCTGTTTGACCAGAAATTGCACGCTCCATGAGATATCAGCTTGCCCACGGTACACTTGGTCGAAAATAAAACCATCTACCTTGATGATGAACTCAGCGTCGGCGTAGGTTCCTTCCTGACTCTTTTCAGCGTCTCCGTGAGAACTACCAAACCCTCAGGGAGTCGTACGTGGTTTTCAAACAGAAATTATAATCCCAAAACGTCTCTGGATCATCCTGAATGCGTTTGCACCCAAGAACCATGAACTCCTTTCATTCTTCAGAACTTCTCAGACTCTAACAGAATCTTTCAACTCCAGCAACTCTCTAGTTCTTCATCTCCTCAGCCTCTGGAACTATCAGACTCCAGACTCTCTTCCATTCTAACATGAACTGGGAAGTTGCCACATTTTAAATGGGTCGACTTCCGGTTCATTTGAGAGCTTTTGATTGGTCGATGGACCAGAAAGAGGTGTGGTTTTTGACGTAAGGTGTTATCAAAAGTCGAGGTCAGAGAATGAGTTTGTTTAACAACTGACAGAGAGATTATTGCAGAAAAGCAGACTTCGTGGAGTCAACTCTTCTGTATCTTCTGTAAAGATTAAACATGACATTTCTTTTTCAGTAAACATTTAGTTGACCGAAGCTTCAACTTTCACATACTTACGTTGCTTGGCTCATTTCAGACAGAAAATCAAGAAATGCATATTAACCTGATTTCTTCTTTGAATGAGGAATAAAAATCATTACTTACTGCTTATGTAAAATAAAAATGAGTAGTTCTTTCCAACCTGTAAGCATTGAATGGAACTAATACAATTTGATTATCAAACATTTGTAAAACAGTAATGATTATAAAAATTGTCTTTTCTGCTTGATTAATTCAAGAAAGAAAGTCACCAGATGGCTCAGACTGTATTCAGATCAATGAAAATAACAGTCTCTGTCCATCTGATAGATTTGAGGTCATCAGGGTCAGATCAGGGTCAGATCAGGTTCACTACACTGCAGGTAATAATGTCCTGACAGCGCACTTCGTAGCTGCACTCACGCAGAGACATGTAGGAGGAGATGTATGAAGGCAACAGACCAAGAAGTGATTTAAAGATGAAAATGTACCAGTGAGAGAGTCTGCGTGAAGTTAATGATGTCCAGTTAACCAGTGAATACAGGTGAATACAGGTGAATCAAGTTTTTTTCAGAAGGCTACGAGCGTTTACATGCAGAAAATGAAGCCCAGACACGTTCTTAAAGTCATTTGGTGTGCTGTAATTAGTGGGGGGTCCAGGGTTGGGTTGAATCCCTGAGAGCAGTAACAACATTATTATCAGACATTTTCTTGAGTTTTTTGTGACTGATGTGTAATTGTAGGAGTTAACAGTGTGACAATGAGCCCCCATAATCGAACCATGAGAAACATTAATGAAGACGTGATCATTCAGAACCCAAAAACAATGAAAGTTTCAGTGATGGGCAGATTCAGGTGTATTAACAAGATTCAGGGACTCTAGATAATCTGAGAACTGAAAATAGTGACAATAATATGAATGATGCAGAAAAGTTTCAGACCATAAAACGCCACAGTTCAAATGGGCAAACAAACCCGACGAGGTGGCCCAATTGCAGTTTGAGTTGGGCTGAGGGGGGCTCCGGCCCCCCAGTGAAGATGGATGGATGGATGCTCCCATGGGAAACAGAAGCTGGGTCCAGAATCAACAGGCCGAAACAGAAACAGATAGCAGAGCGAGCTGCCAGAAAATCCTCCTGAAGTGAAAGGCATGATCCAAGCTCGTTTCAGGTCAACAGGGGCCAACAGCGTGATCCGGAATAAAATTAATTATTATCCAGGTGAGTTTGGATGGAGGCCTGCAGCAACTCCGATACAAACTCCAAACTTCTCTCGAGCACCACACAGCACTGCTCCTCCGCTTCTCTGAACAACACCTCCTCACCCGACAGCACGAGAGGCACCCCCGGTGAAAAACGAGACTGACCGGAGAGGCTGAAGTCGACACTGGTCCGGTCCGATTCTGCTCCAGTCCGGCTCCGGTGCTCCACAACACGAGAGACGAATAGGCTGAAGATGTCCCTGGCCCGGTTCTGCTTCGGTCCGGCGGCGTGGTTCTGCTCCAGTCCGGCGGCGCTTCAAAGCACCGGAGCATCTCCTCCAGGTGAACACAGCGATTCCACGGAGGTGGACAGTCCTTCGGTGAAAGTAACAGGCTGCTCACTGAAGCCGAGACCGGCTCTGTTGAAGACGAAATCCCCCACAGCCACCTCGGTTCGGTTCTGGTCCAATTCGAGGGTCACATGTACACTTCCCCCACACCTATGAAGACACCACGAGGGCCAGTCCAGCAGAAAACCAGCGAAATACCACCCGACAATTTTTGTCGGAACCAGGTAGAACCACAAAGGTCCAGATAAGAGTTTGTTGAGGTCCAGAGAGAGAGAGAAAAAACACCGGACCTTCGTGCAACGACTCCCCGGCTCGAGGGGTCACCTGGCCGGCAAGGTGCGCTCAGAGTGACCGGTGGGGTGGGAGCGGCCGGTCCTGGACCAAAATATATTTTTGGACGGTCCCGTCCGGCTCTCTGAGTCACTGAACACCGAATTCGGTTGGATGGAGGACCAACTTTAGTCCGGTTCAAAAAAACGGGTCAGTTTGATGATAAAAGACTGCAGAGAAGCCGGAGGGAGCTGCCGTCCATCAGCCCCACTGAGCAAGGTGACGTCTGATGTTAATGTTCCCTGAACATGAACTAGCGTTTTGGTCTGTTGGACAGCTTTCTAACTGGACCGAGCTAATAAGAGCAGATCGTCCAGATAAAAAGATTTCTCATTACTGCCATGTGTAACGACTGCAGAGCCGTCTCCACACATTTTGAGAACATGCGTGGGGTGTTTCAGAATGATAGAAATGTGAAAATATGCGCTCTTCAGATTTATGGAGGTGAAAACCAGTCGTTCTGGTGAAGTTCTCCAGCAGCTGTTTGTCAGCATGTGGAATTGTCTCCCCATGATCGAATTGCTGAACATGAACAGGTTAAGAATGGGTCTCATCCCTCCATTTTTATTTTTTTTTTTATCCGAACCAGGAAGTAGTGGGAGGACAAAAAAAACCAACTTATTTTCCTCTCTGTTAGGAACTCTGGAAATCACGTTTTTCGTCAGAAATTCCTGAACTTCTGACTGGAGAGATGAGCTCTGTTCTGGAGAAGACAGAACCGTCTATAATCCCTCTGAACGGTGGGGGTTGAGCTACGAACTGCTGCGTGAAAAATCCTTACTGCCATCACTTGCGCCGGAGATTCTCCGGGGGAACCCAATGGGGCTCAGACAGAAAAAAAGTCTGCATAGGTGCCTCTGTGCTGGGCCCAGGCTGCGGTCTCACATAGAGCTGAGGTGAGCCGGCGCGCACCAAGAGGAGGCGTGAGCGCTTTCTGAGTGAGACGCTGTTTCGGTGGAGGCTGCAGCTGTTGTGGAGAAAACACGTTTACTCCCGCTGCGCTGTGAGTGGGCAGAAAACAGCAGAAATTAAAAATGGGCTCTGGCTGAAAAACAAGGGATTTTACCGGACTCGGTCTGCTGAAAAAAAGCATAGTTTTAGCCGACGTGGCAGATCAGAATCAGAATCAGTTTATTATCGCCATGTCAATGAACGAGGTTCACAAACTAGGAATTTGCTTCGACATAAGGTGTGAATAGTAATAAAGTAAAATAAAGTAAAAATAAAGTAAAAATTAAGTAAAAATGAGAACATTACATAAGACATAAGCCTGTGTACACCCACAAATAAAGTAAAATTAAAAACATAACATAACCATATGTACACCCATACAAGAGAAAACAATAAAAAAGCTCAGAGAACAGTACAGATGGAGTATTCAATTATAATACATATGTAATGTGACCAAAGCAGAAATTATGAGGTAGCATTATGAGTGTTCAGGAGTCCAACAGCAGAGGGGAAGAAACTGTTCTTATGGCGGGAGGTTCTGGTCCGAATGGACCGAAGCCTCCTGCCTGAGGGGAGTGGTTCAAACAGTCCGTGTGCAGGGTGAGCAGGGTCAGCTGTGATCCGACCTGCTCGCCTCACAGTCCTGGAGACGTACAGGTCGTGGAGGGATGGAAGGCTGCAGCCGATCACCTTCTCAGCTGAGCGCACAATGCGCTGCAGTCTGAGTCTGTCCCTGGCAGTGGCCCCGGTGTACCACACCGTGATGGAGGAGCTGAGGATGGACTTGATGATGGCTGTGTAGAACTGCACCATCAGCTTGGCCGGCAGCTTGGCCTTCTTCAGCTGTCGCAGGAAGTACAGTCTCTGCTGGGCCTTCTTGATGAGGGAGCTGATGGTCGGCTCCCACTTGAGGTCCTGGGTGATGGTGGTGCCGAGGAACCGATAAGAATTTGCAGTGGTGATGGGGGTATCATTACAGGTGAGGGGGTGCAGAGGAGCTGTGGCTTTCCTGAAATCCACAATCATCTCCACTGTCTTCTGGGCATTGAGTTCCAGGTTGTTGCTGCTGCACCAGGTCACCAGCCGGTCCACCTCCCTCCTGTATGCAGACTCATCACCGTCCGAGATGAGCCCGATGAGGGTGGTGTCATCTGCAAACTTAATAAGTTTCACAGAGTCATGGCTGGAGGTGCAGCAGTTGGTGTACAGGGAGAAAAGCAGGGGGGAAAGCACACAGCCCTGTGGAGATCCTGTGCTTATAGTCCGAGTGTCCGAGACAGCTCTCCCCAGCCGCACGCACTGACTCCGGTCTGTCAGGAAGTCTGTGATCCACCTGCAGGTGGAGTCAGGTACATGGAGCAGGGAGAGCTTGTCTTGGAGCAGAGCAGGGAGGATGGTGTTAAATGCGGAGCTGAAGTCCACGAACAGGATCCTGGCGTAGGTTCCTGGGGAGTCCAGGTGCTGCAGGATGAAGTGAAGAGCCAGGTTTATTGCGTCATCTACAGACCTGTTGGCCCTGTAGGCAAACTGCAGGGGGTCCAGGAGGGGGTTGGTGATGGACTTGAGGTGAGATGAAACCAAGCGTTCAAAGGTTTTCATGACTACAGACGTGAGAGCTACAGGTCTGTAGTCATTTGGTCCTGTGACACGTGGCTTCTTGGGGACAGGGACGATGATGGAGGACTTGAAACAGGCTGGGACGTGGCATGACTCCAGTGAAGAGTTGAAGATCCCTGTGAAGACCGGAGCCAACTTTCCAGCACAATGTCTCAGCGTGGAGGGTGACACAAGGTCTGGGCCTGCAGCCTTACGTGTATTCAGCCTTTTAAAAAGCCTCCTTACTTCATCCTCTTGTACAGAGATAGCAGGGGGTTGTCGGGGGCAGTCCCAAGTGGTTAAACCAGTTGAGCTGGGGTTGGTGTGGAGGATGGAGGAATGTGAGTCCATGACTTCAAAGCGTGAATAGAAGTCGTTCAGATCGTTTGCCAGTTTGAGATTGTCTGTAGAATGAGGTGCTCTGGGCTTGTAGTTAGTTATCTCTTTCAGCCCCCTCCAGACAGAGGCAGAGTCGTTTGCAGAGAACTGTTGTTGCAGCCGTGCATTGTACCTGGATTTAGCCTTCGACACCTCCCTGCTAAATCCATACTTTGCACGTCTGTAGTTGTCTCTGTCCCCCTCTCTGAAAGCAGCCTCCTTCTGCTGACGAAGCTGTCTTAGTTTGGATGTGAACCAGGGTTTATCATTATTGAAAATGACTCTGGAGCGTGATGGGATGATGCTGTCCTCACAGAAATGTATATATGACGTCACAGTGTTTGTGTATTCGTCTAGACTGTCTGTAGAAGCCCTGAACAAGTCCCAGTCTGTGGTGTACAAACACGTGCGTAGCTCCTCCACAGCTTCACTGGTCTACTTTTTGGATGTCTTCACCACAGGTTTTGAGAGCTTCAGTCTCTGTCTGTATGCAGGTATGAGGTGAATCATCTCATGATCTGAGAGACCCAGGGCAGCACGAGGCACAGCACGATAAGCATCGCTCACTGTGGTGTAACAGTGATCCAGCGTGTTTCCTTCTCTTGTCGGGCATGTAATAAACTGTTTATATTTAGGTAGTTCATGCCTGAGGTTTGCTTTGTTAAAATCTCCAAGGATGATAAAAAGGGAGTCCGGAAAGGTTTGCTCTACACTCGTAATCTGGTCCGCAAGCACGCGCTCAGCCTCGTGCACGTCCACGCACGGTGGGATGTAAACAGTGGCTAGAATGAGTGTTTTGTGATATTTACTGAACTGCGGTGCCATTTAAAAACGCTGTTTAAAGGTTACTGGCTCGTTCTGTGTGGGGAATGTGTGAAGAGAGGCAGCTGAGAGATCAGCTGATCTGACAGTCTCAGATGAAAAACTTTACTTTCAGAGGTGTTTCTGTTTATATCAAAAACATAAATCATCAAAAAACACATACCTTCCCCTCAAGGATCTGTTATCTGGTGGAGGGGGCCGGCAGAGGAGCGGGGCATGAAGTTGCTGCCGCAACCATGGAGAGCCTCTGGTGTTGTTGCTTGCCAAGGCGGTCCCTTCAGGGGCCGGAGGGGCAGATGGACTGTGACATCATCAGATGGTGTACAGTCTCTGAGACCTCCTTGGACCTCTGAGATTTCTCAAGGATGGTCCTGAAATTGGCCCCGAACAGTGCCTCTGGGGTGACGGGGCCCTCCAGCAGGTCTTTCTGCAGCCTCTCTGACAAGGATGGCGAGAGGCAGATCCAAGTGGTCCTCTGGATCATGGTCATCCAGGCGGCGATGCGGGACAGGCAGATCGCAGAGGTGGCACATGTTTAAGATGACATCAGCAGCTTTTACCGAGAGAGCTCTTTGACTCCTCCAGCAGGTCTGCTTCCTCCAGCCTCTTAAGAGATGCTGCAGGCCAGCAGGGCGACATTATTGTTTGCAGCGGCCGTCAGGAATGAGCATTGGTGATTTCGGTTGGGGACCTCGTCACCATCTGGTCATGCTTCCCTGGAGGGACAGGTTGCTGGTCCATCCTGTAAGCTTTTTCCCAAGTGCCACCACCAGGCTTGGCTCCGGGGGGGGAACCGGGGAAAAAAAACACAGATTGGTAAAACCCTCCACTCTGGAGATGGAGACGGATGTTTTCAGCTTGCCGGCCCAGCTGCAGCCTCGTTCCAGTGTGACGTTACAGCTGGACAGCGAGGCCAGATGGGATCATGGCGACGAGTCGAGGTGGAGCCAACCTTGCCACCAGATCATCCGATCAGGGTGGAGGGAGGCGAGGGACAGAAAGTCCCTTGTGTTAACATCCTCCTGGATTATGCCGGGCAGCTCCGAGAGGAGGGCGCCGACGGCTGGAAGCGGTGTGGTCGCCGACGTGGGAAGATCCGAGGTGACTGAGCATCCGCTCTGCCACTTGTTTTCCGTCACTACGCTCTCCAGGAGGGAAGGGGCAGCTCCGCATCGCCTTTCTTGGAGGAATCATTCGATTCACTGCGTGACTCTGCGTCAAAGAAGGCGGTGGCATCGTCCCGCGCATAGCGTCCCACCACAGAAATAAAACACTCAGCGGAGCTGCTGCCAACAACGCCTTTTTCGAGGGAATCATCCAATAGACCTTGAGACAAAACACGTTAGGAAAGGCGGTGGCGTCGTCCAACGAGTAGCAGCCCTCCACGGAAAAGCATTCAGAGGGGCTGCTGCCAACAATGCCTTTTTGAGGAAATCATTCGATTACCGCAAGGACAAAACACGTTAGAAAATTAGAAAAGGCTGTAGCGTCGTCCAGCGGGTAGTGGCCCGCCACGGAAAAGCACTCCTCGGCACTTACCTTGAACAAGGCTGCTTGTCTACTTCTCCTCAGGGAGGAAGAGCTCACCGGGACGGCAGGAGGTTGGCGTGGCGGAGACCCAGGCATTCTTAGCAAAGGTTGTGCCGGTCAAAGCTGGACAACTTTTCCTTCTTCGTTCTTCTGAACGTGCTAGCTAGCTGGCTGAAGAAAAAATGGGAGCCAATTACCCAGTCTCACCTTAATTTATACGGACCGGGGGTGAGGCCCACTCACAGCAGGTGGGCGTGGACTAAAGTTTTTCAGTGCAGCGCTGAGCGCCTAGGGATAAACCCACCAGCGACAGCCTTAAAGGGCGAAGCCTATACGAAATAGAACTTTCAGTTTCTGTCAGTGAATCTACTTTTAAGACAAGACTTACAACTTTCATTTTTGATAAATCCTATAGCTAGTGTTGGCTTGGATTTTCTGTAGTGAGTCCAGTGGTTAAGCCAATCATCCATGCATCCATTTTCTTTACCCGCTTCTTCCTTTTCAGGTCAAGGGTGTCACTGGTGCCCATCACTGTGCAAGAGGCTCAGTACACCCTGGACAGGTCTCCAGTCCATCACAGGGACACAGAGACAAATGAGACAAACAACCATTCACTCTCTCACTTACACCTAGGGACAATTTAGTTACCAATCAACATACATGTTTTTGGCCTGTGGGAGGAAACCGGAGGAGAAAACCCACACATGCACGGAGAGAAAATGCAAACTCCACCCAGAAAGAGCTCCAGCCGGGATTCGATCCAGCAACCTTCTTGCTGAGAAGCAACATCTCTATCAATTGATCCACAGTGCTGCTTTACCAAAACTGTTTTTGTAAAAGAAATATATATATATATATATATATATATATATATATATTTTTTTGTTTTTTTTTCGCTTTTTTTTTTTTAAACAGGTCAATTTTGTCAGATTATCTTTTGGTTGCCAAAAGCAATGAAACAAGAAACATGGCGTGAGTCACTGAAGCCATCCTAGTTGAGTCAATACAAAATATTATAAATTCATCAACCCATCTCTAAACCAGGAGTTCAGAGAAACTAACAACCACTCTTCAACTTGTTGATATAAATAATCCCATAATTGAAGCAATCTGGATGAAATTGTAGAGGGGGCTACCGTTGAGAAGCCAATAACAGAGTTAACGGGAATCAAAAACACTTGTTCTCTTAAAGTACAGTTATTGTCATGTGAAAGGCTGCAATATGCATAAACACTCATTTACCCAGGGTGAAGGTTAGAAGTGTGGAAGGACACACTCAGAGATAAACGTGTGCACTTATGTTTCTTGTTAAAGAAGGTGTGTATGCGAGAGAGAGAGACCGTAACTTAGCTTCTTTAATTCTTTGGCTGCACAGATAAAAAAAAAAAACTAAGCAAAGCAGCTCACTTTTGCATGTTTAAAACACAGCAAGGCCCTGGCACTGTGGACAGCTTTTTGAGCATAATTTTTTCAAGTCAGCTGACTAACGTCATTTGTGAATTACAAAAATAAAAATAGCACACCACTGTTAAACAAATACAAAAGGGTTAACCTAATTTCAGAGGAAACCCAAACAAAAATAAAAACCAAAATCTATCTACTTTCTCTGAGAATCTTGATGCAAAACAGGACAGAGTAACTTGAAGGCAAAAAGTGGTGCACCGTCTGAAATTTCAATCACACAACAATTCTACGTCTGTAAAGCTATGTGGCATAAAAAGAGATAAACTACATGAACATGATGAGAACAGAGGTAAGAAGAGCCAAAGTTAAAAGAACGGTATTGACTTCTTTTCACTCAAGACCGTGTGTTGCAGGAGGCTCAATGAGAGGGAAAAATGGGAAAGGGTGCATGCGGAAAGAGAAGGGGAAATAACCCCCCCAGCTGTGGGCATGTTTCAGCGAATGACTTCATATCTGACTGCAGACAGACTGAAACTGCCGTCACATGTGAAGGCCCACAACACCTGTTCAGTGTAGCGTGATCTTAACCTGTGCTGGAGCACTTTAAAAAAGATTAAATCCACATTTGCACGTCTTTTTTCTATAAAGGATTCAGAACACCTCCATACTGTCTGAGAAAGTGAGACGGCATCTTAAATCTCAGAAATTTTATTTATCAGTGTTTCACTATAAATTTTGTCCTCAACAGGGAAGGAAACCTTTACATTTAAATTATAAGCTTAAAACACACACGCGTGCGCACAAACGCACACGCACACAGCTCCAAAAGGCCGACAGATAAAATCACAGCTTATCAGTTGGACAGGCTTTCATATTAGTAAGTTCAGTATGGCTCTTCTCTATTAAGCCTATTAAGTCAGACATGGTATCATCAAACTAGCCATCTGCATTAAATTCACCCTAGATGGAGTGCAGGACTGGGGGTAATCCAACCACCCAGATGGACCGGTGTGCAGCCTACTTAAAAACTAAAAATACATAGTCATTGATGTAACATGTTGAACAAATACTGATGGGTAATTATTTTTCATGAATGTGTGCAATACAAAGTAGACTGACCTGTCATACGTGTCTCAACTTGTATAACTCTTATCTGAATGTTTGTATTGCTCTTTCAAACTCTGCTCTAAAATGTATTCAAAGACTCACAACACAGCATAGACTACAGAGTCTTCCATTGTTGACATTGAAGGTCGTGCATGAATGACAATGCTGTGCTGATCATTGTTCAAGTGTTGCAATATTGCAGTGTTCACTTCATGGTGCAAAAGTAAATGCACAAGTCCTCATATCAGAAATAGTGGGCCATCATACCTCAGTGTACATCACATACCTCATATAGTACCTCAAAGTGGGACCTCATACTTCATAGTGGGCCTAACATTCATAACCCTCGGGGTGAGCCGAGGTCCAAAAGTATCTAGTTTTGACACATGCGGTACAACGTTTGCTTTAACCCACAACAGAATACATATTTGACCACTGTGACTTATTTGCTTCCATCGAGAAGCAAATTTAGAGGACCAGTAAAATGCAAAAACACAATCAGCTGGAACACCCACACTAGATTGTTTCAAGTAATTTTGAGAATGGATGAATATGGCATTGACACTTGAGAAGAATCATCACAAAACAACACAGAAAGACCTTGAACCTGGTCTCCATTTTGAGAATTTGTCTTGCAAATCTGTGGCTTTTTAAATTTTGTAGCTATATATAAAAAAAATATATAAAAAAAACTCATCACATCGGGTCGCAAGTCCATCACAGGGCCACATAGAGACAAACGAGACAAACAACCATTCACTTTCTCATTCACACCTAGGGACAATTTAGAGTTATTAATCAGCCTAACATGCATGTTTTTGGTCTGTGGGAGGAAACCGGAGCACCCGGAGAAAACCCACGCATGCACGGAGAGAACATGCAAACTCCACCCAGAAAGGCCCCTGGACCGGTGTTTGAACCAAGGACCTGCTCGCTGAGAGGCAGCAGCTCTACCAGTTGCGCCACCGTGCTGCCCATATATATATATATATATATATATATATATATATATATATGTGTGTGTGTGTGTGTGTGTGTGTGTGTGTGTGTGTATGTATGTTTAGATGTATGTATGTGTGTATGTATGTAAGTGTGTGTGTGTGTGTATGTATGTATGTATGTATGTATGTGTGTGTGTGTATGTATGTATGTACATGTGTGTATATACATATATGTTGGATGTAACTGGGATCCTGTGTACAGTTTTGTTCCACCTCATGTACAACATGCGATGCAATTGCCAAAAAAGAACCTTGACCTTGACTCCCACAATGTCTTTAATATCAATGCCTTTGTCGGCTAACAACGTCCCCAGGTAATAATTTGGAGAGAAGGCCACAGTTTTCTGTTAGGAGCTTGTCTGATGCACATGCATCCCTTGGAAATAAAAGAAAGGCACAGGTATTAGACAGAGTTGTATGTGACACCTTAAAAATATGGCAAATATGCTGAACAGGATGCATTAGTGTTTGAAATTGTGAGGTTTTTTTTTATGCTGGCAGAAAATGCTTAACAGTGTTAAACAATGACAACAAGATGGCAAAAGCAAGGAAGTCCTGTATAATATTTAATACTTGAAAAATTCTTTGTCCAGCTGTTTTTTTATTCAGCTCTGACCTGAGCTCAGTAGAAACTTTTAACAGTTTATTTCACAATAACACAGATGTCCACTCTGTCTAAACTTGGAATAAGTTACATGCAAAATATAAACCCGACCTAAACTAGGTTGGCCCACTTCTATGAACTAACATGAACATGAGTAGTGTCACCGTCTCGGTTATGCTAACCGGAGGCACTGGATGCTGGTCCACCTCGACATCTTACTCCAATGAAACCTCCATCAGGCTCAGCTCCAGGGGGCACGGAGGGACTTTCCGCTCAGTGAACCCCTGCTCTGGGGATGGGTGAGGACTGTGGAGACCGGCTCCCCCAATCTACCAGGAAACATGAGTACACCCGGACAAAATCATGGCACAAATTAATGGCACAACACCAACAAACTGAATTTAGACACTCACCAAAATGTCTGGAACAAACGTTGGTTACGTACTGTAACCCCAGATTCTATGAGTATAGGCGTAGCCCTTTAAGGCTTTCGCTTAGTGGGTTTATCCAGTTATGCGTAGCATTTGCACTGAAAAATTTAGTCCACGCCCACCTGCTGTGTGGGCCCCACCCGGTCCATATAAATTACGTTAAGGGCGGGAAATCGGCTCCCAAAAATAGCTTTTTCTTCAGCCATTTAGGAGCCAGTGAGGCCCGACGCTTAAAGGGCTACGCCTATACTCATAGAATCTGGGGTTACAGTACGTAACCAACGTTCTATTTCGTATAGGCTTCGCCCTTTAAGGCTTTCGCTTAGTGGGTTAAGGGCGAAGCAGATGTGGTCCTCGCCTCACTGGGTCCATTCGAACACCGTATGAAGCAGAAGCTTGCCCAAAAAGGTCTAATCACTCAGCTCCCATGTGCGTAATTGCGCATTGCGTAATTATGTGTGCCATGCACAGACGCATGTAGTGTGACTATGCATTCTGAATGCATGAACGCCCCGGAAACCTCAACGGGGAGGGAAAACGCTGATAAGAGCCATGAACCAACCGGTTTACGGCTGAAACGTATGAACAGATTAATAATAACAGAAGAGCTGATTATTAATCAAATGAACTGATTGGTAGCAATAGTCGTGAACTGATTAATGACAATAGAACCAAATAACAGTCACAACTTGTGACTGATAACATCTCACACTGTAATGCATGCAGACAGATGTGAATAAAACGGAGTTCCATGAAAAACAATAATATTCATTCTGTAAACACTAAGGACAGAATGTGTCATGGAACGGCCGTCACATCACCTAGATAAAAGCGAATAAATGAGCAGGGTGTTGACCACGCGGCCACAGTGCAAAATGTCCTGCATTGACATAACATTATGCAAAGCAGTCGAAGATGCGATACCCCTGGTAGAGTGTGCTCTGAGGTTGACAGGAGACTCTAAATCTGATGCTCTGTAGGCTTCAGAAATGGCCTCACACAGCCAGTGTGCCAAGCGCTGGGTGGATAACGGGCGACCTGCAGATGCATCACTATAATGCACAAACAGATGTTGACGCATTGCAGCTGTGGATGATATGTAACACGTCAACGCCCGCACAGGACAGAAGAGATAAAAAGACGCTACTTCTTCTGATCTGTGTGTGTGTGTGTGTGGGGGGG
>NC_056508.1:9319515-9344969 GCF_014905685.2 Nematolebias whitei
GACCCCTCCAACGATATCGCTCTTGATTAAAAGAGCTTGTGATGTATTAGGCATAAAAGCTGGGTTGGTCTAAAATCAGCTGAGCTGCAGTCAGCCTGAATTCTGAGACATGACGGAGCGACAGAGAGGGCAGATAAATCACTCACTCTCTTAGCGGATGTTAAAGCCAGCCGCAGGGCTGTTTAAAGAGACAAGAATTTAAGTGGAACCTGATCCAAAGGCTCAAATGAAGCTTTGATCAGGACCTGCAGGACCAATATTAAATCCCACTGGAACAAGTGGGTGTGAGACAGACCTGCGTCTCTGTACACCCTTAGAAAACGCTTCATCAGTGAATGATAAAACCTGTTCCGTCTCAGAAAACTTCATGTCAGGAAGAGATGGCTGCAGCGTACGTTTTAAACGTGCTGGATGCAAATTTCTGTCCATCAGCTGCTGCAGAAAGAACAGCATGCCACCTAATGAACATGAGGTGGCCTCTACACCCTTCTCTGTAAACCAGCACTGAAAAGCTGTCCGCTTTATTGTGTACATCGCTGTGGTAGATGTACCACGAGAAGCCTGAATTGCGTGCATTACATCCTGTGGGCAACCCATCCTCTCTAAGTGGATTCGTTCAACGGCCAGACCCACAGGTGCTGGCCTATTTCTGGGTTACTCCTGGTCGCTCCTCCTGCCTGGAGGAGAGCGTCCTCCCTCTACGGCAGTTTCCACGGGCACCCCGACAGCAGGCGTTGCAGGGCTGGGAACCATGGTGCACTCACGCGCTCGGGGCCACAGGAGAGCTGTCAATCCCTTCTCCTGAGCTCGGTTCAAGAACCGTAAGATCAGAGGAGGTGGAGAAAAACGCGTACAGAAGCATTTTGGGCCATGGACTGTGGACAAACGCATCCACCCCCCAGCGGTGGTTCATCTCGTGGGATCAGAGAAACGCATAATTGACACTGAGCGTTTCCCGTGTCACAAACAGGCCCACAGCTGCTATATCAATCTGAGACAAAATGCTCCATCAGAGGATGATTAAAGGTTGTTCTGTGTACGACAACTTTGAGACAAGAAGAAAAACACAGTTGCAGCATACGATAGTCGTGCTGGACACCAGATTTCTGTCCCTTGGCTGCTGCAGAAAAGACAGCATGTCGTCCAGTGGACATGAAGTGGCCTCTACGCCTTTCTGTACAGCAGCATTGAAAAATTGACCACTTGATGTGAACAGCGCTGTGGTGGTTGCAGCACGTGACTCCTGAATCGTACGCACTACATCTTGAGAGAGATCCATCCTCTCAAAAAGATCCGCACAGCGGCCAAACCACAGGTGCTGGCCTATTCTGATTAATTCCTGATCGTTCCTCCCACCTGGAGGAGAGCGTCCTCCCTCCACGACAGGTTCCACGAGCGCCCTGATAACAAATGTCGTAGGCCTGGGAACCATGATGTGTTCACGCACTTGGGGCAGAGGAGCTGCCAGTCCCTCCTCCTGAGCTCGGTTCAGAAAACCGTGATACCAGAGGGAGAGAAGAAGGTGAAAAGGCATTGCGACCACAGGCTGTGAGCAGGCACGTCCACCCAGCAGTGGATCGTCCCGTGGCTCCACGATAATTATAATTGACATTGAGCGTTCTCTCGTGTTGCTACACGTCCGCAGACGCTGGCAGGATTTCTACCGTGTCTGAGCCATAGCTCTGGGTGGAATACATGAGATGTACCCACTCCAATGGAGAGCAGATTGGGTGTGCCCCACACAGCATCTGTCTCACAATGTGGCACATGGGTTGAAAAGTGTATACATCTCCTGCCAGTATGTATGCAACAGTTACTTGCTGTCTGAGAATCAAAAAACCCTGATGATTCTGCAGCTCAAGGTCAGTGTTGAGTCACATTCAAAGATCCCGTGCGACACTCCAAAAACATTTAAAACAGCTGCTGTGTGGAGAGCCACAGCGCCCCACAGCTTGTTAAATGTGTGCGACGTATGTCTGCTGACGGAAAACAGCTGATATCACTCAACCGGTTCACGTGAGTTGCACTGCTGCCAACTGTCTGTACAAGCTGCTCAGCAGCAGCAGGTGTCCAGATAAAGCAGAATTAAAAACGGCTCAGGCGCATAATGGAGTGTTGTTTCTCACAGCTCAGAAATTGACAATCTAGAATAAATCTCATCTTTCCAGTTCATTGGGACCAGGAAGTGATAAGAGAGGCCTTGCGTTTCCTCTCCATCTGAGACTCTAGAAATTACATTTAAAACAGAATTTCCTGAGCTTCTGCTAGAGGGGACGAGATCTGTTCATAAATGACAGAAAAAACATCACAGAGTTCCTCCGCACCGGGGTTTGAGCTGAACTGCAGCGTGAATCCCGGATGAAAACGGTTCGCCCATCCGTCTGGAAGCTCGTGTTCATTGCCACCCGTTTATAAGCTATAAAGCAGGCACGCATTTATGCTGTGAACTCACATACATGCTGATGTGAACTGGAGCACGCTGAGTGAGAGAGAAAAAACACGCGCGTCCCCGAGCATGCAAGACGTTGTATGTTGCTGCGGGAAACGGCTCATGTGTTGTGTTCACGTTGTGTGCAGCTGCTCCATGTAATGCTCGGGAAGCGGGTGCACATATGAGCCGACGTGCCCTGAAGGGTCGTGTGTGTGCGTCCTCATGCGACGCTTTAAGCCAGGATTGCCGCGGGGGGGCGCGCGTTGGCACTGGTGCAGTCAGGAGGCACCACGCGCCATCGGTGGAGCGGGGTTACCACTGGCTCGGTCTGCAGAAACACGTTCATTGTTTGCTACGAATCACGTGAGCTTTTGAGTGATTCCACGAGCTGCAATATTAATTCAGGAAAAAAAAAAACTTCTTAGAGGATGTATGAGCCGAGCCGCTGTGAAGCTTGTGGAGCTGCTGACGCCGCGGGAGCGCACGTTGGCACCGGTGCGGTCAGGAAGCAGCGCGCGGCATCGGTGAAGCGAGGCTACCATTGGCTCGGTCTGCAGAAAACAAGTTCATTCTTGGCTGCAAGTCATGTGAACTTCAGAATGATTCCACGAGCTGCAGTATTAATTCAGAAAACCTTCTTCGAGGATGAAGGAGCAGAGCCGCTGTGAAGCTTGTGAAACTGCTGACGTCGCGGGAGCGCGCGTTTTACACCACTGCAATGAAAAAACGTGTGTCGCTTCTGCCGAGAGCGAGATACGTTGCTGAGCTCGTACCGTGGTCTCACGTTAACGTTGACGTGAACGGCGGGCGCTGAGAGCTGCGTGCGCGCTTTCATGCTGCAGGGGCGCGCATCGGCACCGCTGACAGTGAATGAAAACAACCTTAAAAAGGCTAATTCGTGATGAGTGTGTGTGATGGGGCCGCTTGTCAGACAAACCATGCTGACAGCCTGGCTAAAGGACACTTCATCATAAAATGATGTTATTTCACAGTGTCATCAACACACCTCCAGCAACCAGACACCTGGTTACCTTTCGTTGAACTCTATTTGTTGTCCTGGAGGGCCCCCTGTTGGCGAAGTCCGGGAAAACAAAATGAACTTCCGGATGCCGGGGACGTCTGACGAGAGGGGCTGGCGTAGCAGATCTGGGGAGGCGTTGTGCAGCCGTGGAGCATCTTGAAATGATCTCTCACTGATGAAAATGGGACCCCCAACAAGGCTCCTGCATCTCTCCTGAGAGGAAGTTGGAGTGACGAGCCAGGAGAACCTCTGGGACCTCGTTCTCCGGCTGCGATGCGGGGCGGCAGACAGCAAAAGAGGCGCAACGGTTGAGGATGACGTCAGCTGCCCTGTAGACGAAGCGTACTGCAGGGGCCGGCAGCGTCGTTAGCAAGCAGCCGCTACGAGAGCGGAGTGAGCCGAAGGACAGAGGGGCCCACTGTCTCTTCCCGCCTCTGAACGTGTACGCCAACAGCGTAACGTGTTGTTCGCTGCGGCCGTGTGGAACACATGCTGGTGAGCTCAGTTGGAGAGCGGTGTCACCGTCTCGGTTATGCTAACCGGAGGCACTGGATGCTGGTCCACCTCGACATCTTACTCCAATGAAACCTCCATCAGGCTCAGCTCCAGGGGGCACGGAGGGACTTTCCGCTCAGTGAACCCCTGCTCTGGGGATGGGTGCGGACTGTGGAGACCGGCTCCCCCAATCTACCAGGAAAAATCCCGTCTGTGGCCTCGCCCATAGGACGTCCTGTTGGGAACACGAGGCCATATGGATCAAGACGGTGAGCTGGAATGGAACCCAGTAAACAACCTTCCCGCCGGATCATCCGAACTGGCGGGAAAGGCGTAGGACATAAAAAAGGGTCCTTTCATGTCAGCCGCCTCCTGGGTTACGCTGGGCAACCCCTGAGGGCGCCGTCGGCTGGGAGCGGTGTGATCGCCGATGCGAAACGAGGTGGGATGGGGTGAGCATTCACTCAGCCCCCCTCCACCGACACTACGCTCCCCAGGAGGGAATGAGCAGCGGGGCTGCAGCTGAGCGCGCCTGTCCCGGAGGAACCATCCGATTCGCTCCGAGGGTTGGCGATAAAAGGAAAAATACAAGATGGCGTTGTCCAGACCTGTCACTGAGAAATATTCCTCGGCGCTTACCTTGAAATAAGACTGCTCGTCAGCTTCTCCTCGGGGAGGAGAACTCACCGGACGACCGGAGGTCGACTGCCGTGCCAAGCATCCTTAACAAAGGTTGGTCATCTACACAATTTTCCTTCTTTGTTCTTCTGACAGTGCTATTTTAGCTTGCTGAAGAAAAAATGGGAGCCGATTTCCCGCTCTTAACGTAATTTATACGGACCGGGTGGGGCCCACACAGCAGGTGGGCGTGGACTAAATTTTTCAGTGCAAATGCTACGCATAACAGGATAAACCCACTAAGCGAAAGCCTTAAAGGGTGAAGCCTACACGAAATAGAACTAGCAGGTATCTTGGGATGCTGGAGAAGGTCTCCTTTTTGTTACGTCCGACATATGAGCTCCCTCACGTTGTTTCCTGGCAGAATCTATAAAAAAAGTCAATTTTTGATCTTTTTACAATTCCGGTCATGTGACTGGACATTACATCCAATAACGCAGCAATTCCGGACCATCGCTTAACTGTTTTAACTTACTTAGATTTTTTTTTTTTTTTTAAGTCAGTGAGAAAGCTTGTTTTTGGCAGTTAATATTGAGGACAGTAAACATGGTGGATCCGGCCCCATCTTATCCCATCAGCCGCTGTGCCGTGGGCAAGTGACGTCACGCTCTAAAGCTCTATATGCATAGAAAGCTATAAAACTATGTGACAAAAGACAATACACCAAGCCTATGTCAATAACCGTTTAATGTTTGCTAGACTGGTAAAGTCTAAGGGGAAAAAAGTTTTTGCTTTACCAGCAATACTATGATTTGACCTTTGATGGCTGTGCAAAAGAATTCTCCAGAGCTAAAGAAGGGTGGTAGTATACATACCAGTAATGCCATAAGTAAAACTAAAATGGATTGTTTTACTACAATATTACAATGATGTATGACATACTATGGTGCAAAAACTAACAGGATGATGAAACCAGAGCTAAAAAAAAAAAAAAAACTTCAGCTGCCCAATAGCAGATAGAAAGAGCCCTGAAGGGTATTTCCCCTACGAAGAAACACTAAGGTTAGTTTAGCATCCTTTTTTCCCAACTATTTTTTTTATTTTAAAACGAATGATTGTAAATCAAGTAAATGAAGAGCAGTTGGCAGTGGTAAAATCCACATTCTATGGTATGCTAATAATTAGAGGCAAGAAAATAAATACATTTTGAGTCAGACACAATAGCTATGTTTACATGCGCAGAATTCTCTGACCGGATTGAAATGTGTTCTGTTTGAATAATTCAAATGTATTGTTTACATGGGCACAATCTGTTCATGATGAGCGTTTACATGCAGCGGGCTTTGTTCTGAACAGCAGTACTGACATGCGCAGAGTGGTAAACTCTCCTTAAAAAAAACACCGAAGAAGAAGTTCTACTTCCGGGTGAACGTAAACAAACCTGAGCACCCAAAATGGACCCGCGACAGGTTTTAATGATGGTGGAGACGTTATTGCACTCCCTGACTGAGCTACAGGTAATAGAAATCATTTTGAGCTCTTTAAAAGTTTCTAGTAGAAATGTTGTGTCGCTCACCGACCAGTTTTACTTCCCTGACATGCTAATATTATTAGCGTTAGCCAGGCGGAAATGGCAAAGTCGCACATGCGCAGTCAGGTCAGTTTTTCACCATCAGATAAAAACGAACAGATCAAGCGTTTACATGCGCACCGATCGGGTTTCGGATCGGCGTAAACCACCCGTTTCGTTCTGATCACAAATTATAACGGATCGCGCCGAATACACAAAAAATAACCCGAACGGAGTGTTTACATGACACACTTTTATTCCGACAGGCCATTTGATCTGGTTACTTATGTCCATGTAAACATACCCAATGAGGAGGATCACTCCTTAAGTGTATAGTTAGCATGTAATTATAGTCTATATTTTTCACATTCAAGCATTGAAAGAAGGGTGGGATGAGAGGGGGACAACAACAAACATCAGCAATGTCACTATGCCCAGTGCTTATTCTGTTAAAGAAAAAACAGCTAACAGGCAGTCTGTTATTTATGCCATTAACACCAAAGGCCACCAGAGACTTTGGTGTAAATCACACTGAAGAGAGAGCAGAGCATCAATAGGACAATAACTTTGGTGCAACATAAATACTAGAACAAGCTGCTGCATCAAAAGCACAGTATAATTATTCTTGGCTTGAGAATGAATGGAGCAACCTGTGAGCACAAAGACCAAATCAGAGCAACCCGGGAGCTGTGATGGCATCAGGAAAAGGCAGGAATGCAAAAAAGGGAAAGGAGAAAAGAAAAAAAAAAGATCATAAGGGGGAAGTTTAAAACTGAAACAAGCCATATGTCCAGGCAAAAATCATGAGTGCACACAGACAAACAGTTACCACAGTATATGTACCGGCTAGCTGGACTCAGGAGTTCTAGTAAAGAGACTGAACCCTACTTCATCTGCTCTCTCAGAGTTTTGTTGGCTTTTGAAAATCCCCCCCCCCCCCCCCCCCCCCACCCCAACTCTTTAGGGGGAAAAAAACTCACTGTGACCATGTCATAACAATGCTGCATAACAACATTTCTGTATATTTTATTACGGTTTATAAATGTTCAAATTCCATCTCAAAAGTTTGGGCCCATTTTGAACAAAACCATTCATATAGTGAACTTTCATCGATGTCACCAGAAGAAGGGAAGTCTGAGATTGTCATTGTTGTGTATTCCCATACAATGGCTAAATTAGTTCTCTGCATTTAACCATCACAGCTGAGAAACACCCAGGTGTATGCAAGCACCTGGGGAGAAATTAGAGATTAGGTGTCTTGCTCAGAGGCAGCACGGTGGCGCAACTGGTAGAGCTGCTGCCTCTCAGCGAGCAGGTCCTTGGTTCAAACCCCGGTCCAGGGGCCTTTCTGGGTGGAGTTTGCATGTTCTCTCCGTGCATGCGTGGGTTTTCTCTGGGTACTCCGGTTTCCTCCCACAGTCCAAAAAACATGCATGTTAGGCTGATTGGTAACTCTAAAATTGTCCCTAGGTGTGAGTGAGAGAGTGAATATTTGTTTGTCTCGTTTGTCTCTATGTGGCCCTGTGATGGACTTGCGACCCGTCCAGGGTGTACCCCGCCCCTCGCACAGTGATTGCTGGACATGGGCACCAGTGACCCCCGTGACCCAAAATGGAATAAACGGGTAAAGAAAATGGATGGATGGATGGATGGATGGTGTCTTGCTCAGAGACACCACAACATGTGGGCATGGTTGGGAGTTGAACTGCAACTTTCTGGTCCCAAGTCGGCTGCCCTACCTCTACACCATCTCAGCCCCCGAGATGGGTAGAACATGTGTTGCCATGGTAAAAGGACAAATAATGCTGAAATGGAAAAACTCAGAAAAACTTGAATGCGAGTTTAAAGTGCAGTTATCATAAGAAAACAGAGTTTTATCAAGAAAAGTTAGTCTGTCGATGGGCTACATCCATACAGATGTCAAAGAGTGAGATCTGTTCAAAAGTGGACTGTTTATCAAATGCATGTGTTTGAAATGCCTCAAATCAAAATATCTGTAAATTTGTCATAGATGTGTCCTGTGATCTTACAGTAGTGGAATGGATTATTTTACCAAAACAAGGTCACTTTTTTAAAAGATTTATAATGAAGCAGTTTAAATGTTTTGCAACAATCCCAACAAACAAAACTTGGGGTGTCAGTAATACGTTCATTAAAATCTGTGATCTGAGCTCTATACTAGGCTTAGCCCAAGCACCAGTTTGGTGATGTTTTATCTATCCACAGCTTTTTACGGTACCTTAAAAATGTAATACTTTAGTAAATAGAACAGCACTAGTTAATCTCTGTAAGATTAGAGCACAGACTAGAAGGCTATGGCTTGGGCCACAGCCTTCTTCCAACAGAAAGTCAAAGGTTCGACTTCAGGCAGTATGCATTCACATGTATTCACATTCAATTATTCATGTCAGAGTCCCTGGAACAGACACTGAACCTCATGTTGCCTCTGATGTGGCACATTGGTGTATGAATGCAACTTAAAGTGCTGATTAGACTCTACAGAAAGATTTGTTCAGAAAAGTTACAGAGATGTAGCAGAGTCCTGTATGAATGTGAGTAGATGATGCTTCGTCAGTGTTGGTTTCCAAACATAAAAATTATCTTATCTTTAACGGTAGGGAGGGGCTCCTATGATGGGACAGAAAAATGCTGCATCATGAGTGAGATAAACTCAATCTGCTGATGAAGATCAGGAGATATGAACAGAAATTACCTGCATCTCTAAAGCTGATGTGTTTGATAAGGACAAAGTGGTGCCAAGATGAACAGTAATGAGTAATAAGTAAATCCAACAATTAGACCGAAAAGACAAAATTTGAGAACATTTGTCAACCGTTATATGATAATTAAAAGAGCTTCATAATCATTAGTTGCATCTTTTGTAAAATGTAGTAAAAATAGTGACATAATTCTGCAAAGACGTGCAGTCAAACCAGTGTCTGAAACCATTTGACACCTACGACCAATGTATCAAACCTCATTGACATAAAGCTACGGTAATTCTTTTCGGCTCCACGTCACCTAACCATCTATGTTCCTTCAGTTTCTACCATAATACCAACAAACTGCAGATGAAGCTGAGACTCCTACTCTGTGTTGTTTTGTATTTTAGAGGAGGACAGAAACCAGACAAGACATCTGGTCCCAGATTAGACCTGTGTGTTTAAGATAAGCTTATGTCTCTGGTGGCCTGAAACACAGAGGGGTTCCAGACTCAACCAATTAAGGCTGCTAAACTTTAACTCCATGCTTTACTTTACATACTGCCTGGACCCATGAACTGCATGCATCGCACATGATGATGTCCGAGAGAGAGCACAGATAAGAGCTGAGACTGTCAAATCTATACAGCATGTTGGCAACTTTACAATTGTTTATCATTTCGTGACAAACTGTTTTTGCTACCTGAGAAATGTTTATTTGTTGACCAAATATAAAAAGTAGAACAAGTTGGGCCGCTCCAGGAGTCTAGACTGATTTAAATGATAAGCAGCAGGGTTCAGGGGAGTAAAGAACACTGCAGTAAAAGGTAAACTGGCTTGAAGATTTACACATGAGAACACATCCATCATCCGAGTTGTTCCTGAGGCTCAACATGAACTCCATGCAGGACTTCAGATCACGCTGTCTGTCCCCTCTCTGACTCCCAGTCTCTGTCTGCACCCGAGTTGGGATGATTGCTCAGGTTGGTTGCCAAATTTCAGCCATTAGGTCTGACTGATGCCTTAAGAAATGCCCTGATATAAAACTCTATACACTCCACAAATAAATCCAACAGATGAAGATATTAATCAATTCTTGGAGAGAGTAATACTTCCAAAACTAGACAGTAGTCAATCTTCAGAACTAGACTCACCATTAACATCAGATGAGCTCCGTGAAGCCATTAAAAACATGCCTAATAAGAAATCTCCAGGCCCAGATGGATATCCAGCAGAATTTTATAAAGAGTTCTGGAACATCCTGGAACCAATATTTCACAGAATGCTACATGAGTCTGAAGAAAATGGCAGATTTCCAACACATATGAATTCAGCCAACATTAGTTTACTATTAAAACCAGGCAAAGACCCAGTACTACCTACCAGTTATCGCCCCATCTCTCTTATTAATGTGGATGTTAAAATAATTAGTAAAGTCCTCTCTAAAAGATTAGAGAAAATAATTCCTCTCATTATTCATCCTGACCAAACTGGATTCATAAAAGGAACACACTCGACCACAAACACACGCAGATTATATAATTTAATAGAGTATTCATATAGTAAAAATATTGAAACAGCTATTTTGTCTTTGGACGCAGAAAAAGCATTTGATAGGGTAAACTGGAAATTTTTATTTTCTACATTGAGTAAATTTGGTTTTGGGGACCATTTCATTAATTGGTTAAAAATATTATATAACTCACCAAGAGCATGTGTCAGGACAAATAATCAAATATCTTCAAGCTTCTGTTTACAGAGGGGGACCAGGCAGGGATGTCCACTTTCACCTGCACTATTTGCTATTTTTATTGAACCTTTAGCAGCAGCAATAAGACAAACTGCTGATATTAAAGGTATACTGTGTAAAAATATAGAACATAAAATTAGTCTTTATGCTGACGATGTTTTACTTTTTCTTCAGAACACAGAAAATTCAATATCTAATGTTATCGAATTAATAAACTCATTCTCAAAAGTTTCTGATTATTCTATAAATTGGTCAAAATCTACAGCTCTTCCAATAAACTGCGTGTTTAATACTTCTCTCAATGAACGACTACAATCAGGTAACATTACATACTTGGGCATTAATATTTCTCCTAGATTGGAAGACTTAATAAAATTGAATCATATCCCAATTTTAAAGAACATTGAAGATGATCTTACTAGATGGAAATCTCTGCCCATATCACTTATGGGAAGAGTTGCCTCAGTAAAAATGATGGTCCTGCCGAGAATAAACTATTTATTCTCAATGATTCCAAATAAACCTTCAACTGAATGGTTTAAGTCACTGGACTCTTTGATATCTAAATTCCTTTGGAAAAACAAAACTCCACGTATTAGCTTAAAAGCATTACAAAAATCCAAAGATACCGGAGGATTAGAACTTCCCAACTTCTATCACTACTATTTAGCCAATAGGTTACAATATATCTCAAAGTGGTTAAATCCAAATACATTAGATGAAACTTGGATAGACATAGAACAAACTTTATGCAATAATATTAAGATTTCAGATCTACCGTTTATTAGCACAAATATAAAAAGACATGTTTGCTTTAAAAGCATCAGTATTAGCTCTTCTCTGACAGCATGGTGGGAGTATTTGAAAATGACAAAATCTTCACTACTCCCCTGTAGACATACACCCATCTGGAACAACCCTGACATCCTACAAGAAAATAATATGTTAAATTTCCCAGGTTGGAGAGTCAAGGGAATTGAACGTCTGGAACACATATATGAAGGTGTAGACTTTATTCCATTTAATAATTTAATAATACAATTTGACATGGAAAATAAATACTTCTTAGAATATCAACAAATTAAGTCTATCATAAAAAAGAAATTTAAGCTTAATAAAACTTTGTTAGAAACACCAATATGTGTGTTAGAGTTCCTTAATCTTAAATACCCCAAATTATTATCTAAAATATACAAGAAATTGTCTAGAATCAATGACTCCATAATGTTACCTGTTGCAAAATGGGAGTCAGATTTATCAATCAATTTTGACCAAAACACCTGGTCTCAAATATGTTTAAGAACATTTAAAATGACTAGAATCTCCAACTTACAATTAATACAGTATAAAGTTCTTTATAGAGTACATTATACAGGTCAGCGAATGTTTAGGATGGGATTTACATCATCTAACAACTGCTCACAGTGCACAGGCAATATTCCTGATGATTATATCCATGCACTCTGGTTCTGCCCACCCGTTCAGAGGTTCTGGGTCCAGGTTTGTGAAGACTTGTCTAAATGTCTGAAATGTAATATTCCACTCTCTCCGTCTGTTTGCTTATTGGCTATCTTGGAAGATGTTACCCTGGAAAAAAATACATGTCGCATGATTTTCACTGCCTTATGCATCGCAAAGAAAACCATACTCCTGAATTGGAAAAATAAAAATAATCTTAGCATTAATCAGTATAAAAATCTTCTGTTAGATCATATCAGTCTTGAAACAGCATCTGCCGACACATTGGATCAATCTCTGTGGGCTCCTTTGATCGGCTCCGTTACATAGTGAGGGTGGGTAGTCTGAGATCTGACCTTGTGGGGCCTTGGGGTTGATGTGGAGGCGGGTGTATGGGTTTGGGGCCCCGGGGGGGTTGCCGGGGGCTGGGCTCTTGGGGGTACCTGGGCAGGGGGGCACTGCTTTCCCTCTGGGGAGGGCCTGGGTGGTTCTGGGGGATGTCTGCTGGTGGCTGCATGCAGGCCCTCAGGTGGTCTGTGGCGGCGGTCGTGGGTCACCGATCTGGTAGCCTGGCTGTGCTGGTGTGGGTTCGGGGTGGGCGCGGGGGCTTGGGGTTCTGGGGGCTTGTCGCCCCCGGGCTTGGGCCTGTGGGGTTCGGGGATCTTGGGCTCTGGCGGGCGGGTTGCCGGGCTCTGGGCCGGCTTGCGCTCTGGTGCCCGGTTCTGGGCGGGGGCCTTCGGCTCGCTGGTGGGTTGTGGGTTCATGGGCTGGGGGGTTGGGTGTTTGGGGGCGTGACCAGTGGCCCCTAAGAGGGGGTAGTTTGACCCAGCCTAGGTGTCTAGTGTGCTATGTGTTTTGAGAGATGTCCGAATGAGGGGTGGGTGTAGTATTTCTTCTGGGGTGGGGATGGGGTGGATGTCCTTGGGGGCGGCCCGGGACTGTGCGTGGCCGGCTGGCTGGCCCCTTTCTTGTGGTGGGGGCTCGCTCCCGGTGCTTCCTGGCACTGTCGGCGGTTGGGCGGGCGCTCTTGGCCGGGTCGTCCTGGTGGGGTTTGGCTCCATCTGGTAGCGGGCTGACTGCGGTCTGTGGGGGTCCTGGTGGCCCTCGGGTGTGTAGGCTGCTGGTGCGGCTTCTGGCGGCCCTCGGGGCTCTGTCCCTCTCTGGTCTGGTGCTCAGCGGGCCTGGCGGTCGGTCCAGATGGAGAGGTGTCTTGGCCTCAATCCCTGGGTGGACCTTGGGGGGCTGGGGGGGGGGGGCTGTTGGGTCAGTGGGGGAGCTGACTCCCTGTGGGAGCATTTGCTCTCACAGTTATTTCTCCCCATCCCTCACCATGCACCTCCACCCTCTTCATTTCAATTCCATACATTTAGGGTTGTTTGGGCTCGGGTGTGCTGCGCTGCAACAATTTTACATCTTTGTTGACCATAGCCACCTGGGACTCAATTTTATTGTACACCTTAGACATTCATTCATAACATCCTCATGACATTCATATATAGGAATTTGAAGTGGGCACATGGCTATGGGTGGTGGGATGACCTTACTCTCACCCCCTGTGCCTGTGCTCACTTACAACGGTTACATTTAGACACTAGGGTTTGGATAGAGTTGGGGTGGAGGGGAAACTGGCACCTTGCCAGCCTTTGCTCCTTCTTCTTTCCTTTTTAATGGCACTACACAACAACACACATCAACAGCACATCTAGGGGTGGGGGTGTATGTGTCGGGGTCTTATTTTTATTTATTTTTTTATTTTTTTTCTCCTCTTCCTACCCACCTAGTTCCCTGACTGCCATTCCGGGGGTGGGGTCCGGGAGAAGGGCAGGCCGTCGGGTGTTGACCAGGACTATGTGGGGGTTCAGGGGCTGGGGGTTGCCATGGGCGGTGCTGGCGCTGTGCTCTCCCTGGGGTTGTTTGGACCCCCTGAGCTTGGCTCTTGGGTGCCATGGTTGGCCCGCTGACCGGGGTGGCTGCCGGGGCCTGGCGGGCGGTCGGCTGGGGGTGCGTGCTTGGTTGTTGGCGGTGTGTGGGGGTGGTTGGTGGCGTGTCCTCTTCATGGTGGGGGGGTGTCCTGTCGGCGGGGCATGGCCTGGGCCGGTTCTGGGGTATTGGCTCTTCTCCGCTCAAGAATGAATGGGTTTACCTCCTGGGTTTGGGCATGGGCTGCCCCCTGTAGAGGGTGGGTACATGTCTTGGACCTGGGGGGTTTAGAGTGCGTATCGGGAATAAGAATGAAATGTATCGTTATTGTATGTCTTTGAGTGAATGAATGTGAGATTGAGGTTGGGATAGTGTGATTGTGTCTGTGTATGAATGGATATTTGTTAGGCCAAGACTCGGACTGCCCCCTCTTTGATACAACTGGGGGTGCTTGGCATCGCGCCCCTATCGCGCGGCCCCCTGGTGGGGTGTGCCCTTGCCTGCCGGCGCGCTTGGGGCCCTTGGTATCGGGGGCTGGGCGCTTGGGCGTGTGTCGGCTCGGCCTGGTGTCTGCCTGGTGGGGCTCGGGTCCTCTGGCCCTGTCAGGCCTTGGCCTGGGTGGTGTGAGTCCTCGGTGCCCGGGCCTCGGTGCCTAGACCTGGACCTACATCGGTGCGGCGGGTGCCGACGGGGGCCTATGAGTTTGTCGCTGTTGGCCCCGGGGGGGTCACTGTATGTGGTTGCTGGTGGGGATCTTCCGGTTCTCCCCTGTGGTCCGTTCTGGGGGGTGGGTGAGTGGTTCGTCCTGTGTGGGTGGCTCTGGGGGCTCCGCGGTCGGGGTCCCTCCTGGGGTCTTGGACTCTGGTCCTCCCTTTTTCGTCTTCCTCTGGTCTTGGGGGTCGGGTCTCTGCTGCTTCACAGTTACTAATAAATGTTCTATTAGAGAAGCCTTAAACACTTATGCATGCTCACAACCACACACAAATAGAAGCAGGGATGCTTATGTAGGCTTTATATTTAGATATATAGATATGTATGTGAGTGTATATTCATGTTTATGTATGTATGTATGTATATAGGCGTAGGTATGGGTATATATATTTATGGAAACTTACTGCAAAGCCATGAATATTTTAAGTTCTTTATACATATGTATTTTGTTGCTGTGTTTTGTCATGTTCTTTGCAGGTGAACAGACAGTGGCCGGGTGTTTTGAAGTGTGCTCTATTTGTATATATTTCTTATATTTTGGAGTCTTACTTTGTCTTTTCTTTCTTTCTATCCTATTGAGAAAAAAAAAAAAAAAAAAAACCTACACTAGATAGTCACTATAATAAATATTTCATAATAATGGTGTGGAGAGGATGGCTGTAAGGGGAGAAGGGAGGCCATCAAATAAAAAAAAAAGAAAAAAAAAATAATTAAAAAAAATAAAAAAATAAATGCCCTGATACAAAGACCTGGTGCTGACAGCTAATTTTAAGAAACTGAAATATACAATACTGTACAACTTTATTTGAAAAGACCATGGAGCACTAACTGGACCGTGTATCACAGGAGGAGGCCTCTTCTTGTCTTTATATTTAGCTGTGAGACACTGTAGTCATGTCAGAGAAAATGCAACAACTGAACTTCATCCATCCATCCATTTTCTTTACCCGTTTATTCCATTTTGGGTCACGGGGGTCGCTGGTGCCCATGTCCAGCAATCATTGTGCGAGGGGCAGGGTACACCCTGGACGGATTGCAAGTCCATCACAGGGCCACATAGAGACAAACGAGACAAACAACCATTCACTTTCTCATGCACACCTAGGGACAATTTAGAGTTACCAATCAGTCTAACATGCATGTTTTTGGTCTGTGGGAGGAAACCGGAGTACCCGGAGAAAACCCACGCATGCACGGAGAGAACATGCAAACTCCACCCAGAAAGGCCCCTGGACCGGGACTTGAACCAGGGACCTGCTCGCTGAGAGGCAGCAGCTCTACCAGTTGCGCCACCGTGCTGCTAACAACTGAACTTCTACCTGAAAAAACATTTCTATTAGAAGTTAAAAAAGAACGAGTGCCAGTTTTCTATTTTTAACGTTTACCCAGCATTTCTGCTTTTAGCCAAGTCTTTAGTATCTTAGTTTTTGGCAAATATTTTGCTCCTATTACACAGCCTTTTTTGCACTTTTAATGTTTTGGCTGGCCTTTTGCCACATTCTGGCTTTTAGCTGGCTTTTTGCCACATTTCACTTTGAGTTCCAAGTTCAAGTCAAGTTTATTGTCATTCACATCACGTGATACATGAGGTGGAATGAAATTATGTACTCAGGGTCCCAGTTACACCCCAAAATAGTAAAAATTTAAAGTGTAAAAAAAAAAAAACAGTTTATAAGTATCTAAAATATGCATTAAACAAGCACCAAACGGTACGCTGAAAGATCTAAAATATGCTAAACACCAATAATGGAAAACAATTTGGCGTAACAGCAGCCTGAGCACGAGTCTGTAGTGAGTAATGGGTATGAATGAATACAGCAGCTGTAGCATGAGATAATCAGCAGCATGAGACAATCAGCAGCATGAGAATCAGCAGCATGAGATCATCAGCATGGATAAGCTGGCCTTTTTCTACATTTAGCTTTCAGCTAAAGTCAGTGGTGTTTGTAACTTTTTTCAGCACTCAGCTTTAACACCACATTTCATTTGCCACAACCATCACTGCTCCCAACAAACTCAATAAGGATTAAATGCATGCTGACCTATGCTGAAACACACACTCTGCCTGTAATACTGTACTGTAAATAGTCTGCCATTCTCAATGTTCCAATACATATTGATTATTATTGATATTGTTTATCTTATTTCTTATATATTGTGTTGTTTATTAACATTTAGGAACTTTTGTGTGAAATCTTTAAATTTTTTAATGTTTTTATCTGTTGCTGCTGTTGCTGCTGATACACTGGAATTTCCCATCCGTGGGACAATAAAGGCTGTTTCTATTCTATTCTATTTAAAATGTTTTAAATATGTGGTCACATAAAACGTCTGTTTAATTTATTAACAGACAAAAGGCAGAACATTAAAATACTTTTAGTAGCTTCAACTCAAAGTGCTTAACATCGTTCAGAAAACTGAGCCAGTTTTACCTTCTTATCGAAGGTTACTTAACTTAGTTTCAAACACAGGATGAGTTATTTATTTATTTTAGGGGACAGCTGGCAGCCCTGGGGGTACCTGATCCTGAGAGCTGCTCTGTCTGGGACACCGACTTGAAGAATAAGCGTGTATGAGGCATGAACACAAAAACAAGGTGACATGTGGAAAAGGTGATACGTTACTCACTCAGCCGCAGTCTGAGTCCCAGCCAGCTCCGTGGGGGGGATTTGTGCAGAACTGAGTTCATGCTCCACTTGTTCGGCACCATCTATGAACTCTGTCCTTGGAGAAACTGCACCAAACCCCGCACAGACTCACAGCTCGGTCCTGTGTGTCGGTGTGTGGCTCAGAGTCTGCACCCCCTCCTTTCAGACCTCAAGAATCAGCGGCCCCCGTCTGCCATGTTTCCAGCCTCTCCTCTCCGGTGAAACGCGGTGCGTTCAGGGTACGGGATCAGGTCGAGGACAATGCAGCAGCAGCTCTTCTCACGTTGGACAAGGGGGTGGGGGGTAAAACACATCCCTCTGAGAGCAAAACCGCTCAACACTATAGTCAGGCTCGGTTCTGAGAGGAACCTGTTGCTGTCTGCTCAGAAAGAAAGACGATCTGCTCGACGTGCTCGGAAAAACTTTGTCGATGCGAGATTATCGACCGGACGCAAATCAGCTTCTTCTCCTCCGGGGGGGCCTTAAAGCCGCGGATCGTGTAGATCCTTTTAGCGACTTTCCAACACAGGCAGCTGAAGTCGGGTTAGTCCTGCCTGTCTGTCTGCTGTCTATCCGCCTTCATTCATTCACACCGTGAGTACTTCAGAAAGACTCGGAGCACTTTCTCACTCAAGTTGGCGCAACACTGCTACTACAGGCGCCAGAACTCCCAACAACACACATGCATGCGCGCGCGCGCGCGCGCGACCACGCACAATCACACACACATCCGTTCATCTGGTTTTCTGTGAGGCGTTCAGGTGAATCTCACATTAAATCTCCCCAAATGTACACATGATTTGTATCCTTAGTGAGGAGAAGTCAGACCTTTCAGGGTGTTATTGTTATCACATGTGAGGGGAATGATCAAAAGTGGCAAGATATAATTATAAAAACAACCAGGGAGCGTTTTAATTTAATCTTTCCTAAGCTATTCTTTCCAAATGAGGACGCACATGAAAGGCTAGTTTCAGAGTGGGCCCTTAACACATCTTAATTACAGCTAAATTGAGAACCGGCTAAATTGAGAACCGGTGAAGCAGAAGCCCTCTGATTGGCTGGAAGTCCTGCGTGGAAAGAAAAAAACTGGTTGGGAGAAATATTTAGAAACCAGCTGAAAATATTATCTGGTTGCTGATTCCATTTCGGCGGCTAGACGAAGTGTTGACTTCATCACGACGAAGGCATAGAAACAAATTAACGTGGACGAAGGAACGACGAAGGCTTGGAGGAAATCACGATCAAAGGAGGAAACTTGGAAGAATTAAACTCGGAAACTTTGGCGGTTGGCATAAACCGGTTTGTGAATGAATCGGGATGGCAGTTAAGGAGGTAGAAGAGGAGGATTTAGATAGTGACGTGGATATAGGTAGTTGGACGCCTGCAACAATTAAACGGGGAAATGGGAAAATCAATAATAATCAGGTGGATGGAAATTCAGTAAATAAAAGATATCTGGAAGGAAATAGCTCAGATGAAGGGAATAGTGGGATGCGTAAAAAGATCATGAAAGAAGAAATCAAGATAATTTTAAAATTTAAAAAAGATGAACATATTACTCTAAGCCCAATAACAATATTCAAGGAAATCAAAAGGATAATAGGGGAGGTTGAATTGGCAAAAACCTTAAGAGATGGCAGCCAAAACCAGCAGCAAACTGTTTGATCCATTCTGAGAAGGTGCTATTTAAGAGACTGAGCTGAAAACAGCACCTCAGACTGAGGAAGTCTCTTAGATGAGAGACGAAACGTTTCTATATTTTTTTGCTTTGTTTTATTTTTTGTTTTTTTGAATGTCCAGAGGACCAGATTGAACTTTTTTGGATTTTTCTACCTGGATTATTGAGCATGCATCAGGATATTGTTAGAAATATATAATAAAATATGGGAATGTGGGAAATGGCCTAAAAGCTGGAAAGAGGCTGTAGTAATACCAGTTCCAAAACCAGGGAAGGATTGTGCAAATCCTGTAAACTATAGACCGATTGCATTAACATCATGCTTGTGTAAGATTATGGAGAAAATGGTAAATGAAAGAATAACATTTTATATAGAAACTAAGGGTTCCTTGGCTAAATATCAAAGTGGTTTTAGAAGGGGAAGGAACACTATGGACTCTGCCGTTTGTTTACAACATGAAATTAAAAAAAGCTCAGGTTAATAAAGAGAGTGTTCTGGCTGTATTCTTAGATATAGAGAAAGCTTATGACATGATGTGGAAAGAAGGATTAATGTTCAAACTAAGGGATATTGGCATTAATGGCAGATTATATTATTGGCTTGAAGATTTTTTAGTAGATCAGATAATACAGGTAAGGATTGGACAGACTTTATCAGAAAATTTTGATATTGATAATGGTATTCCACAAGGTAGTATTATCAGTCCATTATTGTTTTCAATTATGATTAACGATGTATTTGAGGAAATAGAGAATGACATGGGTTGCTCTCTTTTTGCTGATGATGGGGCTATATGGAAACGTGGAAAAAATTAAAAATTTCTTTCTTAAAAAGGTACAGAATGCAATTTATAAGATTGAGCAATGGTCTTATAAATGGAGTTTTAAATTTTCTGTTGATAAAACGAAACTTATTCTTTTTACAAATAAAGTAAATCGGGAAATAAAATTGAAGTTATACAACCAGGACATTGAGAGAGTAAAACAATTCAAATTCTTAGGATTATGGTTTGATGAGAAACTGAACTGGACATTTCATATTCAAAAGGTTATAGACAAATGTAAAAAGATACTGAATGTAATAAAGATGTTTAGTCGGATACGATTGGGGTGCAGATGCACAAGCATTAAAATTAATTTACATAAGCCTTATAAGGTCAACAATAGATTATGGTTGTTTAGTATATGGATCAGCTTCAGACACAGCTCTCAGAAAACTGGATACAATTCAATACCAGGCTTTGAGATTAATCTCAGGTGCAATGAAAACAACTTCAACTTCAGCTCTACAGGTAGAGACGGGAGAAATGCCACTAACATTAAGAAGGAGACAATTATCATTAAATTATTGGGCTAATCTAAAGGGACACAGTCAAAATCATCCTGCACAGGTAATTTTACAACAATGTTGGGAGATGGACAGAGCAGACAACAAATTTCATGTCTTGAAAATAATACAGGAAACAAAGGAATTAGAAATACATAATTTAAAAATCAGTCCAACTGTGCCATCATCAATAATTCCACCGTGGATTATACCTGAGGCCAATGTAGACTTAACTTTGTTACACAGAAGGAAATTAGATAAAACATTCATATGTAACTCAACAATAGTACAAGAGTACATAGAGAAATATTATGATTAAGTACAAATTTATACAGATGCTTCCCAGAGTCTGTCAGGTGATACAGGAGTAGCAGTTATAATTCCAGAATTTAAACTTAACATAGGGAAGAAAGTGAATGAAGGACTCTCTGTTTATACTGCAGAAATGGTTGCAATAATGTTAGCAATGGAATGGGTAGAAGAAACAAGACCTTTAAGAGCTATCATCTGTTCTGATTCAAGCTCATCATTAATCAGTTTACAAAGAAGTCACTCAGAAAGTCGTCCAGATATTTTGATAGACATTCAGCAAATATTATATTGGATTTAGATGATGGGGTTAATTCTTGTGTTTCTATGGGTACCAGTACATATAGGAGTCAAAGGAAATGAAATGGCAGACAAGAAGGCCAAAGAGTCTGCAAAGGGAAAATAAATTAATGTAAGAGTATCTTTTAGTAAGTCAGAGACTAAAAGTATTATTAAAAGAAAAATTAGAGAAAAATGGCAGAAGCAGTGGGAAGAGGATGTAAAAGGAAGATGGCTCTATAGAATTCAAAGGAAGGTTGGAGAAAATAGAAGAGGTGTTGGAAGAAATAGATTACAGGAAAGAATAATAACTCGGCTACGGTTAGGTCATTCAGGACTTAATGCAACGTTACATATAATGGGGAAACATGACACAGGAAGATGTGAGTTTTGTGGGGAAAGTGAAACTATAGAACATGTAATGTCTGTCTGTAGGAAATACCAGAGAGAAAGAACAGAAATGATAACGAGTCTTGAACGAGAAAAAGAAAAGTATAATATTTTACACTTATTAGGGAAAATATATTGTGATGCAAGTCTTAAGATTATTTTTCGTTATCTAATAGTAACGGGGTTGATTAAAATAATAGTTTTTTTTTTTTTGCTTGCTAGTCCTGATTCACACTCCTTACTGGTGGTGGCGGTAATGCACCAAATGTTGTTTGCCAACCGCCATAAAAAACCAAGAAGAAGAAGAAGAATTATCTGGTTGCTTTTTTTTTTTTTTTTGACTCGACTCGAGACTCAGGACTGATCGGCTTGGGACTCAGACCTGCGTGCGTTGGTCCTGGAAGTGGGTGAGAACGTTTTGAATAGTGATGGCCAAATGACGCAATAAAGCAGTATTGAACCACTTTGCCAATTGTATTGAACTTGGGTTCATTCATTCAAAGGTTCATTTCAGTGACATCTAGTAGTGTAATATAGTATATATTTAAATATAGGGTCCGTGTGTCCTCCCCCAGAAAAATTGGAATAAAAACGATGCCATTTCCTGCATTTTGGTGTATTTTAACAGGTTGTTAAACATTTGAATAAACTGGTTAAAAACAGGTCTCTCTTGACGAGGCTCAAGGCTAAACCTGTATAAATAAAGGTTGAATTGAAATTACTATGCCTGTGTATGAATGCACGTCCTTGACAGTCTTGTCAGGTGACCTACCCCCCCCCCCACACACACACACACACACAAACACACACACACACACACAGCCGACCTGAACTCTTCTCAGCTGAATTCAGTCCTGTGTTCTGCTCCAGTCTCACTGCCATCCATCCATTTATTTTAGATAAATTGTCTTTTCAACATTTTGATCTCTGTTATTTTGACTAATTAGTGCCGTTGTTTTAATACTTGATGTAATGCACATCAAACACTTCACTCGTTTTTTTTTTGTTTTTTTTTACTGTAAGCTTATTTATTATGTCTGAAATGTTATGCACTGTAATGTATGCAGGAGTTCCGACACAGCAGTTGTGCGCGCGTCCTGCAGAGCTGTGTGGAGACGCTGTGCGTAAAACAACGGTCGCAGGGCGCACAGCTGGAGGAGGATGAAGACGCTCCCCGCGGGACATGCAGTCCGTGTCTCTGCTGGCAGGAGTGTGGCGCGGACAGAACATCCACTCGTTGTACTTTTAATAAATAATCAAAATAAAAATGCGCAATGACTTTGGACTTTTAGGGGCGGAGTTGGCGAATCTGAGTGGTCAAAATTATAGAGTTCCAGGATCTTGTTCTGACGGGATCCGGCTCAAATGAACCACTGTCTGAATATAAAAAACAAGAGCTGTTCGTAACTGTAATACGTGTAGAACGGGGATGTGAACCGGGGCTTGAGCATCTTAAATACACTGAATCGCGCCAAATGATTGAAACTCCGCCTGTCAACTCGAAGCAGTCAGCTGACTCGGTCTGAATGAAGCAGTGAAGTGGTTCACACGTCATTGGTGACGTCACATGAAGCGAGCTCCGGCCCACTGCTTCAGCATAACTACCCTGTCGAGTTTGAAGCGTGCTTTGAAGCTTCGGTGTTAGAGGTAACATCACTAGTTAGAGGTAACATCACTAGTTTTGAAGTGGCTGATTTTTCATTGAAGAAAGAGTGTTGGAAGAAAAGAAACAAGCGGTTTGGCATAAAGTGGTTTGTGACTGGGCCCGAATGGCAGCTCAAGTTGAGGAAGATCAATCAACCTTTATTTAGAAGATGATGAGGATATGGATTTAAATGATTGGAGTCGAAGATGATGAGGATATGGATTTAAATGATTGGAGTCAAGTTGTTAGTGGAAGAAGAGGAAGAATCGGGCGATAAAATGATTGTTTGGTAGAGACACAGGTTAGTAAAAGGACTTTGGAAGAAAATAGTTCAGATGAAAGGACACCTGTGGTCCGCAAAAAGATTGTTAAAGAGGAAATTAAAATTATTCTGAAATTTAAAGAAGAAGACAATAACATACAACTGGGTCCAATTGCATTATCAAAATAACTCAAAAAGAAGATTAGAGATATTTCTTTTGCAAAAACACTTAGAGATGGGAGTATACTGGTCATTTGTAAAACTGAAGAACAGAAAAATAAAGCACTGAATATTGAAAGTATTTGTAGAAAAAATGTGAGAGGGAAAAGGATTTTAGGAGAGAAGAAAGTAACGAGGGGCGTGATAACAGGAATACCAGTAAGTGAAGATCTAGAAAAGCTTAAAAAGAGTATTCAGGGTGCAGAAGTGAATCACATAAAAAGATTGCTGAGAACAATAAATGGATAAAGAACTGAAAGCCTGTCTATAATGATTGAATTTCAAAATAATGTACTTCCAGAGAAGGTTAAGATTGGGTTCATGAGCTTTCCAGTTAGGCCTTATGTCCCTCCCCCACTCAGGTGTTTATAAGTGTCAAAGATATGGACACATTGCAGCTATGTGTAAGGGACGGCAAAGGTGTCCAAAATGTGGGGGTGATCACAGATATGAGGAGTGTGGTGACAATGCCCAAGATAAATGTTGTAATTGTGGGGGACAGCATAGAGTGACGTTTGGAGGATGTGAAATTAGGAAAAAGGCCATTAAAGTGGAGCAAATGAAAACAGTCAATAATATCAGCTATGCTGAAGCTGTGAAAAAAGTTCAAGAACAAACTGGAAAGAGAGAGATGAGTGTACAACAAAACCCAGCATCCCAGTTACCAAAAGAGAGACCTGAACCTACAATTACAGTGGAGAGGATCATGTTGTTCATTGCGTATGTGATTAACTGTGCAGACCAGGTAAAGTACAAAACAGAGAAAATTAAAATAATAGTTAAAGGAGCAGAGAAATTTTTTGGTATAAGACATTTCATGGGAGCATATTAACAAAGAACTGGGGGGAATCTACACTCTCAGCAGGATCCTGGAGGGTGCGTGGGAGTTTGCCCAACCAGTCTACATGTGCTTTGTGGACTTGGAGAAGGCGTTCGACCGCGTCCCTCGGGGGGCCCTGTGGGGGGTACTCTGGGAGTATGGGGTACCAGGCCCTTTGATACGGGCTGTTAGGTCCCTGTATGACCGGTGTCAGAGCCTGGTCCGCATCGCCGGCAGTAAGTCGGGCTTGTTCCCGGTGAGAGTTGGACTCCGCCAAGGTTGCCCTTTGTCACCGATTCTGTTCATAACTTTTATGGACAGAATTTCTAGGCGCAGCCAAGGTGTTGAGGGGATCCGTTTTGGTGGCCTCAGAATTGCGTCTCTGCTTTTTGCAGATGATGTGGTCTTATTGGCTTCATCAGATCGTGATCTACAGCTTTCGCTGGAGCGGTTCGCAGCCGAATGCGATGCGGCCGGGATGAAGATCAGTTCCTCCAAATCCGAGGCCATGGTCTTGAGCCGGAAAAGGGTAGAGTGCCCTCTCTGGGTCAGGGAGGAGGTCCTACCCCAAGTGGAGGAGTTCAAGTATCTTGGGGTCTTGTTCACGAATGAGGGAAAAATGGAGCGTGAGATCGATAGGCGGATAGGTGCAGCGTCTGCAGTGAAGCGGGCGCTGTACAGGTCTGTCGTGGTGAAGAGAGAGCTGAGTCAAAAGGCGAAGCTCTCAATTTACCGATCGATCTACGTTCCCACCCTCATCTATGGTCACGAGCTTTGGGTTGTGACCGAAAGAATGAGATCTTGGATACAAGCGGCCGAAATGAGTTTTCTCCGCAGGGTGTCTGGGCTCTCCCTTAGAGACAGGGTGAGAAGCTCGATCATCCGGGAGGGACTCGGAGTAGAGCCGCTGCTTCTCCACGTCGAGAGGAGCCAGTTGAGGTGGCTTGGGCATCTGTTTAGGATGCCTTCTGGACGCCTCCCTGGTGAGGTGTTCCGGACACGTCCCACCGGAAGGAGGCCCAGAGGAAGACCCAGGACACGCTGGAGGGACTATGTTTCTCGGCTGGCCTGGGAACGCCTCGGGATTCCCCCGGAAGAGCTGGCCCAAGTGGCTGGGGAGAGGGAAGTCTGGGCCTCCCTACTTAGGCTGCTACCCCCGCGACCCGACCCCGGATAAGCGGAAGAAAATGGATGGATGGAT
>NC_056508.1:9345069-9357307 GCF_014905685.2 Nematolebias whitei
TCATCTATGGTCACGAGCTTTGGGTTGTGACCGAAAGAATGAGATCTTGGATACAAGCGGCCGAAATGAGTTTTCTCCGCAGGGTGTCTGGGCTCTCCCTTAGAGACAGGGTGAGAAGCTTGATCATCCGGGAGGGACTCGGAGTAGAGCCGCTGCTTCTCCACATCGAGAGGAGCCAGTTGATGTGGCTTGGGCATCTGTTTAGGATGCCTTCTGGACGCCTCCCTGGTGAGGTGTTCCGGACACGTCCCACCGGAAGGAGGCCCAGGGGAAGACCCAGGACACGCTGGAGGGACTACGTCTCTCGGCTGGCCTGGGAACGCCTCGGGATTCCCCCGGAAGAGCTGGCCCAAGTGGCTGGGGAGAGGGAAGTCTGGGCCTCCCTACTTAGGCTGCTAACCCCGCGACCCGACCCCGGATAAGCGGAAGAAAATGGATGGATGGATGGATGGATGGATGGATGGGGGGAATCGGGAAGTCAGGGACATCAGGAGAGGGGGCACTCTGATTATTCTACAGTGGAATGCTTGTGTAAGGGTCCCACTGCCTGCAACCTGCCTTGCTGATGGCCGCTGATTACCAACACCTGGCGGCCATCAGCCTGATGAGCCTCTCCATCTACTTAAGGCTGCAGTCCGGTGTGACTCGATGCTGGAGCATATCACCTCTTATGGTAGAGTACTGTTGTGAGGCAAATGTCTTGGTGAAAAGAATTTGTTCACCTTTTGCACTTTTTTCCAGTTTCCTGGTTCCTCGTGCTTTTTGGATTCCCTCGTGACCTGATCTGGATCCCTTGGCCTGTCAGGTATTCCTCGTGCCTCTTTGCCTCCAGTTGCCAGCCTTCCTTGTTCCCCTTTTGGACCCTTGTTGGATTTCCCTCTGCTGCTCGCTCTCCTTGGACTGAAGGACCAGCTCTCCTCTTCGGGTTTGAACTGTAAGGACAAACGCTCATTTAACAAACCACTCTGGCTTTCCCCCGTTGGACAACTATTAACCTGTCGTCCCTCTTTCCAGGAGCCTCAGAGAAGCAGCCTGTGGATGTTATTAACTCACTGTACATAATAAACACTGTTCTTTTGTATTTCCCCTGTGTCTGCCTCGTTCTGGGTCTCATATCATCTGGGTTCCCCGCGCACTCCTAACAGAAATGCTCCAGCCACAACAGACCCAGAATGAGACCAAGAGCGAGCAGACCTCCCCCGTTCCCACGGAGGAGCGGATCGACAGGATGGACAAAGTAATTCATCAGGTGCTGACTCACCAGACCACGGTCCAGTCCAACCTTCAGGAGCTCGGAGGTATGATTTATTCCATTAAACGTCAGCTGCAAGCTTCTGCCTCCTCAGCTCCAGTCGTTCCGCCAGCCCCCGTGGCTCTTGGTCCCACTCCTCCTGTCCAACAAATTTTCATTAAACCTTCTGAGTTTTTCACCGGAGACCCTGACCAATGTGGCGGCTTCTTGCTCCAGCGCCGACTCGCCTTCGAGGGGGCTCCCTCCCAGTTCTCGTCGGACACGGCCAAAATCACCTTCTTCGTAAGCCAGCTCAAAGGTAACGCTCTCCGGTGGGCTCACTCGTTCCTCGAGTCATGATAACCCCCCTGCTTCCTATGCCCTTTTTCTTCGAGAGTTTCGCAGGATTTTTGACCATCCCCTGCAGGCTTCAAATGCTGCCAAGCGATTGTTGAACTTACGACAGGGCCGTCGTAATGCCTCGGAGTTCGCTCTGGAGTTTCGGATCCTTGCTGCCCAAACAGGATGGGACGAGCCCGCCCTCCAAGGTATTTTCCTTAATGCTCTGTCTGATTTTCTCAAAGACAAGCTGGCCACGCAAGATGAACCTGAGACTTTCGACAAACTGATAGACCTTGCCATCTCAATCGATGACCGTTTCCGGGAGAGACGTAGAGAGGCAAACTACAGTTCCCATCGACTTCTGGGTTTTCGACTCCTCCAGGTGAGCCCAAGCCTGCACCTCAGCACTACGTTTCCCATAATCCTTCCACTTCCGGGTTTACGACCCCTCGCTACGAGTCCGTTTCTTCAAAATAGTCCCCTGTGAACTACAACTCCCAGTCTTCCTTGCTTCCTGGTCACA
The DNA here is from genome assembly GCF_014905685.2 of Nematolebias whitei. Taxonomy (NCBI): domain Eukaryota; kingdom Metazoa; phylum Chordata; class Actinopteri; order Cyprinodontiformes; family Rivulidae; genus Nematolebias; species Nematolebias whitei. The sequence goes on from NC_056508.1 coordinate 9,347,166, forward strand.
GCCAATCATCTTCTCTTCCCTCACGGGATCGCTCCCCCGAGCCTATGCAGGTGGGGCGCGCACGGCTGACTCCTGCAGAGAGACAGCGGCGTGTATCTGCCCGTCTCTGCATTTATTGTGGTAATCCCGGTCATTTTCTGCCCCACTGTCCATTTCGGGGAAATGAGAACTTCCACCAGTAAAGCGGGAGTTACTGGTGGGAACGTCTGCGTTAACCTCCCCATTTAAATTATTACTTCCCATGGTCATTCAGACACAAAACCGTCGTTTTTCTTTCTCTGCTCTAATCGATTCAAGTGCTGAACAAAATTTGATTAGCTCCGATTTAGTTAAAGAATATTCTCTACCTACTCGCGAGATTCCGTCAATTTCTGTCGCCGGCTTAACCGGAAACACTTTGACCCGTATTAATTTAAAAACCACCGAGCTACATGTCATAATCTCTGGAAATCACCACGAGATGACTGATTTCTTTATTTTCAATTCTTGTACACCTCAAGTAATTCTAGGTTTCCCCTGGCTTCGTAACCATAACCCAGTTATTAACTGGGAGCGTGGCTGTATTGATAAATGGAGCGACAAGTGCCTCAGCAATTGTCTGCGCTCCGCTGTTAAAGAGTTTCCTCGAGACACGCCTCCTCTAGAGGAGATCGATCTTACCTCGGTTCCTGCAGAATACCGCGACCTGGCGGCCGTCTTTAGTAAACAACGCGCCTTGTCACTTCCGCCTCACCGTCCATATGACTGCGCCATTGACTTATTACCTGGCGCCCCCTTGCCGTCAAGTAGACTCTACAACCTTTATGGTCCTGAGAGAGAGTCTATGTCTGACTATATTAATGAATCTCTTGCCTCAGGCATCATTAGACCCTCGACCTCCCCTGTGGGAGCGGGTTTTTTCTTTGTTTCTAAAAAGGATAAATCACTCCGGCCATGTATAGATTATCGCGGTTTGAATAACATAACCATTAAAAATAAATATCCTCTTCCTCTTATTGATTCTCTTCAGGAACAGTTACAGTCTGCTTCCTGTTTTTCTAAACTTGATCTTCGAAACGCGTACCACCTTGTCCGTATTAAAGAGGGCGACGAGTGGAAGACCGCCTTTCGCACTCCTCTGGGCCACTTCGAATATTTAGTTATGCCCTTTGGGTTAACCAATGCCCCCGCTGTTTTTCAGGTGCTCGTTAATGACGTCCTGCACGACTTCATTGGTAATTTTGTGTTCGTTTATTTAGATGACATCCTTATTTATTCCCGCGACCCCGCTCAACACACGGCCCACGTTCGCACGGTTCTTCAGCGGCTGCTGGAGAACCAATTTTTCGTTAAAGCTGAGAAGTGCGAGTTTAACACCTCCACTGTCTCATTTCTAGGTTTTATTTTTGAGGGAGGTCGTTGCCGAACCGACCCTGAGAAGACCAGGGCAGTAGTCGACTGGCCGACCCCCGAGTCCAGGAAGCAGTTACAACGCTTCCTGGGTTTTGCAAATTTCTATAGGCGTTTTATTAAGAATTACAGTCGTGTCGCCGCCCCCCTGTCTCAGCTCACTTCAACCGCCCGAGCCTTTCACTGGACCCCAGAGGCTGAAGCCGCCTTCTCAAAGCTTAAAACCCTCTTTTCCTCGGCGCCCATCCTCTGCCATCCTGACCCCACGCACCAGTTCATCTTGGAGGTGGACGCCTCTGACACTGGGGTTGGGGCGGTCCTCTCCCAGCGATCTCCTCTGGACAACAAGGTCCATCCCTGCGCCTTCTTCTCTCGTCGTCTCTCTCAGGCAGAACGAAATTACGACGTGGGCAACCGCGAGGTTTTGGCGGTCAAACTCGCACTCGAGGAATGGCGGCACTGGCTGGAAGGCACTGAGACACCTTTTTTGATCTGGACAGATCACAAAAACTTAATCTACCTCCGGAACGCCAAACGTCTGACCCCCCGTCAGGCCCGTTGGTCGCTTTTCTTTAACCACTTCAACTTTGTTTTGACCTTTCGCCCGGGCTCCAAGAACATTAAGCCTGATGCCCTGTCCAGGCAGTTTGCTCCACCTGACTCGCCCGAGGTTTCTGACTCAATTATTCCGTCTTCCTGCATTGTTGGTTCTCTTTCTTGGCCCATCACCGCCACCGTTCAACAGGCCTTCCTCTCCGAACCTGATCCAGGTGGTGGTCCCCCCTTGTTCCCTGATTCAGAAACAGACTGTTCGGTCCCATCCGTCCAGCACCACTTTAGGCGTTGCCGTCGCATCTGGCGCCAGGCCAAAGCAGCCCTGCTTAGGACCGCAGCCCAGGCAAAACGGTTTGCTGACCGCCACCGTTCGGAGACGCCCGCCTACCAGGTCGGCTAGCAGGTTTGGCTGTCCACCAAGGACATTAAGCTGCGGGACACCCCTCGCAAACTGGCCCCCCGCTTCATTGGTCCCTTCCCCATCACCCGTATTATCATCCCCCCTGCGGTCCACCTCCAGCTCCCCAGGGCCATGCGCATCCATCCTACGTTCCACGTCTCGCAGGTGAAACCTGTCTCCCTCAGTCCCCTGTGTCCTCCATCTGACATCCCTCCGCCGCCTCGCCTGATCGACAACCACCCTGCGTTCTCCGTCCGTTCCATCTTGGACGTGAGACGCAGGGGTAGGGGCTTCCAATACCTGGTCGATTGGGAGGGGTACGGTCCTGAGGAGAGGTCATGGATTCCCAGGTCCTTTATCCTTGATCCTAGTTTAATTTCCAGGTTCTACAGAGACCACCCCGAGAAGCGCCTCAGGTCGCCAGGTGGCGATTCTTGAGGGGGGGGTACTGTAAGGGTCCCACTGCCTGCAGCCTGCCTTGCTGATGGCCGCTGATTACCAACATCTGGCGGCCATCAGCCTGATGAGCCTCTCCATCTACTTAAGGCTGCAGTCCGGTGTGACTCGACGCTGGAGCATATCACCTCTTATGGTAGAGTACTGTTGTGAGGCAAATGTCTTGGTGAAAAGAATTTGTTCACCTTTTGCTCTTTTTTTTCCAGTTTCCTGGTTCCTCGTGCTTTTTGGATTCCCTCGTGACCTGATCTGGATCCCTTGGCCTGTTAGGTATTCCTCGTGCCTCTTTGCCTCCAGTTGCCAGCCTTCCTCGTTCCCCTTTGGACCCTTGTTGGATTTCCCTCTGCTGCTAGCTCTCCTTGGACTGAAGGACCAGCTCTCCTCTTCGGGTTTGGACTGTAAGGACAAACGCTCATTTAACAAACCACTCTGGCTTTCCCCCGTTGGACAACTATTAACCTGTCGTCCCTCTTTCCAGGAGCCTCAGAGAAGCAGCCTGTGGATGTTATTAACTCACTGTACATAATAAACACTGTTCTTTTGTATTTCCCCTGTGTCTGCCTCGTTCTGGGTCTCATATCATCTGGGTTCCCCGCGCACTCCTAACAGCTTGAAGTTTAATCGCAAATGGACAAGAATTTAAAGGCTTCATTAAAAATCTTAACAAAAAAAACAGACATAATATGTATTCAGGAAACTTGGCTCAAACCAACTTTAGACTTTGTTATTAGAGGATATACTGATGTACGCAGAGATAGAAGTGAGACCCAGGGAGGGGGATGTGTAACATTTGTAAAAACAGGAATGCACGTTAGATTATTAGCAAAAGGAACTCATTTAGAATATATAGTTGTTGAAGTTTGGAACAGGAAGGAAAGCATCAAAGTAATAAATTTTTACAATCCTTGCAAAAGACTTTCACATGAATCAATGGAAGAACTCAATAGTTATTTAAATGGAAACATCTTTTGGTGTGGTGATTTTAATGCACATAACTCATTGTGGGGTACTAAGAATGATGGTAATGGAACAATTATTGAAGAATTAATGGAAAATAAAAATCTTGTCTGTTTAAACGATGGTAAGGGTACAAGAGTTGATATGAGAGCAGGTATGGAATCGGCAATTGACCTCACAATAATATCAAATTCAATAGCAGGAATAAGTACATGGAAGATAGTTAAAGATACAACAATAGGAAGCGACCACTATCCCATAATAACAGAAATAAAATTGGATATTGAAAAGTATAAGACAGGTGGTTTGCAGAAATGGTGTTTTGGTAGTGCTGATTGGGAAACATTTAGACGTATAAGTGATCAGGAATTGGGAAAAATTAATGTAAATATGGAAGTTGATCAGCTATATTTCTCTGTTTGTCATGCAATCATACAGGCTGCTGACAAATCTATAAAGAAGAAAGGAGGTAAGGGCTGTAAGAAGATTGTTCCATGGTGGACAAAGGAGTGTGATAAAGTAATCAAAAGTCGAAATAAAGTTTTTAAAATGTTAAAAAGGAATCACAGCTCCCAAAATCTTATTGAATACAAGAGATGTCAAGCCATTGTGAGAAGAACTATAAAAAGTGCAAAAAGGGATTATTGGAGGCATTTCTGTAATTCAGTAGGAAGAGAAACTGGGATTAATAAAGTATGGACAATGATAAGAAGAATGAATGGAATTAAAAGAGAATATGGTTATCCGGTATTAAACAATGGTCAAATTACAGCAGTAAAAGATGAAGAAAAGGCAGATCTGATGGCTAAAACCTTTACTAAAATACACAGTTCAGATACTATTACTTTGGAAGGGAAAAGGGGAAGAGAAATGACAATGATAGAGAATAGAGATATAGTGGTGTATGTAGAGGATGGAAATGATCTATTAAATGTTCCTTTTACAAAATCAGAACTAAATCGAGCCCTACATAAATTTAAGCTAACAACACCTGGGAAAGATCAGATTTGTTATTTAATGGTGAAACATCTTACAGAATCCTCTAAAGACATTTTATTGGAACTTTATAATAAAGTTTGGGAGAATGGAATATTACCACAGGGATGGAAATAAGCAGTGATAATACCAATACACAAGCCAGGCAAAGATGACACAAACCCAGAACATTACAGACCGATTGCATTAACGTCCAATATATGCAAAATAATGGAGAAAATGATTAATGACAGGTTGATATACTAAATAGAATCAAAAGGATATACAGTGGGGAGAACAAGTATTTGATACACTGTTGATTTTTCAGGTTTTCCCACTTGCAAAGCTTGTAGATGACTGTAATTTTTATCATAGGTACTCTTCAACTGTGAGTGATGGAATCTAAAACAAAAATCCAGAAAAATACAATGTATGATTTTTAAATAATTAATTTCCATTTTATTGTGTGAAATAAGTATTTGATACACCAGAAAAATGAAACTTAATATTTGGTATAGAAACCTTTGTTTGCAATTACAGAGATCAGACGGTTCCTGTAGTTCTTGACCAGGTTTGCACACACTGCAGCAGGGATTTTGGCCCACTCCTCCATACAGATCTCCTCCAGAGCCTTCAGGTTTCGGGGCTGTCGCTGGGCCACACGGACTTTAAGCTCCCTCCAAAGATTTTCTATGGGATTCAGGTCTGGAGACTGGCTAGGCCACTCCAGGACCTTAAGATGTTTCCTACGGAGCCACTCTTTAGTTCGTTATCATGCTGGAAGACCCAGCCACGACCCATCTTCAGTGCTCTTACTGAGGGAAGGAGGTTGTTGGCCAAAATCTCACGATACATGGCCCCATCCATCCTTCCCACAATATGGGGCAGTCGTCCTGTCCCCTTTGCAGAAAAGCATCCCCAAAGAATGATGTTTCCACCGCCATGCTTCACTGTTGGGATGGTGTTCTTGGGGTTGTACTCATCATTCTTCTTCCTCCAAACATGACGAGTGGAGTTTAAACCAAAAAGTTCTATTTTTGTCTCATCAGACCACATGACCTTCTCCCATTCCTCCTCTGGATCATTCAGATGGTCATTTGCAAACTTCAGACGGGCTTTGACATGCGTTGGCTTGAGGAAGGGCACCTTGTGTGCACTGCAGGATTTTAATCCTTGACGGCGTAGAGTGTTACTGATTGTTTTCTTTGAGACTGTGGTCCCAGCTCTATTCAGGTCATTGACCAGGTCCTGCCGTGTAGTTCTGGGCTCATTCCTCACCTTCCTCAAGATCAATGATGCTCCACGAGGTGAGATCTTGCATGGTGCCCCAGACCGAGGGAGATTTTCCGTTATTTTGTATTTCTTCCTTTTTCTAATAATTGCACCAACTGTTGTTGCCTTCTCACTAAGCTGCTTTCCTATTGTCCTGTAGCCCATCCCAGCCTTGTGCAGGTCTACAATTTTATCCCTGATGTCCTTACACAGCTCTCTGGTCTTGGGCATTGTGGAGATGCTGGAGTCTGATTGATTGAGTGTGTGGACAGGTGTCTTTTATACAGGTCACGAGTCCAAACAGGTGCAGTTAATACAGGTAATGGGTGGAGAACAGGAGGGCTTCTTAAAGAAGAACTAACATGTCTGTGAGAGCCAAAATTCTTACTGGTTGATAGATGATCAAATACTTATTTCACACAATAAAATGGAAATTAATTATTTAAAAATCATACATTGTATTTTTCTGGATTTTTGTTTTAGATTCCATCACTCACAGTTGAAGAGTACCTATGATAAAAATTACAGTCATCTACAAGCTTTGCAAGTGGAAAAACCTGAAAAATCAACAGTGTATCAAATACTTGTTCTCCCCACTGTATGTCACAATATCAAAGTGGTTTTAGGAGAAGTAGAAACACCATGGATTCAGTTTTAAGTTGGGAATTTGAAATCAGAAAGGCCCAAGTTAAAAAAGAGAGTATTGTAGCAGTGTTTTTTTTATATTGAAAAAGCATATATGATGTGGAAAGAAGGTTTATTAATAAAAATTAGAAATATAGGCATTACAGGACGGATGTACAGATGGATAAAAGATTTTCTTACCAAGAGACAAATACAAGTAAGGATGGGAAACCATTATTCTGAAAAATACATTGTCGAAAACGGAACTCCACAAGGGAGTATAATAAGTCCTTTATTGTTTACAATAATGATAAATGATGTGTTTCAAACTGTAGATACTGGGATGGGTTTTTCTCTTTTTGCTGATGACGGAGCAATGTGGAAGAGGGGAAGGAACTTGGAGTTTATTACTAGAAAGATGCAAGAAGCTATTTCTAAAGTTGAAAAATGGTCATACAAATGGGGATTTAGATTTTCGGTAGAAAAGACTAAGACAATGTTCTTTACAAGGAAAAAAAATTGGAGATGATATTAAACTAAAGTTATATAACCAAGAACTAGAAAAAGTGAAGCAGTTTAAATTTCTTGGGGTCTGGTTTGATGAGAGGATTACATGGAATATACACGTACATAAAGTTTTAGATAAATGCAAGAAGGTGTTAAATATCATGAGGTGTTTAACTGGAAGTGACTGGGGGGCAGATAGGAAAGCACTTAAGGCTATATACACAGGATTAATTCGATCAGTACTAGACTATGGAAGCCTTGTTTATAATTCAGCAGCAGATACAACTTTACAAAAATTAGACCGTATTCAATATCAAGCATTGAGACTGTACAGACGCAATGAGATCTACCCCAACAACATCACTATTGGTAGAAATGGGAGAAATACCACTCAAAATTAGGAGAACAACTGACTCCAATTTACTGGGCTAATCTGAGAGGTCATGGACAGGATCATCCAACACAAGAGACTGTTAAACCTTGCTGGGAAAAAGAAGTAAAATATATCAGAAGTTTTGGTTGGATTGTGAATCAGAAAACGACAGAACTCAAAATAGATCAAATCAATATAAGTCAAATAACTCCATTATCAGTAATACGACCTTGGATACTTCCAGATGCCATGGTAGATTTTACATTATTGAAAAAAAGAAATGAGAATAATGGGTTCATTTTAAATTCAAATACGGTACAGAACCATATTGATACATATTACAACTGTTCAAATGTACACAGATGCTTCAAAGAACTTGGTAAATAAAGTAGGTGTAGCCTTCATTGTTCCAGAGTTCAACATCAAAGTTAGAAAAAGAAGTAATGATGGACTTTCAGTGTACACAGGGGAAATGCTTGCAATATTATTAGCCATTCAGTGGGTTGAAGAAACAAGACCATTGAGATCAGTGATTTGTTCAGACTCCAGTTCATCATTAGTCAATTTACAATATAACAGAAAGCAGGCCAGATATTTTAATAGAAATTCAACAAACACTATACGGAATAAATATGATGGGTCTAATGATAACATTTTTCTCATGTATGTTTTTAAATCACTGAATAGTTCCGCCCCATCCTATCTCACTGATCTTCTGCAGCCATATGTCCCACCGCGCTCTCTGAGGTCACAGATGCTTCTCTCAGTCCCAGAAACCCGTCGTAAGCTCAGGGGTGACAGGGCTTTCTCTGTTGCAGGTCCACGACTGTGGAATGAGTTGCCACTGAGTGTCCGGCAGGCTCCCACACTCTCAGTCTTTAAGTCTTGCTTGAAGACCCACTTCTATTCGCTTGCCTTTAACACGGTGTGATTTGTTTTGGCCCGGTCTGTTCTCTACTCTGTTGGCCATTTTAGTTAGCTTCTGCTGCTATTTGTATCTGTATTTCTATTTTATGTTTTCCTGTCTGCTGTGCATGTTTGTGTTCTTTTGTACAGCACTTTGGTTGGCCTTGTTGCTGTTTTAAGTGCTATAAAAATAAATTGGTATGGTATGGTATGGTATTTTTTATGGATACCAGCTCATTATGGTGTTACAGGAAATGAAATGGCAGATAAAGCTGCAAAGGAAGCCACTAGAAATAAATCGGTGAATTTAGTAGTTAATGTTAGTAAAACAGAAATAAAACTTTTAATAAAACAGAAAATGAGGGATAAATGGCAAAAGATATGGGAGGAAGAAAAGAAAGGACGCTGGTTCTATAAAATCCAAAAGAAAACTGGAGAAATGAGAAGTACAGGGAGGACGAGGAGAGAAGAGACAATTATTTCTCGTCTCAGATTTGGGCATACTGGGTTAAACAGCACTCTTTTTATTTTAGGGAAACACTGCAGTGGTAAATGTGAGTACTGTGGAACAGATGAGACAATAGAACATGTAATGTTACACTGCAAAACGTATGAGGAAGAAAGACAACAGTTGATTAAAAATTTAAATAAAATTAAAGTAAAACTAGATTTAACTGATTTATTCAGAAATAACTCTAATAGTAAAATTTATCAGATAATCTTTCATTATCTTAAATTAACACAGTTATTTAAAAGGATTTAATCCTTGAGTGACATTTTTGGTCCACACTCCTTACCAGTCAGTGGCGGTAATGCACCATATTCGTTGTTTGCCAACCGCCAATAAACCTCGAAGAAGAAGATATTATCTGGTTTGTTAGCTAAATATTTTTAAATCAGCTGATCACAAGAGGGTCTTCAGCTCATCTGCATGTTTTCAAGTTCCACTTTGCACCGTGCTGCACAAAATCAGAAAGTACAAGAGCTACAGCCTACATCTCAGAATATATTAGGAAGGCTGATGTCTGCTTTGGCAAAAAAAAAAAAAAAAAAAAGTGTACAGGTCCTTCTCAAAAAAAATAGCATATTGTGATAAAGGTCATGATTTTCCATAATGTAATGATAAAAATGAAACTTTCATATATTTCAGATTCATTGCACACCAATTGAAATATTTCAGGTCTTTAATTGTTTTAATACTGATGATTATGGCATACAGCTCATGAAAACCCAAATTGCCTGTCCCAAAAATTAGCATATTTCATCCCACCAATGAAAGACAAGTGTTTTTAATACAAAAAACGCCAACCTTCAAATAATCATATTCAGTTATGCACTCAATACATGGTCGGGAATACTTTTGCATGAATGACTGCTTCAGTGCGGCGCGGCATGGAGGCAATCAGCCTGTGCCACTGCTGAGGTGTTATGGAGGCCCAGGATGCTTCGATAGCGGCCTTAAGCTCATCCAGAGTGTTGGGTCTTGCGTCTCTCAACTTTCTCTTCACAATATCCCACAGGTTCTCTATGGGGTTCAGGTCAGGAGAGTTGGCAGGCCAATTGAGCACAGTAATACCATGGTCAATAAACCATTTACCAGTGGTTTTGGCACTGTGAGCAGGTGCCAGGTCGTGCTGAAAAATGAAATCTTCATCTCCATAAAGTTTTCAGCAGATGGAAGCATGAAGTGCTCCAAAATCTCCTGATAGCTAGCTGCATTGACCCTGC
>NC_056508.1:9362307-9372471 GCF_014905685.2 Nematolebias whitei
GATCTACACTATATATATATATATATATACATATATACATATACATATATATACATTTCTTCCCAACTGAGCCACACATTTTGCATGGCTGTTCCTAAAGCTGGAAACACAACTGACCAAATAGCAATAAAAGTGCTTTATGCTAATGCAGAGCACACCTAATTAATAAAACAAATGCAGCTTGAACACATTTAGACAAAGAAAAGCATCCATATCTAATAACTCCTTCACTACAACCTCGACAAAAATTATCATGAGAAAAACAGAGCAAGATTCTGGAGGGGAACATCTACAGAAAGAATTAACCTTGGGCAGAATTAGACCCCCTGTTGGGAAAACGATCTGCAAGTAGTTCATGTGTAACCATAAAAAATGTTTTGGAGGCCTAAAGTCCAGAACTGCTTCCCACAGAGTCTGCAAAATGAGCTGAAGAGCAGAGTGGTGGCATGGAGGGCTGCCAAGCTGCAGACCTGCTCCAACATCCCAAAACAAGACAGAAACCAGGTCTGGGAGCAGCCTTAACACTCCAATGGCAGAAGGTGAGTCATTTTAGATGTTTTCTGTTAAAAAGCAGGAATTAACATATCTGTATTTTACTTTTCTTTATAAAGTAAAAAAAAAAAAAAGAACAAATGAGATAGTATAAAAATATAACCTTTAAAAAACATGTCAGACTTATTTAAAACAATTGTTTTAAAAGAGTTTTGGAATAATAAAGTTTTAATTATTTGCCATCTCTACCGTAAATGGTAAATAAAACGGTATAAAATACACCTCCTGCATGAAATGCAACCCCCCCACCCCCCAACACACACGCACGCACGCACACATACACGCGTCCTTAAGAGTAAAAGTTTTAAACTAAAATGCCCCACAATTTGTTAGCCCTTAGAATGTGTTTTCGTGATGGACTTCAGCTACTACCACACCAAATCTTAGCTCAGTATCTGTAAAAAGGTTTGAACTACTGTACAGCCATTTTTGTGTACACCAAGGTTGATTAGTTGAGGCAGCCATCTTGAATTGAGTCCGAATGTTTTTCATTTCTAGATGTTCATCCAATATTTTGTAAGAGTTCAGTGCAAATCTGTCCAATGGTTCATGAGATATTTAGCTAACAGAGTTGTGCCGACACTGCAACAAAACTGTACACAAAAAAAATCTTAGCTCTTTTGAAAGATTCACTAAATGTTTAAAAAATGAATCAGGTTTGGGTTTAAATCTTGGTAATGTTTTTAGAGGTGAAGCCCTAAAATGCTGGCAACATCAACAGCATGCGACGTGTTTTGGTACTACAGCACTTTGGTTGGCTTTGTAGCCGTTTTAAGTGCTTTATAAATAAAGTGGTATGGTATGGTATGGTTTTCACATCCCACTGCCTTTTCATGCAATCTGAACCCTGACAACTCTGCACCTCTTGTTTTTATAGGTCAAGGTCAAGGTTCTTTATTGTCGTTCGCGTCTCACGTGGTGGAACGAAATTGTGTACACAGGGTCCCAGTTACATCCAACAAGTTTTTACCTTAATAAGGAATAAAGTTGTCACGTTATACAGCACAATTGTCTGAGCAGGCAGCAGAAAAATAAACGTTGTGTACAAACAGTCCATCCATCCATCCATCCATCCATCCTCTTCCTCTGGTTCCAGAATCAGCAGCTTGAGCAGGGAGGCCCACACATCTTTCCACAGTCACCTCTTCTGGCGTTCTCTTCTAAGACATCCCCAAGCCAAGAGACAGTCTTTCCAGCATGTCCTGGATCTTTCCAGGGTGTCTCCTCCCAGCTGGACATGCCTGGAAAACCTCCCTAGGAAGAGGTTGGCTCCTCTGGATGTGGAGGAGCAGCGGCTCAACTCAAGTCTCTCCTGGTCCTGCTCTGTTCAGCCACAACCCAAAGTTTGTGACCATAAGTGAAGGAACGTAGACCAACCGGTAAACAGACAGCTTCGCCTTGCGGCTCCGCTCCCTCTTCACCAACAGTCTGCAGTATTGTGGAAGCTGCACGGATCTGTTGTTGACCTCCTGCTCCATTACAAAACTTGAACTCCTCCACTTGAGGCTGAACCTCACTCCCACCCTTTACTGAGGATCATGGCCTCAGATTTGGAGGTGCTGATCCTCATCCCAAAGATGAGGAGTACAGATTGTATTATTCTTATTTTAAGAACTTATTGTGGACAGACCTGGTAAGACTGTTAAAAACTGATGGCCTGGGTCTTTAATACTTTTCTTGATGTTAAAAGCCTAAATCAGATAAAAAATACAATTTACACCATTTTAAAAAAACACAAAATGAAAAACAACAAATATCTTGTCACAGCTACTATTGAAAATAAATTGCAGTCAGTTATACTGCTAATTATGTCCTTGACTAAAATTGCAATAATTAGGACAAAAATAATATTTGCTGGTCATCTGTGTTTCAGCAGAAACTACTTGTGCAGTACTGTGTATCAAATTGCCCTGTAATTTAAACTGCTTATCATGAATGTGACTTGTGTATTTGAGGCTGAATAATGGCACCTCTGCAGAGGAACCATCATTTGGTTTGCATGTGGTCTTTGAGGAAACCATGTGACCTAAGCCAAAACAAAGGCTCTGCCAAAATGTGTCGGTGCTGTTTGTACATTTCCATCCTCCACAACGGGAGTGGGGAATGGTAAACAAAGAGAAGCCGGGGTGCAGATGGGGGCGTCAAACAGGTCACTCACATTAGCAAATTTTTGCTGCACAAGAGTCCATTTTACCTGAGAGGTTAGTTTTATTGTTTCATTTAGTTCTAGTGGCCTCAAAAGCCTCCAGGAAACTTGTTGATCAGTCAGTCTGGATATTCTCATTGTTGCTTTTCTGATTATTCGAGCACAAATGCTGCCCCCTGGAAGAAAGAGGTACAACCTGCATTAGTTTAAACTTTTATTTGATTTTTTTTCTTCACTCTCACAAAGGTCAGCGTGGAAAACCAGAAACAAGAATCTCATGAATCCACTGTTGGTCCTGAATCTGAAATTTTCCTTTACAGCTTTTGACTGGTGTGTAAACAGTACTGGAAAAAAAAAAGTGACTGAAAACTCACCAACTTGATTCACAGAAAAATATAAAACTTGTCCACAACTCCAGCCTGCTCCATTTTTACTTACTTGATCCTAAAACACAAGTGACTAGAACAAAAACAACAACAACAAAGCAGTCCAAATAAAAGTTTTGCTGTTTAATACCTGGCAGGGTTTTACTGGTGTAATGAGATGAACAGAGACGTCCAGCAGAAGCTTTGCACACAAGCCATGGCATGATATCACTGTCCATGAGACAAAACTCCTTCCCAGTGCAGAATACAGTGGAAGCCTACAAACCCATTACAACAGCACCTGGGGTTGTCAAAATGGACGTCTGATAACACAGCAGCCGTCTCCTCCTGCAGAGTCAATATCCGGTGAACTCGGCTTCAGTTCTGAATCATTGGTGTGCCAGCGCATCCTGGTTTGACCTGAGCACAGTGACGAAATGTCAAGGCTAGTAATCTGTCGCAGACATCACTGCCTTCCCAACTGACTGGGCCTCGCCAGTCCCTTGAAAACTCGTAGCTTTCCTGCTCCAGTGAGATCAAAGCTGTAGTTTGTGGTGATGTAAGGCATCTCTCCACCAAAGCCCAGCTAAAACACAAGAAACACAGCCCAAAGTTAAAACAGGAACAAGTACCGATACATCAGCAATGTGTTTAATCTGCCATCGGACCTGCGCTGTGAAGATGCATGAAGGCAATGAAATGGCCCCCAGAAGGAGGCAGTTGACCTTCCTGAGGGTGGAGGGGTCCATGGGAGTCAGCAAGAAGTACAGGCCTCGTGCCGTGTCGATTCCTCGAAGAATACCTGGAGGATAGGTTAACACCCTGAAACTTCAGCTCTACAACTCTGGCTGCGGTACAAACATGACTGTCCAACCTCTTTGTCCTAATATTGTTTTACCAATTGTTCCAATTTAGTAGGAATAACATCAAATAAATGTGGACAACGTTAGATATACTTGATGTATCTCACGTTGTTCTGTTTTAAATGACTAATTAAAAATAATACAGAGAAAAGTCAGTAATAAACATGGCCTGATTATTGGGATTTCTTTTTTTAGGACAGGGATTCTGAGAAAGAGCTTTTTATCAAGAATCTTTATTGTCATTATGCGCTAGCACAAAGACATTTTGTTTGGTGCTCGCGACTAAATATATATTCACACATGCAGAAGGGTACAGAAATTAATTTACACAATTTGCCAAGCTTGACAAAGTAGCAGCAAGTTGTGTGGCAGTAGTGCATTCAGCAGCAATTAGATGCAGAGTTGATGTTGGTGTTACAAAGTGCAGCAGTCCCAGTCTTTAGGTGTGAGTGAGTGAGTATGGACGTGGGACATGTGAGTGGGGGTGATAGATTTCACAGCCTGAGAGAAGAAGCCATGTCTCTGTCAAATTTTATGAACATTTCTTGTTACCTGAAAGCACCTGGCAGTGTTAGAACAGGAGAAACAGAACGTGGTCTGTGAGAAATGTTGCTGCATGTTTAGATACGTTAGACTGACAAATGACACACTTGGCTTTAATTTAAAAACATGATTAAAAAAGGTGCCATATGATGAACTAGAAAATTAATACCATACCAAATGGCATGCAATTAGGACATGGTGCCGGTTGCGTTTATTCTGGTGTCTGTGCCATTAGTGTTACATTTTACTCAGAGCAGTGGTCATTATTCATCTTTAACATTAACATTTTGTGCTGTATTTATTTTAAACCTTAGTATCTGTATGGACTGACATATAGTATTTATTTTAACTTTTATTTGAGTCATGAGAACTCATTTTCAACAGAGACATGTTTAGGGAACAGATGGTGGGGGTTAAGGGCCTTACTCAGGGGCCCAGAGTGGGACAAATGAGGGTAGAGGCAGGTGTGGGTGTTTAACCTTTTCCACCCAAATTTTGATGTTGACGGTATCGAGAGTTGAACCTACAACTTTCCAAATCACAGGCCCATCTTCTCTAACCTCTGCGCCACCACTTCCCTAAAGCCTGCTGTTCTAACCACAGGCTGCTGAACATTGCTCAGGTCAGGTTCTTCACTCGTCCATGTTTTCATAGTGTGCTGTTATATTGTTGTTTAGTTTCTTCTGTTTGTTTGTTCTTCGTTGTCACGATCAGCACCTGAGGTGTGACCGATGGACAGAAAAAGTAAGGCTATGTTCGTACTGCAGGTCTTAATGCTCAAATCCAATTTTTTTGGGCTCAGATCAGATTTTTTTTTTTTACGTGGTCATTCACATCATCATTAAAATGTGACCTCCATCAGACTCCAGTAAATGGTAAATGGACTGTACTTATATGGCGCCTTTATATCTTACTGAGATACTCAAAGCATTTTACACTACAATCTGTGTCCTCATTTACCCATTCATACAGCACTCTACTAGATCTCTACAAAGCTAATTGAACAAATCATTCTAAAGAGACTAATCAGAGCTTTATCACATTCATACACCGATGGGACACACATCGAAGGCAACAAGGGGTTCCGTGTCTTGCCCAGGGACACTTTGGCATGTGACTGCTGGTGGATTCAATTAAATTCAAATTCAATTCAAAAACACTTTATTAATCCCAAAGGGAAATTATTTGTTGTTGTAACTCGTTATCCTCATTTCATTAAGAGATGTTATAGATGCTGATGGCTGTAGGCAGGAAGGATCTCTTGTAAAGGTCCATCCCACAGTGGATCCTAAGAAACTGGCTGCAGATGTCGTCAGATCCGTCCACCCAGACTCAGCTGGCCTCTCGGTTCCTCTGGGCTGTAGGACCGCCTGAATGCTGGGCAGAACTCCTCCCAGAGCAATGGTCACTCCTCCCAGCAGTCTGCCGAGCTCCTCGTTGCTGCGGACAGCCAACCGTAGGTGCCGAGGGACAATCCTGTCCTTCCACTGTCATGAGCCGTGTTTCCTGCTTCTCAGTGGTCAGGCACTCGAGTACAGCTGGCAGGTAGATGAGAATGCGTCCACAGAACATCCTTTCAAATCATTTGAGATTTGGGGCTGTAGTTGAGATATAATTTGAGCTTTTCAGATGTTAATCAGCTGCTGTTGGTTGTAGAAAACTGCCTTGTTGCCATGGTTACACATCATAACAAATGTCCAAAACTAAAAAAAAAGTTTCAGTAAAAATCCTTCCAGCTGCACAGCATCTGATACCAGAGGAAACAATCATCCAAAAAAATGTGATTTACATCCAGAAAAAGAGGAATTAAAGTTTCCAAAAGCAAAATCTCAGAATGAAAGTAACAGAGCTGCTCCAACATGCAGCCACCTTGAGCGGCGCAATTCTAGAACCCCCAACTCTTTGCAATGGAGGACGACTGCTCCAACCACTCAGCCACAGCCGCCCAGTGTGAACTGCTAACAGTTCTGATGCGACCGCATGTGCAGAAGATGTGATGTCACACAAGGCACGCTGCATTTCAGGAAGTAAATATGGATGCTACATGTTAGCATGTGTGATTCTGACATTATGTAATCAGAACAAATTAAATTATCATCTAATGTGCTTGTTTGTTCCAGTGTTTACATTTCATCTCGTCTTTTGACAGCTTCTCCAGAGCAGAATTGTATTTTTGGAACAGGAGCGACTGACTGAAAGTAGAAACAAACCCAAGTATTGATCCCACCACGTTAGTATCGATAAGTGTTGCTGTAGATTCTGGCATCCAGAACATGAGACTGAAGATGTGATGAAATACAAGAATTAAACTGCACGAGGTTCGTATCATTATTAATACTTGGATCGATCTGCTCACCCCTCCCTCACTGATGTAATCAGATGAAATGAGACATGGCAATTCAGACTGAGGTCACTTTGAAAAACATCAGATCTGATTCAGAACCACAAAGACCTGGGCCTGGACATGAAGCAGGGATTTATAAATGATTTGCTTCATTGTTGAAGTGAAAAAGCTTTCTGGTGCTAAAATGTTCAGAGTTAAAGTCAGGAGAAAACTATAAACCTGAACACTTGTAATACTTAGCTTTATTTGTTTATCATTAAACATTACATGAAGTCATTTTTCCAACTTTTTTTTTCCAAAGAAAGATGTTTGTTTTTGTTTGGATTATAGGGGGAAAAAAAAACAAAAAAACTTAATAGACAGCACATTTCCTTTTTGTGTTTAAATTCACTTTATCACAGTTTAGAGTTTGACACAAAAAGTTTATGGATCAATATTTTTGATGTTTCTTTTTAAATGCGTTTTTTATTATTAATAAATTAATTGAGCTGCTCCTTTTCCTTTTACTGGTAGAACGTCCTACTAGAAGTAGTGACAAATGATGAGGGAGGAGTTTAATATTTTTCCATTTTTCAATAAAAGGATCAACATTTACAAGTCCCTTAAAACAGGCAGACTGTCAAAGCAATAAAAACTACATTTACAATCAACATTTCTGTCTGGGCTCTGGAACAAGCCTGGCATGTTTGCATCAGCTGAGTGGTTTCCCTCACAGCTTGATCTGAGCGGAACCTCCAGCTGGTGTTTTAAACGGTGTTACAGGTAAGATACAAGTAAAGTGGTACAGACCTACTGTTTTCAAACACACAGGACAAGATTTAAAGAAAGAGCAAAGTAAACTAAAGTTGGCACACAAGGGAAGTCAGGCAGGACATACCAAAGCCCACGCATGGACAGATGGGTGTCTGGGACAGCAGGACTGGACCTCCTTTGCTTGTTACCTTCTCTGCCAGGCAGCAGAGTCCCACCAGACTGGCATTGGCAGCGTAGAACATGTGAGAGGGCGTCACGTCACAGTGGATCACGCCTAAAGCCACAGCTGTATTAGAAACCTGTGTTCAATAGAGCACAAGGCACATGACTCTCCCATCCACAAACCATTATACACCAATCTATAGCAATGGCCTGGACAAGCAAAGACCTTGTATAACCTTTGACAATGATTTGGGACCTTGACCTTGGAGCTGGGGGATAAGTGTACAGGACACCGTCTAGTGATGATGCACAAGTGTATGGAATTTTGTTAAATTATCTGGAGCAGATCAGAAGTTATGGGTGGAACAGAGGAAGTTTACACACGCACCAATGGAGGCTATATTATAATATGTTTGCCTTTCAACAGGAATATATTCACTGTAAAAAACTATTGTAGTTTTCAGAAAATGTTCAGAAAAAGATATGAAGTCAACATTTCTGCAAAACAAGCAGTGAATACACAACTTAAAAATGTTGTCGTGATAAACAAATCAATTGCATGATAAATGAAAATGATCAACCTCATTTTCATTTTATCGGCTTCATCATTTCTTCGTCTTTCTCTTTCTGAAGACAATGGATGACAAAAGGATAAACTCCGGTGCTCTTCACTGCAACCTCCCTTTTTCTTTTCTCTTTAAAATCCGTTTTAACCGTCCAAAATGGTGTTTTTGGATGATTAAAAGCTGAGAAGCTAAGCTACGAGCTAAGCTAACAGTCCGACCTCAGAAAAAAACCTCCATCTTGTCAAAGCTCCAAAAGTCACGGTTGAAACCTGTACCTTCATGTAAAAAGTTGTATTTCTCTGCAAAAAGAAGCTGAGAACTTGTTAACTGTTTTTTTTTTAACGAAAAGCTTTGTGTGAAAAATGCTATGCTAAAGAGCTCATACCACACAGAGCGTCCGCCATTTTGAGAACCAAAAAAAAGGAACGAGATGTCCATGTCATGTCAAGGGGCCTCCCTCCCATTTTTCTTAGAGAGACAAGCTGCTCACACCCTCACTATCTATCCTTCGGTTCAAACAGTCTTATACTGCCATCTTGTGGTCAAAAAGGTACTACACACAAAATTAACCAAAATTTATTCTTAAATTTGACAATAATTACTAATTAAGTCAAATTTCAAACAACATTATCATTTATCGCACTAATTTCTGAGACAATCGCCCAGCAAAATCTGTTATACAGGCCTAGTGGAGATTATCAGTAAAGTTGTTTGGCTCATCGCCATCAACACCACAATCTTTTGTGAAATCTACTAAAAACTAGAATAACTGAGCCTGTGTTTATCATCTACCTGGTATGGGGTGAGGCTGTGTAGAGGTTGGACTGGTCCCGGGTCAGGAGACTGAAGCTGACTCAGGTAGGCCAGCAAAGACAACTCTCGTTGTTCATTGCTGCGCTGGTGCTTCCTGTTTAATACATTCACATATAAAGATCAGTGTGGAAGAACGAACACACGCCAGCCTGAGTCTTCACACCATCTACGGTTAACTCACGCGGTCCCTTGACGAGCTACACCCTCAAACTCTGACTGTACAATGAGGTGAGAGAAGGTTCTCGGGGGGCAGTGGCTCTCTATGAACTCATCTAGAGCAGTCTGAGCAGGCGGGTGTGTCTGATAGCCGTGTGTCGTCCTCAGGAGCTCTGGAGTGAAGGCGGGACACTGGATGATGCCACTGTGACCAAGCTGGACCACATGTGTGACAGGGAGGAAGCGGATTATGTCCACCAACAGCTGGAATCCAAATCCTGCGGACACCAAGAACACATGCATTTCAGTGAAATATGAACGTCTTCGTATCGTTTCGCTGTTGTCACAGTGCGGAGATGCAGCTGACCTTTGACCCAGCCCATTGTGTTGATGATAATGGGGATCTCTCTGCTCTGAGACCGTTGACGCCACAAAGACTTCAGAGACTCCAGGTAGCGGTCCAAGTCTGGCTCGCATGATGACTGACCGTAGTAGATCATGTGCTCTGGAGTGTGCTGGTGTGTGAACGGAGGACCTGAAAAAGCAGCTCGGTGTGAAGAGACGGCACAGGACGGGGCATTTCATACGTGTTTAAAACGGATGCAGAGCAGAGAAGCTGATACCACTCCTGTAGTCAACGCTCACACCTCGCCCTGATAGATTCAGATGGTATGAAGATGTGACACGTTAACGTGCAGAGATTTAAAAGTTCAAGTGTTTTTGTAATGAAAAAAAACCTATCAGTTAACACAAAGTTTGTTTTCTCAGTCATCCAGGTATATAACAACAAAAAAGGTTGAATCATGTCATCTGGACTTCGTTTTTTTTGTTAAAAAGAAACGTTTCGCCCCTCATCCAAGAGGCTTCGTCAGTCTGAGGCCTAGCCATCTGGTATTACCCA
>NC_056508.1:9372871-9385915 GCF_014905685.2 Nematolebias whitei
CTTTGTGTTTTTGAAACCATTAGTGAAAAGGCCAGACTTCAGGGGTATCTGAGGCAGGCTTGAAACACAAGAGTCAGGGTGGCTTCTGGGTAATACCAGATGGCTAGGCCTCAGACTGACGAAGCCTCTTGGATGAGGGGCGAAACGTTTCTTTTTAACAAAAAAAACGAAGTCCAGATGACATGATTCAACCTTTTTTGCTATCAGTTAACAGTTTCCGTTCTAAAAACTACTGTTTACCTGTGAGTTTAACAACATATAGTATCTTTCAGTATTTAGGGGGAGAGATGGTGCAAAGATAGTGCAGCCGACCTGGGAGCAGAAAGTTGCAGGTTCAAGCCCCAGCCATTCCCACATGTCATGGTGTCTGGTGCAAGACACCCAATCCCTAACTGCTCCCCGGGCACTTACATTGCTGCCCACTGCTCCACCTGGGTGTATGTCTCAGGTGTGATGGGTTAAATACAGAGAACTAATTTCATCATCGTATGGGAACATACAATGATGACATTAACACATAGCACTTTTTATTTATCTTTATAAATCTAAACTCTACATTACTTTCTATTTGAAACTAATGAGTACGTTGAGTCTGGATGAAATCAGTTGCTTTTCTCAAACACTTTAAGACGTAAACCAGACAGGTTCAGACTAGTTTACAATGTGTATTTTGCTTTGGAGAAGCCAAACATTTTAATGTAACTTTTTAAATAGTACTCCTTGGTAGTAATACTGTAATATTATACCTCCATATGCAGGAAGAGGGCCACCTGCATCATGAAGGACCCCACTCACCCAGCACACACCCTTTTTGCCCCGCTCCTGTCAGGAAGGAGGTTGAGGAGCATTAAGTGTAAAACCACTAGACTGAGGAACAGCTTCTACCCTGAAGCTGTTAAGACTCATGATTCTCTAATCATTTTAATCACTGTGAAACATCACATCATGTTGCTGCTGATCTGTTTCATGTTGCTGTGTTCATTCGTACTCATCTGTTCACAAAGACTCATGTTTGTGCTGCTGTTCAGCGTATTGTTTTTGTGCTACTAGTGCTTAGCGTATTTTAGTTAACGTTTTTCTTAGAGCTTATTACTGTTTTTCTTTTACATTTTATACTTTTGTTGGATGTAACTGGGACCCTGTGTACACAGTTTTGTTCCACCACATGTACCACATGTGGTGCGAATGACAATAAAGAACCTTGAACCATTGAATATTAATAGTAATATTGATAATATAGTATCAGTATTTTATCAGGCTTTCTGAGGGTTCTTCGAACTTTGGCTGCTTTTTTACTCACTTTCAGTCTGATCTGTCCATCTGACTGTTTTCAGAGGAAAAGGTATTTAGCCCAAATAGCTAATCAGAATTGGGCCAGCATGTAAATTACAACTTGGCAAAAAATATAGTGATAATTTCCAGGCACATCAAAATGTCGCAGGAAGAATATCAATGTATCCAAAGTCCTAATAACTAAAAGCCGGTGTTACAGTTCACCGTGTTTTGTGTCATCTGGTGGAATAAGTTGTTGCTATTGAATATTGTTGGAAAACAGGAAGATGTTGCACTGCTGCTCTCACCAATGCTGTAATGTTTACTTAGCAGGAAATTATCAGTCAGGGTCTTTTGGATTGTTTCATTTCAACAGGAGCTGCTGAGTGCAGGTCAGAAGTCCCACACCATCATTATCCACTAAAATTAAAATACTCAACTTACAATTTTTTTTTTACCAAGTTAATTAGTTTGTTAATTTGGTACAGAGATTAAAGAGTGTTAAAGACGGGAGCTGGCTGCTGGCCACCGGATCCGGAAACCCCTTCCAGCCCAGTCTTTACCCCCGGCTCGAACCTCCCTCAGAAGTGGCAACTTATACTAATCAATAAATCAAGGAAACGTCAATTAAGTTTTATCAATTATATTAAGAAAAGGCAGGAAAAGATTACAATTTACAGCGCTGGACTCTTCAGTCTGTGACGCGTTCACAGAGCCGGAAGAAGAGCCCCGATGTCCCGTGTCATTACTAATTTATAGGGTCCTAACACTCCTCCTTCGCAGAAGGGGAGCTCAACCTGTCAGTGTATGAGGGGGCGTGACTAAGTGTGATCTCAATGGATCTTATGTGTTTATGACGTGTTAGGAAATATGAGACGGTGCTCCAAAAGCCTTTCTGCGTGATGTGGCGAGCAGATTAAACTATTCCTTGACAGATATTGAATCCCAGAGAGACTCTTTTTAGAGTGGCTGGCCCAGTTTAACCCAGTCAGAACCGGGCCATAATTTCATTATAATCCCGTCTCTGAGCAGATCAAAACCATAGGACCAGTCTAGATAAGAAATATTCAACAAGAGAATAAAATTATAATGCATGTTGATTTTTTTATAGGGAACCACGATTAGTTGTAACAATAGACTTTTTTTGAGAAATATTTATTTTAGATGTAAAAACGATACAGTAAAAATATTGCAGGCTGTTTAGGTACCGATTATTCCCCCCCATCCCCGCCAAGCTGCTGTAGCTAAAAAACGTTACCCAAGGAAGCTAACGAATAATACGACGCACGTTACACGGCAACACTGGCCCGTTACTTTTATAGACTGAAGAAGAGGTTACAGGGAGATTTTAGCCATTCTGAAGTGGGGTTCTGTGAAAACATTAACATGATTTAATATCTTACCTGTTGTAGATGGCTCTTTGAATGAGCTCCGTTTAGAGAAACAGACTGATGAGCTAACAGCTAATTAAAGTCCAGTCAGGAACCAAGTGGGTTGCAGTCATCTTAAAATAATGCCAGTCTCAAAATTCACAGTGAGGATGCTATTTATTACATTGCTATCAGTTTTATAATACACACCTTATTGTGGAAGAAATATTATTAAGTTCATGACAAAAATGATTCAGGCTGAAGCAGAACTGCTGTGGATATTTGTGTTTGCAAACAACTATAAACTAAATAACTGTTGTACACAGAAGTGTGTACCACACATTATGGTGAACTGCTATGAACTTTTGGAGACTGGAGCTGTTTTTAGTCTGTAGAAATCCACTTTGATCTTGGATGTGTTCAGACTAGATGTTAGCACACCAAATCCTGCTGAACTAAACCCTTTCTACACACTCAGGGCTTTCAAAGAGCCATCTGCAGCAGGTGAACTACACTACATTGCCAAAAGTATTTTTTCCACCTGCCTTGACTCACATATGAGATTAAGTGACATCTTATTCCTAATCTATAGGGTTCAATATAATGTTGGTCCACCCTTTGCAGTTAGAACAGCTTCAACTCTTCTAGGAAGGCAGTCCACAAGGTTTAGAAATGTGTTTATGGGGATTTTTGACCATTTTTCCAGAAGCGCATTTGTGAGGTCACATACAGATGTTGGACGAGAAGGTCTGGCTCTCAGTCTCCGCTCTAATTCATCCTAAAGGTGTTCTGTCGGGTTGAGTTCAGAACTCTGTGCAGGCCAGTCAAGTTCATCCACACCAGACTCTGCCATCCATGTCTTTATGGACCTTGCTTTGTGCACTGGTGCACAGTCATGTTAGAAGAGGAAGGGGCCAGCTCCAAACTGTTCCCACAAAGTTGGGAGCATGGAATTGTCCAAAATGTCTTGGTATGCTGAAGCGGTCAGAGTTCCATTCACTGGAACTAAGGGGCCAAGCCCAGCTCCTGAAAAACAACCCCACACCTTAATCCCCCCCCCCCCCTACCAAACTTCACACTTGGCACAATGCAGTAAGACAAGTACCGTTCTCCTGGCAACTGCCAAACCCAGACTCGTCCATCAGATTGCCAGATGAAGAAACCCGATTTGTCACTCCAGAGAACGTGCCTCCACTGCTCTAGAGTCCAGTGGTGGCATGCTTTACAATACTGCATCTGACGCTTTGTATTGCACTTGGTGATGTATGGCTTGGATGTAGCTGCTTGACCATGGAAACCCATTCCATGAAGCTCTCTGTGCACTGTTCTTGAGCTAATCTGAAGGCCAAATGAAGTTTTGAGGTCTGTAGTGATTGACTCTGCAGAAAGTTGGAGACCTCTTCGCACTATGCGCTTCAGCATCTGCTGACCCCGCTCCGTCAGTTTATGTGGCCTACCACTTGGTGGCTGAGTTGATGTCATTCCCAGACACTTCCATTTTCTTATAATACAGCTGACAGTTGACTGTGGAATATTTAGGAGCGAGGAAATTTCACAACTGGATTTGTTGCATAGATGGCATCCTATCAGTTCCACGCTGGAATTCACTGAGCTCCCGAGAGCGACCCATTCTTTCACAAATGTTTGTAAAAACAGTCTGCATGCCTAGGTGCTTCATTTTATACGCCTGTGGCCATGGAAGTGAAAACATTACGCCGAACAGCAGCACGAACATGAGTCTTTGTGAGCAGATGAGCACGAATGAGCACTGTTACATGAAACAGATCAGCAGCAACATGAAACAGATCAGCAGCAACATGATGTGATTTTTCGCAGTGACTATCCTGATTAGAGATTCATGAGTCTAACAGCTTCAGGGCAGAAGCTGTTCCTCAGTCTAGTGGTTCTACACTTAATGCTCTTTAACGTCCTTCCTGCGGGGAGCGGGGCTCAAATATAATATTTGTGACATTTCAGAGCATATTGACGTTAACGATAAATTTTGTGATATAACAACAAAAAAAATAAATTATTTGACAAAATTAACATGCTGCTTTGCAGTATTATTTAAAAACTAAAAAAAAAACAAGGGTGAATTTTACTGAAATTACTTTATTTAGTATTCAGTCTCAAAGTATAAAAATAAAAATGATCTGTTATTTAGATTGAAAAAGTCTGCACAAAATATAGAACAAAATCTACCCCAAAAACTCAAGTGCAGGTGAAATTTCTCAAAATAACTAAAAAAAAATTAAGCTTAAGATCTGTTGAGCAAAAATGTAACATAAAACAAAAAATATGTTGCCTTTAAGGTTGTTTTCACACCTGATAGTCCGGTAGACTCGGTTCGGTTGGGGACCAATATTCATAACATTTTGTTTACATTTGAGCTGGTGCATTTGCATTCACACTGCACTGTGCAGTCGAGCCAATCTGTTCGAACCAACCTGTTCCCCCACTCGCCTGTGGTGACGCTGCACCAAGAAGTACTGAAAGAAACTATACCATACCATTTTATTTATAGAGCACTTAAAACAGCTACAAGGCCGACCAAAGTGCTGTACAGACAGAACAACAGACAACACACAAAGCAATATACAGGTCCTTCTCAAAAAATTAGCATATTGTGATAAAGGTCATTATTTTCCATAATGTAATGATAAAAATGAAACTTTCATATATTTCAGATTCATTGCACACCAACTGAAATATTTCAGGTCTTTGTTTTAATACTGATGATTATGGCATACAGCTCATGAAAACCCTAAATGCCTGTCCCAAAAAATTAGCATATCATGAAAAGGTTCTCTAAACAAGCTATTAACCTAACCATCTGAATCCACGACGTAACTCTAAACACCTGCAAAAGATTCCTGAGGCTTTTAAAAACTCCCAGCCTTGTACATTACTCAAAACCGCAATCATGGGTAAGACTGCCGACCTGACTGCTGTCCAGAAGGCCATCATTGACACCCTCAAGCAAGAGGGTAAGACACAGAAAGAAATTGCTGAACGAATAGGCTGTTCCCAGACTGCTGTATCAAGGCACCTCAGTGGGAAGTCTGTGGGAAGGGAAAAGTGTGGCAGAAAACGCTGCACAACGAGAAGAGGTGACCGGACCCTGATATATGAATGATTATTTTGATGCTTTTATGTCAATTAATACTTATACTCACTTCTGATGTAGATTATCTGCCCAAAGTCAGGCCTGTGCTGCAGATGTGTTTTGGAGTAATTAAAGTCCTCTGGGGGATGCTCTAACCAGAAGACCTGGCCCATCTTAAGGTTACGGTGACCCAGAGTTTGAAGGACATGTTTTTATGAAGCCATGGCTCTGTTGCACAGACTGCTTTGATGATGGAAAAACATGTTTTAATTAAACCTGTCCTCCTGACAACCATCAAACTTGTTTTTCACTGCTCTCACGCGATCCGGTCAGGGAGAGGTATAAAGGAGGTGTGACAGGCAAGGGAATTTTGGAAGTTTGCTGTGGACTAACGCGTGAGTGCCCAGCGCAATTTTGATGCGATTCTTCTTTACCCGGGTCGAAAACGACTTCCCGGCCAGTGTCACGGTGAGAGGCTCTTTCATATCAATTTGTGTGTGTAAAGAGTGTACAAGTGTACATGTTTGCTTGGCAGTTTTTTCTGTGGCAGATTAATAAATGACACTATTATTTCTAGCAGAAAAACAGTCTCTGATGATTTATTTCCTTTCGTGTGAATCATTGGGTGCCGATCGTTCACGACCCCTGTTAATTTCATAATACATTTTTGGCGACGAGGATGGGATGTTAATAATTAAATAAATAATTCTGAACGGCTGCACCACATTCAAACGAAGGGAAAAACGTGTTGAGAAAAATGTTGATGCGAGTTGCATCTGGACAAAGAGTCCGTTGAAGTTGTGCTGGGTTGGGAGAGTTATCCAACCTTGGCTTTGTATTTAAGAGGTGGAGGGGGACGCCCCGAGCCTTTGTGTGAGAGTTTAAAAACAGAGAAAAAAATGATTCAGACGCCTGAGGAGGCGTGAGCTGAACGGAGGAACAGTTGATCCAGACGCCTGAGGAGGTGTGAGCTGAACGGAGGGAAAAGTTGATCCAGACGCCTGAGGAGGCGTGAGGGGAACAGAGAAAAGGTTGTACCGGGATGGGAAGAAGTCCCATCCCAGTTGTTTTTGTTGTTTTTGAAGAGGTGGGAAGAAGCCCATCTTAGTTGTTAGAACAATTTTTCTGAAAGCAGATAGTCCGGGTGATGTTTTGACCACTTTTGCAGGCAATAGAAGTTAGAAAAGATGGCACCAGTGACAGGACTTCAGCATAAAGTCAGAAAATGCAATTACAGGCTCAACGGAGCAAACAAGAATGTGAGGACCGCCTGCTTGTTGAATGGACGGCACATTCAGTCGCTCGTTCAGTTTGGGAGAATAAGCAGGGTAGCTAAGGGGGCGGTGGAGCAGGTGTCCCGGTTGCGAGGAAAATTCAAGAGAAAGAAAGCGACTGCAAGGAAAAAGTGTGTGGAGGAAGTTCAGGAGAAAGATAAACAGTGGTTACAACAGAAACAGTTGTTATCTGATGCGCAGGCAGAGTGCATGCTGCAGAAACAGCATGTGCAGCTGCTGACGGCACAGCTAGACCGCATGATTAAAGTAGCTGAGGGCGCGGTCGGTCAGATATGCAGGCTTAAAAGGAGGAAGAAAGAGCGTGATGTTTCGCCGGAGCGAGTCGGAGCTTATGTTGCAAGGTTGGATGACGGATGGAATCCGTCGAGTTTGGACGGTAACATCTCGGGAGACAAAGAGGTTGTTTACTTGTCTAAAATATCACAACCCACAGATGCTCGAGTATCTAGGCTGCTGGATAAAGGTGGGGGTCAGGTAATGAATTCAGCGCATCGAGTCAGAGCTTTGCAAGACTCGAGACCGTTGTTTGAAGTTTGTGTAGAGACAGCCAGACAGATAGCATCGGATTGGTCTGATTTACAGGGTCATTGGGTGACCCTAGGGGAGTGCGAGCAGAGATTGGTTAGGCTGTGTTTGAGGAATGCACTTGCTGTGCGTTGGGTTGTAGATTATCATCTACATGTTTTTCCAAGGACTGATGTTCAAAGCAGAGTGTTGGAACTCGGAGATTGGAACACAGAGCTGAAAACTGTGAAAAAAACATTTAGTCAATCCATGGGTCGAGGGCCGAGAAGGGACGGCCGGAAAAACATGCAGGAACCTACCCGTTCTGCTTTCTGGAGGGCATTAATACAGGCAGGAGTGCATGCAGCTGAGATGGATGATGTGTCAGCAGAAGAGCTGAGGGCTGGAAGCCATTATTTGGATTAAAGGGGCAAAAGTAGGGTCCAAAAGTTGACATCAACCCTCTGAAAAGCAGATATTGTCAACATTGAACATCAAAGGTCCAGAATTAGAGAGCCCAGATTTTGACGTTAAATTAAAAAGCCCCAAAACTTGAAGGTGATATTGATTTTAAAATGCCAAAGGTCAAAGGAGAAATTAAGACATCTGATGTTGCCATTAAAGGCCCAAGCATTGACATTTTGGGCCACTAAGGATGAATTAAAATGCCTAAAGTCAAGATGGTTTAAGGGGAAAAGGGTGGATTTGAAATGTCTAGAAATAAATATGTTGTTTGGATGTGTTAAGCTGGTTGCTTTGAAGTAAGTGCAACATATGTTGTTTATAAATGGTTTACCTGCAGCTATAGTTTTGACAGCATCTAAAAACAACTTGAAGTATCCAAAAATATCTGAGATAAAAATAATTTCACCATCTTGTTTTGCAGATGTTTCACATTTAAAGTGAAAGTTCAGCTCTTTTCAAGAGGGGTTCTGTGGAAAAAGTTAACACCTCAGTTTTAAAAACTGACGAGTTAAACATTCTGAGTGGGGCCAAGACTAGAAGAAGGATTTCTTTTTAATAAATAAAAGTTAATTGTTGACACTTTTTGCATGAAGTGGTTATGTATGAAGAATTGTTTGATTAGTTGTAAGAACAAGACAGATGATGAAACTGCAAATACAACGATGTGAAGCATGCAGCATTAGAAGAGAGGGTCACAATAGTAAATGCAGGGACAAATAGGGGAAAAGGGGCCATATCAGATCTGGCAAACGGATTTCATTGGCCCTTTGCCATGTCACAGGGGTGTAGATATGTATGTACGGCTGTAGATACATATTCAGGTGTGTTGGTGACTCATCCTTGTAAATATGCAAATCAGACATCTACTTTAAAATGTCTTAGTATGATGAAATAATTTTATGAGGATCCCCTTCAGATACAAACAGATAATGGGACCCATTTTACTGGAAAACAGGTGAAAGACTGGTCAGCTGAAAAACATGTTGAATGGATTTATCATATTTCCTTATCACCCACAAAGCTGCTGGGCTGATTAAGAGAATGAATGAACTGTTAAAAAAAAAAAAAAGAAATGCTGAGAAAATGAAAAACATGATTTGACAAACTGAAAAGTAAATTTGTTGCAGGCTGTGTTTCAATTGAATAACAGACCCATTGTACCAGGCACCACTCCTTTAGATTGAATGATACTCCAGAGCTGCCTTTCAAAGGAAGAAAAAAAAAGAACCAATTAGAAAATTGACGACAGAGCAGAGCTGCCTGTCCAGCAACTCCTGGATCTGCTGGACTAGTTCTGAGGACTATAGAGCCAGTGATATGGATTTCAGGTCAAATTCAAGTTATATGAAGCTCTCGACCTTGACCTCTCTAAGTGGCTTTAAGAATCTGTTGGACTCCTGGCAGGGACCAATGCAGACATGTTCCTGTTTTTAGTTTTATACATTTGTCTCGGAATCTAGTAGTTTTTTTGGTTTTGTTACCTTTTTCCTTTTAGCCATCCTATTTGTAAAAAAAAACAAAAAAAAAAACCTGTAGTATGAGTTTTTTATAACTGCTTATTGTTGTTTCTGTTGTCCATTGTTGTCATATTTCTTTGTTGAAATCAGGTCTCTCTTGTAAATGAGTCCTCGAGGCTCAATGGGATTTACCTGTATAAATAAAGGTTGATTGATTGATTATAAAATTGGTCTGGGTCTGCAATATCCCAGAGGCAGGAGAAGAAAAAATGGGTAAATGTACCAATTCATAAGTGTTATTAAAGAGAAAACTAATTCTTCTCTCTTTTTGTTGAAAGCAGTTTTCTTGTCTCTACAGCTTGATGTTTCCTTGGTTTTTGCTAAATGAACACCCGGGACCGTCCAGAGGACAACATGAGAAGCTGGTGACAAGGTGCCAGTCAGATGGGAGTGCAGGCTGTTTGGGCATCACGTGCCTTGCTGCAGATGGACAACGCCTCATCAGCAAAACCAGGACGTGTCTTGGAGGAGGATCAGGTGTTCACTTTGGTTGAAAAAAAAAAATGCAAGCAAGATCAGAGTGCAAAGTAACTTCACATGTACAAAAAGGCTGCCTGATAGGGCACAACTGACTGTCCTATGTCAAGTGTCGGACATGCTACCACAGGAAAACCATCCCAGTGGTACCTAAAGGATGTCAGATTAAAATTGTGTGGAAACCCCACTGTGTAACATGTATAAGAACCGTACATGCTAAACCAGATGAAAGAGATTACTGCCAATTAAGGAGAAGGAGGAGACGTGCTTCGTTGGCAGTTACCCAAGTTGGAGTCTGGATGCCATCAGTTGTCATGACTCAAGAAGAAACGGTCAAAATACTGATAAAAGAAATAAACTTGCAGTCGAAGATGTGGAGGAGCACAGAAGAAGTGCTCTCCAACATAATTGAAGCTTTGAACTTGTTTTCCTGTGTACCTTGCAATTTTTCCATGCACAGCTGCAGGAGGAGCGCTGCCAGAGGGTGGTTACTACATCGAATCATCATGAGTGGAGGAGAGTATGGAACATTTCCAGTTCCTACTGGGTAGTTGTAAAACCTGAATTGACTAAATGTAATGAAGGCAACCACAGTTATGCAAATATCACATTTTGCCTTTAATAACTGTACAAGGACACTGGTTTAAAAAAAAAATACAGGGTGAGTGGTTTGAGCCACAGACAAATCTCACATATGACGTGCAATTATGTGAGACAGCTGATAACGGAGTGATATGTATGCTGAAATTAGGTCATGTTAACCCATGTTTAACCAGAGACAAGGTATTGTGTGATTGGACTCATAAACTAGGCTAGAGAACTAGTTTGATAGCAACAATAAGTCATCCTCAAATTACCTGAGGTGCCTTTCTCTGGATGTGTGTATGGTGTACATCTGTGGAATTGGAACAACCAGACTTATCAATTAACTAATTATAGTTCCACGACTCGCACGTACCCTGGCGAGTCTCCCTAGACCGTTTCAAAATGCGCATTGAAATGGGTCTACAGAGCTGAAACGAATGATTGAATCTCATAAGTCTAAACGTGTCTGATCTAACAGTGTCCACCTGCATGGCTCAAAGAAAGGTTTTTACATGTGGCTAAAACTAATAATGTAGGTGTTGGCTCACTATTGGTGGGATATATTCGCAGGAATATTATCTACGGCGCAAAATATATGCAGTATCTCTTTTGCTTGTTAACTTTGTGTATTTTGGGAACTTGTTTTTATATTAGGAGGGTTTAAAAAAAAGAATTAATCAGGAAATTTATAATATAGCTTGGTACATGGTTTGGTAGGGAAAAAACTATAATCTGAACACCTACCAGGTGTTTTGATTTACAATGATCGTGTCAGTGGGAATGTAATAAATCAAACGTTCCAGGGGTTTGAAACTCGTCTGGATTTTCCTAACTGTGTAAGTGAGTTTATTTAGGATAAAGTAATGAGGTTATTCCCAGAACAATTTCAATTTCAGGAGTGATTTTATGTTTTACATGCCATAAAGGCAAAAGGGTGGAATGATATAAAAATATGTTTTATAAAAATATATTAAGTTGCCTTTATGCCTATTCAAACATATATATTTTGTGTGTGTTACTTTTCAGAATTAAATGTCTAAATTGCCATAAAAGGCAAGGGTGGAATGATATATGAATGATTATTTTGATGCTTTTGTAGTGATACACGTGAGGTACGTGTCACTTGTTGTATGACAAATATATGTATATATATATGCATACAATATTCACGAGTTCTTCATTTTTCTGACTGTAAATGCCGTGCATTGAATTTAACAGAAATGTGAACGAGAGACGTTATTTATCTTTGACCCATCAAATGAATGGAATCATTTATTTTCAAAATCAAAGTTTAACATCAAACATTTACATTAATTTGGCAAAATATGAAAATAATAACAGACAGTTTCACAGAAAATGAACTTCAAATCACTCGGCGGTGATTTGAGGACTTTGCTTCAGATATTCCTAAAAATATCTGTACTGATTTATGAGAGAGAAGAGTTTAAGATTAAATTGAGATTTATCTTACAGAGGAAATGTGTGAGGGAATTTAATCTGTTTGACCAGAAGTTGCACGCTCCGTCAGATCTCCAGCCTGTCCACGGTACACTTTAGTCGAAGAAGAGGCCGTTACCTGATTGATGATAGATCAGCTCAGTAAGAATCCTTTTCAACTGATATCAGCGTCTCCGTTGAAAACAGCTAAAATCCTCGAAGAGTCGTGCGTGGTTAGTTCAAAACAGAATTATAATCCCAAAACCTCTGGATTCTTCATTGCTCTGAAACTTTCAGAACCGGCTGCACTCTCAATCTGCTCATTCTGTTGGACTATCGGACCTGTTGTCAGCTCCCAATCCAACATCTCTCAGAACTCTCAATCTCTTGGAATTCTGGAATTCTCGAATTCTTCTCTTCTCTAAACTATGAACTGAGAAGTTGCCACATTTTATTTGGGTCGACTTCCTGTTCAATTTAGAGCTTTCTGATTCGTGGAAGGACCAGAAAGAGGAGTGGATTTGTGACGTAAGATGTTATCATAAGTCAAGGATTGTTTACAACATACAGAAAAGATTATTGCAGCAACAGCAGACTTCGTGGAGTCTCACACTTTGTAATCTTCTCAAATAGTAAAACATGACATTTTTCTCGGTAAACATTTTAGTTGACCGAAAACCAACCTTTAACATACTTACGACAGCTTGCTCATTTCAGACAGAAAATCAAGAAAGGCATATTCAGGTGATTTCTTCTCTGAATGAGGAACAAAAATCATTACTTACTGTTTATGTAAAATAAAAATTAGTAGTTCTTTTCAACCTGTAAAGCATTGAGTGAACTAACACAATTTGATTATCAAAACATTTGTAAGACAGTAATGATTATAAAGAATTGTCTTTTCTGCTTGATTAATTCAAGAAAGAAAGTTCATCAGATGGTTCAGACTTATTCAGATCAATGAAAATAACAGT
This sequence comes from Nematolebias whitei, assembly GCF_014905685.2. Taxonomy (NCBI): domain Eukaryota; kingdom Metazoa; phylum Chordata; class Actinopteri; order Cyprinodontiformes; family Rivulidae; genus Nematolebias; species Nematolebias whitei. Next base: position 9,385,874 of record NC_056508.1, read on the forward strand.
CTCTGTCCATCTGGTAGATTTGAGGTTATCTGGTTCACTACA
>NC_056508.1:9386015-9389257 GCF_014905685.2 Nematolebias whitei
ATCCACGAATCAGAAAGCTCTAAATTGACCCGGAAGTCAACTCATTTAAAATGTGGCAACTTCCCGGTTCTGGCCAGAGTGCTGAAGAGTCTGATGTCGGAAGTCTGATAGAGAGTGCTAAGGAGATGAAAGGAGTTCAGAGTTCTTGGATGCAAACGCATTCAGGATGATCCAGAGACGTTTTGGGATTATAACTTCTGTTTGAATAACCTCGCACGACTCTCGAAGGATTTCAGCTGCTCTCAACGGAGACGCTGAAAGAGTCAAAGGAGGATCCTATACCGACGCTGACCTATCATCAACCAGGTAACAGTCCACTTCGACCAAGCGTACCGTCGCAAGCTGAGATCTGAAGGAGCGTGCACGTTTCTGGTCAAACAGATTAATTCCCTCACAAATCTCTCTGTAAGATAAATCTCCATCTTCCACCTTAAACTCTCCTCTCTCCTAAATTCATTTGACAGATATCTTAGAGATATCTGAAGCAAAGTCCTCAATCACCGCCGTGTGATTGAAGTCCATTATCTGTGAAACTTGTCTGTTATTATTTTCATATTTTGCCAAATTAATGTAAATGCTTGATGTTAAACTTTGATTCTGAAAATAAATGACCGCATTCATTTTGATGGGTCAAAGATAATAACGTCTCTCGTTACATTTCTGTTAAATTCAATGCACGACATTTACACAGTCAGAAAGATGAGGAACTCGTGAAAAAAATATGAATATATCCAGCATATGACATACTACACTCGCTAGAATTGGAAGGATGGCGTGCATCGCCTCCCCCTCCTAAAAAAGGCGAGAAAAAGCAGTCTTTTCAAACTAACAAACCGCGTCATGAAGGTGCACGCTGGGACAAAAAAGCTCCTCTTTCAGAGGATGAACGTGATTATCGTAAATGGGGTGTGCGTAGGACGCAAAGATATGGGAACCATGACCCATATTATCAGGGGAAGTCCGAAAAGGAACCCTCAAAAGACGTACCTAGCCGTCCCCCACCTCGGACGAAACGAACCGAGGCGAAAAAATCACAAAGGTTCCAGAAACAAGGCCCTACACCTCTGAGCTCGGAAGAGACAGAGAAACTACGCAGGTTGTTAGAAACTTTGAAACGCACTGAGACGGGAAACCAACCTGGAGCACTATGCAGTGATGTAATCACTATTACATCTGAGGGCGCGAATGACAATATCACAGATGTCGGTGGAACACACCAAGACATTGTTGTTGTTGCCTCCAACAACCCCTCATCGGATGAAGGGGGGTAAACTCACACACAAACGATGACGAGTCATCGCAAGCTGAACACTCAGAAACAGCTACTGCCGTGCTGTCGGTTCAGACAAACCAAGATTACACAGACAAGGCTGAACGTGCGAAGAAACGTCGAAAAAACCTAAGAGGTTTCTGTGTAACTTTATCAGAAGGGGGGTCGCCAAAAAGGCGTCCTCACACACGAAGCACTCCTGGACGGTGGGGCAGACATAACAATTATGTCAGCTAAACTGTTCGAGGAGCTGAGGACAGCCGCTGCCGGTGTTAACAGGATAATACCTCTCACAGAATGTGCTATAGAAATGCAGGGTCTCTCAGAGAAGAGGACAACCCTGACAGCTATAGCAATGGTTCACATGCAGGTTGGCAGAATGACACTATACCACCCGGTACACGTGTCTCGTGTTGACTCATTCCCATTTTTGGTTGGCCAGGATTTTATAAATCGCTTCGACGCGGTTATAGATTATGGTGATCAGACAATGTGGGCCAAGGTGAGCAAACCACTGCCAATAGATTTGCCTCCGGAGTGTAACCCAAACTGCCTAACAGCAGGTACCGCGGAAGGCGCAAAGGACTCCTCAGCCGAGGACACGAGCCCGGTGAGTACTCCTCTGAAATCATGTGAAACCAAAGAGACCCACCCGGTGGTCCAAACTCTGACCCAACAAGACAGCCTCCTCTGTGAGCTGGAGCAGTCAGAGTCCACCAAACACTACCTACCACTGGTAGCTAAAGGTGTAGAGATCCAAGGGTCCCACACTAACGATGCTGTTCTGTCTCTGTGGACAGATAAATCAGCAATTAACCGAGCTTTCTATGAAACCTTGGTTCACAAACACGTGGGTCTAGAACTAATTAAAAAAGCTTTCCGCTTTCCATTAGTTTCCAATAGTTCACAGGTAATGACCGCTGAAGGAGTCATTAACGTAAAACTGAACTGGAACCAATGAGAACTGGTTCACCCGTTTCTCGTGATCCAAAACTTACCACATGCAACCTACATAGGCTCTGACATTTTGGTAAGGTTGGGTGTCCACGTGGACACCATCAACAAGGTGCTGTGGTCCCTGAAACCAGCCACAGATGATCCTCCTGTGCTAGACACAGCAAACCTTAAGGCTGGGCAGACCATTCCAGAGGCCTGCCAGGTTGCTAGCAACCAAACCACCACAGTACTACCTCAGGTGATTAACCTAATGGTACGAATCCACATCATAGCTGGACAAGCTATTAGCCATAAACAGGCATATTTTCAACCTTCTCCTGCATTTTTCAACTTGGGACTGTCCGTGGAAGCCACGAACCAAGTGAGCCTCGACTCCAGGACCACATCTATTGCTGTGTGTAACACAGGCACGGATGAGGTGATGATCCCAAAAAACACTATGCTAGGATGGTTGATTTCCACTGATTTTCATGATTTTGAACTAGGCATTCCATTTCTGGGAGGACTCCCAGATAACCTGGTACCGAGTCAAGAAGCTGGGCCAGTATGGTTCACAAAACCAACACAGGCCATAGCTCTTTTCTCAACCGATGACGTCGACCAAGGACCTCAAACCTATGGTGTCTTACCCATAGACAGGTCCGACGACTCAGAAAGGGATTCGTTGGAGCTCCCCAAAGAGCAAGAACCCTTATCAGTCTCATCACAGATTGAACAGGTGGTCGCCCAAGCCGACGCTCTGACATCTGATGAAGAAAGAGACAAACTTCGCCAAGTTCTTTTAAAATATGAAAAGTCATTTGCAACTGATTCAACAGATTGTGGGTTGACCTCACTCCACGCAGTGAGAATCCCAACCCCACCCAACGCACCGCCAACATTTGTCAGACAATACAAGATCCCTCTGGCAGCACACCAGCCTGTCCAGGAGATCATTGATGACCTTTTGGTCAAAGGTATAATCAGACAATGTAATAGCACCTACTCTGCGCCTTTATGGCCAGTTTTAAAACCA
>NC_056508.1:9389357-9392122 GCF_014905685.2 Nematolebias whitei
ACCCAGACATCATCCAACTTCAGAAGTTGGATCCTGCAGTTAACTCGATGATACTGTATCTGACTGACCCAGACAAATACACCCCATCGAAAGGCGAACTAGATTCCAATCCAGACCTTAAAGTCCTCTTTCAGCTGCGCAAACAGTTAAAACTACTCAAGGACAGCCTAACTTTAGCTCATGGAGCGACGTCCTCACCCGTGTTCGCGGTCTCCCATGACCGAAGGGGGGTGACGCCAGTTAGGGTAATGTTACCAGATGCGATAACGTGATCAAATCTGACATTCAGAGTGAGTGACGCACCGAAACGTCGTTTTCTAGTTGCTTAAGCACTACTTTTGTCAATGTTGAAACGTTGTTTTACTGGTTGCTTAGTCACTGTTTTTGTCGATGTTGAGACATCGTTTAATTGGTTTTTGGTATTGTTTCTGAACACCCCAAGCAAGAATGAATTTTGTGTGTAGTTAAGTTAGAGACTAAGAGGCCTTTAACTATGCCAACATGCAGTTCATTTGTTAAAATGTAATCTTTGCGGAGTCTATGTAGATTAATGCTACCTTAAGTACCATAATCTACATTGGTCTCACAATGCTTAAGCCGAACCTACTCGAACAATTCTATTCGGGGAGATAGCTAATTCTTTTTGATGAGTCTCGCCATAGACTCCAAAAACATTTATGGGGAAACCAAACACCTAATCTCAAGTTGTTCGTCTAAAATGACAACAGACAATTGAACCAAACTATATTTTGCCATGTAAATCTAACTTAAACCAAGTTAGGAATGGAAAAATAGTTTGGAACACCCTTCTATAGGTAGGTATAAACCCCTATAACTACCCTTTCCAGCATGTTCCACCCTTTAACTGGTAGCTGTAGCTGTTCCCAATCATAATAGCTTACACACCAGGTGCATATAGGTTAAGGCCTTATGTAAAATCCCCTTCATAAGCCCACCTTAAACCACATAATTGCATGACACATTTGAACCAGAACGGCACCGACTGGACGTCACCTAGAGACGACCTTCGCTGGAGGAGACCTGCAATCCTGACTTTGGTCTCCAATCTTCACCCAGTGGCTGCATCTTCAGTTCAATCCAAGGGAACCCCTCTGTATGCTGATCAATCAACACCTCCATTCGTTGTGGATTTATCGTTGTGGATTATATGACTTTTTCCAATGGATTACAGACTTTGTTTCCAAGGGGTTAAAGCATTGCTACAATGGAATTACTAACAACATTATGGAATTACCATCAACACAATGGAATTACCAAAAACATTGTGGGATTACCTCCTTTGACTTTTGTTTTCCTTGCTGGATTACATCAAGCTCAAGGACATTCGAAGGCGTAAGTTCATGTTGGAATTCATCCCCATGGACAGGCGATGATTTCCAAAGGGGGGACTGTAGTGAACTAAGCCTCAGGTCAAATCTGGCCCTGAGGGCCTCCCTGGGACAAGAACTGTTACTTCATTGATTTGAGTCCAGAAACACAAAATTAAGTTCATCCAGAGACTTTCTAAGTGTGTCCTGCACTGATCAATTGAAAGAACACTCTTTTTTATTATCATTACTATTTTAGAAATGTCTTGATAATCAAAAGTGTGTTTAGTTCAAACCATTTTAAATGTTGAAGTGAACTACTCATTTTAAATCAACTGTGAAACAGTATTAATGATTTTTTATCCTCATTCAAAGTAGAAATCTAGCTAATGTCTGTTACAGAGTAATTATTCATTTTCTTGATCTTCTGTCTGAAATGAGCAGGTTGTAAGTCGGTCAAAAGTCGGAGACAAACGCAAACAAGTTTGTTGGAACGAACTGTCATGTTTTTAAATCCTCTCAGACGTAAATAGAGAAGCTGGCACCTGTTTCCTCCCAACTCGCCTAAACATTTCTCTTGTCTGTCTCAAAAACATTTTCTGTCTGTTCCAAAACATTTTTCTGTTTTTCTGACTTCTAGTGACCTCTTACGTCACAAAAAACACACCCCTGATTGGCTCTTTCAGCCAATCAGGACTTCCCAAATGAACCGGAAACAGAACTCTTTAAATGTCGACACTTCCTAGTTCCAACCAGTGCGGTGGGAGAGCAGTTCAGTTCGGAGGGCAGAACCGAACAGAAAAGTTGCTGGAGAGAACAAGAAGTTCCAGACATGATCCGAAGTTCTTCCAAGTCTCGTGGGAATTATGGAATCTTCCACATCTGAGTGGAACCTCTGACGGACTTACTCCTCATGTGAGTCCACCCGTGAAGTGAACGTGTCTTGAACGAAGTACCGTCACTACTCCGGACGTTTTCCAACCATCCTACGGAGACGCTGGAAATGGTAGCGTTAAATGGAACTCCGTACCAGCTGATTCATCTTCAGAGAGGTAACGAGTCGATTTCCTACCGAAGCGTACCGAGATGGAGCTGGGATCGAATGGAGAGTGCCGTTCGTTATACAGACACATATTCCCTCATCCATTTTTCCCTCTCCATTTAAACTCCTTCATTTCCCATCTTTAAAACTCTTCTATCTTGCCAGTAAATCATCCAGATATTTTCATAATTGTCTGTTGTAATTAAGCTGTGTTATTGCTTCAATCAGAATAATCACGTGTACAATGTTTGATGTTAAACTTTGATTCTGTTAATAAATGACCGCATTCATTTTGATGGGTCAAAGAAAATTAACGTCTCACGTCACTGATCTCTGTCACATATCTGTCAAGTAGCTCGAAAAAGAGAGAACCCGTTTAAATTAAGTATAATATC
>NC_056508.1:9392222-9396105 GCF_014905685.2 Nematolebias whitei
GGAATCTTCCACATCTGAGTGGAACCTCTGACGGACTTACTCCTCATGTGAGTCCACCCGTGAAGTGAACGTGTCTTGAACGAAGTACCGTCACTACTCCGGACGTTTTCCAACCATCCTACGGAGACGCTGGAAATGGTAGCGTTAAATGGAACTCCGTACCAGCTGATTCATCTTCAGAGAGGTAACGAGTCGATTTCCTACCGAAGCGTACCGAGATGGAGCTGGGATCGAATGGAGAGTGCCGTTCGTTATACAGACACATATTCCCTCATCCATTTTTCCCTCTCCATTTAAACTCCTTCATTTCCCATCTTTAAAACTCTTCTATCTTGCCAGTAAATCATCCAGATATTTTCATAATTGTCTGTTGTAATTAAGCTGTGTTATTGCTTCAATCAGAATAATCACGTGTACAATGTTTGATGTTAAACTTTGATTCTGTTAATAAATGACCGCATTCATTTTGATGGGTCAAAGAAAATTAACGTCTCACGTCACTGATCTCTGTCACATATCTGTCAAGTAGCTCGAAAAAGAGAGAACCCGTTTAAATTAAGTATAATATCAGGTACTTGAACTAGTCCAGATATTATAACATGTAGTGGAGCTCCGAAGCTAACGAAGCTAACCGACCTATCTCACTACACTCTTTCTTGCTCATCTTCCATGAAGCCAGCTATGCAGTTTATGGTGGTCCTCCACAGATCCTCCCACCACTGTAGAGGAGCTGCTCAGCTCCATCTGGGTTATCTTTGGTTTTTATTCTCTCTGAAAACTGTGTTTTTGTAGACGTCCCTCTAATATCAGGTTTGCTGTGATTGCATCCCCTTCCCATTTTCTATTCGATTTAGTGGAGCTCTTTGGGATGTTTAGGGTTTGTGATATTTTTTACAACCCACCTCTAATCTGCATGTTTTCCTGTGGCATTATATTCTGGGATTAGATCTCTCACAGGTAGATCCTATTGAATTATGCAGCATCTAAAGGTCATTGTTCAGGATTCAGAGCAATGGAGTGAATACATGTGCATGCATCACTTTTATACATTTTATGTTTTATATTTATATATGTTTGGAATTATTTAAAACATTTATTTTCTTTATATGTCTTCATAAATCTGAAATGATTTGTGGAGGTTCATTACTTATAATTAAAGTGAAGATCCATCAACTTTGTAAGGCAACAAGCTGGTACAACCTCTTCTACAACCTGCAGCTTGGTGTGGTTCATTACTTAAGAATAAAACATGTCTGTCGTTCACAGGAGACATAGATGGATGTGCTGTCATCCTTGTATGTGGGACTAAGAACGTGGGCAAGTCGACGTTTATTCGCATCCTCATCAATACGTTACTGAATCAGTGAGTTCTCATGACTCCACTTTTATTTGCCCAAAAAAGGATTTCGAATGTCCAGACCAAGTCCACCTCTGAGATTCTTCTATTGTCTTTATCACACTTTGACTTATCAGTGAGGAAATATTCAGAGCTCCTTCCAGCTGATGTTTGAATGTTCGTCTGACGCTCAGGTTTAACAGCATGTTCTGGTTTCTGTAGTACGGCTGGTGTGGATTATTTGGAAGGGGACCTGGGTCAAACAGAATTCACCCCCGCTGGTTGCCTTTCTTTGATTACTGTCACAGAACCACTTTTGGGTAAGTGTTTTATCCATATCTGGATTGATTTTATTTATTTGCTTGAATTTGTTTGTTTTTGTCGTTTTAGTTTTTATGTTTTATTTTAGAAAAAAATTGTGAAACTCATTAAAGATCTCATCCTCAGAGCTGATGTGATCTTGGTAAAGTTTTAATAACTAGAGCACTCTCAAATAAATATACATATTAAAAAGATATTCAGGCCATTTTGAAGTGGGGTTCTGTGGAAAGGTAAATACACTACATGGCCAAAAGTATTTGCTCGCCTAGGACTGGACCATATCATATTGTTCACGATAATACCGGTAAAAAAAAGTTTGCCCGGGAAAATAAATATCATGATATGATAAATGGACTGTACTTATATAGCGCCTTTCTATCTTATCGAGATGCTCAAAGCACTTTACACTACAATCTGTGTCCTCATTTACCCATTCATACAGCATCCTACTAGATCTCTACAAAGCTAATTTAACAAATCATTCTAAAGAGACTAATCAGAGCTTTTATCACATTCATAAACTGATGGGACACACATCAGAGGCAATGAGGGGTTCAGTGTCTTGCCCAGGGACACTTCAACATGTGACTGCTGGTGGATTCGAACCCCCAACTCTTGCATTGGAGGACGACTGCTCTAACTACTCAGCCAACTGCCGCTTAGTGTTAATTTCATGACGCAAGTTAACAGAACTGAGCGCTCCGAACTACTGAACCGAACTGCCCCCCCCCCCCCAATCCACCTGTTGGTACTGGCGTAACACTAATTCACCTCTGGAAGCCTCGACTGAGCTGTGCAAGAACTTCTTACATTTCTTTTTGGAAAAAATTACGACCACCCAGGCTTTCATTTCCCCTCCAACTCATGACCCATCCATCCCACCTCAATCTGTAGCTCTATTTGACCATTTTGAACCCATCACTCTATCTTCTCTAGAGCAGGTCATGTGCAGCTTGAAACCTTCTGCTTCCCCTTTTAATGTGGTCCCCCCTCAACTACTAAATGAGGTTTTTCGTACTCTAGGTCCGTCCATTCTGGCTATAGTAAACAGTAGTTTATCCACTGGCATGGTGCCAAAAACCTTTAAACATGCTGCTGTCCAGCCTCTTCTGAAAAAAAATCAAACCTTGACCCCTCAATCGTTTTCAACTTCCGGCCTGCCTCCAAACTCCCATTTGTCTCTAAAATACTGGAGAAAACAGTTGAGTCCCAGTTGAACTGCTTCCTGGAGGATCACGCCATCTTAGAGTTATTCCAATCTGGCTTTAAACCTCTTCACAGCACTGAAACTGCCCTATTGAAGGTTTTTAATGACATCTTCAGATCCACAGATACCGGTGATTCTGTGCTGCTTGTCCTATTGTACCTCACAGCTGCCTTTGACACCATCGACCATGAGATCCTCATTGCTAGGTTGGAGCAGTGGGTGGGCATCACAGGGTCAGCCCTCAATTGGTTCAGATCCTACCTCACTGACAGATCCTTTTGTGTCTCTATCAAGGATTTTAGGTCTGCAGCGACAGAGCTTAAATGGGGGGTTCCGCAGGGGTCCATCCTGGGTCCCCTCCTATTCTCTCTATACCTCCTGCCACTTGGTGCCATTTTCCAGAAACACAACATACCATTTCACTTCTACGCCGATGACTGTCAAATTTACTTCCCCCTAAGACACAATGGTACATGCTCTATTTGGCCTCTGCTCGACTGCCTGGCTGACATCAGTTTCTGGATGGCTTTAAACTTCTTAAGTTTCAATGAAAAGAAGTCTGAAGTCATATTGTTCCCTCCCAATGACATGATCACAAACCACTGCATCGACCTTTCCACTCTAACCCTGTCAGAAAACAAAGAGTCACTAATCTGGGTGTGATAATGGACCCTTCCCTGAAACTTAACAATCATGTAAACATGATTGTTAAATAATGTTTTTTCCAACTGAGGCGGCTGTCTAAACTGAAGCCCATATTGTCCAAAAATAAACTGGAGACAGTAATACATGCATTCATTACATCTAGGCTTGATTACTACAATTCACTCCTGTTTGGTATCAGTCAGACCTCCATTGCACGACCACAACTGGCCCAGAATGCAGCAGCCCAATTTTTAACCAGTACAGGCAAAAGAGAGCACATTACACCAGTTTTGGCCTCACTGCACTGGCTACCGGTTCACCTTCGAATCCAGTTCAAAATACTCATGTATGTCTACAATTCGCTGAACAGTTTT
>NC_056508.1:9396205-9412671 GCF_014905685.2 Nematolebias whitei
AAACGTCTCTGGATCATCCTGAATGCGTTTGCATCCAAGAACTCTGAACTCCTTTCATCTCCTTAGCACTCTCTATCAGACTTCCGACATCAGACTCTTCAGCACTCTGGCCAGAACCGGGAAGTTGCCACATTTTAAATGAGTTGACTTCCGGGTCAATTTAGAGCTTTCTGATTCGTGGATGGACCAGAATAGAGGTGTGTTTTGTGACGTAAGATGTTATCAAAAGTCAAGGGCAGAGAATGAGATTGCTTAACAGACAGAAAAGATTATTGGAGAAACACCAGACTTCGTGGAGTCAAACTCCTATTATCTTCTGAAAAAGTTTAAACATGACATTTCTTCTCGGTAAACATTTTAGTTGACCGAGACTCGACCTTTAACATACTTACAAAACTTGCTCATTGAAGACAGAAAATCAAGAAATGCATATTAACCTGATTTCTTCTTTGAATGAGGAATAAAAATCATTACTTACTGTTTATGTAAAATAAAAATGAGTAGTTCTCTTCAACCTGTAAGCATTGAGTGAACTAACACAATTTGATTATCAAACATTTGTAAAATAGTAATGATCATAGAGGATTGTCTTTTCTACTTGATTAATTCAAGAAAGAAAGTCTCCAGATGGCTCAAACTGTATTTCTGGATGCAGATCAATGAAATAACAGTCTCTGTTCATCTGATCAGATTTGAGGTCAGATCAGGTTCACTACACGAGTGGGGTTTAACCTTTACACCAGGAAACACCTCTATGGGCGTCTTAGCATGAGAACATGCCTCAAACACATTCACAGCACACTGTTTAATCTCATTGATGGATTTTTCTCTGAAATTTGCCATCATTTGTACTGACAATTTAATGTCAGTGTGGAGATTTTTGCTGAAAACAAATTTAAAACCTTCTTCTTCCTCCATTCCGGTTTCATTTCTGTAACCAAAATAAGCTTGGAAGATTCTTTTGTAATAAACCTTTGGATGTTCATGCTTCCCTTGCGTGACTTTGTCAGCAGCTGGGAATCCAGCAGGTCCCGTGCAGGGGTCGTATTCCCTGATCAAAGCTTCACACAGAAGGTTGTAATCCCTTCTCGTGGCATCAGGTTGACGCTCGATGAAGGTGAACACCTCTCTGTCCGAAGTGAGCCTTATCAGACTGATTTTATCCTCAACCGTAGCATTAGGATAACCACTCAGTCTGAAATCAAGGTCGTTTTGTGCTTTTGATACGCTTTTGTGCCCGTTGAACCCATTGGACCAGGTACAAAGCGTTGAACATATTTTGAGATTTTTTGCAAATCATCTATTGAAAGAGGAAGTTTCAATGGTCTCTCTTGCCTGTTTGGTAGTGGAAACCTGTTCAGGTCTGTCCCTACCACTTGAGGTAAGGGTGGAGGTGTGTCTCTACACACATGTGGAGGTGGCAGAATGGGATTAAGAGCAGGAGGTGCACCAAAATCCTTCTGAGGTGATGCGGGTGACCTGGACTCTGACCTTGGTCATCTTTGAGTTCCAGACAAGCTCGCCTCACGTCAGAAATCTTATTTGTTGCTGCGGCTAGTTTCTCCTCACAGGCTTTTATCGCTTACAGAATCGCTTACAGAAAAAATACAAGGATTCGGACAGCACGTCTTTTCTAAAAGCATATTCAGGTTGTGTCAAATGGCAGCAAACAACTTTATGATGCAGCACTGACACCTGATGGTAGAGTGTGGATCAGGACAAAATAAACCCCCACTACCACCACCACCAAAATAAAACATGACTGACACTTAGGGCTGAACAATTTTGGAAAATATTCTAATTGTGATTTTTTTACTTCAGTATTGTGATTTAATATGCAATTATTTTTCAATGTCTTCTTTGCTCAAGTTATTTCCGTGTGCCATTTCGAATTATATTCATACAGAGTAATACTTTCAAACAGTTCAGTCAGTGATCCCTGTCGACTGGTACATTGTCCACTTTAAATTGAAGCACTACTCGTTGGCGTTCTAGCCATGTAACCCTCGTAAATGGTTTTGTGGTGTTTTACTAAGTGTTGATAAATTCAATTCAAAATTCAATTCAATTCAAAAATACTTTATTAATTCCAGAGGGAAATTAAATGCTGTTGTAACTCATCATCCTGGTTTCATTAAAGAGTTGTTATAGATGCTGATGGCTGTGGGCAGGAAGGATCTCTTGTAGCGGTCTGTCCTACAACGAATCTGAAGAAGCCTCTGACTGAAGACACTCTGTTGTTGTATGACAGTCTGATGAAGAGGATGCTGAGGGTTGTCTATAATGTTCTTCATTTTATGAAGAATCCGTCTTTGTACAATCATCTCCAAAGGTTCTAGGAGTCCCCAGAACTGAGCCAGCCTTCTTTATGAGCTTGTTGATCTTTTTTAAATCACTTGCTCTGGTGCTGCTATCCCAGCAGATGATGGCAGAAGAGATAGCGCTCTACAACAGACATATAGAAGATATGCAGCATCTTGCTGAAAACACTGAAGGACTTCAACTTCCTCAAGAAGTACAGCCTGCTCTGTCCCTTCTTGTAGACGGCTTCACTGTTGCATTTCCAGTCCAGTCTGTTGTCCAAGTGAACTCCAAGGTATTTATACTTATCCACCACCTCCACTTCTTCTCCCATGATGGAAATAGGGTTGGACCTGTTCCCGTTTCTCCTAAAATCTACAATCATCTCCTTTGTTTTGTTCACATTCAAGATGAGATGATTGTTTCCACACCATGCCACAAAGCGGTCCACCAGTTCCCTGTACTCAACTTCTTGTCCATCTCTGATACACCCGACAGACAGAACCGAACAGCCATCTGAATATTTCTGCAGATGACAGGAGTCTGTTTTGTACTGGAAATCTGAGGTGTACAGAGTGAAAAGGAATGGTGAGAGTACAGTCTCCTGTGATGCTCCTGAGCTACTGACCACCTGGTTAGACACACAACACTTCAGTCTCACAAACTGTGGTCTATTTGTCAGGTAGTCTTTGATCCAGGTGATTGTTGAGGCCTCCACCTGAATCTTTTGAAGTTTCTGACAAAGCAAATCAGGCTGGATTGTGTTAAATGCACTAGAGAAATCAAAGAACATGGCTCTCACAGTGAAGCAGCACAGTGGCGCAACTCGTAGAGCTGCTGCCTCTCAACGAGCAGGTCCTTGGTTCAAACCCTGGTCCAGGGGCCTTCTGGGTGGAGTTTGCATGTTCTCTCTGTGCGTGCGTGGGCTTTCTCCGGGTACTCCGGTTTCCTCCCACAGACCAAAAACATGCATGTTAGGCTGATTGGTAACTCTAAATTGTCCCTAGATATGAGTGAGAGAGTGAATGGTTGTTAGTCTCGTTTGTCTCTATGTGGCCCTGTGATGGACTTGCGACCCGTCCAGGGTGTACCCCGCCCCTCACACAGCGATTGCTGGACATGGGCACCAGCGACCCCCGTGACCCAAAATGGAATAAGCGGGTAAAGCTAATGGATGGATGGATGGGCTCTCACAGTGCTGTCTGCCTTTTCTAGATGACAGTGAGTTTGCTGAAGCAGGTGTATGATGGTATCTTCAACTCCAAGCCCACGCCGATATGCAAATTGTGGGTCCTGATATGTGCTTGCAGGTGGGTCAACAGATGTCTCTCTAGGACCTTCACGATGTGGGATGTCAGGGCAACAGGTCTATAGTCATTGAGGACTGATGGGTGAGTTTTTTTGGTACTGGAACAAGGCAGGATGTTTTCCACAACACTGGAACCTTCTCCTGGGTCAGGCTAAGGTTGAAGAGGTTCTGTAGAACCTCACAGAGCTGCTCTGCACAGACCTCTTTTGTGACTTGCGGTGTTACCTCGAGAGGTAGCAACAGCAGCAAGGCAGTTTCTGCACAAGACATGTCGTTGTGCAGCGTCTTCTTTTTTATACCCAAAATAATTCAAACAACGAATGTGCTGCCCCTCTTTGGTACCAAACTTTCAGCTCAAACTTTCAGCTGTTTTAGCTCCTGTCGAGCCTGACGCCATTGTTAAACTGGTTAAAGTGCAGTGTTGACTTCTCCTACTCCCTACTTTGCTCTGCTCACTCGCAAGTCATGTAACCAGATCATGTGACCAGTCAAATTGCAGCCTTTGCATATAAATGCAGAAACAAGTACACACACACAGTATCAGACCAACACACGTATGGGTGCATCCCTACCTACAACAGAGCATAGTGGTGGCAGCATCGTGCTGTGTATTTTGTCAACAGGAAATGGGAAACAGGTCAGCGTTGAAGGCAATATGGATGAAGCAAAATATAGAGTAATTGTTGAGAGAAACTTGTTTTCTCTTAAAGTCTTCCAGAGATTTAGGAGCGGGACAGAGGTCCACCTTCCAGCTGATCAGACCCTGAACACACTGAATACTCCAGTGGTGTAAAGAAAACCACTTACATGCGCTGGAGTAGCTCAAGTCAAAGACAAAACAGACTGAGAATCTCTGGTCTGATGAGACTGGACACAAACAGCCGTCCAGCAGGGAGGAGCTGCACCAGTTTTGGATCAAACCTACAGAATTCAAATGTGTGAAGCTCGTGAAGACGAGCCTGGAGACTTGCAGCCGTAACTGCTGCCAAAGGTGACTCTACAAATGGATGACGTTAGGGGGGTGACTATTGCATGCTCAGGTTTTCTGATTTTGTGTTCTTGTTCACTTCACAGTTAAAAAAAACATATTTAGCATCTTCAAAGTATGAGATTTCAAATTCAATTCAAAAATACTTTATTAATCCCAGAGGGAAATTATTTGTTGTTGTAACTCGTTATCCTCATTTCATTAAGAGATGTTATAGATACTGATGGCTGTAGACAGGAAGGATCTCTTGTAAAAGGTCCATCCCACAGTGGATCCTAAGAAACTGGCTGCAGATGCCGTCCGATCCGTCCACCCAGACTCGGCTGGCGTCTCGGTTCCCTCGAGCTGTAGGACCCCTCAAATGCCGGGCAGAACTCCTCCCAGTGCGATGGCCACTCCTCCCAGCAGTCTGCCGAGCTCCTCGTCGCTGCGGACAGCCAACTGTAGGTGCTGAGGGATGATCCTGTCCTTCCGCTGTCATGAGCCGTGTTTCCTGCTAGTTCCAGGATCTCAGTGGTCAGGCACTCGAGCACAGCTGGCAGGTAGATGAGAATGCATCCACAGAACATCCTTTTCAACTCATTTGAGATTTGGGACTGTAGTTGAGATATTATTTGAGCTTTTGAGATGTTAATCAGCTGCTGTTGGTTGTAGAAAACTGCCTTGTTGCCATGGTTATGCATCATAACAAATGTCTAAAACTAAAAAAGTTTCAGTAAAAATCCTTCCAGCTGCACAGCATCTGATACCAGAAGAAACCACCATCCAAAAAAATGTGATTTACATCCAGAAAAAGAGGAACCAAAGTTTCCAAAAGCAAAACCTCAAAATGAAAGTAACAGAGCTGCTCCAACATGCAGCCACCTTGAGCGGCACAATTGCAATTTGTTGTGTAAATTAAATTCACACAGTTCAACAGAAAGGACGCCGCAGTGGGTGAACCAGCTCACTGATGTGAGTGTTAGAGCTTGAGTCTTGGATGGGAAACAGAATTTAAGTGCTCACCTTTGCAAGCGTTGACCACGGTGTTCAGGGCATCTTCACAGCTCCTGGACTTTTTCAGGCCCTCCACGGTGCTGGTCAGAGGAATCATGCCCAAACCGTTCAATGGTGTGTCAAGAACAGCTGACATGAGTTCACTCTACAAACATACAGGAAGGACGCACAAAAGCCATGAATGAGCTCTTAAAATGGTCGCAGTTTTAACTAACTGATGGACGGCACGTTCAAACACTGAGAAGAAGCTCTTAAGAAGATGAAACCTGTTTATTAAACAGCAGTCAGCTTACCCCCGTGGGGCTGAACAATCCGCTGAGATTAGTAAAACTTGACAGAAAGCGAGTCAGGGACGTCTCCATGGGCTCCAGCAGGACGATGGATGATGTTGAGGTTATCTTTTTGAGCAATTTCTTCCGAGATGCTGCAATAAAAAACAGTTTAAATGGTTAGATGACAACCAGTAACAAGGGGACAGTGATGAGTCTTGTGTTCACATTCTCAAAATGGAAAACAGAAGAGCACGATGGTTTAATTCTTGAGTTTTACATGTTGCGACATCATTTGATCCTATCAGGTCTTAAAATTACTGTATTTTCTGGACTATACGTTGCTCCAGAGTATAGGTTGCATCAATCAAAAAATGCTTCATGAAGAGGGAAAAAAAACACAAGTTGCTTTGGAGTATAAGTCACATTTATTTAGACGTGTATTTCACAAAGTGCAAGAACAGACATTTAATCTGGAATAACAATAAAACACACACCTGGGATCCTGAACAGGCTTAATTAACAGAACATGCCAATGAGTGCGACAAACAAGTTGCTGGTTGACCAATCTCATTCCACATCACTTTTGGGGGCATTTTACTTTTGTTAAATTTTTCTCAGTTGACTAAGTGAATGTTTTTGTTTAAATTGTGTGTGTGTGTGTGTGTGGGGGGGGTGTTAGTGGTAGAGGAACAACCTATAGTTGTCAAAAGCCTAGAGGTGTCTGCAAATGGTGATGTTTACACTTTGGTTCATGTCTGTATGAATGAACTTTTAAGTCGCTTTGGACTATACGTCACAGGACTGACCAAACTATGAAAATAGGTGCGACTTATAGTCCGGAAAACACGGTAGGTCATTACAACTTTGGATGAACTGCAACATGCTGGTCCAAAACTAAAAGTCTGACTAGGCCTGTCGCGATAAACAATAAATC
Source organism: Nematolebias whitei (assembly GCF_014905685.2). Lineage (NCBI taxonomy): Eukaryota > Metazoa > Chordata > Actinopteri > Cyprinodontiformes > Rivulidae > Nematolebias > Nematolebias whitei. The sequence goes on from NC_056508.1 coordinate 9,403,006, forward strand.
AATTAATCGCATGATAAATGAAAATTATCAACCTCATTTTCATTTATTGGCTTTATCGTTTCTTCATCTTTCTCTTTCTGTAAGCACTGGATGATAAAAGGCTCAACTCCAGTGCTCTTCACTGACCCCTCCCTTTCCCTTTTCTCTTTAAAATCCATTGCAACGATCCACGTTTTTGGATCATTAAAAGCAGCTAAACTGAGAAGCTAAGCTACGAGCTAAGCTAATAGGCCGACCTCAGGAAAAAAATGCTTTCTTGTTGAAGCTCAAAATTCACGGTTGAAACCCATGCCTTCGTGTAAAAAAAATTTTTTCTCTGCAAAAAGAAGCTGAGAACTTGTTTACTGATTTTTTTTTATCAAAAGCTTTGTGTGAAAAATGCTATGCTAAAGAGCTCAAACCACACCGAGCGTCCGCCATTTTGAGAACCGAAAAACAGGAATGAGAGACAGCCCATGTCTTGTCAAGGGGCCTCCCTCCCATTTTTCTTAGAGACACGCAGCTCGCTCCCTCACTATCCAACTTCCAGTTCAAACTGTCTTATACTGCCATCTAGTGGTCAAAAAGGTACTACACACAAAACTAATTAACCAACATTTCTTCTTAAATTGAACAATTACTATTGTCAAATTTCAAACAATATTATCGTTTAACATAATAATTTCTGAGACAATCCAGCAAAATTTGTTATCCTGACAGGCCTAAATCTGACAAAAAGACAGAGCTGCAGCCATTTAGGTCAAAACGTGTAAACATTATGTGCAAGCTCATGCAAGTTGTCACCAGATGTGTTAGCTCTTGAATGATGTTTTGGGATGACTCTCTGATACTACCACTGAATCTTAGCTCAATATCTGTAGAACTGACCAAGTTAGAACCATTTTTGTGTTTTGTAAATTGGCTGTGGTGACCATCTTGAATTGCTTTAATTCCAAAAGCTAATTTAACTATAGCAGTACAGCTACTCCCTGAAAGTTTCATTGTGTTTATCGGTTCATGAGATATTTTACTAACAGACAGGTGAACGTGCACACACAGAGAGAAAAACCTGTAAATGAAAGACTAAATCCACACATTGATTTAAGACCTTGTAGAGCGACATTTAGTATCTTTTAGAAACTGTCGCGTGTGACTGAATCAGTGACTTCTGTTGTTGAGGAGGAATTCTAACCCTCAGGTTCAATGAGGTTCATTAGTCCGGTTTCACCTGAGCTTCATCTGAGACAGAAGGCTTCATATTTAACTCTAGGACTAGGTTGGTTCCAAATATGTCTATCTTTATATCAAAAGTGCACTCCAGTAGCAACGATCACAGACGTGGACGCGGCTGCCAAGATGGGTATAATGCAGGTCCAGGCAGGTACAAAATAATGTGCATGGCATTGAGTACCGTTCTGCAAGTTGTGCACAAAAATAAGCTGCCATTTTATAACGTGGCCAGGCAAAACTTGGAGAGGTGGAGGTATGAACTTGAAAGAAGAGGAATGAAAGTTAGCCGTAGTGAGACAGAGTACATGTGTGTGAATGAGAGGGAGGCCGGTGGAACAGTGAGGTTACATGGAGCAGAGGTCACAAAGATGCAGGACTTCAACGACTTGGTGTCCACTGTCCAGGAAACTGGAGTGTGGTAAAGAGATGAAGAAGAGAGGCCAGACTGAAATGGTTTGGACATGTCCAAAGGAGGGACAGTGGTCTGGACATGTCCGGAAGAGGGACAGTGGGATTGTAGAAGGATGTTAGAAATGCAGCTGCCAGAAAGATAACAAAGAGGAGATATATGGATGCAGTTGGAGAAGACACGGAGGCAGTGGTTCATTTGAGCCGGATCCTGCCAAAACAATATCCGGGAACTCTCTCATTTTGACCCGTTTTGTTCTGGCAACTCTTTCTTCAGATTAGTCAACTCCACCCCTAAAAGTTCAAAGTCATTGCGCATTTTTATTTTGATTATTTATTTTAAAATGCAATGAGAGGAGACATTGCCCTCAGCCCAGCGGACCCAGTCTGTGGATACTCCAGCCACAGCACGCGCGGCGCACCATGCAGCTACACACTCCTTCGAGGAGCAGGAGAGGAGCCTCTAGGCGGGGTGGGGGGGGGGGGGGTGACAGATCAGATAGTCACATTTACGCACAGAGGTGCTGCGCGGAGTCCTTGTCTCCTCCTCCTCTCCAAATATTGTCCCTCCTCAGTGGGGCCGCGCACTGAAAAACACCCCCTCTCCTCCTCTCAGACCCCCGAAACAGAAACGATCATTTATTCAACAGAATAAATAAATTCCCTGTGGACAGTGCACGTTACGCACAGAAACGTCTCCAATATTCATTCATTCATTCAACCTTTATTTAAACAGATAAATCACAATGCGCCTCGAAGACTCATTTACAAGTGAGACCTGTTTGGACAGACAAAAAACAGTGGTTAACTGGACACATGTAGGAATTGGAGGCGAAAAAAATTCCCATCAGACTTTTTTCTTGGCTGAGAAAAACCCCTAATATTGAATAAACACTTCGCACAAACAAGCACATATTTACGTAGACATTCTGCAGAGCAGAGCAGGAAGAAGGAATTGACGAGACCAGTCAACAACGCCTACAGATGCTCTCGAGGTCACTGTAATCAGTCAATGTCCTCCGGTGAGATCCATAAACATTCTCAAGGTATGTCGAGAAATGGCCATGGATAACCTCTATAAGAATCCAGAGTCCTGAAATGATGACAAAGTTTTTTCAGCGGGGTTTCATCTGGTTAGCAGTTGGAAATTCCTCGGGGGGGGGGGGGGGGTAGCGTCAGATCACATTTTCTCTAGGCGACTTTAGATAAGATGGCCTTCAAGGACAACCAAGGCGACCAAAATTTAGATAAACACACAGCTGTTTTGGGGACAGGCAGAACTTAATGACATCAACCTTGAGTCTGTGTCGGTCCACTCGGTTCCGAAATGTCCAAATTAACATGGCCAACACCGATGGAAATGTGTCTGAGTAAAAATCCCCAAGATCTGATCCATTCAGCCCAAAGCATTTGAGTCCAAGTACTCCAGACATGAACCAAGCCATCATAAAGGCAAGCAGCGTGATCGGGTCCAAATTTGCTGCTGACGACTTCCTTGATTGTACAGGTCCTTCTCAAAAAATTAGCATATTGTGATAAAGGTCATTATTTTCCATAATGTAATGATAAAAATTAAACTTTCATATATTTCAGATTCATTGCACACCAACTGAAATATTTCAGGTCATTAATTGTTTTAATACTGATGATTATGGCATACAGCTCATGAAAACCCAAAATGCCTGTCCCAAAAAATTAGCATATCATGAAAAGGTTGTCTAAACAAGCTATTAACCTAACCATCTGAATCAACAACGTAACTCTAAACACCTGCAAAAGATTCCTGAGGCTTTTAAAAACTCCCAGCCTTGTTCATTACTCAAAACCGCAATCATGCGTAAGACTGCCGACCTGACTGCTGTCCAGAAGGCCATCATTGACACCCTCAAGCAAGAGGGTAAGACACAGAAAGAAATTGTTGAACGAATAGGCTGTTCCCAGAGTGCTGTATCAAGGCACCTCAGTGGGAAGTCTGTGGGAAGGGAAAAGGGTGGCAGGAAACGCTACACAACGAGAAGAGGTGACCGGACCCTGAGGAGGATTGTGGAGAAGGGCCGATTCCAGACCTTGGGGGACCTGCGGAAACAGTGGACTGAGTCTGGAGTAGAAACATCCAGAGCCACCGTGCACAGGTGTGTGCAGGAAATGGGCTACAGGTGCCACATTCCCCAGGTCAAGCCACTTTTGAACAAGAGACTGCGTCAGAAGCATCTCGCCTGGGACTGTTGCTGAGTGGTCCAAAGTTATGTTCTCTGATTACAGTAAATTTTGCATTTCCTTTGGAAATCAAGGTCCCAGAGTCTGGAGGAAGAGATGAGACATAGAATTCACATTGCTTGAGGTCCAGTGTCAAGTTTCCACAGTCACTGGGGTGTCATGTCATCTGCTGGTGTTGGTCCACTGTGTGTAATCAAGCGCAGGGTCAATGCAGCTAGCTATCAGGAGATTTTGGAGCACTTCATGCTTCCATCTGCTGAAAAGCTTTATGGAGATGAAGATTTCATTTTTCAGCACGACCTGGCACCTGCTCACAGTGCCAAAACCACTGGTAAATGGTTTACTCACCATGGTATTACTGTGCTCAGTTGGCCTGCCAACTCTCCTGGCCTGAACCCCATAGAGAACCTGTGGGATATTGTGAAGAGAAAGTTGAGAGATGCAAGACCCAACACTCTGGATGAGCTTAAGGCCGCTATCGAAGCATCCTGGGCCTCCATAACACCTCAGCAGTGCCACAGGCTGATTGCCTCCATGCCACGCCGCATTGAAGCAGTCATTCATGCAAAAGGATTCCCGACCAAGTATTGAGTGCATAACTGAACATGATTATTTGAAGGTTGGCGTTTTTTGTATTAAAAACACTTGTCTTTCATTGGTGGGATGAAATATGCTAATTTTTTGGGACAGGCATTTTGGGTTTTCATGAGCTGTATGCCATAATCATCAGTATTAAAACAATTAAAGACCTGAAATATTTCAGTTGGTGTGCAATGAATCTGAAATATATGAAAGTTTCATTTTTATCATTACATTATGGAAAATAATGATCTTTATCACAATATGCTAATTTTTTGAGAAGGACCTGTAGATAAAACCAGCACCAGCTGAATCCAAAAAGCAGGAACCAGTTATCGAAAATCCAATTAAATATGCATCCTTAAAATCCACAGATGGCAGCAGAGATAGACACATCATCAAGTTTTCCAGTCGATGAGATATCCAGCTGCGTACGTGCCAACAGGGTAAATCGGCTCACCCAAAGCCTGTCTTCTCTTTGAAGAAATGTTGTAAATTGAGATGAGGGACCAACTGGTCAAAACAAGTCCATAATTATGGTTCGGAAAAAATGCAAGAGAGTCTCACAGCAATTTCACAGACAGACAGAGCAGCAAAGCAAAGCGGAGAGGGAGGGAGAGAAGCATCCGATCTCGTGGGGAGCGAGTGGTGAAGTGTATAATATACCTAGTGCGCGCACACATCAGCAGGTGTCTGAACTCCTGCTACATTTCAGACATAATAAATTAAAAAAAAGCTTACTGTAAAAAATAAATTAAAAATACAAAGAGATAAATGTTTGATGTGTTATTCACATTATAGCCTACGTCACGTTTTAAAACAACGGCGCTAATTTGTCCAAATAACAACTGCGATCAAAATGTCAAAGAGACAGTCCACTTTACTTTAATAAAAAATGAATGGATGGATTGAATGATTGATTGTCCTTAGTTGGACAACAATTGAAGCCTTCAGGTGCTTCAAACGGTGCCACAAGACTGGAGCAGGAGCGGAGAAGAGTTCAGCTCAGAACCATGAAGTGAGGGGAGGGAGGAGGGGGGTTTAGGACACCTGACAGAGTCGGTGCTGCTGCACACAACCTGCTGTTCCTCTCCAAAATAGTAATTGTATTAAGTGTTTACAAATGTAGGTAAATGTTGATGTATAACAATCCGTTAAAATACACCAAAATGCAGGAAATGGCATCTCTGTTATTCATAATTTTCTGTGAGAGGACATACGGACCCCCGCCGTTCCCCTCATGCTGTTCCGGCATCAATCAGTTTACAAATTAAGCCCTGCATGGAGGTAGTTGGAGTGAGGACAGAGGATGGAGAGGACAGAGTGACATGGAGGAGGATGACTCGCTGTGGAGACCCCTGAAGAGGGAAACGCTGAAAGACGAAGGTCGTGCAAAATGTAGCTCGTTGGTTGCAAGCGCTCAGAATTTAAACTGCAACAGAAATTTTGCCTTTTTTTAATCCTAATTTTAATACTCCATGTAGTCACAGCCCAGTGAGGTACAACTTTTACCAAACTGAAGGGCAGCAACAGGCGTACTAAAAAACAAGTATAAAAATAAAGAGTACCAGGTGGAAGATGCTCTTGAAGGACGCGTGAGGCATCTGTTCTGTCATCTCTGTCGTAATGAGAGGTTTCCATGGCTCTAATGGTGAGTGGACAGTGAGAAGCTGGAGAGAAGAGCGGGTATGATTTCTGGCCCTCTTCAATGGTAAAGCCCATGACTTCGACCCGACCGTACAGACAGGTCAAAATGCACTTCCCCCGAAAACACAGAGTCTGCAAGAAAACAACGATCCAGTCATGGAAAATATTGCAGCTTTATCTTTTCAGTGGACAGCTTACCTGATCTTTCTGCAGAACCAGCACTGCGTGGTTTTGTCGATCATCTCTTTGTGCACAGTGATTTAGAGCCTCTCCCTCGACTCTGCCCCCCAGAACATCCTGCATTTCTCCCAAAGTCTCCACATCATTTCTCCGAATTGACTGGGAATACTCCTTCCAGTCCTGGAGGTCCTCTCCAGGACTGCAAGGAGTATTCATGGTAAACGTTGAGCCTCCATTAGTGTGAGAGTACGATTTCTTGCTTTCAGACTCTGAGGCGATTGCTTTGGGCTCAACGACAGCTTTTGCTTTATGTTTCAACCTCTTGGCAGAGGGCCTTTTCTTCACAGACACTTGGTGCTCCTGTACCACCTGGACCAGGGCAGGACTGGAATTGAGGTCTGAGGACTTGATGGGAGCTCTGCACCGTCTGCTCCTCACATCTTTCCATTTATGAGACCTTCCTTTGACCTGCGTGAGCTTGTTCACCTTCATGATGCTGTAACTCGGGAGCACAGACCTGCAAAGTAACAAAACAGGGAGTCTGGGGAGGGAGGGAGAGAGCAGGTAAAAAACAGGCTCATTAACAATTGACGAACACATTTGTTTAAATATAAAGCTGTGTAGTTAAATTGAACGATAAGACCTTTCCCAGCTGTGTTGATGTGAGACGTAGAATAACATCTTAATGTCTAAATAAAGGCTGAATGAATGAAAACAACTTCATGTAGTTATGGCTAACGTGTGTAGCCTTTGCGAAAACTAGCATTAGCTAATAAGCTACAGTAAAAATAAAACTTACCTCCCGCTTGAGTAAAACAAACTCAGCGCTGTAGTTAGCACCCTTTGGCTTTACTAGCTAAATAACGCATATAATTCATACATTTGAGCTAAAGGAAAGAACTGGACTTGCAATGTTGAAGGCGTGCTATCAGGCTGCTAGCGTGATTGAGACACACTAAAGGTCTGCGGTTAGATTGGATCAATCGGAAATGTGTAGAAGATCGTTGTGTCATATATTTATATGTACCATACTTTTATATCACTGTGCCATTGCCATTTTAACGAATTTAAATTGATGTTAACCCATATAAAATAATCTAAACGTATAAGAGTTGTTTATTGGATGTCAAGTATTGGGAATGTCGTTCGTCCTATTCACAAACACTTCACATAGCTCAAATCCAATTCTTCCTAAAACATGACATCCTTTTTTTCAGTTATGTGTATACTGGAATATTAGTTCCAGATAGGAACAAGAACTTATAAAAATAAATAAAATAGAAACGATCATTCTCTAAATGTCCATGAATTCATATTAAATGATAAATTGGCTTGCCCTAACACAAGCGATGGTTGTTAGGGGCCAGTAGTGGTTGTCCCTCCGACTGATCCAATGTAACGCTCTTGGTTCTTCGCGTTGGTGAACTGTAACATTTTCATGAGTGTTTCTGATGAAAATTAATAAATAAAAGCGTTCTAATGCACCGTTACGTTACAAAAAATAAATAATAAAATGTAGACACAATAAATACTTTGTGAGTTTTTATGTCGTTATTGGGAGGATGGACAACAAAATCCTTTCCCGGAGTTTGACGTAACCTGCGTCACACCCTTCTTCTTAGTTTTTCTTTGGCGGTTGGCATTCAAGATTTTGAAGCATTACCGCCATCTGCTGTTTTAGTTTGTCAACTGGAATGTCGCTCAAAAAATAAAATAAAATAAAAAATAAATAAATTATATCCGTAAGAATAAATAACGCTCATATTCTCTCGAACAACTGAGTCCTTTTCAGGTATTTCAACAAGATGTTGGTACTTGCAGAACTTGAATTCTCTTGTAGCAGCACTACAGGGTCAAATCTGACGTTTATTGCATTGAGTCTTTGAATCATTTGTCTTCTTTCATGATGGTAGTTTTGGCAGATCATTAGCACATGTTGTATGGTCTCATCTTCCCCACAATGGTCACATTTTCCCGTGTTATGTTTCCCTATGATGAATGATGTCCTGTTCAATCCTGTGTGTCCAAATCTGAGTCTTGAGACAACAGCTGATACAGTCCACCTTAGTTCAAAAGATTTATTGGACAACAGATTACAAGTATTCAGAGTTCATAAAATCAACAAATCTGTATGCATACAGGAGCACCTACCAAAACCGACCTGATCTGACGCTTCTCCAGCAAATGCTGCCCGTATTTTTCTGGTGGCTGTGTTTTATACACTTCGGGCTCTCTGATTGGTTTAACCGAAAGGTTGCCATGGTTACTCTGCTCTGGCCGGGGACTTGGCACATTCTTTAGATAAGATAGGGCACTATTATGACTTGCGTGAAAATCGGCTCTTTGTTTTAGCCGTTTCAGTGTAACCTACTTATACCTTAGTGCTAAAGTTAGTTTCTTTCTAGGAATAATTAATAACTAACTCATCTCTGTGTGGTTTGAACTGTCCCCCTCATCAACTGATGATTTTATATGACTTACTAATTGTTATTATGATACTAATTCTATTTAGTCAAACTGTCTTAGTCTAGGTTAGAGAGAGAGAGAGATGTGGTCTAATTTATTTTATGTTAGTCTCTCAGTTCTGGCTAACTGTCCTTAGTGAGAAGGCAGCCTTTCCTCTTGTGTAATTAAAAAGTATCTTACCTGACATTGGGCCCGGTGTGATTCGCTTGTAATTATATCAAAATGTAAATTACTAACATTGTGAACTTATGTGATTTTCTTAGCTAATGTGAGATTATATATCTATAAGCAAACTAATTGATTAACATTCTGATTAACATTTAAATGATTGTAAGGTAGTGAAAGAATGACACATAAACACATTTTAATACATGAAATTTCAAGCTTGATTAAAATAATACTAAAAGATAAAACATGAAATCCAACAACCATCGACCTTTTCTTTCTTCTTCCCATTGCTTTTGCCATTTTTCCCTTATTTGCTTTGTGATGCTTTTTATTTCTGCCCGACTGAATTTTACCTCTATTTCCACTGAGTTGTTTTTGGTGGCCTCCTTTGCAATTTTATCTGCCATTTCATTTCCTCTTATCCCTATGTGAGCTGGAATCCATAAAAATGTAACCGTTAACCCCATCATATTAATTTTGAATAATGTTTGCTGTATTTCTGTCAATATGTCTGGTCTGCTTTCTGAACAACTGTTTTTTATACTTATTATGATGAACTGGAATCTGAGCATATGACTGATCTGAGTGGTTGATTGTCTTCTATCCATTGAACTGCCAGTAGTATTGCGACCATTTCTCCGGTGTATACTGATAATTTGTTCTTTAATCTCTTCCCTACTTTAACTCCAAACTCTGGTACAATAAATGCTGCCCCTATTTACCCTGCTGTATTTTTTGAAGCGTCTATATATTTTTACATATCCATAATATTTATTGATGTGTTCGATAACT
>NC_056508.1:9412771-9420941 GCF_014905685.2 Nematolebias whitei
AACGGCTCGATAACATAACTCATTATGTCCTTTACAAACATCATATCCATGTCCACCCAGTCTTTTGATCTCTTATCTGTAAGATTTTTTACAACATTCATTATTTCTTCTTTGTCAGTTCCATTAAGAAAAATACTGTTGTCACAACTTATAACTGAATGGTTCACATTATTGTCCACTTTTGGTATTTTAGCAGCAAGGCTTGATCAAACATTCACAAAATGATGATTAAATCCATTTACAATTTCATTTTCATCATTGATTTCATTGTCATCCTTCAAAAAATATTGTGAAATACCTGTTTTTGCTTTATGACTTTTCAGAACACTATTTATTACTCGCCATGAAGCTTTCATATCACCATTACTTTTATTTAATAAATCATTATAATATTCTTTTTTGTGTTTCATTATAATCGCTACTAATTTATTTTTATACTTCTTATATTTCTCTTCAGCCTCTTGTGTTCTCAATTTCAAGAAACATGTATACAAATAATTTTTTTTTTACAAGCATTTCTCAACCCTTTTGTCATCCATGGTTGATCAACAACATTTCTCTTTGTACAATTATTTTGCACACAATTCTTTTCATACAGAGCTCCCAAAATATTCATAAACTCATCATATGATCTGTTCACATCATCAACATACACGTCTTTCCAGCTTTGTTTATGTAAATCATCTTTTAATTTGTCCATTGCTTTTTTGATGTGTTTATTGTTTTTTCCTTAATTGTAATTTCTTTTGTAATGCTTTGATCATTTTTATAAATCATGAAAACTGGTAAGTGATCACTCAAATCACTCGTTAAAATACCTCCCATCACATCCCCATTTGTTACATTTGTGAAAATAGTATTGATTATTGTAGCACTATGAGTTGTAATTCTTGTTGGTTTTGATATTAACGGATAGATTTAAACTATACAATGAATTTGTAAATGTACTGATGTTATTTGAATCTGTTTTATTTCCCAGGTCAATATAAAGTCTCCACACAAAAAAATGTTTTTATTAAAACTCTTGTCCAATAGTTGTACGATTTTATCAGTGAATATTTCTATATTTGATCCTGGAGATCGATATACTCAAGTTATCAATATGTTTTTATCAATCTTGTTTATTATTTCTATTGTTATTATTTCCATGATATTATCAACAATTATTGACATTTCATTAATTAATTTACATTTTATTTCATTTTTAGCAAATAGAGCCACTCCACTACCTCTTTTGTTGCTTCTGTTCACATGATATAATTCATACCTTCCATGTGAACATTAGTTGTGTTTTCATCGTTGAGCCATGTCTCTGACAGTGCTATTATTGTAAAAATTCTGTTTAGCTGTTTTAAATAATCTGTTATTTTGGATATATTTGCATTTAAACTTCTACTATTAAAGGGAATAATAGAGAGACCTCCATTTGTTATATTGATGTCATTAAACTGTTCTTCATTGTAATATTCACAGTCTTTTATTTCAGGGAAAAAAATTGTATCAATCACATCTTCAACATTGTATATTTTAAACTCTAAGTCTTCGTATGTTGCCATGTTTTAATGTATTTGTTTGTTTTATATTTTGTTAATTTCTTGTTTGTGAAGTTGTGTCAATGATTTATCATCTGTCCTCTCCTGAGCTCATTTTAGACTTTCCAGATCCTTCAGGTCTTTTATTATTTTAGCCTGAGATCCTTCCTGTATTTTGATCCAAATGTTTCCATTTCTTGTCCAAGTTGATGCTATTTTTTTCTGTTTTTTCAACCACCTTGCTTCACGTGCAACATTTCCATTTTTTTTAGTTAGATGTTCATTTATGTAAACATTTGTTCCCTTCAGTTTTTTTGCTTGCATTATTATATTGTTTCTTGATTTCCTACTAATGAACTTGATGACTATGGATGGTTTGGCTTTATCTGATTTGTTGGGCAGGGTGTGACAGATTGAAATGTCCTCATGTTCGATGTCAATGTTTTTGTTTTGTAAAAAATTCACTACTTCCTCCTCCAGAGTCTGTAGTTCTTCCTGTGGTGCATCTTCTGCTGTGTTAGTACCAGAAACAACTCTTGCATAAGTTTGGTTCCTTTTTTCTTTTTTCCTAGATGTTAAGTTAAGTTCCTAACTTCCAGTCCAGTGATCACCAAGTTGTCTAGTCTTGTGTATTGTTCCATGTCGTCTACTTTCTGTTCCACTTCAGCTATTTTTCTGTCTTTATTAGTCATCAGTTCTTTCAATTGTCTCACTTCTTCAAACAGTCCTGTTAGTAAATCACATTTAGCTGATAATTTACTCAGTTCAGCACTCAAAAAGTTCAAAGATTTTTTAACTTCCTCCATATCTTCTGAATTATTTTCCGACACTTTTCTCTTATCTCTGTTTTTGCTCGGCATTACTCACGATACTTCTGGATTATTGGTCTCAACTCTCAGAAGCACAGGATCCAGCCACGAGGTTCACAGGCTTATGTTGTTAGCTTATGTTGTTAAATTATTTCACATTTAGATGGGAAAGTAATTTGGTGTGGTGATTTTAATGGGCACAGTACATTATGGGATACTCATAATGATCATAATGGTTTAATAATTGAGGAGATTATGGATAATAAAAATCTAGTTTGTTTAAATGATGGAAGCAGCACAAGAATAAATATCGCATCAGGAACAGAATCAGCAATAGATCTCACATTAGTTTCAGACTCACTGGCAGGAATCAGTTCATGGCAAGTTCTTAAAGACACCACAATAGGCAGTTATCACCATCCCATAATAACAAAACTGGATTTAGAAACACGACAATATGACACACGGGGAGCACATACATGGAATTTCACTAACGCTAATTGGGCAACATTTTTGGGAACGAGTGACAGAGAGATGGGGAAAATAGATTTAGACGTAGAAATTAATCAATTAAACATGTCCATTTGTTCATCTATTGTAGAAGAAGCAAACAAATCTATAAAGAAGAAAGGAGGGAAGAATAACAAAAAGATTGTTCCATTGTGGACAAAGGAGTGTGAAAAAGCAATTAAGATGAGAAATAAGGTGTTTAAAAAATTAAAAAAGAATCATAATACTCAGAATCTTATCGAATATAAAAAACAACAAAGCATTGTAAGAAGAACCATGAAAAATACAAAACGAAAATATTGGAGGGGATTCTGTAGTTCAGTGGGGAGAGAAACGGAAATAGGTAAAGTGTGGTCGATGATTAAAAGAATGAATGGAGTGAGACAAGAGTATGGGTATCCAGTTTTGAGTGATGGAGAAGTAACGGCAGTTGAAAATAAGGATAAAGCAGAAATGATGGCAAAAGCTTTTATTAAAATTCATAATTCAAACAATATTAGTGAAGAAGGGAAAAGAGGAAGAGAGAGAACCATAACAGAATATAGAAAATTATTAGAAGAAGAGGAAGGAGTAAAGGATTTATTAAATATACCATTTACCAAAACCAAATTAAACCGAGCACTTCAAAAATGTAACTATCAGCACCAGGAAATTATCAGATTTGTTACATAATGATTAAACACCTCAGTGAAGCATTAAAAGATATTATTTTAGAATTTTAATAAGATATTATTTTAGAATTATTCAATAGAGTCTGGGAAGAAGGAAAAATACCACAGTCTTGGAAACAAGCAGTAATCATCCCAATACGAAAACCAGGAAAAGATCACACCAAACCAGAGAACTACAGACCGATAGTTTTAACATCTAACATATGCAAAATTATGGAGAAAATGATAAATGAAAGAATAGCATATTATGTAGAAAAAAAAGGTTATATGTCCAAATATCAAAGTGGTTTTAGAAAAGGAAGAAACACAATGGATCCAGTCTTGTGTCTGGAGCATGAGATCAGGAAAGCCCAGATTAATAAAGAAAGTGTGGTAGCTGTATTTTTTGACGTAGAGAAAGCGTATGACATGATGTGGAGAGAGGGACTACTTGTAAAAATGAAAAAAATGGGAATCACAGGACGAATGTTTAAATGGATTAAAAATTTTCTATCAGACAGACAAATACAGGTGAGAATAGGACAAGATTACTCTGACAAATACTTCATAGAAAATGGGACACCACAGGGAAGCATAGTTAGCCCTCTGTTATTCTCTATAATGATCAACGACACGTTTGATGGTGTAGAAACAGGAATGGGAAGGTCTTTATTTGCAGATGATGGGGCTTTGTGGAAGAGAGGCAAAAATCTACAATTTATTATAAAAAAAGGTACAGGAAGCAATAAAAACAGTTGAAAAATGGTCAAATAGATGGGGATTAAAATTTTCAGTAGAAAAGACAAAATCAATAATTTTCACAAGAAAAAACATACTTAATAATAATGAACTCAAGTTGTATGGGAAAGTAATTGAAAGAGAAAAACAGTTTAAATTTCTGGGCATCTGGTTTGATGAGAGACTAACATGGACAGTGCACATCCAAAAAGTTACTGACAAATGTAAAAGGATTCTAAATATCATGAGGTGTTTGACAGGGAAAGACTGGGGAGCAGACAGGAAAGCACAAAGGACCATCTACACAGGATTAATCAGATCAATAATAGACTATGGGAGTATCGTTTATAGTTCAGCTTCAGAAACAAATTTAGAAAAGTTAAACAGTATTCAATATCAGGCATTAAGGATTATTACCGGGGCATTCAAAACAACACATAAAGGATCCATATTAATAGAAATGGGAGAACCACCACTGAACATCAGAAGAGAACAATTAGCATTAAACTACTGGGCAAATCTGAAAGGACACAAACAAAACCATCCAACACAAGAAATATTAAAACCTTGCTGGGAGAAAGAAAAGAAACACACAAAAAACTTTGGATGGACCATAAATCAAAAGTCAGCAGAAAGTCAAATAGATGATATCCTGATGCATGCTCAATAATCCAATTCAAATAGATGATCTTAACGTCAGCCCAACAGTTCCACTTCCAAACATACATCCATGGTTATTCACAGACACAACAGTTGACTTAAAAATATTAGAACAAAATAGAAATGGATTGATTTCAAATACAGTTATCGAACACATCAATAAATATTATGGATATGTAAAAATATATACAGATGCTTCAAAAAATACAGCAGGGCAAATAGGGGCAGCATTTATTGTACCAGAGTTTGGAGTTAAAGTAGGGAAGAGATTAAACAACAAATTATCAGTATACACCGGAGAAATGGTCGCAATACTACTGGCAGTTCAATGGATAGAAGACAATCAACCACTCAGATCAGTCATATGCTCAGATTCCAGTTCATCAGTAATTAGTATAAAAAAACAGTGTAAGAGTACCACTGCCTGCAGCTCCTCCTCCAAGATGGCCGCTAATTGCCCACACCTGACGGCCATCAGACTGAGGAGGCATCTCGGCTACAAAAGGCTGCAGTCCAGTGCTACTCTTCGCTGGAGCATATCACCTTCCATGTGTTTCCTGGTCCCTCGGACTTCCTCGTGTCCTGTTCCTGGTCCCTCGGACTCCCTCGTGGCCTGTTCTTGGTTTGTTGACCCCCTTGGGTCCCTCCTTGGCTCAACCTCCCTCGTGCCTGGATCCCCCTTGCCTGGTGCTTCTAATCCAGCCAGTGCCTGCCCTGCCAGCTACTGGACTCTCTCTGAAGCTCTCTTGGAGGATTGGAACCCGCCTCTGGACTAAACTGTAAGAGATTCACAGAACACAAAATATCAGCTCCTAAGATCTCCACCTCCATTCTGACTGTCTTCCTCTACCTCCTCCAGGAGCTGCAGAGAAGCTGCACCAGCATTGTACATTTCACCTGTAAATAAACACTGTTCTTTTGTATCCACCTGAGTCTCTCGTTCCGGGTCTCATACAAATCTGGGTTCCCCGCGGTTATGACAAACAGTTGTTCAGAAAGCAGATCAGACATATTGACAGAAATACAGCAAACATTATTCAAAATTAATATGATGGGGTTAACTGTTACATTTTTATGGATTCCAGCTCACATAGGGATAAGAGGAAATGAAATGGCAGATAAAATTGCAAAGGAGGACACCAAAAACAACTCAGTGGAAATAGAGGTAAAATTCAGTCGGGCAGAAATAAAAAGCATCACAAAACAGAGAATGAGGGAAAAATGGCAAAAGCAATGGGAAGAAAGAAAATGTCGATGGTTTTACATAATTCAACGAAAAGTTGGAGAAATAAGAGCTGAAAGAAACAGAAGGGAAGAAACTGTCATCTCAAGACTCAGATTTGGACACACAGGATTGAACAGGACATTATTCATCATAGGGAAACATAACACGGGAAATGTGACCATTGTGAGGAAGATGAGACCATACAACATGTGCTAATGATCTGCCAAAACTACCATCATGAAAGAAGACAAATGATTCAAAGACTCAATGCAATAAACGTCAGATTTGACCCTGTATTGCTGTTACAAGAAAATTCAAGTTCTGCAAGTACCAACATCTTGTTGAAATACCTGAAAAGGACTCAGTTGTTCGAGAGAATATGAGCGTTATTTATTCTTATGGATATAATTTATTTATTTTCTATTTTTTTAATTTTTTATTTTATTTATTTATTTATTTTTTTTATTTTTTTGAGCGACATTCCAGTTGACAAACTAAAACAGCAGATGGCGGTAATGCTTCAAAATCTTGAATGCCAACCGCCAAAGAAAAACTAAGAAGAAGAAGAAGACAGTCAGTGCTGGAGCATTGTTCTACCTGCTGGTACATATGCCTCCAGCCCTGTATAGTGTTCAAAGATTGAAAAGACTTACCTTGTTTTGTGTCTACATTTTCAGAATCTTGATGTCCTGGATCCCGTCTTGTACTTTGAAGAAAACCCTGAGGATAAACTTACCTGTGTTTCCTGGTGCTCAGCTGCCTGCACACGCCTTCCACCACTTGCCTTTGCAGTCGGCCTGGTCATCATCCTGGAAGGAGAAAAACCCTCAGTCTGTCCATCAGCCATCCTAACTACTTTCACTGTAAGCCTCACAGAGACCTTGAATATTCAGTTGTTGGATCATCTCCTCGTCATAAAGTAATCCTCCTCCTCTGTCTTCAGACCCAGATCCTGTTTGTAAATAGTTTATTTTCTCACTCACTGTAAAATAAACATTTTTCAATTACGTTTGAGTTTGGTTCTGTTTTCCTCTCAGTCTGTTCACTTGGGTAACTCCACATTACAACAATTTGTCCACCACTGTACTATTTTTCTTCCTCCTCCTTTCTTCTCTGAATGTTCTTTTGCCTCTAGAATAACCCTACAAATATTTCAATGATATTATTTACATCTGCTGTCATGTCAATTTTTTGTAATTCTTGTTTGCTGATATAATTAAATTTATTCCATTCTGCTTTGTTGAAATTCCATTTTTTTATTCCCCTTTACTTTGCTGCTTTCTGGTTTTATTTGTATCGTAATCTTAACTGGGTAATGATCGCTTCCATTTGTATTATCAATATCCCATTCACAACTGCCAGCCAGTGAGTTTGATACTAGTGTTAAATCAATTGCTGATTATTCTCCTGTTCTAACGTTGATTCTGGTTCCTTTTCGATCATTAAGACACTAGGTTTTTTTAATTCCATCAATTCTTCAATTTCTTGACCGTTTTTATCATCATTTTTACCCCAGAGTGTACTATGAGCATTGAAATCCCCACACAATATTACCTTTCCTTCTAAATATCCCATTATTTCTTCCATTGATTAAATATTTGTTACGATTGCGTGGGGAACCCAGATGTTATGAGACCCAGAACGAGGCAGACACAGGGGAAATACAAAAGAACAGTGTTTATTATTTACAGTGCAATATTAAAGTCCACACGCTGCTTCTCAGCGGCTCCTGGAAAGAGGGACGAGAGGTTATTGTTTGTCCAACGGGGAAGATCAGAGTGGTAGATTTAAAGAGCGTCTTGTCCTTACAGTCCAAACCCGAAGGAGGTGAGCTGGTCCTTCAGTCCAAGGAGTGAGCAGCAGAAGGGAATCCAACAGGGGTCCAAAAGGAAACGAGGAAGGCTGGCAACTGGAGGCAAAGAGACACGAGGGATACCTGACAGGCCGAGGGGTCCAGGTCAGGCCACGAGGAGAATCCAAAAACACGAAGGAACCAGGAAAAAAAGAGCAGAAGGTGAACAAATTCTTTTCACCTAAACATTTCTA
>NC_056508.1:9420951-9422516 GCF_014905685.2 Nematolebias whitei
GCCAGGTGTTGGTAATCAGCGGCCATCAGCAAGGCAGGCTGCAGGCAGTGGGCAGTGGGACCCTTACAATATTTTTACAAGGATTATAGAAATTTTATTATTTTATATTTTCCATCTTTGTCCCATATTTCCACCACTATATATTCTAAATCTACTCGTAATATTTGATATTGTGTTCCTTGTTTTATAAATATTCCACACCCTCCTCCATTTCCCTCTTGCCGATCCCTTCTGTTGCTATCATACCCTTTAATTACAAATTCTAATGTTGCTTTTACCCATGTTTCCTGTATACATATTTCTGTTTTTTCTTTTTCAATATATCCCTTAAATTCTTGTCCATTTGCTATAAGACTTCTGGCGTTCCATTTGTAGTATTAACATCTGGGTTTATCGCCCAGTGTTACCGGTCTCCCATCTACAGAATTTCCAGCCCTTTGTTTATGTTTTCCCAAGACGCCTCTTTGACTCCCAGAAACTTTTCTGCCCCCCTTGCTATTATTTTAATCTTCTCTGTTCTGTGTTTAGCCTGATCTGTGCAGTTGATGACATTTGCTATGAATAAAATGAGTTTTTTCTACTGACAGTGTGATGTTTTCCTCTGTTTGCAGTTGGTTTGTTGTGGAACTTGATTCTCTGACTGATCTGCTTCTTTTTTCTTTTGTCCCTGGACACTCCTGACTCCTTCAGCGTAGCTAATATTTTTAGTCATTTTGATTTGTATTTCTACTGCTCTCTTTCTCACCTCACATTTTCCAGAGTTAGCTCTATGTTGAACCCCAGTTACAGCACTTTTCTTGTTTGTCCTCTCTGCGTTCTTCTATCCTGTGCACATTTGTAGCGATGTGTAATAATGCAAGCAAAAAAACTGAAGGGAACAAATGTTTACATAAACGAACATCTAACTAAAAAAAATGGAAATATTGCACGTGAAGCAAGGTTGTTAAAAAAACAGAAAAAAAATAGCATAAACTTGGACAAGAAATGGAAACATTTGGATCAAAATACAGGAAGGATCTCAGGCTAAAACAAAATACCTGAAAGATGTGGAAAGACTAAAATGAGTTCAGGAGATGATAGATGATAAATCATTGACATAACTTCACAAACAAGAAATTAACAAAATATAAAACAAATACATTAAAACATGGCAACATACGAAGACTTAGAGTTTAAAATATACAATGTTGAAGATGTGATTGACACAAATTTTTTCCCTGCAATAAAAGACTGTGAATATTACAATGAACAGTTTAATGACATCAATATAACAAATGGAGGTCTCTCTATTATTCACTTTAACAGTAGAAGTTAAATGCAAATATATCCAAAATAACAGATTATTTAAAACAGCTAAACAGAACCTTTTCAATAATAGCACTGTCAGAGACATGGCTCAACAATGAAAACACAAATAATGAATGAAAGTCAATGATATAATCTGTGACGCGACGGTTACCTTGCTTGATGTCGAACAGTCGTCTGGCAGCCTCTCGTTCCGGAAGAACTGGGTCAAAAACTCGGCATAACTCCTTCTTGAAGCTTTGGAGGGAGTAAACAAAATG
>NC_056508.1:9422616-9425594 GCF_014905685.2 Nematolebias whitei
TAGAAATGTTTAGGTGAAAAGAATTTGTTCACCTTCTGCTCTTTTTTCCAGTTTCCTGGTTCCTTCGTGTTTTTGGATTCTCCTCGTGGCCTGACCTGGATTCCTCGGCCTGTCAGGTATCCCTCGTGTCTCTTTGCCTCCAGTTGCCAGCCTTCCTCGTTTCCTTTTGGACCCCTGTTGGATTCCCTTCTGCTGCTCACTCCTTGGACTGAAGGACCAGCTCACCTCCTTTGGGTTTGGACTGTAAGGACAAGATGCTCTTTAAATCTACCACTCTGATCTTCTCCGTTGGACAAACAATAACCTCTCGTCCCTCTTTCCAGGAGCCACTGAGAAGCAGCGTGTGGACTTTAATATTGCACTGTAAATAATAAACACTGTTCTTTTGTATTTCCCCTGTGTCTGCCTCGTTCTGGGTCTCATAACATCTGGGTTCCCCGCGCAATCGTAACAGAAATGCTCCAGCCACAAAAGACCCAGAATGAGACCAAGAGCGAGCAGACACCCCCCGGTTCCGTGGAGGAGCGGATCGACAGGATGGACAAGGTTATTCATCAGGCGCTCGTTAATGATGTTTTGCGCGATTTCATTGGTAATTTTGTGTTTGTATACCTTGATGACATCCTTATTTATTCCCGCGACCCCACTCAACACACGGCCCACGTTCGCACGGTCCTCCAGCGGCTGCTGGAGAACCAGTTATTTGTCAAAGCAGAGAAGTGTGAGTTTAACACCTCCACTGTCTCATTCCTTGGTTTCATTTTTGAGGGAGGTCACTGCCGAACCGATCCCGAGAAGACCAGGGCGGTTGTCGACTGGCCGACCCCCCGAGTCCAGGAAGCAGTTACAACGCTTCCTGGGCTTTGCAAATTTCTATCGGCGATTTATTAAAAATTACAGCCGTGTCGCCGCCCCCCTGTCTCAGCTCACCTCTACTGCCCGTGCCTTTCATTGGACCCCAGAGGCCGAGACCGCCTTTACGAGACTCAAGTCTCTCTTTTCCTCCGCGCCCATCCTTTGCCATCCAGACCCTATGCACCAGTTCATCTTGGAGGTGGACGCCTCCGACACTGGGGTAGGAGCGGTCCTTTCCCAGCGATCTCCTCAGGACAATAAGGTCCATCCCTGCGCCTTCTTCTCTCGGCGTCTCTCCCAAGCAGAACGCAACTACGACGTGGCCAACCGCGAGCTGTTGGCAGTCAAGCTCACATTAGAGGAACGGCGGCACTGGTTAGAAGGCACTGAGACCCCTTTTTTGATTTGGACAGACCATAAAAATTTAATTTATCTGAGGAACGCCAAGCGTCTGACCCCCTGTCAGGCTCGTTGGTCGCTTTTCTTTAATTGTTTTAATTTTGTTTTGACTTTTCGCCCGGGCTCCAAGAACATTAAGCCTGATGCCCTTTCCAGGCAGTTTGCTCCTCCTGATTCGCCCGAGATCTCTAACCCTATCATTCCGTCCTCGTGTATTGTTGGCTCTCTCTCTTGGCCTATCACCGCCACCGTTCAACAGGCCCTCCTCGCCGAACCCGACCCTGGTGGTGGTCCTCCCGGTACCCTCTTTGTTCCCTCCAGCGTGCGGTCTGAGGTGCTCCAGTGGCTTCACACCAACAAGCTCTCTTGCCACCCTGGAGTGAACCGCATGCTCGCCCTCACGAGGACTCATTTCTGGTGGCCATCCATGACCAGTGACATTAAAGACTTTGTTTCGGCCTGTCCCATCTGTGCCCGAAACAAGTCCTGTACCCAACCTCCGGCTGACCCTTTGCTTCCCCTCCCAACCCCTAGTCGCCCCTGGTCCCACATCTCCCTCGATTTTGTTACCGGCCTTCCCCCGTCTGACGGCAACACCACCATCCACACCATCGTTGACCGTTTTTCGAAGGACGCTCACTTTGTTCCTCTCCCTAAGCTCCCCTCTGCCCTGGAAACAGCCCACCTTCTCACCCTCCATGTTTTCAGGCTCCACGGTATCCCGTCGGACATCGTCTCGGACCGAGGCCCGCAGTTTGTCTCCCAGGTGTGGCACTCCTTTTGTAAGTCGCTCGGGGCATCCGTTAGCCTTACCTCCAGCTACCATCCTCAGGCTAACGGACAAGCTGAGCACTGCAATCAGGAGTTGGAGTATACCCTGCGTTGCCTGGTCGAGTCCAACCCCTCATCGTGGAGTCAAAATCTGGTTTGGGTGGAGTACGCCCACAACTCCCACCGTTCCTCTGCTACCGGTATGTCCCCCTTCGAGGCCTCCCTTGGGTACCATCCTCCTCTTTTCCCCAGTTGTGAGTCCGACTACACGGTTCCGTCTGTGCAGCACCACTTCCGGCAGTGTCGTCGCATCTGGCGCCAGGCCAAGGCGGCCCTCCTTAGGACCGCGGCCCAGGCTAAACGGTTCGCAGACCGTCATCGTTCAGCAACACCCGCCTACCAGGTCGGCCAGCAGGTTTGGTTGTCCACCAGGGACATCAAATTGTGGGACACCCCCCGAAAGCTGGCCCCCCGCTTCATTGGCCCCTTCCCCATCACCCGCACTATCAACCCCTCTGTGGTCTGTCTCCAACTCCCCAGGGCCATGAGGATTCACCCGACCTTCCACGTCTCCCAGGTCAAGCCCGTCTCCCTCAGTCCCTTGTGTCCCCCGTCTGACCTCCCTCCGCCGCCCCGCCTGATCGACAACCACCCTGCGTTCACTGTCCGTTCCATCTTGGACATGCGATGCAGGGGTAGGGGTTTCCAATACCTGGTCGATTGGGAGGGGTACGGTCCTGAGGAGAGGTCATGGATCCCCAGGTCCTTCATCCTCGATCCCAGTCTCATCTCCAGGTTCTTTGCAGACCACCCCGAGAAGCGCCTCAGGTCGCCAGGTGGCGATTCTTGGGGGGGGGGGGGGTACTGTAAGGGTCCCACTGCCTGTAGCCTGCCTTGCTGATGGCTGCTGATTACCAACACCTGGCGGCCATCAGCCTGATGAGCCTCTCCAT
>NC_056508.1:9425694-9430037 GCF_014905685.2 Nematolebias whitei
TAAATTTGATCCTTTTGTTGTGTTGAATTCCTTCTTTGATGAAAATAATACAACCCCCTCCCTTACCCTCTTCTCTATCTCGCCTTATATTGGTATATCCTTTGATTACAAAATCTAGGTTAGAATTGAGCCATGTTTCCTGGATGCATATTATATCTGGTTTGTTTGTGCTGTTTTTAATGAACCCTTTAAATTCTTGTCCGTTTGCTATTAAACTTCTGGCGTTCCACTGTAAGATGATCATACGGCTCTCTCCCCTGGTGTTCCCGTTTTCCCATCTCCCCCAAGTGTCTTGTTAATGTGTTCCCATGTTATGTCTTTTATCCCCAAAAACTTTTCTGCTCCTTTCACTATGATCTTGATTTTTTCAGTTTTGTGTTTGACTTGGTCTGTACAGTTGATAACATAAGTGTAGTATGTCAGGACAGCTTTGCTGTAGACACACTACTAATTAATTATTCTTAAAGCTAGTTCAAGCACAAAGAATATTAATTGTTAATTACAACGGATTATTTTCTTTTTCGAGTTAAATTAATGCCATGTGACCGAGATAACTGTGAGTGGATTGTTTAATCAGTGACATGAGACGCCATTTTATCTTTGACCCATCAGAATAAATGCGGTCATTTATTTAACAGAATCAAAATTTAACATCAAAACATGCACACATTGATTTGCTGATCTGTTTCTGATTAATAAAAACTTGGCACGCTTTACTAACAAGACAACAGAACATTACTGGTCGAGGCTGATTCACCTCTGAAGGCATCTAGATTACTGGCAAATAGAAAAGTTAAAGAGGAGACATAGATTTAAAAGAAAGTTTAGATGGAAGCTATGTGTGAAACCAGAACTTTGCACCCTTCCTCCGACACCCGCTCAGCTTTCCGGTACACTTCAGGACTTGCAGCGACTTTGTTACCTTAGCAGAGGATGCATCCACTCCGGAACAGAAGTCCTTTAGTATGATCCCTTTACAGCATCTCCGGTTAAAGTAGCTGGGAATCTTTAGAATAAATGCATATACTCAGTTACTGCTCGGGTTGAGTGCACAGCGATGCGAGCCGTGACTCCGCTAAATGGAGGGACCCCTTGGCACACGGTCCCATCCATCCGCTCCAAGTTCTGAAGACTTGGCCCTAAGACTTAAGACTCCGACTGAGTTCCAGCACTGAACTCCAGGACTGCACTTCAGGACTGAACTGAGTTCCAGAACCGAACTCCGGGACCGAACTGAATAGTTCCACGAAGTGTTCCTTTTAAAGGGGTATACACTTCCTGTTACATGGCACTTCCTGATTGGTTGAAACAACCAGCAGGGGGGTGGTTCTATTGATGTCAAGAGGGTCACTAGGAGTCAAGAGACAGCAGGAATGTTTACGAACGGTTAGTACAGACAGAGAAATGTTATGACGATGTGAGACAAACGCAGGTGCCAGTTGAAGCTATTTACAGTCTGCTAGTTTTAAAAACAAGACACTTCGTTCTAATAACTCATCTCTGTTTGTCTCTGACTTTCGACTGACATCACTACTCCTCATTCAGACAGAAGACTAAAATGCACACTTACTTCGTAAATAGACATTTAACTGTATTATCAAAGTCTAATGAGGTTTAAAAATCATTAATACTGTTTCACAGTTGATTTAAATGAGTGATTCACTTCAGCATTTAGAAATGGTATGAACTAAACACACATTTGATTATCAAGATATTCTAAAATAGTAATGATAATGTAAAAAGGAAGAGTGTTCTTTCAATTGATTAATTCAGGATACAATTATATAGTCTCTTGATGAGATAATTTGTATTTCTGGATTCAAATCAATGAAATAACAGTTCCTGTCCCCTGAAGGTCTTCAGAGACAGGTTGAGGTCGGAGGCCTAGTTCACTACATAAGCGATAAACAACATGATCTTTTCTACTGTAACTTCCGACTCTGGTTTTGTTTGTTCTATCTGTGTTTGACTTGGTGTTACTTCTTGTTTTCTTGTTGGGTTCTTACATTTTCTAGTCTAACTTTCTGTCCTTGCACCTTTTTTACTGCTTCTGCATAACTGATGTTGTTGATTGTTTTTACCTGTTGAATTTCCACTGCCTTCTTTCTAACCTCACATCCCCCATATGTCACCCTGTGTTGTCCTCCACAATTACAGCACTTGTCTTGATTTTTTTCACAGTCTTCATATTTGTGGTTTCCTCCACATCTTGGGCATCTTTGATGTCCTCTGCACACTTCAGCTATGTGTCCATTTCTTTGGCACTTGTAACATCTGACAGGTGGGGGAATGAACGGTCTGACTGGAAAACTTAGAAATCCTATTTTTATTCTTTCTGTGAGTCTCTCCATTTTAAACTCCAACATTATTGACATGCTTGGAACTCGTTCTCCATTAATGTTTCTTGTTAGTCTTGTCACTTTGTTAATTTCATATTCAGAAATATTCTTTTTGAGTTTTTCCAAGTCTTCATCCATTGGGATCCCAGTGATCACTCCCCTCGTTATTTTCTTTTCTCCTATTATTTTCTTTTCTCTTACCTCCTTTTACAGAGTTTATCAATATGCATTACTTTATTTTTCTGCTCTTCTGTTTTCACTATTATCAACAAATTCCCGTCTCTAAGGATTTTAGCTAAATGTATTTCCCCCACTTTCTTTTTTAGATCTTTTGACACCGCTATGAGGCCTAATTGTGTATTTCCATCTTCTTTGAATTTTATAATTATCTTGAACTCTTCTCTTACCAATTTTTTGCTCACAACATTAGTTCCTTCATCTGAACTTATCTCATCTAAGGTTCGTTTTGTATTTGCAGCCCAACCTTTAGGCTTGTTTTTTCCTCTTCCTTGTCCTCTTCCAGTCACCTGAGTCCAATCATTCATTTCCATATCTTCATCATCGTCTACCTGAGTTGCCATTCCAGTCCAATCTGCAACCAGCTTGTTATCCACTGCCAATTTCAAAAACTTTGCTCCTGGGTCTACAGCTGACACAGCCTGCCTGCCTCCTGAGTCCTCGAGAGTGACGGCCTGAGTCCACGTCACATCCTTTTCCCTCTGCAGACTTTAGGGGCCTACGAGAAACAAAATCGAAGCTAGATGTTGTTACGTTTTGACGCTTTATTTGTCGAAGCGTCTGGTGATTGGTCAGCCGCTTGGTGGACATCGGACGGACAAACTTTTGACGGAAAATTGTGGATTTTGGACTGGACGGTTGGCATAAGCTGGAATGTGACTGGGTCAGAATGGCAAACCAGGTAGGAGATAACGAGGAGGACATGATGTTAGAGGATTGGACGCAAGAAGAGGAAAAGGACAAAGTCGAGGAAGCAGCGAAGATGTTGAGGAAGGTGGGAGGGTGTCAGATAGTCAAGGAAATAAAAGAGAATTAGAGGAAAATAGTTCAGATGAAGAAAAACAATTCGTAGGAAGGTCGTGAGGGAGGAATTTAAAATAATTCTCAAGTTTAAGAGGGAGGAAAACCAGGGATACTTAAGCCCAATTATAATATCTAAAGAAATAAAAAGGAAAATAGGAGAGGTAGAAATGGTGAAGGTGTTGAGGGATGGAAACTTACTGATAATCTGCAAAACTGAAGAACAAAAAAATAAAGCATTACAAGTTGATAATATCTGCAAAAAGGTGGTGATAGAGAAACATAATGTTGGAGAAAATAAAGTACTGAAGGGAGTGATTACAGGAATACCAGTGGAGGAGGATTTGGATAAATTAAAACAAAACATTGTCTGAGTAAAGGTGAACAGTTTAAAGAGATTAATGAGAACAGTTGATGGAGAAAGAGTGGGAAGCATGTCTATTTTAATAGAGTTCTCCAAAACAATAATGCCAAACAAAATAAAAATAGGATTTATGAGTATCCCGGTCAGGCCTTTTATCCCCCCACCACTCAGATGCTACAAATGTCAGAGGTATGGACACATGGCAGCAGTGTGTAAAGGCAAGCAGAGGTGTCCTTAATGTATGGAATGGCATGGTATGGTATAAAGTTTATTCATTTTAAAAAAGTACAAAACAATTCCATAACAAAATAAAAAAGATACAAAAGATTTAAAATGAAAGGCAGCAGAAAGAAGAAAAAATCTTATTATATCCGCCCCTTTTTTCAAACAATTATTTCAATCATAATAATCTTCAAGTAACAGAACAAAATGAATAACTTTCTAATTTTTCTAATTCTAATACAAAACACACACTAAGCTACTTCATATATACTTTTTTAGCAATTCAGCGTTGATCTTTTTCTTAAATGTGCACATTGACTTGGCATTTTTCACATCACTCTCTAGACCATTCCACAATCCAACTCCTTGGATTGAGGTAG
>NC_056508.1:9430137-9432636 GCF_014905685.2 Nematolebias whitei
TCCTTGGATTGAGGTAGACCTTCCCTTCAGACTAGTTCTGAATTTTGGTTTGACAAATATCTCTATCCCCTTAAGATTATAACAACTTTGTCTTTTAACAAAATTTCTTTGGATATTTAATGGTAATGTGTTATTTTGAGCCCTATACATAACTGATAAAATACTGTAATCTACTAAATCATGGAATTTCAATAACTTCAGTTGATAAAATAATGTGCTTGATGGGTGACTGTAATGCTTTCTGGTGATAATTCTTACAGCTCTTTTCCGTAAAATAAAAATAGGTTTTGTAAATGTTTTACACGCTTTCCCCCAACCATCAATGCAATAGATTAAATGTGGAACAATGATTGTGTTATACAACATGTACAGAGCTTTATCATTTAATAATTCCCTGACTTTGTATAGTACTGCAATAGATTTAGATATTTTTGTTCTTACAGAATTTATGTGATTTTTCCATGTTAGCTGTTCATCAATGATTACACCCAAAAAATTTAATCTGATTAACTCTACAAATCTCAATACCCTCAATTTTAAATGGATCGTCAACAGTTTTCTTTTTGTTACTAAATATCATGTATTTAGTTTTGTCTAAATTTTAATGATAATTTATTAAGTTTAAACCAAGTTTGTATTTTATCAAATTCTGTCTTCATCAATTCCAACATCCATTTTACATCTTTACCCAAACAAAAAAATGTGGTGTCATCTGCAAAAAGGACACATTTGAGGAGTCCTGATACATTCACTAAGTCATTCACATATAAAATAAATAACTTTGGTCCAAGTACAGAGCCTTGAGGAACTCCACAAGTGATATTGCACAGGTCAGATCTTATACCATTTATTTGTACAAACTGTTTCCTATCTTTTAAATAGCTAGATACCCAGTGTAATGCTGGTCCTCTTATACCATATTTATTTAATTTTTCAAGGAGAATAGTGTGGTCAATAGTATCGAATGCTTTTTTTAAATCAACAAAAATACTAACACAATACTGTTTTTGATCGACAGCAGTAGTTATTTGTTCTATTATTTCCATGAGAGCCAGGGATGTAGAGTTTTTTGCTCTAAACCCATACTGACTGCTACTTAGAATGTTTTGTTTAGTAATAAATTTATCTAATCTGGTCACAAATAGTTTTTCTAGAATTTTTGAGAATTGTGGTAATAAGGATATTTGTCTATAATTATTGAACACACATTTATCACCATTTTTAAAGAGAGGAACTACCTTAGCTACTTTTATATTGTCTGGAAATATTCCTTTTGAAAATGATAAATTACAAATATATGTAAACGGCTCGATAACATAACTCATTATGTCCTTTACAAACATCATATCTGTCATGAATCACGTCCCTGTGTTTAGATCTTTATCACTCTGTTCACTAGTTCTGGTTTCTCAGTCCTGTTCTGTTCTTTTCCTCCTCACTCCTAATCTTCTTCTACCTGGTTCTCATGTGTGTGTGTGTATGTGGAGAACCAGTCTGTCCACTCTGCATGTTGGTGAAGGCTGACTGCACTAATTGTCTGCACTGCAGTCAGCTGGCCTGATTATCTCAGACTGGCTGCACCTGTTCTCTCCACCCTTTATAAGCAGCACCCAGTCAACTCTTCGGGGCCCGATAGTTGAAAACTCTTTGTAGTTAGTAAGTATCTCGCGTTCATGCCTGTAGTCCTTGTTCCCCTCTCTTGTCCCTGTTCAAGTCCTCGCTCCTTGTTTTGCCCACCACGCTACCTGTCCCTTTTTCTGGTTGTCCTCCCCTTCTTGTTTGGCCTGATCTCTTGGTTCCTTGACCCTCCGCCTGCCCGACCACCGATCTGCCTGCTCCTCTGGTACTGCCTGACATCTGCTTCACGTTACTGGACCTTGGAAAGCTTGACCACCCCTTTTGGATCACGGACTCTGGCCACGCAGACAGCTGCGGCCGACTGTCGTCCTTCACCGGACTCAGCCCTTCCAGCAGCTGCAGATCTGAACACTTCAACCCTTCAGGACCCTTGAGATCATCTGAGACGGTTAGTGGTTTTTCCTTGTTGACTGTTCTCCACGTTCTGGTAATCAGCACGACCACTAACCGTTCTCTGCTTCGTAGAACTGTTCCCGCTATCCAACCGACACCAGAACCCGAACCAGAACCCAGACCGGCACCAGGACCGGCTGTCACTTCCTCCCTTGAAACAATAAACACATTGTTATTTATCGTCATTCTGTTGTGTTGTGATCTTGGTCCAAACCCTCACGAGAGTTCCTTACAGAACTATCAGGCCATTATGGACCACTCACACGCAGCAGAATGGCAGTCTGGTGTCGAGGGAGCTATTTGCAAGTTAGAAACTAACATGGAGGAAATAGTTCGTTTACTCAAGTCACCCTCTTCTCCCGAGCCAGTTCAAGTCTGTCCGGTTCCAACCCGGGAACCTAGACTCTCGCCACCTGAGGCTTTTTCTGGAGTACCCGACCAATGCCGCCCCTTTATCACACAATGCGA
>NC_056508.1:9432736-9457736 GCF_014905685.2 Nematolebias whitei
TAAATTTGATCCTTTTGTTGTGTTGAATTCCTTCTTTGATGAAAATATTACAACCCCCTCCCTTACCCTCCTCTCTATCTCGCCTTATATTGGTATATCCTTTGATTACAAAATCTAGGTTAGAATTGAGCCATGTTTCCTGGATGCATATCATATCTGGTTTGTTTGTGCTGTTTTTAATGAACCCTTTAAATTCCTGTCCGTTTGCTATTAAACTTCTGGCATTCCACTGTAAGATGATCATACAGCTCTCTCCCCTGGTGTTCCTGTTTTCCCATCTCCCCCAAGTGTCTTGTTAATGTGTTCCCATGTTATGTCTTTTATCCCCAAAAACCTTTCTGCTTCTTTCACTATGATCTTGATTTTTTTCAGTTCTATTTCGTATAGGCTTCGCCCTTTAAGAGCTGTCGCTTAGTGGGTTTATCCCGTTATGCGGAGCATTTGCACTGAAAAATTTAGTCCACGCCCACCTGCTGTGTGGGCCCCACCTGGTCCGTATAAATTACGTCAAGAGCGGGAAATCGGCTCCCATTTTTTCTTCAGCGAGCTAATAGCACTGTCAGAAGAACAAAGAAGGAAAATTGTGTAGATGACCAACCTTTGTTAAGGATGCTTGGCCCAGCAGTCGACCTCCGGTCGTCCGTTGAGTTCTCCTCCCCGAGGAGAAGCTGACGAGCAGTCTTATTTCAAGGTAAGCGCCGAGGAATATTTCTCAGTGACAGGTCACTACACGCTGGACAACGCCATCTTGTATTTTTCCTTTTATCGCCGACCCTCGGAGCGAATCGGATGGTTCCTCCGGGACAGGCGCGTTCAGCTGCAGCCCCCCGCTGCTCATTCCCTCCTGGAAAGCGTAGTGTCGGTGGAGGGGGGCTGAGTGAATGCTCACCCCATCCCACCTCGTTTCGCATCGGCAATCACACCGCTCCCGGCCGACGGCGCCCTCAGGGGTTGCCCGGCGTAATCTAGGAGGCGGCTGACATGAAGGGACCCTTTTTCCGTCCTACGCCTTTCCCGCCAGTTCGGATGATCCAGCGGGAAGGTTGTTTACTGGGTTTCATTCCGGCTCACCGTCTTGATCCATATGGCCTCGTGTTCCCAACAGGACGTCCTACGGGCGAGGCCACAGATGGGTTTTTTCCTGGTAGATTGGGGGAGCCGGTCTCCACAGTCCACACCCATTTCCAGAGCAGGGGTTCACTGAGCGGAAAGTCCCTCCGTGCCCCCTGGAACCGAGCCTGATGGAAGCTTCATTGGAGCAAGATGTCGAGGTGGACCAGCGTCCCGTGCCTCCGGTTAGCATAACCGAGATGGTGACACCGCTCTCCAACTGAGTTCTACATGGCCGCAGCGAACAACACGTTACGCTGTTGGCGTACACGTTCAGAGGCGGGAAGAGACGGTAGCCCTCTGTCCTTCGGCTTACTCCACTCTCGTAGCGGCTGCTTGCTAACGACGCTGCCGCCCCCTGCAGTACGCTCCGTCTACAGGTCAGCTGACGTCATCCTCAACCGGTGCGCCTCTTTTGCTGTCTGCCGCCCCACATCGCAGCTGGAGAACGGGGTCCCAGAGGTTCTCCTGGCTCGTCACTCCACCTTCCTCTCAGGAGAGCTGCAGGAGCTTGTTGGAGGTCCTCTTTTCATCAGCGAGAGATCATTTCAAGATGCTCCACGGCTGCACAACGCCTCCCCAGCTCCGCTATGCCAGCCCCTCCCGTCAGACGTCCCCGGCATCCGGAAGTTCTTTTTTTTTTTTTCCCCCGGACTTCGCCAACAGGGGGCCCTCCAGGACAACAAACAGCTCAACAGAAGGTAACCAGGTGTCGGGTTGCTGGAGGTGTGTTGATGACACTGTGAATAACATTTTATGATGACGTGTCCTTTAGCCAGGCTGTCAGCATGGTTTATCTGACAAGCGGCCCCATCACACACACTCATCACGAATGAGCCTTTTTAAGGTTGTTTTCATTCACTGTCTGCGGTGCCGATACGCGCTCCCGCGGCATGAAAGCGCGCATGCAGCTCTCAGCGCCCGCCGTCCACGTCAACGTTAACGTGAGACCATGGTACGAGCTCAGCAACGTATCTCGCTCTCGGCAGAAGCGACACACGTTTTTTCATTGCAGTGGTGTCAAGCGTGCGCTCCCGCAGCGTCAGCAGTTTCACAAGCCTCACAGCGGCTCTGCTCCTTCATCCTCGAAGAAGGTTTTCTGAATTAATACTGCAGCTCGTGGAATCATTCTGAAGTTCACGTGACTTGCAGCCAAGAATGAACGTGTTTCTGCAGACCGAGCCAGTGGTAGCCTCGCTCCACCGATGCCGCGCGCTGCTTCCTGACCGCACCAGTGCCAACACGCGCCCCCGCGGCAATCCTGGCTTAAGGCATCGCATGAATGAGGACGCACACACACATGACCCTTCAGGGCACGTCGGCTTATATGTGCACCCGCTTCCCGAGCGTTACACGGAGCAGCTGCACACAACGTGAACACAACACATGAGCCGTTTCCCATAGCATCAGCAACATACAACGTCTTGCATGCTCGGGGACGCGCATGTTATTTCTCTCTCACTCAGCGCACTCCAGCTCACATCAGCATGTATGTGAGTTTCACAGCATAAATGCGTGCCCGCTTTATAGCTTATAAACGGGTGGCAATGAACGCGCGCTTCCAGACGGATGGGTGAACCGTTTTCATCCAGGATTCACGCTGCAGTTCAGCTCAAACCCCAATGTGGAGGAACTCTGTGACGTTTTTTCTGTCATTTATGAACAGATCTCGTCCCCTCTAGCAGAAGCTCAGGAAATTATGTTTTAAATGTAATTTCTAGAGTCTCAGAAGGAGAGGAAAACGCAAGGTCTCTCTCATCACTTCCTGGTCCCAATGAACTGGAAGATGAGATTTATTCTAGATTGTCAATTTCTGAGCTGTGAGAAACAACACTCCATTATGCGCCCGAGCCGCTTTAATTCTGCTTTATCTGGACACCTGCTGCTGCTGAGCAGCTTGTACAGACAGGTGGCAGCAGTGCAACTCACGTGAACCGGTTGAGTGATATCAGCTGTTTTCCGTCAGCAGACCTACTCACACACATTTAACAAGCTG
The DNA here is from genome assembly GCF_014905685.2 of Nematolebias whitei. Lineage (NCBI taxonomy): Eukaryota > Metazoa > Chordata > Actinopteri > Cyprinodontiformes > Rivulidae > Nematolebias > Nematolebias whitei. Next base: position 9,435,843 of record NC_056508.1, read on the forward strand.
TGGGGCCGCTGTGGCTCTCCACACAGCAGCTCTTTTAAATGTTTTTGGAGTGTCGCACGGGATCTGTGAATGTGACTCAACACTGACCTTGAGCTGCAGAATCATCAGGGTTTTTGATTCACACGAGAGAACGCTCAATGTCAATTATAATTATTGTGGAGCCACGGGACGATCCACCGCTGTGTGGACGTGCCTGCTCACAGCCTGTGGTCGTAATGCCTTTTCACCTTCTTCTCTCCCTCTGATATCACGGTTTTCTGAACCGAACTCAGGAGGAGGGACTGGCAGCTCCTCTGCCCCAAGTTCGTGAACGCATCATGGTTCCCAGGCCTACGACATTTGTTATCAGGGCGCTCGTGGAACCTGCCGTGGAGGGTATAGGAATAGGCCAGCACCTGTGGTCTGGCTGCTGTGCGGATCTTTTTGAGAGGATGGATCTCTCTCAAGATGTAGTGCGTACGATTCAGGAGTCACGTGCTGCAACCACCACAGCGCTGTCCACATCAAGTGGTCAGTTTTTTCAACGCTGCTGTACAGAGAAAGGCGTAGAGGCCACTTCATGTCCACTGGACGACATGCTGTCTTTTCTGCAGCAGTCGAGGGACAGAAATCTGGTGTCCAGCATGACTATCGTATGCTTCAGCCGTGTTTTCTTCTTGTCTCAAAGTTGTCGGAGACAGAACAACCTTTAATCATTCTCTGACGGAGTATTTTGTCTCAGATATATATAGCAGCTGTGGGCCTGTTTGTGACATGAGAAACGCTCAGTGTCAATTATGCGTTTCTCTGAGCCCACGAGACGAACCACCGCTGGGGTGGATGCGTTTGCCCACAGTCCATGGCCCAAAAGGCTTCTGTACACGTTTTTCTCCACCTCCTCTGATTTGCGGTTCTTGAACCGAGCTCAGGAGGAGGGATTGACAGCTCTCCTGGTGGCCCCGAACGCATGAGCGCACCATGGTTCCCAGCCCTGCAACGCCTGCTGTCGGGGTGCCCGTGGAAAATGCCGTAGAGGGAGGACGCTCTCCTCCAGGCAGGAGGAGCAACCAGGAGTTACCCAGAAATAGGCCAGCACCTGTGGGTCTGGCCGTTGAACGAATCCACTTAGAGAGGATGGGTCGCCCACAGGATGTAATGCGCACAATTCAGGTTTCACGTGTTGCATCTACCACAGCGATGTACACATCAAAGTGGACAGCTTTTCAGTGCTGGTGTACAGAGAAGGGTGTAGAGGCCACCTCATGTCCATTAGGTGGCATGCTGTTCTTTCTGCAGCAGCTGATGGACAGAAATTTGCATCCAGCACGTTTAAAACGTATGCTGCAGCCATCTCTTCCTGACACAAAGGTTTCTGAGACAGAACAGGTTTTAATCATCCGCTGATGAAGCGTTTTCTAAAAGGTGTACAGAGATGCAGGCCTGTCTCACACCCACTTGTTCCAGTGGGATTTAATCCTGGTCCTGCAGGTCCTGATCAAAGCTTCATTTGAGTCTTTGGATCAGGTTCCTCTTAAATTCTTGTCTCTTTAAACAGCCCTGCGGTTGGCTTTAACATCTGCTAAGAGAGTGAGTGATTTATCTGCCCTCTCTGTCGCTCCGTCATGTCTCAGAATTCAGGCTGACGGCAGCTCAGCTGATTTTAGACCAACCCAGCTTTTATGCCTAAAACATCACGAGCTCTTTTTAATCAAGAGCGATATCGTTGGAGGGGTCGTCCCCCCCCCCCCCCTTTTCACACAGATCAGAAGAAGTAGCGTCTTTTTATCTCTTCTGTCCTGTGCGGGCGTTGATGTGTTGCATAGCGTGCACAGCTGCAATGCGTCAACATCTGTTTGTGCATTATAGAGATGCATCTGCAGGTCGCCCGTTATCCATCCAGCGCTTGTCATACTGGCTCTGTGAGGCCATTTCTGAAGTCTACAGAGCATCAGATTTAGAGCCTCCTGTCAACCTCAGAGCACACTCGACTAGGGGTATCGCATCTTCGACTGCTTTGCATAATGGTATGTCAATGCAGGACATTTTGCACTGTGGCCACGTGGTCAACACCCTGCTCATTTATTTGCTTTTATCTAGGTGATGTGACGGCCCGTTCCATGACACATTCTGTCCTTAGTGTTTACAGAATGAATATTGTTGTTTCATGGAACTCCGTTTTACTCACATCTGTCTGCATGCATTGCAGTGTGAGATGTTATCAGTCACAAGTTGTGACTGTTATTTTGGTTCTATTGTCGTTAATCAGTTCACGACTATTGTTACCAATCAGTTCATTTGATTAATAATCAGCTCTCCTGTTATTATTAATCTGTTCATACGGTTCAGCCGTAAACCGGTTGGTTCATGGCTCTTTTCAGCTTTTTTCCCTCCCCGTTGAAGTTTTCCGGGGCGTTCATGCATTCAGAATGCATAGTTACACAACATGCGTCTGTGCATGGCACACATAATTACGCAATGCGTAATTACGCACATGGGAGCTGAGTGACTAGACTTTTTTGGACAAGCTTCTGCTTCACACGGTGTTCGAATGGACCCAGTGAGGCGAGGACAACATCCGCTTCGCCCTTAACCCACTAAGCGACAGCTCTTAAAGGGCGAAGCCTATACGAAATAGAACGTTGGTTACGTACTGTAACCCCAGATTCTATGAGTATAGGCGTAGCCCTTTAAGCGTCGGGCCTCACTGGCTCCTAAATGGCTGAAGAAAAAGCTATTTTTGGGAGCCGATTTCCCGCTCTTAATGTAATTTATACGGACCGGGTGGGGCCCACACAGCAGGTGGGCGTGGACTAAATTTTTCAGTGCAAATGCTCCGCATAACGGGATGAACCCACCAAGCGACAGCTCTTAAAGGGCTACGCCTATACTCATAGAATCTGGGGTTACAGTACGTAACCAACGTTTTGTGTTTGACTTGATCTGTACAGTTGTTAACATAAGTGATGAACAACATGATCTTTTCTACTGTAACTTCAGCCTCTGGTTTTGTTTGTTCTTTCTGTGTTTGACTTGGTGTTACTACTTGTTGAGTTCTTACATTTTCCATTCTAACTTTCTGTCCTTGCACCTTTTTTACTGCTTCTGCATAACTGATGTTGTTGATTGTTTTTACCTGTTGAATTTCCACTGCCTTCTTTCTAACCTCACATCCCCCATATGTCACCCTGTGTTGTCCTCCACAATTACAGCACTTGTCTTGATTTTCTTCACAGTCTTCATATTTGTGGTTTCCTCGACATCTTGGGCATCTTTGATGTCCTCTGCACACTTCAGCTATGTGTCCATATCTTTGGCACTTGTAACATCTGACAGGTGGGGGAATGAACAGTCTGACTGGAAAACTTAGAAATCCTATTTTTATTCTTTCTGTGAGTCTCTCCATTTTAAACTCCAACATTATCGACATGCTTGGAACTCTTTCTCCGTTAATGTTTCTTGTTAGTCTTGTCACTTTGTTAATTTCATATTCAGAAATATTCTTTTTGAGTTTTTCCAAGTCTTCATCCATTGGGATCCCAGTGATCACTCCCCTCTTTATTTTATTTTCTCCTATTATTTTCTTTTCTCTTACCTCCTTTTTACAGAGTTTATCAATATGCATTACTTTATTTTTCTGCTCTTCTGTTTTCACTATTATCAACAAATTCCCGTCTCTAAGGATTTTAGCAAAATGTATTTCCCCCACTTTCTTTTTTAGATCTCTTGACACCTCTATGGGGCCTAAATGTGTATTTCCATCTTCTTTGAATTTTATAATTATCTTGAACTCTTCTCTTACCAATTTTTTGCTCACAACATTTGTTCTGGCCATTTATGTTAAATATGTGGATTTTAATTTCTACCAATTTAGTATTTCTTCTTTTGGTGGGTAGAATATAGTTTAGAACCGAATTCTGTAATTAATTTGTATATTTTGTAATTATTTAGATAATGTTGGTAATTGTTAGGCCCGCCCATTAATTTGAAGTAATTAAGAACACTGGGGGCTTGGTGGAGGGTGGTTTTTTGGGCAAATGTTTGGTGTGTGACGTGAGGGTTTTGTAAATGATTTTTTTACCACTTTTTTGAGTTTTAAAACATCAATTTATTATTATTTTCATTTGGACTAAGTTGTAAGATAATTTTGGTAATTATTTTGTCGTTTTAATTTTTACAAGAAATAAACAATATATTTTTTACAAGACAATCAAGCTCAGAAGTGCGTGAGAATCAGCCACCTGTCAACACACACGGCCTTAGTTGGAATTTTGGTTTTTGGATCTTGGAAGATAGAAGGCCGCAACATTTAAGTCAAAAAATCATTTTTTGGAGCTTTCTGGAACGTTTTGGAGTATGGAAAAGCTTGGAAGATTGGAGGATCACATTTGGGTGACTAAAGCTTTACGGAATGGACTTGGAGGAGACACACAAAGTTCGTGAGTAATTGTGATACTTTGTTGGAAAAAAGCAGAGACGCTGAACTGCAAACTGAAAGGTTTGTTTTGGACAATTATCTTTTGGATTTGGAGAAACAAAATCTGTGTTGAAAATGGATGAACAAGATGATGGATTTCAAAAGGAAAGAGAACTTTTTAATTTAATTAAAAGGCGCAGAGCCAAACTCGGCGTCCTGACAAGAAAAATAAATGACGTTCATGGTTTAATCGATGCTGGAGAATCAAAACCCTGCATAGAAGAGCATATGACAACTTTTAATAATTATTTAGCAGAGTTTATGGACTTGCAATCTTCAGTTCAAAGACTGTTAAACGATGAGGAAAAAGAAACCGATCATTGTGATTGGTACGAACCAAAACTTATCAGTTTTAAAGAGTTTTTGGATGAGATCGAAACTTGGATGAATGGCGATCCTGATACACGGAAGAACGAAGTATGTTCAGCATTTGATGTTGAAACAAAGGCGGCATCTCAGGACTGTGACGTTGAGCCGGATGACAGTGTCTCACAGACTGCGCAACGAATGATCTGCAAAGATTTTGAGGAATTATCTGGGTTCGAGGTTAAACCAGCCAGCAAGACGACCAAAGCGGTGCCCAGCATATCAAGTAAAGCGTCCAGTGGGCAGAGTAAGAGTTCCCATGCAGCTTCAGTGGCGCTAATGGAAGCCGAGGTGGAAAAGGCCGCTCTAAAAGCGGAGGTGGATGCGCTGCAAGAAAAACATGCGCTCGAGCTGGAAGAGCTCAAGTTAAAAGCACGAAAAGAAGCATTGGCTTTGAGAACCAAGCTGGTGAAGGCTGATGCAAAGATGAAAATTTACAACTCTGCGCAAGAACAGAAAAGTTCCAGTGCTGACGTTGCAAACCAGGACACAGCAGTTTCTGCAACATCTACTGAGTTCATACCCGCTGCTACAGCTCAAAAGGCTCCAAGAACACAGAAACGATTGGCAACTCTTGTATCTTTGCCAATGTCCCAAGAGACACCTATTAGTGAAGCATTAAAAGTGAAACCAAAAGGGGAACCCCCAAGACAAATATCTCAGGTTGATGTTCATAGTAATGCTTTAACAGAGATCATGAAGAAGCAGAATGAAATCACTGAGATGCTTGTAAAACAGCAAAGACTTTCACTCCTGCCATCTGTAGAAATCCCTGTTTTTAGTGGAGATCCTTTGCATTTTAGGTCCTTTCTAAAGGCATTTGAGCAAGGAATAGAAACTAAGACCGATAACATGCAGGACAGGCTGTATTATTTAGAACAGTTTACCGCAGGACAGCCAAGAGCTCTAGTGAGAAGTTGTATGCACATGAGTCCACAAACTGCTTATGTGGAAGCCAAAAAACAGCTGGAGTGGAACTTTGGTAACAGAGCAAAAATAACTTCTGCATTTATAGACAAAGCTCTAAATTGGTCAGTTTTAAAGTCTGATGATGCTGCAGCTTTAAGAGCTTATACATTATTTTTAAGAAGTTGTTTCAACACAATGGATGAAGCTGGGTTTATTGAAGAGCTTGAAAACTCAACCAATATAAGGATTCTTGTTTCAAAGTTGCCTTTTAGACTTCGTGACAAATGGCGACTAATTGTGGTTGACATAGCAGAAAAGTATGATCGTAGAGCAAAGTTTAAAGATCTTCTTGATTTTCTGGAAAAACAAACAAAAGCTGCATTAGATCCTGTTTTTGGAGAAGGTCAAACTGCAAAAGAAAAGATGGCTTTAAAACCATCAAAGGTTCCTTTTAAAACTAAAAGCAGCAGTTTTGCCACTTCTGTTTCTGTAATTTCTAAACAGAACAATGACAAACAGGTCCAGTTTAGCCATGAAGATACAAAGATGGTTCAAACTGTGTTTATTTTGTCATAGAAATCATTGCATGGAAAAATGTGACTCATTCAAGCAGAAAGCTAACAAAGAAAAGGTGATATTCCTTAAGAGCAATGGTTTATGTTTTGGCTGCTTACAGAAGGGGCATATGAGTAAGAACTGTCCACAACGCCTAACATGCCTCACCTGTAATAAAAGTCACCCTACTGTTCTGCATATTGAACCTGCAGAGCAGCAGTACCAAGCAGTTAAGACTGAGAGTAAAGAGTCAGCAGTCTCAAATGCTCTTGTATCTTTGAATGTGGGTAGCTATACTGGGGCCGGGTCTAATGAGTGTGCTCTGTCAGTCGTCCCAGTAAAAGTAAAATTGGAAAATGGGACAAAGATTGTGGAGACTTATGCCTTTCTAGATCCAGGCAGCTCTGCTACATTTTGTACAGAAGCTTTGATGATGCAGTTAAATGCACCTGGAAAGAAAGTGGAAATCATGCTAAAAACCATGGGTCAGGAAAAGCCTGTAAGTAGCTATAAATTATCTGGTTTGGAAGTAGCTGCTTTAAAAGAAAATGAGTACTTGAAGTTGCCTGATGTTTATACTCAACAGTCCATTCCTGTCACAAAGATGAATATCCCCAAAGAGGAGGACTTAAGAAAATGGTCTTATCTAAAAGATGTTGAGTTGACCCCAATAGATGCTGGCATTGGGCTGCTCATTGGTGTAAATTCTCCTAAAGCTTTGGAACCTTGGAAAATAGTTAACAGTGAAGGTAGTGGACCTTATGCTGTGCTAACACGCTTTGGTTGGGTTGTTAATGGTCCACTCAATCAGGGTAGTGAAGAAAATGGACATGATGGTTCTATTCAGGTGAACCGTATTTCTATAAGTGGTTTGGAAGAAATGCTGGTCAGTCAGTATAACCAAGATTTTGTAGAGCACCAGTGCAATGAGAGTACTGAAATGTCTGTAGAAGACAAACAGTTCATGGACATTATGTCAAAGTCAGCGGTGCTTAAAGATGATCATTATTACTTGAAGTTACCCTTTCGTAATCCTGATGTGAAAATGCCCAACAACAAACAGGTGGCCCAGCAGAGGGGTCTGTTAAAACGATTTCAGAAGGATCAGCTATTCTTTGAAGAGTACAAAGAATTTATGCATAATGTTGGTGTGGAAGGGCATTCAGAAATCATACCACAAGATCAACTAGAACATGAGGAAGGCAAGGTGTGGTACGTACCTCATCATGGGGTCTACCACCCCCGCAAGAAAACACTGCGGATTGTCTATGATTGTGCTGCAACGTTTGCTGGAACATCACTGAACAAAGAGCTGTTACAGGGACCAGATTTGACTAGTACCTTACTAGGTGTACTCATACGTTTTCGGCAAGGTCCAATAGCACTTATGACGGACATTAAAAGGGATGTTCCACCAAGTCAGAGTTGCTGAAGAACATGTAAATTACTTACGTTTTCTCTGGTGGCCCAACGGTGACATCACAAAAGAGCTTGTTGAGCATAGAATGTTGGTCCACATTTTTGGTGCAGTCTCTTCCCCTAGTTGTGCCACATATACACTTTTAAAGACTGCTGATGACAACCAACATCTGTATCCAGAAGAGGTTATTAATACAATCAGACACAGCTTCTATGTAGACGACTGTCTCAGATCTGTCCAGTCTGTTGAGGAGGCCATTTCTCTTAATCAGCAGCTCACTGAGGTGTGTGCCAAGGGGGGATTTAGGCTCAATAAATGGGTGTGTAGTGAGCGCTCTGTCCTCTCTCAAATCCCTGAGGAAAATAGAGCAACAGGTGTAAGGATGCTAGATCTTAACCGGGACCAGCTTCCCACTGAAAGAGCCCTGGGGGTGCAATGGGATGTTGAAAAGGATGTTTTCACTTTTAGCATTGTAAACAAGCACAAACCACTAACAAGATGTGGTATTCTGTCCATTGTCAGCTCTATTTATGACCCTTTGGGTTTCTTAGCTCCAGTTATTCTCCCTGCTAAACAGATTCTTCAACATTTATGTAAACTGAAGTTTGGCTGGGATGAGAGAATTCCACCAGAAATGGCACAAATTTGGAAAAAGTGGGTTGAAGATTTAGTTCTTCTTGACAACTTTAGTGTAAGAAGATGCATCACATCCAAAGGGTTTGGAGAGATAAGTGCACAGCTGCATCACTTTTGTGATGCCAGTGAAACTGGGTTTGGTGCTGTGTCTTATCTTAGGCTATCTAATAGTAAACAGGAAGTGTGTGTTTCCTTTGTTATTGGTAAAGCAAGGGTGGCACCATTAAAACAAGTCACTATACCACGACTTGAACTTGCTGCTGCAGTTTTAGCTGTGCGTCTGGATAACATGTTGTCAGTTCAACTTGGGCTCAATCTGAGCGAATCAGTCTTCTGGTCTGACAGTACAACTGTCCTGCAGTACATTGCAAACACAACAACACGGTTTAAAACGTATGTAGAGAATAGAGTGTCCATCATTCGTGATCTTACAGAGGTTACTCAGTGGAGGTACATCAGCTCAAAGTTGAATTCAGCTGATGCAGCCTCTCGAGGCATGAAGGTAGGCTCTTTTTTAAAGTCTTCCACTTGGATCAGTGGGCCGGAATTCCTCACAAAACCTGAGATCCAATGGCCAACGGGGATTAAAGAAACACCTATTCATTTGGAAACTGATCCAGAGATTAAAGATCAGGTCATGACATGTGCAGCTGTGCTGGAAGAATTGTGTCCCACTAGCAAGCTGCTAATGTACTTTTCCAGTTGGACAAAGCTAAAAAGAAGTGTAGCATGGATTCTGAAACTAAAAGAATGGCTACGAACAAAGAATTTGCTAACTGCACACTGTGGAAATCAGATGTGTGATAAACAGGAAAATGAACTGGATGCTCTGCTCACAACTGATGATCTAGTCAAGGCTGAGGAAGCCATAGTGAGCTTTGTGCAGAAAAAACATTATGGCGATGAAATGGCTGCCCTGAGCTCCGGTACAGTAAAGAAGTCAAGTCATGTGTACAAACTTGATCCTATTGTTATTGATGATGTGTTAAGAGTGGGCGGCAGACTGAGCAAAGCAGCATTACCTGAAGAAACAAAACATCCTGTAATATTGCCTAAAGAAAGCCATGTTTCAAAGCTCATTCTTCAACATATTCATGAAAAGGTTGGACACAGAGGAAGAAATCACATGCTTTCTACCCTTCGACGACAGTACTGGATCCCTCATGCTAATTCAACAGCAAGAAAGATCATCAGAGACTGTATGGTGTGTCAAAGACGACGACAAAAGCCAGGTGAGCAGAAAATGTCAGATCTTCCTATTGACAGAATCTCAACTGATCTACCACCGTTTACTTATGTTGGTGCTGATTACTTTGGACCGATAGAAGTGAAGAGAGGGAGAACTATTGTTAAAAGATATGGAGTTCTCTTCACATGCCTAACCTGTCGTGCAGTTCACCTTGAGGTGGCACATTCTCTTGATACAGATTCCTGCATAAACGCCATCAGAAGATTCATCTGCCGCAGAGGACAAGTGAAGGAAATACGGTCGGACAACGGAACTAACTTTGTCAGCTCAAATCGTGAGTTGAAACAAGCCATGTTGGAGCTAAAACAAAGAAAAATCCAAAAATGCTTAGCACAAGATGGCATAAAGTGGACTTTCAATCCTCCTTATGGAGCTCATCATGGTGGTGTATGGGAGCGCCTGGTGCAGGAAATAAAAAGAGTACTGTGCTCATCACAAACCAGCAAGTATTAGATGATGAAGGCTTGCACACAGTTTTTTGTGAAGTAGAGGCTTTATTAAATGATCGCCCGATTACACCTTCTTCTGAAGATCCCAATGATTTAGAGGCTCTTACTCCAAATCATTTGCTCCAGTTAAAAGGCAAGCCTGTGCTTCCGCCAGTTTTGTTCAAAAAGGAGGACCTTTACGTTCGAAGACGTTGGAGGCAAGTCCAACACATTGTGGACTTGTTCTGGAAACAGTGGGTGAAAGAATATCTCCCTATGTTGCAAGAGCGACGCAAATGGAACAAGATTCGCAGGAACTTTGCCACTGATGATGTGGTGCTTGTTGTCGATGAGGCAGCACCAAGAAATTCTTGGCCTATTGGACGCATCACAGAAACCATGGCAGATGCAAGTGGATTGGTTCGACGTGTTCGAGTCAAGACTAGAACAAATGAGCTGGAGAAGCCGATCAACAAGCTATGTCTCCTGCTGGAGGCTATATAAAGGCAACAATAAATGTTTGTCTCCAACTGAGCTAAGTTCTGGAACCTCTGGCTCTACATTTACACTGATACTCATTTACTGACATGCTAAACATCTCATTCTGCTACATACACTTTGTCATACACACAGACAATGCACATGGACAAGAGAAGGACTTGGAAATTATGGAACACTGGCTATTTTTATTTTTTTTTTTTTCCTTTTTCTCTAAGAAGACAAATGGACCACAAAAAAAAAAAAAAAAATTAAGTGAACATGAACTACTGCATAAGTTGATGTTTAAATGAATTTTTGTTCATAGAAAAATATTGAAAAGCTAAGTCTGCTAATGTTAATTTTGCATTTGGTAATGGCCACTTATGAAGATTTTGAATATAATTCTTGTACATGAATTAGGGGCCGGGATGTTCTGGCCGTTTATGTTAAATATGTGGATTTTAATTTCTACCAATTTAGTATTTCTTCTTTTGGTGGGTAGAATATAGTTTAGAACCGAATTCTGTAATTAATTTGTATATTTTGTAATTATTTAGATAATGTTGGTAATTGTTAGGCCCGCCCATTAATTTGAAGTAATTAAGAACACTGGGGACTTGGTGGAGGGTGGTTTTTTGGGCAAATGTTTGGTGTGTGACGTGAGGGTTTTGTAAATGATTTTTTGACCACTTTTTTGAGTTTTAAAAACATCAATTTAATATTATTTTCATTTGGACTAAGTTGTAAGATAATTTTGGTAATTATTTTGTCGTTTTAATTTTTTACAAGAAATAAACAATATATTTTTTACAAGACAATTGTAGTGGACTAGGCCCATGTAAAAAACTAAGTCTAAGGTCAAAAATCTTGACCTTAAGAACCTTGTGGGACAGGAACTGTCATTTCATTGATTTGAATCCAGAAATACAGGTTCACCTATCCTGAGACTTTCTCTCTTGAAGATTCAAGTGAAAAGAACACTCTCTGTTTTATTATCATTACTATTTTACAAATGTTGATAATCAAAGTGTCTTAGTTCAAACCATTTTAGATGTTGCAGTGAACTAATCAATTTTATTAACTGTATAATGATTTTTCTCACGCAAAGTTAGAACTCATGTCAAAGCTGTTACAGAGTAATTATGCCTTTTCTGATTTCTGCTTTTGAATGAGCAAGTGTAAGTTGGTCCAAGGTTGGAGTCAAACGCAAAACAAGTTGTTAGAACGAACTGTCATGTTTTTAGAATCCTCTCAGACGTAAATATAGAGGTTTTTGGCACCTGTTTCTAAACTCGCCAAAACAAAACTCTCTCTGTCTGTGAGAACATTTCTGATCTTTCCATAACAATTCTTGCTGTCTTCTAACCTCTTACGTCACAAAACACACCCCGTCTGGTTGTTTCTGACCAATAGGAATACTCCCAAAAGTGAACCGGGAGAGAGATCTTTAAAATGTCGGTACTTCCTGGTCTATTCGGTTCTGCTCGAGATCTGTAAACTACTCAGTTCTGTTAGAAGTTCTGGGATGGTGCTGGAACAGTTCTGGGACAGTTCTGTTCAGTTCTGATGGAGTGCTGTTGGAGTTCTGCTGGATACACAGCTCAACCAGTTCTGTGAGAGAAGCCCAGTTCTGTGAGAGACGGGATGATCCTGACATGACAACAGAGCTCTTCCGAGTTCCATGGGATTATAACATTTTCACTCGCCACTACTTCTGACGATTCACAGCATCCTAAGGAGACGCTGGACAGGTAGCGTTAACGGAGCTCCATATCTGCTGATTAACTTCAGAAAGGTAACGAGTCAAGTTTCCTACCAAGCGTACCGGGGAGAGCTGGGTTCTGACGGAGAGTGTCAATTCTGGTGAACACTTCCCCTCCCATACCATCTTTACTCCCTCTAAACTTCTTTCCCATCTTTAAACTTTTTATCAAGTAGATATTCTTCCAGATATTTAGAAATGTCTGTGTAAAATGCTCATCCACATCCGTGTGGGTAAAAGATCATAATTGTACAGTTTCATAAATGTCTGTGGTGAAGCAACGAAAAATCATGGCCGTATGATTTTTCCTGATTGATTGCTTATGTTGTTATTTTCATAATTTGCCAAATTAATGTAAATGTTTGATGTTAAACTTTGATTCTGTAAATAAATGACCGCATTCATTTTGATGGGTCAAATATAAATGACGTCTCACGTTTGCATTTCCTTAAATTCAATGCACGTTTTATTCAGTCCAGAAAAATGAGGAATCCGTGATAAATGATGAATATATCTGAGCATCTGTTCATCTACACAATCAAGCTCAGAAGTGCGTGAGAATCAGCCACCTGTCAACACACACGGCCTTAGTTGGAATTTTGGTTTTTGGATCTTGGAAGATAGAAGGCCGCAACAACATTAGTTCCTTCATCTGAACTTATCTCATCTAAGGTTCGTTTTGTATTTGCAGCCCAACCTTTTGGCTTGTTTTTTCCTCTTCCTTGTCCTCTTCCAGTCACCTGAGTCCAATCATTCATTTCCATATCGTCATCATCTTCTACCTGAGTCGCCATTCCAGTCCAATCTGCAACCAGCTTGTTATCCACTGCCAACTTGAAAAAGTTTGCTTCTGGGTCTACAGCTGACACAGCCCGTGCAGCCTCAGCTCCGCGCCTCCAGCACTGACTGGAGCTCAACTGGAACCTTAGTAGTCCTGGCACCAATTAGGGAGAATGGTCTCATCTGCGGCTGCTCATCAGCGCCGCCCCTGCCTTCAGGAACCTGGTGGAAGGAAAATGACTAAACCCTACACAAATGACTGTAATAAAGCAATCAAGTCAAGAAATAAAGCCTTTAAAATACTTAAAAAGAATCCTATTTATCAACATTTAATAAATTATAAAAGAGAACAAGCAATGGTAAGGAGGATAATAAAGGAGGCAAAAAGAAACTACTGGAGAAAATTCTGTGACACTATTGAGAAAGAGACTAAACTTAATAAAATCTGGAAAGTGATTAAAAGAATGAATGGCATCAGGAAAGAATATGTATACCCAGTATTGAACACAGATAAAGGAGTGATTATTAAAGATAAAGATAAAGCTGAAATGTTAGCTGAAACCTTTAGAAAGACTCATAGTACAAGTAACATCAGTGAGGAGGAAAAGAAAGGGAGGGAAGCCACAAAACTTAAGTATAAATATTTACATCAGAGTAGTGAAGTAAATGATAATTTATTGAACGCACCATTTAAAAAAGATGAACTAAACAGAGCTCTGAGAAAAACCAAGACAACAGCACCAGGAAAAGATCATATCTGGTATTTAATGATAGATCATCTTAGTGAACCATCCAAATAAGTCATTTTAGAGCTGTACAACAAAGTCTGGGAGGAGGGGGAACTGCCACAGAGCTGGAAGGAGTCAGTCATCATACCCATAGCAAAACCAGGAAAAGACAACACTAAACCGGAAAATTACAGACCAATCGCGCTAACATCAAACATATGTAAGATAATGGAAAAAATGATTAATGAGAGATTAGCATACTATATAAATAGCAAAGGATATATATCTAAATATCAAAGTGGGTTTCGAAAAGGGCGTAATACATATGATTCAGCTTTACAGTTAGAACATGAAATCAGAAAAGCGCAGATAATAAAGATAGTGTGGTGGCGGTGTTCTTTGATATTGAAAAAGCATATGATATGTTGTGGGTTGAAGGGTTGTTAATTAAAATAAAGAAATTAGGTATTACAGGGAAAATGTTTGAATGGATAAAAAAAAAACTTTTTATCAAAAAGAACAATACAAGTTAGAATAGGAGAAGAATATTCTGAGAAATATGGTGTAGAAAATGGAACACCACAAGGCAGCATCATAAGTCCTTTATTGTTTTCTTTAATGATAAATTATATTTTTTGTAGAAATAGAGGAGGGAATGGGCTGTTCACTCTTTGCAGATGACGGGGCAATTTGGAAAAAAGGAAGAAATATAGAAGTCACAGTAGAAAAAATACAGAAGGCTATTAATGAAATAGAAAGATGGGCAATAAAGTGGGGGTTTAAATTTTCAGTGACAAAAACAAAGATAATGATATTTACACGGAAAAGAATTACAGAAGTCAAAAAACTGAAACTATACAATCAAGAAATAGAACAAGTTAAGAGTATAAAGTTTTTGGGAATGTGGTTTGATGAAAAAGTAATATGGAATATTCACATTCAGAAAATTATTGATAAATGTAAAAGGGTCTTAAATATTATGAGATGTTTGGCGGGAAATGAATGGGGAGCAGACAGAACAACATTAAAGAGAATATACACTGGGCTGATCAGGTCAACTATAGATTATGGAAGTGTAATCTATAGATCGGCAGCAAAAACACATCTGGAGAAACTTGACAATATACAACATCAAGCACTAAGAATCTGTACAGGAGCATTCAGGACCACCCCAACCGCAGCACTTAAAGTAGAGATGGGAGAGATGCCTTTAGAATTGAGAAGAACACAGCTAGCAATAAATTACTGGATCGACTTACTAGGAAATAACCCCGATCATCCAACATTAGACATTTTAAAACCATGCTGGGAAAAAGCAAAGAGAGAAACGGGAAGCTTTGGTTGGATAATCGATCAGAAGATACAAGAAGTTCAAATAAGAAACCTAACAATAAGTCCAATAGTACCGCTACCAACAATACCACCATGGATACTTGTAACGAACCCCCAAATGTCTGGACCAAAACTACCACAAACACCAAGACTCAGGTTCAAAAGTTTATTTCTTGGTGGACCTTGCCTCTCAAAGAGAATCTGGCTCTGGTGTCGATCTCAGGGTTAAAGACTGGAACGAGTCTAAGGACAGGGAGAGAACGGTTAGTGGCCCGACAGGAGACAGAAGCAAAAGCAAAAGTCAGGATACGGAAACCACTAACCGTTACTCTGTCAGGAGGGGGTTCAGAGGAGCTGAGAAGTTCCAGCACGGTGGGATCGCTGCAGGGGGGATGGTCCTGGTGAGAGGAGACAGCCAGCTGCAGTGAAGAGCTCGAGGATGGATGGGAGGAGACGACACCCTGGTCCGCGAGGCGTGAGGCGAAGTTAATCAGGCGAGGGTCGAGACCGGAGATCAGAAGAGCGTCAGTCCCAAGCAGGAGCAGGCGAGGAGGCAGTGTGAAGGAGGCGTAGGTCGGTGCCGATGAATGGAGGCGTAGATCCGGTGAGGAGCGGTCTGGAGGCGAAGTCAGGCGAGCGAAAGTCCCAGAACAGGAAGTCAGCACGAGGAGGCGAGGATACATGAACCAAGGAGCGGGACAGGAGCAAGGAATGCAAAAAACTGGACAGGAGGGGAACTATGAAAAAACGCTACAAGGGAAACCGGAAATTATGAGCGCGGGATAACTACTTGCAGGAAAACTGTGTTCGACTATCTGGCACTCACCCTGTGTGCAGGTCAGGTTTATAAAGGGTGAAGCGACAGGTGCATTTAATGAGAGGTAATCAGTGCAGAGTGTGCTGAAGAGAAGACAACCTTAAACCCACATGCAGCCAGAGGAGAGGAGATCAATGAGTGCTGCAAAAAAGAGAATCTCAACCCCAAACATAAACAAAAAGAGGAAGGTAAAGAAAAGAAGGTTTACAGACACCAAGCAGTGAACAGAGTGAAAAAGATTTGACTCGAACAGGCGTGAATCGTGACAGATACTACCAACTGCAAAAGAAAATTTTACACATGGAAAAGAAAAAAGATTGAAAAAATCACTTTTAACTAATATACAGTATATAAATATATAAATAACTATTATGGTTACGTTCAGATGCATCAAAAGACACAACAGGGAAAATAGGAATAGCAATTATCATACCAGAGTTCCATAAGAAAGAAGTTAAACGGATTACAAATGGATTGTCAGTATACACCAGGAAAATGTTAGCAGTATTATTAGCAGTACAATGGATAGAAGATGTCAGACCATTTAAAACAATAGTATGTTCAGATTCAAGTTCATCACTTACAAGCTTACAGCACAGCCACTCAAACAGCAGACCTGACATTTTATTAGAAATCCAGCAAGCATTATTCAGAATAACGATGATGGTTTGGAAGTCGTATTTCTGTGGGTACCAGCACACACTGGGGTTGAAGAAATGAAGCAGCATACATGGAAGGAAAAAGAGCAACAACACAACAAGTTAACTTTATAATAACTACAAGCAAATCAGAAGCAAGAAGCATGGTTAAACAAAAACTGATGGAAAAGTGGCAGAAATAATGGAATGAAGAAAACAAAGGAAGATGGTATTATAAGATCCAAAGAAGAGCGGGAGAGATGAGAACAGGAGGGAGAAACAGAAGAGAAGAGACCCAAAAAAGTTCAATCTGGTCCTCTGGACATTAAAAAAAAACAAAAAGCAAAACAAAGCAAAAAAATCTAGAAACGTTTCGTCTCTCATCCAAGAGACTTCCTCAGTCTGAGGTGCTGTTTTCAGCTCAGTCTCTTAAATAGCACCTTCTCAGAGTGGATCAACCAGTTTGCTGCTGACAACCAAAACCAGCTGATCACATGCTCAAGAAGGACCATCAGCCTAACAATGGGTCATTAGCACACTGATGGCTGTTTACTACTCACAGAGGGCTGAGTGATACTAGCAATCACAGCATTGTAAGAGGGGGACAGTTGAACCCGGAGGCCTCCACCCCTGTTTAATGATGGACGATTTCTTTTCACAAAGATGGCCTCCTTTACTCCTCTCTCAAACCATCGTTCCTCTCTGTCCAGGATGTGCACATCTTCATCCTTGAAAGAGTGACCGCTGGCCTGGAGATGAGTGTAGACCGCAGAATCCTGGCCTGATGATGTTGATCTTCTGTGCTGGGCCATCCTTTTGGCCAGTGGCTGTTTAGTTTCCCCGATGTAAGACTGATCACAGCCCTCCTGACACTGAACCGCATACACAACATTACTCTGTTTGTGCCGGGGGACTGGATCTTTGGGATGAACCAGTCTTTGCCGTAATGTATTTTGGGGTTTAAAAGCCACTGGGACGTTATGTTTAGAAAATAAACGTCTCAGTTTCTCTGATACTCCCTCAACATATGGAATGACCACTGGTCTGGGTCTGGGTTCCTCCTTTTCACCTGATGGCTGACTGGAGTCCTGTTTGGGTTTCTTCTCTGCTTTCAGGAAGGCCCAGTTAGGATATCCACATTGCTCTAGAGCCTGTTTTGTGTGGGATTTCTCCTTCTGCCTGGCTCCTGAGCTAGTGGGGACGCTGTCTGCTCTGTGATACAGAGTCCTGATGACTCCTAACTTGTGCTCCAAAGGGTGATGGGAGTCAAACTGCAAATACTGGTCTGTGTGGGTGGGTTTGCGGTACACCTCAGTTTGCAAATGTCCTCTATCAGAGACTGAGACCTCACAGTCCAAGAAAGCCAACCTGCCATTTTTTACATCTTCTCGTGTGAACTTGATGTATTTATCCACAGAGTTGATGTGGTCAGTAAAATGTTGGACTTCCTGAGATTTGATTTTAACCCAGGTGTCGTCAACATACCTGAACCAATGACTTGGTGGTGTCCCTGAAAAGGACGTCAAGGCTCTCTTTTCTACCTCCTCCATGTACAGGTTGGCAACAATAGGAGAAACTGGAGACCCCATAGCACACCCATGTTTCTGCCTATAATATTGCTCCCCATATGTGAAGTAGGTTGACTGCAGGCACAGTTTCAAGAGTTGACACAGTTGTTCTGTGGAAAGCGTGGTCCTGCTGCTCAGAGTGGTGTCTGATTTTAATCTTAAACTGACCACCTCTACTGCATCATCAACAGGAATGCACGTAAAGAGTGATGTGACATCAAAAGAGACCATTGTTTCATCAGTCTCCATGATGACATCCCTCACCTTATCCACAAAGTCCATGGTGTTCTGTATGTGGTGTTCTGAGCTGCCAACTAAAGGGATGAGTACAGACGCCAGATATTTGGAAACATTGTAAGTGACAGAGTTAATCATGCTAACAATAGGTCTTAAAGGTACACCTTGTTTGTGGATTTTAGGTAAACCATACAGACTAGGTGTGGCCTCCCCTGGGTACAGTCTGTGGTACAGAAAACGGTCAATAGCCTTGTCCTGCTCCAAATTTGTCAGGCAATCTATTAACTTCTTCTTGTAACCACTTCCTGGATCTCTTTTCAGAGGTTCATAAGTGGTTAAGTCACTAAGGAGTGTCATAACTTTCTCATGATAGTCTTTCTGGTTCAAAATCACTGTGCACCTTCCTTTGTCTGCTGGGAGAATGATGATGTTTTTGTCCTTTCTAAGAGTGGTGAGTGCGTCCCTCTCCTCTCTACTGATGTTGGAAGGTGGTGGTTTGGCATTGCTGAGGCAGGATGAAACTTTGATTCTGAGCTGTTCTGCTTCACCCTCTTTCATTTTGTTGTTGCGGATGGCTGATTCTGTGGCTGTGATCATCTCCACCAGAGGAATTGTACTTGGTGCAACCGCAAAGTTAAGAGACCGAGCTGAAAACAGCACCTCAGACTGAGGAAGTCTCTTGGATGAGAGACGAAACGTTTCTAGATTTTTTTGCTTTGTTTTTTTGAATGTCCAGAGGACCAGATTGAACTTTTTTGGATTTTTCTACCTGGATTATTGAGCATGCATCAGGATATGAGAAGAGAAGAGAGATTAGTAACAAGACAGAGATTTGGACACACTGGACTGAACAACACATTATTCACAATACAAAAACATGAAACAGGAAATTGTCAGTATTGTGGAGAGACAGAAACAATAGAGCATGTGATTTTTAGTTGTCAGAGATATGAGAGAGAAAGAAGGCACGTGATGGAGGAACTTAGAAAGGTTAAAGAAACATTTAATATCACAAACATACTACAGAAAGAGTCAGGAAGTAAAAGTGTAAAAATTTTGACAAGGTTCTTCATTAAAACAAAGCTGATCAATAGGATATGATTAGGACAGACAACACATACACAAGTAAATAGTTTTTTTATTTTTTATTATTATTTTAAAAAGCGTTCTGATCCACACTCCATACCAGTCGGTGGCGGTAAGGCACACCATAAGTTGTTTGCCAACCGCCAACAAAAAAAAAACTGAAGAAGAAGACGCTCTATTTGCTTATTTACACTGCAGTACCCACGTTGTGTTCAGTAAACCGATAAACAGATGCATTTTTACTCCCGCAGATGTGAATATCTGACCGGTGGCCGATGTCGGAGTTAACCTCGCTAAGGGATCGTCTTTAAAGAGGCGCTAGGAAATAAGCGTCGAGGTTCGTAGTTTACATTCTGTGATGCATACTGTTCTCTAACTCGCTCTAACTGTACGCAAAGAAAAACACAATATGTATTATTAGGCCCGAGCAGCGAAGCGCTGCGAAGGCTTATTGTAATCGCTCTGTTCAGGCCCGAGCTGCAAATTTTTCCGCCAAATGAATTAGCCAGGGGGGCCTTAACAGATTCCAAAAGTCACCAAATTTGGCGGACGCATCAGGACTGGTGAAAATAACGTATTTTAAGGGCGTGGCAAAAATCGCAACAGAAACGTTGGTTACGTACTGTAACATAGATATATAATCAGTAAATACCTCATTGGCTGCTGCGGCGCAGGAATTTCGGCCGCCATCTTGCAACGGTCGTCCGTATTTGGTTAAAGCATAAGATGTCTCAGCACTTCGCAGCTTATTTCTGTTCTAATCGACGGACTGTTGACGTCAGGTCTCGGGCGATAACTTTTCACAAGTAAGATGAACTTATTATTGTTAGTATTTTGTAAATATAATATTACTGTACTGTATTTATGTCCACCAGCTGATGTGATGTTCAGTGTAACACGGCGTTCATCTGCAATGAAGCTAACTGAGATCTGATGACAGGAATATTTTTCTAACAAGCATACTCACAATGTCAGTAGCTTTGGTTCATTATCAACAGAAATGCATCAAAACTGGAGTTTTGTTTAAGTTCTAGGATATAAAAAATAAAACTAGGGAGAATATAGGAAATAGAAAATAACATTGACCTCCTTTGTACAATGTTTTTGTGTAGACACAAATCTCCTGTTTTCATTTTGAAGGTTTCCCAAAGAACAAGATGTGAGGAAGAGGTGGAAGTATCTTTGAGGAGGATTCATCTGAGCAGTGAGGATTTTAAACTAGAGGATTTTGATCAAACTGATCAGATTGTCTGACTGAGAGATGGTGTGGTACCATCGGTTCACCTTCAAAGAGTAGGAGCATCATTATAAGTAGGGCTTTAACAGACTACTCGAGTAATCTACACATCGATTCCTAGGACACCTATCGAGGTTTTTAATTTCATGTTGAGTATTCGTGGTGACGTCATTATGCCACCGTTACGTCATTGTGTCACGTGATCCGCACCGGGCGCGGATTACAAAATGGATTCCTCCAAGCAGACAGATGGAGCAGAGCAGGCCCAGTCTTGACAAACGGGTAGAAATGCATCAATATTCTGAAAATATTTCACTAGAGATGAATCTTCCTGTTCAACTACCGTAAGGAAACAGAAAATGAATCAACTTCCTGACTGTTTTGAGCTCGTTGCGAACCGGTGTTGCACCATATTTTGTGATCGTAGGGGGCGGTGTTGTATGCACTGTTGCAGGTCACAAAATATGGTGTAACATCGGGTCTAATGACCGAACCAGAACCATCTTCCTCTGACCTTGTTTCACAAATAAAAAGCAAAAAATATTAATCTCTAAACCTATTAAAAAAAAATCTATAAACATATTAACCTCTAAAACTAAACTTAATGCGCACCACAGCTGGCGGTGGTGTGGGGTGGTCGACCCCCCCACTGGTTTTAGTTTTGTTTTTGACGTGCTGCACGTTTCTTCACTTTTGCAGCTTAATAATAAAAACTAATAGTTTAGTTTTTCCTGTGACTTATTTGCTGTATGATAAATGGTAGGGGCAGCACGGTGGCGCAACTGGTAGAGCTGCTGCCTCTCAGCGAGCAGGTCCCTGGTTCAAACCCCGGTCCAGGGGCCTTTCTGGGTGGAGTTTGCATGGTCTCCGTGCTTGCGTGGGTTTTCTCCGGGTACTCCGGTTTCCTCCCACAGACCAAAAACATGCATGTTAGGCTGATTGGTAACTCTAAATTGTCCCTAGGTGTGAGTGAGAGAGTGAATGGTTGTTTGTCTCGTTTGTCTCTATGTGGCCCTGTGATGGACTTGCGACCCGTACAGGGTGTACCCCGCCTCTCGCACAGTGATTGCTGGACATGGGCACCGGCGACCCCCGTGACCCAAAATGGAAGAAGCAGGTAAAGATAATGGATGGATGGATGGATGGATAAATGGTAGCATAATATATGCTCACAATGTTTTGTTGGTCTTTTTTTTTTGTAAAAAATTACCTT
>NC_056508.1:9459258-9498591 GCF_014905685.2 Nematolebias whitei
GTGTATATATATATATATATGTATATATATATATATATATATATATAGTATATGTTACATATATGTTACAAATGGGTCCATGGCCACTTTGCTAAATTTCTGCCACATCTGAGCTATCAGCTCTGGATGGAGCGTCCAGTTCTCATGACGCAGAATGACATTCAAAAACCGCGTGACACTCCAAAAACATTTATTTGAGTTGCTGTGTGGTGTGGCCACAGCGCCCCCACAGCTCGAGAAATGCATGTGCCTCTGTGAAGTCTGACACGTGTGACGTAAGTCTGTTGACAGAAACAGCTGTTATCACTCTGCCGGTTTCACGTGAGTTGCACTGCTGCCACCTGTCTGGAAAAGCAGGTCAGCAGCAACAGATCGTCCAGATAAAGCAGAATTCTCCTTCCTGTTTTGTGTGTCGGCTGCAGAGCGACTTGACGCATTTTGAATGGAAATGTCTCACAGTTCAAAATTGACAAATCTAAGATGAGTCTCATCCTTCCGGTCCGTTTTGGGACCAGGAAGTGACGAGAGTAGAACCCTGTGTTTTCCTCTCCTTTTGGGACTCTAGAAATTACATTTTTAATCAGAATTTCCTGAGCTTTTGCGTGGGGGGGACGAGATCTGTTCTAGAGATGACAGAAAACGTCTCTAGAGTTCCTCCAAACGGGGGTTTGAGCTGTACTTTCAGCGTGAATGCCCTACTGATAAAACGGTTCATCCATCTATCTGGAGCGCCCGCTCGTTGCCACTCCGTGTAACGTTCGGGGAGCGGGCACGCGTTTATGCTGCGTCACGTTATTTACGGACGCCAATCACCGCTGTCATGTGTGCCTCACTCAGGCTGCGGGCTCACATCCGTGCTGATGTGAGCTGGCGTGCGCTGAGGGAAAATGTACGCACCCCTGAGCATGCAGAAACGTGTAGGTGAGGGCTGCCGATGCCGCGGGGGCGCGGCGCTTCTGTGCTGCGCTCTGGCTGCGGGCTCACATCCGTGCTGATGTGAGCTGGCATGCGCTGAGGGAAGGTGCGCGCCCCCGTGCATGCGGAACCGTGTAGATTTAGGGCTGCTGCGGGTGTGCGGCGCTTCTGTGCCACGCACAGGCTGTGTGCTCACATCCATGCTGATGTGAGGTGGCGTGCGCTGAGGGAAAATGCGTGCGTCCCTGAGCATGCGGGGCTGCGGGTGAGGGCTGCTGCTGCCGCGGGGAGCGGCGCTACTGTGCTGCGCTCAGGCTGCAGTCTCACATCCGTGCTGATGTGAGCTGGCGTGCGCTGAGGAGGCAGCGCACAGCTTGGGCTGAGAGCGAGATTTCCCACTGGACTCGGTCTGCTGAAAACATTATCTTTGGCTGCTGTGTCACTCACGTTCGCATTTTGTGTGTTTCTCAGACTGCGGTGATTCAAACCCTGTTGGAGTACACCGGCTCGGTTGTGTGGAGGATGTGTGAGGAAAAGCCGCTGTGAGATCGTACGAACTAACAGTCAGGCTGAAAACAGACACTTTAATTCCTGAATGATGTTTACATTTTATTCCAAAAACTCAACCATCATTATGCACACACATCCTCCGCAATGAATCATTTTAAAATCTTCTCTCCGGTGAGCCCTGCGGCTTGTGGTGATGAGGAGGGCTATACTCTTGACAGGAGGGGCTGGCGGCGGAGTGCAGCGAGAAGACGCTGTTGCAGCTGTGGCGTGTCTCTGCTGTCTCGGCCATGGCACTCTCTCCAGTGGGCGGGGGGAGCGAGAGGAGGGGTGCGACTTAAACAGATAGCGCACAGTCTCTGACACCTCCTCCGGCTTGAAAATTGGCTCCGAGCAGCGCGTCCGTCATGATGGGGGCCTTCCAGCGAGTCCATTTGCAGCTTTTCCAACAGGGAGGGGGAGTGACAAGCCATTTGGACCTCTGAACCATTGTCATCCAGGCTGCGATACGAGACAAGGCATACAGCAGACGAGGCACACGGGTTGAGGGTGACGTCAGACGCCCTGCAGAGGGAGCTCTTCGTCTCCTGAGGCAGGTCTGTCCCTCCGGCCTCTGAGATGCTGTACGTCAGCGGCGCAACGTTGCCTGGAACGCATGCTGGTGAGCTTGGTTGGAGAGCGACGTCACCGTCTGGTCATGCCTCCCCGGAGGCGCAGGACGCTGGTCCAACCTGGACATCTTTGCTCCAAGAGCCTTCGCCAGGCTTGGCTGCAGGGGGGCACCGAGGGAGTTTCCGCTCGGTAAAACCCCTCCACTCTGGTGATGGGCGCGAATGTGGAAAACGGCGCTCTCAGTCTACCAGGTCCGGCAGCAGCCTCGTTCCAGTAGGACGTCACTGCTGGGAAACGAGGCCAGATGGGATCAGGACGGCGAGCTGGGGTGAAGCCAAAAAACCTTCCCGCTAGATCATCCGATCTGGGCGGGGGAAGGAGAGGGACGGAAAAAAGTCCCTTCATGTCAGCCTCCTCCTGGATTATGCCTATCAGCTCCGAGAGGTGGGCACTGACAGCTGGGAGTGGTGTGGTCGCCGATGCGAAAAGGCCCGGGGGGGTGAGCATTCGTTCAGCCCCCATCGTTCCGATACTACGCTCTCCAGGAGGGAGTGAGCAGCAGGGGCTGCTGCTGACGTCACCTGTCCCGGAGGAACCATCCGATTTGCTCCGAGAGTCGGCGATAAAAGGGTCGATGGCGTCGTCCAGCGTGTAGCGACCCGCCACTGAAAAATATTCCTCGGCGCTTACCTTGAAACAAGGCTGCTCGTCTGCTTCTCCTCAGGGAGGAGGACTGACGACAGGAGGTTGGCGTGGCGGGACCCAAGGCGGCCTTAACAAAGGTTGTGCCGGTCAAGTTGGACGACTTCCCTTCTTCGTTCTTCTGACAGTGCTATTAGCTCTAAGCACTTTGATAACAGTTTATCTGTTTTAAATTGTGCTCTACAAATAAAGATGACTTGACTTGACTTGATTAGCTTGCTGAAGAAAAATGGGAACCGATTACCCGCTCTTAACGTAATTTATACGGACCGGGTGGGGCCCACACAACAGGTGGATGTGGACTAATCTTTTTCAGTGCGATGCTTTGCATGATGGGATAAACCCACCAGCGACAGCTCTTAAAGGGTGAAGCCTATACGAAATAGAACGGCTCAAGAGCGCCACCCAGAAATTTTCTAAGTACCCTCCACATTAATCTGAGGTCATTTTCACACCAGATAGTCCGGTAGACTCGGTTCGGGACCAATATTCATGAGCTTTTGTTTACATTTGAGCTGGTGCGTTTGCATTCACACTGCACTGTGCAGTCAAGTCAACCTGTTGAACCAACCTATTCCCCCGCTCGCCTGTGGGGGCGCTGCACCAACAACTACTGAAAGAAACGACACAAAAACCTCTGAAGACACGTCGTCTTCTTCTTTTTCTGTAAATAAAAATAAAAACGAAGTGGCATCAAGTTTTTGCAGTTTTAGGAGTTATATTTTGTCATTTTTCAAAAATAGACTTAGCATGAGCAGAAGATGAGACAGAAGACCATGGAGAATATTGTTTTTCACACAAGGCAGCTGACGGCTCCATATAAGGTCAGAGCAATGTGTGTTTGTTTATCCTGTGGAGCGGGGCCCGGTCTGTTTAAATTCACACTGTACTCGAACCGCGCTGGAGTTCTCTTCTACCGGACCGAGACCTAGGTTTTAGCTCGGGCCAGAGTTTGCCTTTTTGTTCCGTGACAGAGTTCGATGGCGCGTTCACACCTCCCTAAACGAACCGGACTTTCTAGGAAAACGAGCTAGAGTTCGATTAAAGCGGACTAAACAGGGCTGGTGTGAATGCACCCTGTGTTTGTCGTAAAAACATGAAATTTGGTACGCTTGTCCAATTCCCCAAGATTCACAGAAAACCTTCAGGCACCAACGTTGTACGATAAACAGGAAGGTGGCCATTTTGGAATGTCGTCCCAATTTTCATACCTTTTTGGCGGTTTACAACCTACACATTTGAACAAACTCCTCCTAGGGATTTCACTCAATTGGTTACAATTTTGGCCATTTTGGTCAAAAGGCCTAGGGGACAAAAAGTTATCAAAACGGTGCAAACCGAAGTATGCTGAAGGGGTGGGGCCAGACCTCAAAGTTTGATATCTTGCCGCGAAGAACGAAAAGCTAATAGCTCCTACATGAAAACTGTCTGAGACATCAAACCTTCAGCGATTGATTCACATCCGGTCCCCTGCAAGACTCAATGGTCAAATCATGACATCACTTAAGCCATGCCCCCTGACAACAGGAAGTGTAAAGTTTTACCTTGAACGGTCCCTATCTGACCCCTGTCACCTGATCAGCATGATAGTGTGGCCAGTGACTGAAGACATGTTGGTGTAACTTGCTTTCCAACACTGACAGTTTTGGGTGGAGCATGTGGGCGTTACGACGTGGCAAAGTAAGTTTTAACGCCGTCGCCATACGTTTGGCTCTAAATTCCACAGATTGGATCTGAGATTCACCAAAGTCACTATGATCGATCATTACCCACCCCTTGAACAGGAAGCCATGATAATTGGCCAATAGCCTCCACAGCTCCCCCTAGAATATTTTAAAAATTCAGACCCAAGCCATTTTTTAACCGATAATTCTGAAACTCTGCGAACATCTGTATCTTCTCAGGACCTATGAAAATGTCTCTTGGAGCCCTGGTCCAAAGCCAACAGGAAGTCTTCCATTTTGGGTCAAAGGGTAATTTTTAGGAGTTTCTAATTGCGAATTTTAACAAACTCCTCCTAGGGATTTTGAGTCATAGCCTTCATATTTGGTTAATATGCCCTTAACACATTGGGGAGTGAAAGTTATCAAAAGCTTTCGGTTTTGTTTCTGTTAAAAGGGGCATGGCCAGGCGTCAGAGTTGCGCTTGATGCAATAAATTTCCAAATGCTTTAACTTTCACATTGATAGACCAAAATGCACCAAACTTGGCATGACTCATCCCTGTTGGATGTCCGACAATCCACTGCCATCATATTTTGTCGTCATCAAAGCCACGCCCCCTCGGAACAGGAAATCTCTTCCTTTACTTGGAATGCTCTCTCTTTGACACCATTGACCTAATCAGGATGATCCTGTGTTAGAAGACAGATAATTCAAATTCAATTCAATTCAAATTCAAAAATACTTTATTAATCCCAGAGGGAAAGATGGTCTGACTTGATTTAAAGTGCGAACCGTTTTTGCTGGAGGATGTGGGCGTGGCGAATCAAGAAGTGACGCCGTTGTAATACGTTTGGCTCTAAAATACACAGATTTCAGTCGAGGTACACCAAAATCACTATGTCAATGTCAATGTTAATGTCAATTTACTATGATCAATCATTATCCACCCCTTGAACAGGTATCCATGATAAGTGGGCAATAGCTTCCATAGCGCCACCTACAATATTCTTACAGTTATAGCTCAGTCATACATCATCCTATCTGCACCAGATTTATTGTGCCTGATCAGTGAGCACTTATAGACACATTGATATTGTTGTTTAACATATGACTCTAGTGCGCCCCCTAGATTATTCTAACAGTTATATATCAAGGATACATGATCCAATATGTACCAGATTTATTGTGTCTGATCAGTGAGCACTAGTTGACACATTGGTATTGTTCTTTAACATTTGACTCAAGTGCGCCCCCTAGATTATTCAAACTGTTATATCTCAATGATATTTTATCTGATCTGCACCATATTTTTTTTGTGCATCATTTTTGAGCACTTCTACACACATTGATGATGATGTTTAACTTTTGACTCAAGTGTGCCCCCTAAATTATTCCAACAGTTATATTTCAGTGAAATATCATTCAGTATGTACCAGATTTATTGTGCGTGATCAGTGATCACTTATAGACACATTGGTATTAATCTTTAACCTTTGACTCAAGTTTGCCCCCTAGATTATTCTAACAGTTATATCTCAGTGCTACATCATCCGATCTGAACTAGATTTTTGGTGCATAATCAGTGAGCAAGTCTAGACCCACTGATAATGTGCTTTAACATATGACTCAAGTGTGCCCCCTAGATTATTTAATCAGTTATATCTCAGTTAATTATCATCCAATCTGTACCAGATTTATTGTGCTTGATCAGTTAACCATTCTACACACATTGGTTTTGCTGTTTAACATTTGACTCAAGTGCGCCCTCTATATTATTCCAACAGTTATATCTCAGTGATACATCATCTGATCTAGACCAGATTTTTTTATGCTTCATCAGTGAGCACTTGTAAAAACACTGGTATTGTTGATTCATGACTTGACTTAAGCCCGGCCCACTCGGAGAATAAACTGATGATTATTGGGTGACTATTCCAGCTTGGCACTGTGTAAGATATAAGGCTGAAACAGTATTCATTAACTGTAGATTACCACATATGACATTTTGAAAAGCTTAAAGGAAGTCCTTTACATTCACTACAAAACAGGAAGTGAAAATAACTCCCATCTGGAAGGTCTGATTCTAGCCAAACTTGTAAGGCTTGCAGCTGGACTCATGCTGATATGGGCGGAAGGCAATTGCAAAGTTTAGGCATATGCGCACCCTGGTGGACGTGTGTGGGAATGGCATGAGAGCATTCGTGATGGCGACTGGGATGTGTTGATGGACCGCCCACGGTTGCGGGTGATGTCAAAGGTTCGGCGAATGCGCACCCCGGTGAACGGGCGCAGAACAGGAGCAAGAGTGTTCGCGATGGCGATTGGGCGGAGTCGCTGGAGCTCCTGCGGTCACCGTAAGGCCGAAGCAGCGCTTTGCTGGGAGGGCCTTCAATGCTGCTTGCAGCTTTAATATTTAAATTATACTTGAGCATTATTACTTAGTTAAAAATTAAGTAGTAGAAAAATTCTGAAGAAATCTTGAAGAATGGTAGTGCTGACCCTAACAGTAAATGACAAAGATTTATCCACCCATGTTTATTTATTTATTTTCTTGTCTGTGTAGTGCTTGTAGGGTGTGTTGTTAATGACTCTCAGCTACTACCACACCAAATATTAGCTCAAGTCTTTACAAATGACTGTTATAGCCATTAGTTAATTAGTTGTAAATGTACACCAAATAATTATTTACTGAAAGTTTAATTGAAGTCTGAATTTTAAGTTCAGTTACGATGGAAATCTATAAAAAAGTCCATGCTCAATAATCCAGGGATATAATACAACAATTTTCAGTCAGGTCATCTGGACAGATTCTTTTTTTGCTGAAACGTTTCACCTTCCATTGGAAGGCTTCAAGAAAACAAACTGTCCAGGTGACCTGACTGAAAATTGTTGGATTGTATACCTGGATTATTGAGCATGGACTTTTTTGGTTTTGAACCAGTTTGACATGACTGTCGATGAGGAAAAGGGCCGGCAACTGAGGAGGGGGCGTGCCAAAGACACCATCTTAGCACTAACATAACTGGTTTGTTCCACTTTGGAGTAAGCTGTTGGGTGAAGAATCAGTTTTGTGTTGTGTGTTTTCTTGACTGATGAAGCCTTCCGGATGAAAGGTGAAACATTTCGGCAAAAAAAAAGAAACTGTCCAGATGACCTGACTGAAAATTGTTGGATGGAAGTCTATGAGAGTTCTGATGTACAGTCTTCATTCTGGGAGGATTTGAGGGGGAACCACAAGTCCTGAGACACTTTGGGTAAAAGAAGACAAAAATGCCTAAGTTTTGTTGTATAAACTATATAAAAGGTGGAGTTTGCACAAATTATTTAGTGTGCAACATCACAATCCAAGTTGAACATTTTGTGCTACGATCTCCAAGAATCAAAACCTTTAAACTGCCTCGTGAAGTCTGAACTGTAGAATTGATGGTTTTTTTTCATTTGTTTCACCACAGTCCTCTTGTTGTGTCAGTGTGTACAAGGTTGTGCAGTTTCAAATGAAATCATCTATATGTCTTACAATGAACTGCCACCAAAAGTAAAGCACACTTCCTGAGCCACGTTTTTGATATATTTTAGTAAAGTTTGTCCAAAGCTACAGGGGTTGTAACAAATTAAAATAATGTAAAAAATAAATACTTGACAACTGAAAATGTTACTCTAAATCTAGATTGTCCATTGAAGCATCAGGGAAAAATCTTAATTCACCAAAATGGTTATGACTCAGTCATTTGTGCAAGGACTGACCTCAAATTTTGTGTGATAGTAGTTGAGACTGATACCAAACATTGTGAGGGCTAAAATCAGTGGCGGCAGGCCAATAGAAGGTGCTAGGGTGCTCTCACATCACTCATCATATTACCTTGAAGACGGACATAAACAAGCGAGGGACTACTGTATACTATAAGTCTCGGACTTTAGAACGCACCTGTGTCTAAGCTGCATTTATTAATTGGGCAGCTGTGGCTGAGTGGTTAGAGCAGTTGTCATCCAATGTGAGAGCTGGGAGTTCTAATCCATCAGCAGTCACATGCCCAAGTGTCCCTGGGCAAGACACTAAACCCCTCATTGCCTCCGATGTGTGTCCCATCGGTGTATGAATTTTATAAAGCACTGAGTAGTCTCTTTAGAATAATTTGTTTAATTAGCTTTGTAGAGATCTAGGGGTGCATTCACACCAGCCCTGTTTAGTCCGCTTTAATCGAACTCTAGCTTGTTTTCCTAGAAAGTCCGGTTTGGGGAGGTGTGAACGCGCCATCAAACTCTGTCACGGAACAAAAAGTCGAACTCTGGCCCAGGTTAAAACCTAGGTCTCGGTCCGGTAGAAGAGAACTCCAGCGCGGTTCTAGTACAGTGTGAATGTAATCAGACCGGGCCCCGCTCCACAAGCAAGAAGTGGAGTACAGCGCAGGGCAAACAAACATGCATTTCTCTTACCATATATGGAGCCGTCAGCTGCCTTGTGTGAAAAACAACATTCTCCATGGTCTTCTGCCTCATCTTCTGCTCATGCTGAGTCCATTTTTGAAAAATGTCAAAATATAACTCCTAAAACTGCTAAAACTCGATGCCACTCTGTTTTTGTTTTTATTTCCAGAAGAAGAAGAAGTGTCTTCAGAGGTTTTTGTGTTGTTTCTTTCAGTAGTTGTTGGTGCAGCGCCCCCACAGGCAAGCGGGGGAACAGGTTGGTTCAACAGGTTGGCTCGACTGCACAGTGCAGTGTGAATGCAAACGCAACCGCTCAAATGTAAACAAAATGTCATGAATATTGGTCCCCAACCGAACCGAGTCTACCGGACTATCTGGTGTGAAAACAACCCTATAGTGCTGTATGAATGGGTAAATGAGGACACAGATTGTGTTGTAAAGCACTTTGAGTCTCTTGATAAGATATAAATCTGCTATATAAGTTCAGTTCATTTACTATTAAATATAAGATAAATCATAGTTTTGTATATAAATAAGATGCTATGGTTATTAAGCCCCGGGTCAGAATCTGTGCCCAGTCTTCTCAGGCTGTGTGCAGCTTTCTTGTAGTACAAGAACCAGCCACCAGATGGTGCTCACAGAATATAGCTTGCTTTCAACACTCACAGACTGTTAAGCTCTGGTAGATTATGGTATATGATTATGGTATTTGGTAGATTATAGTATTTTATCAGTTATGTATAGGGCTCAAAATAACACATTACCATTAAATATCCAAAGAAATTTTGTTAAAAGACAAAGTTGTTACAATCTTAACCAAAATTCAGAACTAGTCTGAAAGGAAGGTCTACCTCAATCCAAGGAGTTGGATTGTGGAATGGTCTAGAGAGTGATGTTAAAAATGCCAAGTCAATGTGTACATTTAAGAAAAAGATCAAAACTGAATTGTTAAAAAAGTATATATGAAGTAGCTTAGTGTGTGTTTTGTATTAGAATTAGAAAAATTAGAAAGTTATTCATTTTGTTCTGTTACTTGAAAATTATTACGATTGAAATAATTGTTTGAAAAAGGGGCAGATATAATAAGATTTTTTCTTCTTTCTGCTGCCTTTCATTTTAAATCTTTTGTATCTTTTTTTATATTGTTATGGAATTGTTTTGTACTTTTTTAAAATGAATAAACTTTATACCATACCATACCATACCATCTTTTTCATTCATTCAACCTTTATTTAGACAGGTAAATCCCATTGAGCATCGAGGATTCATTTACAAGAGAGACCTGATTTCAACAAAGAATGATGACAACAATGGACAACAGCGACAACAATAAACAGTTATAAAAAGTCATCCTTTTTTTGAAATTAACAAATAGGATGGCTAAAAAAAAATAAGTAAAAAGAAAAGTAACACAAAACAGCTAGATTCTAAGGCGAATGTAAAAAACTAAAAACAGGAACATGTCTGCATTGGTCCCTGCCAGGAGTCCAACAGATTCTAAAAGCCACTTAGAGGGTCAAGGTCGAGAGCTTCAGATCTTTTTGCAAGATATTCCAAGAAACAGGAGCAGAGTAGGAGAAGGCCCTTTTGCCTAGTTCAGTCCGCACTGAGGGAACACTGCAGGTAATAATGTCCTGAGAGCGCACGCTGTAGCTGCACTCACGCAGAGACATGAAGGAGGAAATGTATGAAGGCAGCAGACCAAGAAGTGATTTAAAGATGAAAATATACCAGTGAGAGAGTCTGCATGAAGTTAATGATGTCCAGTTAACCAGTGAATACAGGGTGCAGTGGTGGGTACGATAATCACAGCCAGTTATGAATCTTAGTGCACCATGATATACAGCATCCAACATCTGCAGGGATCTTGTAGGAGCGTACATGTAAATAATGTCACCGTAATCAATGGAGGGAAGGAAAGTCACAGATACATGGCGTTTCCTAGCATTCAGGCTTAGACAGGATCTGTTTCTGAAAAAGAAACCCAGTTTAACTTGCAGTTTCTTTACCAAGTTTTCCACATGGAGCTTAAAAGAGAGATGCGAGTCGACCAAGATACCCAAATATTTATAGGAATCAACAAACTCAATGGGGACACCATTTGAGGATGAGATCAGAGGAAGAACTGCTGGGACCAACTTCCTATTTGAAACAGCATCCCTTTGGTTTTGTCTGTATTTAGGACAAGTTTGAGGCAGAACAAATCTGTCTGGTTGTTGTTGAATGCAAATTTCAAAAGCTGGAAAGCCTTATCAACTGTTTTAGCTCGACAATAAGCAACTGTGTCATCAGCATAGAAATGTATGGATGCATTAGGGATGTTTTTACCTACATTATGTATGTAGATTGTAAAGAGGGTGGGTCCTAAGACTGAGTCTTGTGGTACACCATTGTTGACTGTTAAATAACTGGAGGAAGTAAGTGTTGAACACATTGCCTCACATTGCCATTGAGGGATAGTTAGATAACCAACCAATGGTGTGTTCTGAGAAACCGATTTCTGAGAGCTTGTGACACAAGATGTTATGATCCACAGTGTCAAAAGCTTTAGACAGGTCTAAGAAAAGTGCAGCACAATAATCCTTAGCATCCAGTGCTTTAACAATGTCATTAAGAACCTTCAGTGAAGCAGTGGTTGTGCTGTGTTGTTTCCTGAAATTAGATTGATGTGGAGGTAAGATGTTAAATGAGTCTAGGTAATTTTTGATTTGAGAGTTTCAGTTTTTCTAGAACCTTGGCTAAAATGCAGAGTTTAGAGATTGGTCGATAGTTGTTCAGTGAGGTGGGGTCACCTCCCTTCAGCAAAGGTAAAACAAAGGCTGTTTTCCAAGCATCTGGAATGGAGTTTTGGCTTATGGAGAGATTGAAGATGTGGATCACAGGGACTGTGATGATATGAGCAGCCAGCCTTATGAAATAAGGTGGAAGTTCATCTGGACCTGCAGATTGTTTAGGATCAAGATCTTTTAACAGTTTTTTAACCTCACTGACTGAGAATGGAGAAAAAGAGAAGGTGTGATTAAGTGAGGATTGACTTGTAGGAGGGATTTGATTTGTAGAAGTTTGATTATTAAGTGGAGTGGCTGATTTTCCATTAGTAACTGTGTCAAATAAAGAACTAGAAGCAACAAAATGTTTGTTGAAACGGTTCAGGATCTTGTGCTTATTTGACACAGGAACAGAGTTAACGAGAAGTTGTGATGGGAGGTCAGATGATTGTGGGGTGCTTGAGAGAGATTTGATGGTTTTCCAGAATATGTTAGGGTCATTTAGATTTTTGGAGGTCTGAGATAAAAAATAGTTGTGTTTTGCCGCTTTGACAGCAGTTGTGCATTTATTCCTCATCTGTCGAAAACTCAACCAATCAGTGTCTGAGTCAGATTTTCTCGCTGCAGCCCAAAGATGATCTCTCCTGTGCAGGAGGTCAGCTAGCTCTGGAGTAAACCAGGGGCTGTCTCGTCCCTTTATTCTGAACTGACGAAAAAGAGCATGTTTGTTCACAAAATAAATGAAACTATTATGAAAATAGTTCCAAGCGGAGTTCACGTCATCAATTAATGGAATACGATGCCAGTCAAAGTGAGACAGATCCCAGAGGAATGACTGTTCACAAAAACGTTTCAGATCCCTTTTTTTTATTAATCTGGGCTTAGAAGGTGGAAGTTTAATATCTCTCAGAGTCACTGTCACACAGTGATCACTCAAAATGGTAGCAAATACACCTGTACCAGGGAATTTGTGAGGCATATTTGTTAGAAACCGATGGAGGACTTTTCAGGACGATTTTTGTTTAGTCTAGTCGGAGAGTTGATCAGTTGGGTAAGATTAAGAGACTGGCAACATTCCTTGAATTTATCACAGAGGGGGGTGGACTTATCCCAGTCAATGTAGAAATCTCCTGCTAAAAAGATCTCTTTGAATTTTAAATTAACAAAGAATTCCATCAGGGAGGACAGAGCCTCAGGTCTTGTTGAGGGAGGACGATAACAACACACTTCAGATAAAATCTGGCTTCCATTTAAAGTGATGTTTACAGCTAAGGCTTCAAACTGGTTAGGAATTGTTTTAGAAGACAAGACTAGCAACCAGAGAATCTCTAAGTGCAATAATAATGTAATAATAGTGTAATAATAATGACTCCACCCCCCCCCCCCCTTTTTTTGACGTTCACAGCGGTAGATGTTAAATCCATTGGTTACCAGGTTATTATTCAGTACAGATTTGTTGAGCCAGGTTTCAGAGATGAAGATTACATCTGCCCCAGAAGAACTGATCAGAATTTTCAAGGCATCAAGTTTTCTCAGAAGGCTACGTGCGTTTACATGCAGAAAATGAAGTCCAGACACGTTTTTAAAGTCATTTGGTGTCATATGAATAGTGGGGGGTCCAAGGTTGGGCTGAATCCCTGAGAGCAGTAACAACATTATTATCAGACATTTTCTTGCGTTTTTCGTGACTGATGTGTATTTACAGGAGTTAGTAGTGTGACACTTAGCCCTCATAATTGACCCATGAGAAACATTAATGAACACGCGATCATTCAGAACCCAAAAACAGTGAAAGTTGCAATGATGGGCAACTCTAACTCTATCTTCATGAAGCTTGGCTCTCTGACTCATGGTTACAACCATTATACCTTCAAAATGAACGCAATAACTATTGAGGTATCATCACTGGACAGAAGAGTGCTAAACACCTACATAACTGAAATTATTTTAAAATGATTTACCGGTAAAACCCAGTCTTATCTAGGTCTTGTGACTGGAAGCCAAATGGTACTGGGAGAATGCAGTAAATATTGATTAAATTACTACCGTTAATATTTATTGGTAAACACATTTGTTAACAACTGCTGTTTTTAAATGTACTTTCTAAATAAATTTGACGTGATTTCTGCTCAACAAAGTGCTCATATGAGCAGGGAGGAAGGACCCCTCCCTCCCTAAAGGTCTCCTCAGTTCCGTTTAATGCCCCAGTTTAAACTTAAATGAGACACTAGTATTTAAACATATTTACCGTACACAGGTTTTTTAAAACCTTTTTTTTTTTAATATGTCTTGACTGGGACAGTACGGTGGCGCAACTGGTAGAGCTGCTGCCTCTCAGCGAGCAGGTCCTTGGTTCAAACCCCGGTCCAGGGGCCTTTCTGGGTGGAGTTTGCATGTTCTCTCCGTGCATGCGTGGGTTTTCTCTGGGTACTCCGGTTTCCTCCCACAGACCAAAAACATGCATGTTAGGCTGATCGGTAACTAAATTGTCCCTAGGTGTGAGTGAGAGTGAATGGTTGTTTGTCTCGTTTGTCTCTATGTGGCCCTGTGATGGACTTGTGACCCGTCCAGGGTGTACCCCGCCCCTCACACAGTGATTGCTAGACACGGGCACCGGTGACCCCCGTGACACAAAATGGAATAAGCTGGTAAAGATCAATGGATAGATGGATGTCTTGACTGGGGCAGCACGGTGGCACAACTGGTAGAGCTGCAGCCTCTCAGCGAGCAGGTCCCTGGTTCAAATCCCGGTCCGGGGGTAGGGCTGGGTACCTTTCAAAAAAAATCCGTACCGGTGCCGGTACCTTCACTTCGGTGTCGGTTCCTGGATGGTTCTTTTTTCGGTACCAATTTTGTAATTACTATTAATTCTAACAAGAATAAAATTAGTTACACATTACAGTACAAATTGTGAGTTTTATTTTTTAACTTTGGTATTTTTCTATTCCAAGCAGTTTTCTTACATAAAAACAAACAAATAATTTCCAGGTCAAAAGACCAGTTGCAAACCAGTGACACGTCAGTGTCTAATGCTCACTGCTACACACTGAGGACCTTTTCACTGAACAGTTTTTATTCAGAAACATCAACATGTCTGTTTTCTCTGGACACAAACAAGATGCTCCTGGC
Organism: Nematolebias whitei; assembly: GCF_014905685.2. Taxonomy (NCBI): domain Eukaryota; kingdom Metazoa; phylum Chordata; class Actinopteri; order Cyprinodontiformes; family Rivulidae; genus Nematolebias; species Nematolebias whitei. Next base: position 9,473,981 of record NC_056508.1, read on the forward strand.
TGATGGTGTCTCCAGCAGTAGAACATGTTCACTCTGAGGCTGTAGATGATGATTGTTGCACACACAGATACCTGGTTGTCAGTTTGACATAGTGTCCCTCACATCCCACCAGCAGGTCACTGGATTCAATGAGGTAGTGATGATGCAGACTTCTGCACCTCTGTGTCTCTGCCTGGATCTTCTCTGTGGTTCTCTGGGGTTTAGGGCTCTGATCATCTCCCTAATTGACATGAGAACACAAAACATCAACAATAACATGGTTGTGTTATTATTGATCAAAAATCATTATCTAGGCTGAGAGATAAAGGTTTAACTGGTCAACAAAATCCTTTAAAGTTTAATTTACCTCCAACACGCAGCTCCACTGTAGAAAAAGCAGCAAATTTTTAACAACAAAGTCTGATTGTCCTGTGCTCCACCTCGCTTTTCTTTTGTCCTCCTCACATCTGGGTCAGAGGCTCCTGTGAGGAGAACATGAACATAAACAGTGAACATTAGTGAACTGTTTAAGCAGCTGATCCAATGGATGAGCACATTTTTACTACGATTTACGATTGATGATTATGATTTAAGATTTATGTTGCTGTCAATCTTTAGTTAGCTTCCGAGTTTAGCTAGCTACGTAGATAAAATAAATTTACACACTAACATGTTAAAGTTAGCGTTACATGGATCATAATTTATTTCACCGCAATGTACGTGTTAAGCTGCAGTTACGCTAACAAACGTAACTCACCAGCTGAAACTCACAGAGACATCCTCGGAGTTCTTTGATGAAGAGTCCGGTCGTGGAGATAATAAATCAGGACGTTCAGGCTCTACTCACAGGCTGACTTTAATGGTGAGAGGAGGAGGAGGAGGAGGGGGGAGGCTAATGAACTCTTCTCTCCTCGCAGAAAAACACGGAGCAACATTCTGCAGCGCGTGTTGTTGAAGCCGTTCGACAACACGCGCTGCACACGTGAACCCGTCTGTGGGCGTCACCAGCACCATAGACATAATTATACATAGATTAGGTGTGGCAGCTCTATACAGCTCTGGGTGTAGTCTGTTTGTCATATGTCTGGTGTTTTACCAGCCTGCATGCTGAAACCACGTGACACGTTACAGCCAATACCGAAACTTGACACCGAAAGAAGAGTGACGTTTCAATACATACACCGACCGGTGCAGTTCGGTCGGTGCCATAAAAGAACCTCGGTTCGGTACTCAGCCTTATCCGGGGGCCTTCTGGGTGGAGTTTGCATGTTCTCTCCGTGCATGCGTGGGTTTTCTCTGGATACTCCAGTTTCCTCACACAGACCAAAAACATGCATGTTAGACTGATTGGTAACTCTAAATTTTCCCTAGGTGTGAGTGAGAGAGTGAATGGTTGTTTGACTTCTTTGTCTCCCTGTGATGGACTGGAGACCTGTCCAGGGTGTACCCCGCCCCTCTCACAGTAATTGCTGGACATGGGCACCGGCGACCCTCGTGACCCAAAATGGAAGAAGTGCCCAAAAGATAATGGATGGATGGATGTCTTGACTGATTTCTTTCATAAGAAATTCTCTGTTCATTTTCCATTATCGCTGAACAAATGAATAGGTTTGTGCATGAAGCGTAAAATACGATAAATAACACGGGAACTATCTTAAAAACTTAATGTGTGTTTATCTTGGGGGGGTCTCTTTTGTCATTTAGGTTAGACTTCTGGTCACATGATGACAGAGTGGGTGGAGTTATGGTAGGGCATTTGAAATTGTGACCAAGAGTTGTTGTACATCTGATTACCATGAGGGCATTCTCTGTGTGTCGCAAACGCCTGCCCCATGAGGGGCGGCATGCTGGGAGCCACGAATGTCCAGCTCTGTCAAAGGAAAATGCAGTCAGTGGCAGAAAAATACAGAGAGATGTCAGGAAGTGTTTCAAAATAAAATATGAAACTTTTAATTTTAGTAATTATGACAAAAATACATCAACAAGATGCTCCTGCATATAAACCGCGGGGTACAAAGTGTGAGACAAAAGTAGTGGTTTGTACACTGAAGTACAGGACAGGTTGTATTGAAGCTTTAGGAAATAATCCTAGATGATCATCCATCCATCCATCCATCCATTATCTTTACCCGTTTATTCCATTTTGGGTAACGGGGGTCGCTGGTGCCCATGTCCAGCAATCACTGTGCGAGGGGCGGGGTACACCCTGGACGGGTCGCAAGTCCATCACAGGGCCACATAGAGACAAACGAGACAAACAACCATTCACTCTCTCACTCACACCTAGGGACAATTTAGAGTTACCAATCAGCTTAACATGCATGTTTTTGGTCTGTGGGAGGAAACCGGAATACCCGGAGAAAACCCACGCATGCACGGAGAGAACATGCAAACTCCACCCAGAAGTCACCTGGTCCGGGGTTTGAACCAGGGACCTGTTCGCTGAGAGGCAGCAGCTCTACCAGTTGCGCCACCGTGCTGTGCCTAGATGATCATCTTCAATTGAATAGTTTCTGGAGTTATCTCACTTCAATATGGCTGTCACAGCTAAGAGCAAACACAGACATGGTTATAACTTTGTCATATTTATTAATATTAAACAAAAATTTGACATAATAGTAGCTAAGAGTCTTTCATAACACGTACTCTGAGGACTAACAGGTGACGTAAGATCATTCAGGATTTCATTAAAACCGCTTTAACTCCAATTTCTCAACATACGATCATTTCAGTAGTTTAAAGTAGGACATGACAGGTGGTGGGCAATATATCCTCTCCTTCTGTGTAACTTTAATTACATTGTGAATTCTGTTTGGTCTTCTGTCTGTGCAGAATCCATCAGCTGAACAGTACATTGGTAGGAATATTATCCAGTGATGGAAACACCAACTGTGTGTTGTTTGTGTGTTTCTCGTGTCTTCAGTCCACTGGAAAGATGGTTGCCGTAGACAACAGCCATGCTCAGCGTGTCCTGTCCTGCCTGAACCAGCAGAGGGCAGTAGGGAAGTTCTGCGATGCCGTGCTGAATTTGGGCAACGGGTTTCTCTACCTGGCTCACCGCAACATCCTGTCCTGCTTCAGTGAACTGTCAGAGCTGTCCAGCACCAGTGGCGCTCCGCACACCGAGTTCTTCCTGCAAAGTTGCCCCAGCGACGGCCTGGAGCTGGTCCTGAACTTCATCTACACCGGAGAGCTGAGGCTGGAAGAGGACAACCTGCAGAAGGTGCAGCAAGCAGCAGCCAGCCTGTGCGTGCCTGAAGCTCTCGCTCTCTGTCAGCAGTTCCTGCACTCCTCTGTGGAGTTGCCGCCTGCGAAGACGAAACGAGGCGGATCCAGAAAGGCCCCGTCAATGGGGATCAAGGAGGAGAACCTGCTCCCAGCCCCAGCAGGTGAGTCTGCAGAAGCTGCTGTAGCTCCCACCACCACACGCTCCGGTCGGGTAGTGAAGGGCCCCAAGTGGCTGACGACCGCCGAGGAGAGCTCCACATCTGACTGCAGGAGGATGGTGCTCAATCCTGAAGAGAGACAAACCACTGAGGAACATCTGGTAGCTGAACAGCTTGCTGCTGACTCTCAGGTAGAATCACACACTATCCCAGAGGTGAAGGTTAATATCAACCGCTGCAGAAGCTGGAAGGGTAATAATGTTTTTTGCCTTCGTCTATTAGTTCGTGGGTATTTGGAGTAATTTTGTCTGTTGGAAAAATACTTCATAGACTCTATGACTGGTTACCTTTTGAAGTGAATCAGATTTAAGATGGCTTCCACAGTCAACTGACGAGGAAACACATGAATAGCTATAACTCAACCATTTGTACGCATGTTGAGCTAAAACTGGATGTGGTAGTTGCTGAGAGTTATTTTTTCATTACCTCTACACATTAAGCAACACATTAAGGTTCAGTGTTGGCAATAAACACTGGAGTCAACACGGCCTGACTGTTAGCAAAATATCTCATGAACCACTGGACAAAGTTTAGTAAAACTCTTGGAAAGTAATCACTGGGCGTTACTTTCGAAGTCTGTCCAAATGAAAATGGCCACCCCACCTAACTGATCTTAGCCAACACAAAAATGACTCTAACGAAGTCATTTCTGCAGACATGAACTAGTCAGGTCGCGATGAACAATAATTCAATTAATTGCATGATAAATTCAATTTATTGACCTCATTTTCATTTATCGGCTTTATCATTTCATTGTGTCTCTCTCTTTCTACTGAAGACACTGGATGATAAAAGTCTCAACTCCGGTGTTCTTCCCTGACCCCTCCTTTTCTCTTTTCTCTTTAAAATCCATTTTAACTGTCCAAAATCATGTTTTTGGACGGTTAAAAGCAGCTCAGCTTAGAAGCTAAACTACGAGCTAAGTTAACTGGCCGACCTCGGACCTCGGGGGGGGGGGGCGAAATCTCTGTCTTGTCAAAGCTCCAAAATTCACGGCTGAAACCCATGCCTTCGTGTAAAAAAGTTGTTTTTCTCTGCAAAAAATGCTGAGAACTTGTTTAATTAAAAGCTTTGTGTGAAAAATGCTATGCTAAAGAGCTCAAACCGCACCAAGCGTCCACCATTTTGAGAACTGACAAAAAGGAAAGAGACAGCCCATATCTTGTCAAGGGGCCTCTCTCCCATTTTTCTTAGAGACATGCTGCTCGGTCCCTCACTATCCATCCTTCGGTTCAAACAATCTTATACTGCTATTATTCAGTGGTCAAAAAAGGTACTACACACAAAACAAATGATCCAACATTTCTTCTTAAATTTGACAATAATTACTAATTATTGTTATTATTATTATTATTGTTTATCGCAATAATTTCTGAGACAATTAATCCATCCATCCATTTTCTTCCGCTTATCCGGGGTCGGGTCGCGGGAGTAGCAGCCTAAGTAGGGAGGCCCAGACTTCCCTCTCCCCAGCCACTTGGGCCAGCTCTTCCAGGGGAATCCCGAGGCGTTCCCAGGCCAGCCGAGAAACATAGTCCCTCCAGCGTGTCCTGGGTCTTCCTCTGGGCCTCCTTCCAGTGGGACGTGTCCGGAACACCTCACCAGGGAGGCGTCCAGAAGGCATCCTAAACAGATGCCCAAGCCACCTCAACTGGCTCCTCTCGACATGGAGAAGCAGCGGCTCTACTCCGAGTCCCTCCCAGATGATCGAGCTTTTCACCCTGTCTCTAAGGGAGAGCCCAGACACCCTGCGGAGAAAACTCATTTCGGCCGCTTGTATCCGAGATCTCATTCTTTCGGTCACAACCCAAAGCTCGTGACCATAGATGAGGGTGGGAACGTAGATCGATCGGTAAATTGAGAGCTTCGCCTTTTGACTCAGCTCTCTCTTCACCACGACAGACCTGTACAGCGCCCGCTGCACTTCAGATGCTGCACCTATCCGCCTATCGATCTCACGCTCCATTTTTCCCTCATTCGTGAACAAGACCCCAAGATACTTGAACTCCTTCACTTGGGGTAGGACCTCCTCCCTGACCCGGGGAGGACACTCTACCCTTTTCCGGCTCAAGACCATGGCCTCGGATTTGGAGGGACTGATCTTCATCCCGGCCGCATCGCATTCGGCTGCGAACCGCTCCAGCGAAAGCTGTAGATCACGATCTGATGAAGCCAATAAGACCACATCATCTGCAAAAAGCAGAGATGCAATCCTAAGGCCACCAAAACATCCCCTCAACACCTTGGCTGCGCCTAGAAATTCTGTCCATAAAAGTTATGAACAGAATCGGTGACAAAGGGCAACCTTGGCGGAGTCCAACTCTCACCGGGAACAAGCCCGACTTACTGCCGGCAATGCGGACCAGGCTCTGACACCGGTCATACAGGGACCTAACAGCCCGTATCAAAGGGCCTGGTACCCCATATTCCCAGAGTACCCTCCACAGGGCCCCCTGAGGGACGCGGTCGAACGCCTTCTCCAAGTCCACAAAGCACATGTAGACTGGTTGGGCAAACTCCCACGCACCCTCCAGGACCCTGCTGAGAGTGTAGAGCTGGTCCAGTGTTCCACGGCCAGGACGAAAACCGCACTGTTCCTCCTGAATCCGAGGTTCGACTATCCGACGGACCCTCCTCTCCAGAACCCCCGAATAGACCTTACCAGGGAGGCTTAAGAGCGTGATTCCCCTATAGTTGGAACACACTCTACGGTCCCCCTTTTTGAATAGGGGGACCACCACCCCGGTCTGCCAATCCAGGGGAACTTCCCCCAATGTCCACGCAATATTGCAGAGTCGCGTAAGCCAACACAACCCTACAACATCCAGAGCCTTTAGGAACTCTGGGCGAATCTCATCCACCCCTGGGGCCTTGCCACCGAGGAGCTTTTTAACCACCTCGGTGACCTCAGCACCAGAGATTGGAGGGCCCGACTGCGAGTCCCCAGGCTCTGCTTCCTCAGTGGAAGACGTACCGGTGGGATTGAGGAGGTCTTCAAAGTATTCCGCCCACCGACCCACAACATCCCGAGTTGAGGTCAGCAGCACACAACTCCCACTATAAACAGTGTTGGTGGCGTACCGCTTTCCCCCCCTGAGACGCCGGATGGTGGACCAGAATCGTCTCGAAGCCGTGCGGAAGTCGTTCTCCATGGCCTCTCCGAACTCCTCCCATGCCCGAGTTTTTGCCTCAGCAACCACCCGAGCCGCATGTCGCTTGGACTGCCGGTACCCATCAGCTGCTTCCGGGGTCCCACAGGCCAAAAAGGCCCGATAGGACTCCTTCTTCAGCCTGACAGCATCCCTCACCGACGGTGTCTACCATCGGGTTCGAGGGTTGCCGCCGCGACAGGCACCGACAACCTTGCGGCCGCAGCTCTGGTAAGCCGCCTTGACAATAGAGGCACGAAACATGGTCCACTAAGACTCAATGTCCCCCACCTCCCTCGGAACATGTTCAAAGTTCTCCCGGAGGTGGGAGTTGAAACTCCATCTCACAGGAGACTCTGCCAGACATTCCCAGCAAACCCTCACAATACGTTTGGGTCTGCCAGGTCTGACCGGCATCCTCCCCCACCATCGGAGCCAACTCACCACCAGGTAGTGATCAGTTGATAGCTCCGCCCCTCTCTTCACCCGAGTGTCCAAGACATGTGGCCGCAGATCAGATGAGACGATGACAAAGTCGATCATCGAACTGCGGCCTAGGGTGTCCTGGTGCCAAGAGCACATATGGACACCCTTATGCTTGAACAAGGTGTTCGTTATTGACAATCCATGACGAGCACAGAAGTCCAACAACAGAACACCACTCTGGTTCAGATCAGGGGGGCCATTCCTCCCAACCACACCCCTCCAGGTCTCACTGTCATTGCCCACATGAGCATTGAAGTCCCCCAGCAGAACAAGGGAGTCCCCAGAAGGTGCACTTTCCAGTATCCCCTCCAAGGACTCCAGAAAGGGCGGATAATCCGAACTGCCGTTTGGTGCATAAGCACAAACGACAGTCAGAACCCGTCCCCCCACACGTAGGCGGAGGGAGGCCACCCTCTCATTCACCGGGGTGAACCCCAACACACAGGCACCAAGTTGGGGGGCAATAAGTACGCCCACGCCTGCTCGGCGCCTCTCACCAGGGGCAACTCCAGAGTGGAAGAGTGTCCAGCCCCCCTCAAGGAAACTGGTTCCAGAGCCCGAGCCATGCGTAGAGGTGAGTCCGACTATTTCTAGCCGGAACCTCTCAGCCTCACACACCAGCTCAGGCTCCTTCCCCACCAGTGAGGTGACATTCCACGTCCCAATAGCCAGCTTCTATAGCTGAGGATCAGACCGCCAGGGTCCCCGCCCTCGGCCACCACCCATCCCACATTGCACCCGACCCCTTTGGCCCCTCCCACAGATGGTGAGCCCATGGGAAGGGGGACCCACGTCTCCTCTTCGGGCTGTGCCCGGCCGAGCTCCATGGGTAAAAGCCCGGCCACCAGGCGCTCGCCCGCGTGCCCCACCTCCAGGCCTGGCTCCAGAGTGGGGCCCCGGTGACCCACGTCCGGGCAAGGGAACATTAGGTCTGTTTATTTTTCTCATCAAAGGGGTTTTTGGGCTGCACTTTGTCTGGTCCCTCACCTAGGACCTGTCTGCCATGGGTGACCCTACTAGGGGCATAAAGCCCCTGACAGCATAGCTCCTAGGATCATTGGGACACTCAAACCCCTCCACCACGGTAAGGTGGCAGCCCAGGGAGGGGAGACAATTAATCACCCAGCAAAATTTCTTATTGTGACAGGCCTAGTATAAAGCTAACAGTCGGTGTGGTTGTAGCTGAGAGTTATTCACAAACATATTCTGAGCTCTAACACAACTTTGAATGTCTTGCAATATTGCTTGTGAATGTGCTTAACATTTGTTTAAAAAATGTACCTCAAACAGCTGCAACCATTTCAATCTCTGGCATGAGGCGACAGGCGGTTAGCGTTCCTTCAGTTAGGTGTTTCTCCTGCTGTTCACAGGTAGCAGAGCTGCAGATGGACACACAATACTGTGGTTTGAGCCCCATAACAGGTGACGAAGAGGAAAATGAGGAAGATGATGAAGCTGCAGTCAATCTTGACACAGATGACGAGTATTTACCTGCTGGTGAGCATAGTTCTACAGGAACGCCTGCATCGACAGAACCGAAGGCCCAGAGTAATGCTGCAGAGAACGTCTCCAACAAAGACTCGGGTCAGTGTCCCATCTGCTACAAATCCTTCAAGAGCAAATACTACCTCAAAGTCCACAACAGGTACAGAGTTTCTGCTTTCTACCTCCTGGGACTTCCTGTGGGGAAAACAAACCACTGATGCATGTTTCTTGCAGGCGGCACACTGGAGAGAGACCCTTTGGGTGCCTCAAGTGTGGGAAGAGGTACTTTAGGAAGGATAATCTTATGTTTCACCAGAGCAGAGATTGCACCCAAGTTCTGGTGAGTGAAGGGAAAAGCAAAAACAAACATGCGTGAGGTAACTTTGTTGTGAGGAAACCTCTCTGCTGTGATCCCAGACCTGTTCCATATGCCCTTCAAAGTTCAACACCAAGGAAGAGCTGCGGGTGCATGGGGTCACACACACAGGAGAGATGCCCCACAAGGTGACTGCTGCTTCTCTAATGGCTACTTGATGTCATCAGTGAAGCAAAATTAGTTCATGTGATGTTCTCTGTTTTCAGTGTTCCACTTGCAGCGAGCAGTTTATGTACAAGAGGAACTTGACAATGCACATGATGAAGGCCCACGGTCATCCCAAACCACATGCAGTAAGTCTTCTCTTTGTCTGATGGTTGTTTAGTGTCAGAAAGAACAATAGTAAAGGAGAGAACATGTTGGAAAGTAAAGTCCTACAATTCCTGGGAGGAATTGCATCACCTGCCACCTCAGTTTTATGGGCTGACTGCATGTATGGGTCCCAAGACCCATTCATCGTTTTCCCTTTGCAGATACCTCCCCATCCTGACTGGGAGACAACTGCTGTGACAAGTTTCCTGTTCTGCACAATTCCCATAGGCACACCCTGGGTCAGAGCACTGGTATCTCTCCAGGGGTGTAGTGCTATGGTGCAGGCTGCTGTAACTCTCACTCTGTGACAAATGTGTGGGTTCATTCTCAGCTGAGAGGCCACCCAGCGTTATACTCCTGTTATGTGGAGATGTCCCAGCAGGACCACTACTGGTGTTAGAGACGGAGACATGTCTGTGTTGCGCTTCATTTGTACAAACGTTTTTTTTAGGGTGGTGTGGGAGACGGGTCAGAGGGAAACGCAATGCTTTTTAGCTTGCATATCTGTATTGTGCACTGCTACGTCAGTGCCTGCATTTGTCAACGGGGGGTGGGGGGTGTTTTGGTTCAGTAAGCAAGGGGCTTGGTTCTGTTGGGGGGGGGGGGGGGGGGGCTGCTGCTTGTATAATGGTAGGGGAAACACTGCTGTCAGTGGTGGCTGTCCCATCTTGAAATTTTATTTCCACATGAGCAGGTACCTGCAGGCCCTCCTCTGGTTTTGTGGAAGCCCTGAAGGTCTCCATGTTCCAGGAAGTTTATCTGAAAAGCTACGTGTAGCTGGTGAGAGCTAAGCTATCCAGTTGTGGCTAGGGTAGGAGGAGCATTGTCATTCCCCAATATGTTACGGAAGTATGATCCGTAGTATACTTCTGGGTCGCACGGATCGCCGTTGTATATGAATAAAAACTGTCTTAATTTACTTAGAAAAGTACGTGCTCTGTCTCCACTGACCTGCATGTAGCTAATTTACGCCACTCGTATTTCCGTTACAAGTCATTGGTTAAAATGATATGCGACGCATTAGACCTGACCCCCCTGGGCTGAATGAGAAAAACCCTGCAAGATACAGAATTAATTATTTCCATGGTGCAACAGCACCACTCAGTGGTGAAGCTGTATATAATTTTAACCATGACGTAAATATGTCAGTGATTTTAACGAAAACATGAGTGGCGTAAATTAGCAACATGACGATCGGCGGAGATATAGCACATACAAACCGGATTCCAAAAAGTTGGGACACATTGTGAATAAAAACTGAATGCAATGTTGTGGAAGTGCCAACATCTAATATTTTATTCAGAATAGAACACAAATCACAGATCAAAAGTTTAAACTGAGAGAATGTATCATTTTAAGGGAAAAATCTGTTTCCAAATTTCATGGCGTCAACAAATCCCTAAAAAGTTGGGACAAGTCCATTTTTACCACTGTGTGGCATCCCCCGTTCTTTTTTTTTCCCCTTGTCCTGTCCGGCATTGTGACACTTAGAATTATTGTCTGAGTGTCAAAGTGATGCCCAACAGATTTACTTTCACAAGCAGAGCATTATGGCTGGCCTTAATGCTCCACTTGATATATAAATAAAATTTTATTAGAATATGCTTTGGGTTTGTTTCAGATGTAATGGACACGGGGACGGAAAACAAAGAAGATAACAAAGCAGAAAAGTGAGAGAAGAGTTAAAATGTAAAGAAGGAGATAGGAATAGAGGAGAGAGAGAGGGATAAAGAGAACACAAATCAACATCATTGAAGTCTGCCTCTAGACCTGCGGAAAGAGAAAAAAACCCCGACAAAACCAAGAAACCACAACAACAAACAACTTATATAATTATAGTTATAACATCATTAGAAAGTATTTTATACAGTACATGGTAATACAATATATATTTGATGGTCACCACAACCCAACTGAGTGTGTATCTGATAAACACCTGAATCTAAACACCTGTGTGAGCATGCTTATCTCTAAGGTTTCTCCATAAAAATGTTCAGTAATGGATGTGGTTACCCATAAACCTGTCCCCACAGGACACAAAGGTAACACAGGGAAGACTGGAACCACAGACACACAGCGGCTCCCAAGCCCGGAACTCCGGGAGTCCCCCAACAGGGACACCCACACCCCCCAGAGAGAGAAGCAAAGGGAAGCCCTGGGCAATCCCCAGCAACCACAATGCAGAAACCCCCAGGAGGCTGCAGCAACGAGTCAACAGGTCCCGCCAGCAACCCGCCCCTCCAGAGTGGTTCCGGCCATGGGCACCAAGCCCCGAGTCCCGAGGTCATACCACCCCCCGACAGAGCCAGGGCACCCAGGCCCCCGCAGGCAGCCAACCAGGGCGGGCCCGCACACACCCCAGCCCCAGCTGCTGAGAGCCGCCATTGCACCGGCGGCAGGGGAGCCCACCACCGGAGGGGAGCACGACCCACCAAATGGGGGGCCAAAACTGGTCCAAGAGAGGGGGGGCACCCAAAACCCAACCTGAGACTAACAGTCACACAGAGATAGCCCGACAGAGCCTCTGTTGGGCTGTCCATGCGCCCCACCTGCCCAACAGTTACCGCAAGCCGGCCCCAGGCCGGGGGCCAGAGCAGCGGGGAGCAGCAGCCGAGGAAGGCCGGCCCACCGCACCAATGCATCCCTAAAGCCGCACACCACAGACCCGGAGAAGCCCCGGCATGCCATCCTTGTTTCCAAATTTCATGGCGTCAACAAATCCCAAAAAAGTTGGGACAAGTCCATTTTTCCCATTTTTTGTGGCATCCCCCCTTCTTCTTACAACACTCAACAGACGTCTGGGGACAGAGGAGACCAGTTTCTCAAGTTTAGAAATAGGAATGCTCTCCCATTCATGTCTAATACAGGCCTCTAACTGTTCAATCGTCTTGGACCTTCTTTGTCGCACCTTCCTCTTTATGATGCACTAAATGTTCTGTATAGGTGAAAGATCTGACAAAGAAGAAATAATGAAGGTAGTTAAAAAAATTTACTGACAAAAGATCAAAAGACTGTGAAGACATGGATATGATGGTTGTAAAAGCAATAATAAGTCATGTTATTGAGCCATTTACATATATATGTAATTTGTCATTTTCAACAGGAATATTCCCAGACAGAATGAAAATAGCTAAGGTAGTTCCTCTTTTTAAACATGGTGACAAATGTGTATTTAACAACTACAGACCTATATCTTTGTTGCCACAATTCTCAAAAATTCTAGAAAAACTATTTGTGACCAGACTTGACCTATTTCTTGATAAAAATAGTATTTTAAGTAATAGTCAGTATGGATTTAGATAAAAAAATTCAACATCCATGGCTCTTATGGAATTGATGGAACAAGTTACTACAGCTATAGATCAAAAACAACATTGTATAAGTATATTTGTGGATTTAAAAAATGCATTTGACACAATTGACCACACGATTCTGATTAATAAATTAAAAAAATATGGCATTAGAGGACCAGCTTTGCAATGGATATGTAGTTATTTAAAAGACAGAAAACAGTTTGTACAAATAGACGATGTAAGATCAAACCTAAACAGTATTTCATGTGGAGTGCCACAAGGCTCTGTACTTGGACCTAAGTTGTTTATTTTGTATGTAAATGATTTGACGGAGGTGTCCAGTATCCTAAAATGTGTTCTCTTTGCTGATGATACCACTTTCTTTTATTTGGGTAAAGACTTGGAACAGATGTTTGAGTTAATGAAGAAGGAGTTTGTCAAAATACAAAATTGGTTTAAATTAAACAAGTTATCATTGAACCTAGATAAAACTAATTATATGATATTTAGTAAAAAAAAGATAACTGTCGATGTTCCTTTTAGAGTTGATGGTGTTGAGATATGCAGAGTAGGTGAGGTGAAATTTTTGGGTGTAATTATTGATGATAAACTGTCATGGAAACAGCACATAAATTCTGTAAAAACTAAAATATCTAAATCCACCGCAGTACTGTATAAAGTAAGGGACTTATTGAATGATAAAGCCTTGTATTTGCTGTATAATACAATTATAGTCCCACATTTAATTTATTGTGTTGATGTTTGGGGAACAGCATGTAAAACTATAACGATGCCTATTTTTATTTTGCAGAAAAGAGCTATAAGAATTATCACAAGAAAGCATTATTGTCATCCATCTAGTATTTTATTTTATCAATTGAAATTACTGAAGTTTCATGATTTGGTTAACTATAATATTCTTTTAGTACTGTATAAAGCTCAGAACTACACACTACCTTCAAATATTCAAACGTATTTTGTAAAAAGGAAAAGTTGCTATAATCTTAAGGGAACAGACATTTTTGTTAAACCACAGTACAGAACCAGTTTAAAGGGGCGGTCTACTTCAATTCAGGGAATAGGTCTGTGGAATAGTTTGGAAAACGATGTAAAAAAGTAAGGTCATTGCCTATATTTAAGAAAATGATTAAGATTAAAATTTTGGAAAGATATATATAAATATGTAAAATTGTGATGAGTTAATTATTTTGTTATATTACTTATAGATGATTATTGTTTGAATTGATTGTTTGAATTGATTTTGTTTTAAACAAGGGGCAGATATGATAAGATTTTTTCTTCTTCTGCTACCTTTCATTTTCTGACGTGTTTTTTTTTCTCATTTGGTTTCTAAATTGTTTGTGTTTTAAATATGAAATGAATAAAAATGACAAACAAACAAACAAACAAAGATCTGGACTGCAGGATGGCCATTTCAGAACCCGGATCCTTCTCCTACATAGCCATGATGTTGTGATTGCTGCAGAATGTGGTCTGGCATTATCGTGTTGAAAAATGCAGGGTCTTCCCTGAAAGAGATGACGTCTAGATGGGAGCATATGTTGTTCTAGAACCTGAACATAGTTCTCTGCATTAATGGTGCCTTTCCAGACATGTAAGCTGCCCATGCCACAAGTGCTCATGCAACCCCATACCATCAGTGATGCAGGCTTCTGAACGGAGCGTTGATAACAACTTGGGCTATCCAAAAAAGTTCAATCTGGTCCTCTGGACATTCAAAAAAACTACAAAACAAAGCAAAAAAAAAAAAAAACACAGACCAGTATTTGCAGTTTGACTCCCATCACCCTTTGGAGCACAAGTTAGGAGTCATCAGGACTCTGTATCACAGAGCAGACAGCATCCCCACTAACTCAGGAGCCAGGCAGAAGGAAAAATCCTACACAAGACAGGCTCTAGAGCAATGTGGATATCCTAACTGGGCCTTCCTGAAAGCAGAGAAGAAACCCAAGCAGGACTCCAGTCAGCCATCAGGTGAAAAGGAGGAACCCAGACCCAGACCAGTGGTCATTCCGTATGTTGAGGGAGTATCAGAGAAACTGAGATGTTTATTTTCTAAACATAACGTCCCAGTGGCTTTTAAACCCCAAAATACATTATGGCAACGACTGGTTCATCCCAAAGATCCAGTCCCGCGGCACAAACAGAGTAATTTTGTGTATGCTGTTCAGTGTCAGGAGGGCTGTGATCAGTCTTACATCGGTGAAACTAAACAGCCACTGGCCAAAAGGATGGCCCAGCACAGAAGATCAACATCATCAGGCCAGGATTCTGTGGTCTACACTCATCTCTAGGCCAGTGGTCACTCTTTCAGGGATGAAGATGTTCACATCCTGGACAGAGAAGAACGATGGTTTGAGAGAGGAATAAAGGAGGCCATCTTTGTGAAAAGAAATCATCCATCATTAAACAGGGGTGGAGGCCTCCGGGTTCAACTGTCCCCCTCTTACAATGCTGTTATTGCTAGTATTACTCAACCCCCTATGAATAGTAAACAGCCATCAGTGTGCTAATGATCCATTCTTAAAAAGTTAAATCTGGTCCTCTGGACCTTCAAAAAAAACCAAAACAAAGCAAAACAACAAAAAAATGTAGAAACGTTTCGTCTCTCATCCGAGAGACTTCCTCAGTCTGAGGTGCTGTATTCAGCTCAGTCTCTTAAATAGCACCTTCTCAGAGTGGATCAACCAGTTTTGCTGCTGACAACCAAAACCAGCTGATCACATGCTCAAGAAGGACCTCTAAGTAAGTAAGTTGTCAGCAACAAAACTGGTTGAACCACTCTGAGAAGGTGCTATTTAAGAGACTGAGCAGAATACAGCACCTCAGACTGAGGAAGTCTTTCGGATGAGAGACGAAATGTTTCTACATTTTTTTGGCTTTGTTTTGTATTTTGTTTTTTTGAATGTCCAGAGGACCAGATTGAACTTTTTTGGATTTTTTTTTTACCTGGATTATTGAGTATGCATCAGAGCTAATGATCCATTGTTAGGCTGATGGGTCTTCTTGCCCATGTGAGCAGCTGGTTTTGGTTGTCAGCAGCAAACTGGTTGATCCACTCTGAGAAGGTGCTATTTAAGAGACTGAGCAGAATACAGCACCTCAGACTGAGGAAGTCTTTCGGATGAGAGACGAAACGTTTCTACATTTTTTTGGCTTTGTTTTGTATTTTGTTTTTTTGAATGTCCAGAGGACCAGATTGAACTTTTTTGGATTTTTATACCTGGATTATTGAGTATGCATCAGGATAACTTGGGCTATCCTTGTCCTCTCTGGTCCGAATGACATGGCGTCCCAGTGTTCCATAAAGAACTTCAAATCGTGACTCATCTGACCACAAAACATTCTTCCATTTGGCCACACTCTATTTTAAATGGCCCCTGGCCCAGTGCAAACATCTGAGCTTGTGGAGATTACTTAGAAATGGCTTCCTCTTTGCACTGTAGAGTTTCAGCTGGCAACGGCGGATGGCACGGTGGATTGTGTTCACTGACAATGCTTTCTGGAAGTATTCCTGAGCCCATTCTGTTATTTCCTTGACAGTGGCATTCCTGTTTGAGGTGCAGTGACGTTTAAGGGCCCGGAGATCACGAGCATCCAGTAGAGTTTTATGGCCTTGAACCTTACGCACAGCGATTGTTCCAGATTCTCTGAATCTTTTGATGATGTTATGCACGGTTGATGATGACAACTTAAAAGTCTTTGCTATTTTACACTGGGTAACACCATTCTGGTATTGCTGCACTATCTTTCTGCGTAACAATGGTGGAATTGGTGATCCTCTTACCATCTTGGCTTCTGAGAGACACTGACACTCTGAGAAGCTCTTTTTAATACCCAATCATGTTGTCAATTGACCGAATTAGTGTTAATTGGTCTTCCAGCTGTTCGTTATATGCTCATTTTCATTTTTCCAGCCACTTATTGCTACTTGTCCCAACTTTTTTGGGATTTTTTTGACACTGTGAAATTTTGAATCAACATATTTTTCCTTTAAAATGTTACATTTACTCAGATTAAACTTTTGATCTGTCATCTATGTTATATTACGAATAAAATATTGACATTTTCCATCTCTACATCATTGCATTCAGTTTTTATTTACAATTTGTTTAGTGTCCCAACTTTTTTGGAATCCTGTTTGTACTTTTCTAAGTAAATTAAGATGGTTCTTATTCATAAACGGAATTAGACCAGTACATTTTCCTTAATTTAGCATATTCAATGGCGATCCGTGCGACCCGTAAGTATTCCTTTTAACGCATATGTAAATGAGCTACACTATGGATCAGCTTCTGTAACAGATCAGGGAACAAGCGTTTCTGCTTCCCAGTGGGTAGCTTGGTTGGATAGCAGGAATATCGCTATTCTGGGAACAGCCAATGCACAACAAGATGCCGTAGTTAGCTTTTTTTATTTATAAAGTATTTCTACTTTCTTTGCAGTATTGCTACAGTTGAACAGCCACGCTGTGTGGTGCTGTGCTGACCCTGAGCAATGCGCCCAGCGACCGAGCTTGCTCACGTGTCTACGGACAATTTAGGTAGGCTCTGAGAGAGAGAGACAGTACCCCATGAGAGCTGGTAGGAACTTCTGCTCATTTCTAGAAGAGATTTTTGAATAAACTGTCAGTGCAGCAACAGCTCGATATACAAAGGGAGGGACTCTGCTCTTCTTGACAGTGACAGGCTTATTTCCAGCCAATCCTGGTGTTAAGATATTTATCTAGACTGGTCCAGGGTTTTTTTGATCTGCTCATAGACGAGGTTATAATGAAATAATGACCCGGTTCTGACTGTGTTAAACTGGGCCAGCAATTCTAAAAAGAGTCTCCCAGGGATTCAATATCCGTCAACGAACAGAGTTTATTTTGCTTGCTACATCACATAGAAAGGCTTTTGAAGCACCGTCGCATATTTCGTAACACGTCAGTCCACGTAAGATCCATTGAGATCGCACTTAGTCATGCCCCCTCATACACTAACAGGTTGTGCTCCCCTTCTGCAAAGGAGGAGTCTAGGACCCTATAAATGAGTAATGACATGGGACATCTGCCCTTCCGGTCTCTGATCCCATGTCAAGTTGTACCAGAGAGGCCAGCGCTTTTACTGTACTTTTTCCTGCCTTGACTTAATATCCATCCAGCCATCCATCCATTTTCTTCCGCTTATCCGGGGTCGGGTCGTGGGGGTAGCAGCCTAAGTAGGGAGGCCCAGACTTCCCTCTCCCCAGCCACTTGAGCCAGCTCCTCCGGGGAAATCCCAAGGCATTCCAAGGCCAGCCAAGAAACATAGTCCCTCCAGCATGTCCTGGGTCTTCCTCTAGGTCTCCTCCCGGTGGGACGTGTCCAGAACACCTCACCAGGGAGGCGTCCAGGAGGCTTCCTAACCAGATGCCCGAGCCACCTCAACTGGCTCCTCTCGACGTGGAGAAGCAGCGGCTCTACTCTGAGTCCCTCCCGAATGATCGAGCTTCTCACCCTATCTCTAAGGGAGAGCCCAGACACCCTGCGAAGAAAACTCATTTCGGCCGCTTGTATCTGAGATCTCGTTCTTTCGGTCACAACCCAAACCTCATGACCATAGATGAGGGTGGGAACGTAGATCGATCGGTAAATTGAGAGCTTCGCCTTTTGACTCAGCTCTCTCTTCACCACGACAGACTTGTACAGTGCCCGCTTCACTGCAGACGCTGCACCTATCCGCCTATTGATCTCACGCTCCATTTTTCCCTCATTCGTGAACAAGACCCCGAGATACTTGAACTCCTCCACTTGGGGCAGGACCTCCTCCCTGACCCGGAGAGGGCACTCTACCCTTTTCCGGCTCAAGACCATGGCCTCGGATTTGGAGGAACTGATCTTCATCCTGGCTGTGTCGCACTCGGCTGCGAACCACTCCAGCGAAAGCTGTAGATCACAAGATGATGAAGCCAATAGGACCACATCATCTGCAAAAAGCAGAGACGCGATCCTAAGGCCACCAAAACGGATCCCCTCAACACCTTGGCTGCGCCTAGAAATTCTGTCCATAAAAGTTATGAACAGAATCGGTGACAAAGGGAAACCTTGGCAGAGTCCAACTCTCACTGGGAACGAGCCCGACTTACTGCCGGCAATGCGGACCAGGCTCTGACACCGGTCATACAGGAACCTAACAGCCCATATCAAAGGGCCTGGTACACCATACTCCCAGAGTACCCCCCAGAACCCCCGAATAGACCTTACCAGGGAGGCTTAAGAGCGTGATCCCCGTAGTTGGAACACACTCTATGGTCCCCCTATTCAAAAGGGGGACCACCACCCTGGTCTGCCAATCCAGGGGAATTTCCCCTGATGTCCACGCAACATTGCAGAGTCACGTAAGCCAACACAACCCTACAACATCCAGAGCCTTAAGGAATTCCGGGCAAATCTCATCCACCCCTGGGGCCCTGCCACCGAGGAGCTTTTTAACCACCTCGGTGACCTCAGCACCAGAGATTGGAGGGCCCGACTACGAGTCCCCAGAATCCGCTTTCTCAGTGGAAGATGTGCCAGTGGGATTGAGGAGGTCTTCAAAGTATTCTGCCCACTGACCCACGACATCCAGAGTTGAAGTCAGTAGTACACCACCCCCACTATAAACAGTGTTGGTGGTGTACTGCTTTCTCCCCCTGAGACGCCGGATGGAGGACCAGAATCGCCTCAAAGCCGTGCAGAAGTCATTCTCCATGGCCTCTCCGAACTCCTCCATTGCCCAAGTTTTTGCCTCAGCGACCACCCGAGTCGCATGTCGCTTGGACTGCTGGTACCCATCAGCTGCTTCCAGGGTCCCACAGGCCAAAAAGGCCCGATAGAGTTCCTTCTTCAGCCTGACAGCATCTCTCACTGCCGTTGTCCACCACCGGGTTCCAGGGTTGCCGCCGCGACAGGCACTGACAACCTTGACAATAGAGGCACGGAACATGGCCCACTCAGACTGAATGTCCCCTACCTCCCCCGGAACATGTTCGAAGTTCTACCAGAGGTGGGAGTTAAAGCTCCATCTCACAGAAGATTCTGCCAGAGATTCCCAGCAAACCTTCACAATACATTTGGGCCTGCCAGGTCTGACTGGCATCCTCCCCCACCATCGTAGCCAACTCACCACCAGGTAGTGATCAGTGGACAGCTCCGCCTCTCTCTTCACCCGATTGTCCAAGACTTGTGGCTGTAGATCAGATGAGATGACGACAAAGTCGATCATCGAACTGCGGCCTAGGGTGTCCTGGTGCCATGAGCACATATGTTTACCCTTTTGCTTGAACATGGTATTAGTTATGGACAATCCATGTTGAGCACAGAAGTCCAACAACAAAACACCACTCGGGTTTAGATCAGGGGGGCCATTCCTCCCAACCACACCTCTCCAGGTCTCACTGTCATTGCCCACGTGAGCATTGAAGTCCCCCAGCAGAAAAAGGGAGTCCCCAGGATGTGCACTTTCTAGTACCCCCTCCAAGGACTCCAAAAAGGGTGGATAATCTTGTTAAAGATGGGAGCTGGCTGCGGGCCACCGGACCAGGAAACCCCCTCCAGCCCATGTCTTTCCCCCCGGCTCGAATCTCCCTCAGAAGTGTCAACTCTCATTATCAATAAATCAAGGAAACATCAATTAAGTTTTACCAATTGTATTAAAATCAAGGCAGGAAAAGGTGTACTGTGATATATACTGTATTGAGACAATATCCTGATGCATGCTCAATAATCCAGGTAGAAAAATCCAAAAAAATTCAATCTGGTTCTCTGGACATTCAAAAAAAAACCAAAAAACAAAACAAAGCAAAAAATCTAGAAACGTTTCGTCTCTCATTCAAGAGACTTCCTCAGTCTGAGGTGCTGTTTTCAGCTCAGTCTGTATTGAGACAAGTTAATTACTTTATATTGCCAGTAGGTGGCACTGTGCTATTATAAAAGACCTCAATGATGACGAGTAAAGGGCGTTGTCTTCCAAGCATCAGCGTCTGTCTCATGATATGTTAGTTACAATTTACAGCGCTGGTCTCTCCGGTCTGTGACGCATTCACAAACCCGGAAAAGCCTCAATGTCTCATGTCATTACTCATTTTCAGGGTCCTAGACTCCTCCTTCGCAGAAGAGGAGCTCAACCTGTCAGTGTATGAGGGGGCGTGACTAAGTGTGATCTCAATACCATACCATACCACTTTATTTATAAAGCACTTAAAACAGCAACAAGGCCAACCAAAGTGCTGTACAGACAAAACAACAGGTAACACACAAAGCAAAATACAAAATGAGGTAATTCAGAATATAGACAAAAAATGATGCAGATAATGACGACAAACCAGTTTAGAGCATACAGGATCAAAACACAGATCATCTTGTGTTGAAAGCTATTGAATAGTAGTGAGTTTTTAAACGGGACTTGAAAACCGAGAGGGAGGGGCCTGTCTGACAAGCAGAAGTAACTCGTTCCAGAGTCTTGGTCCTGCTACAGAGAAGGCCCTGTCACCTCTGCGCTTAAGATGAGTTCCTGGAACTGTGAGGAGCAACTGGTCTGCTGACCTCAGGGAACGTGGTGGGACATACGGTTATAGCAGATCAGAGAGATGGGGGGTGCGAAATTGTTCAGTGATTTGTAGACATACATGAGTATTTTGAACTGTATTCGAAAGTGAACCGGTAACCAGTGCAGTGAGGCCAAAACTGGTGTAATGTGCTCTCTTTTGCCTGTACTGGTTAAAAATCGGGCTGCTGCATTCTGGACCAGTTGTAGTCCTGACTACACAATGGATCTTATGTGGTTCTGATGTGTTAGGAAATATGAGATGGTGCTTCAAAAGCCTTTCTACGTGATGTGGCAAGCAGATTAAACTATTCATTGACAGATATTGAATTCCAGGGAGACTTTTTAGAGTTGTTGCCCAGTTTAACCCAATTAGAACCGGGTCATAATTTCATTATAATCCTGTCTCTGAGAAGATCAAAACCATAGGACCAGCCTAGATAAAAATATAGAACAACTTCCCCTGGTCCAGGAACCCTAAAAAATGGTTCCCTCTAATAATCTCCGAGTTCAATACCGCCAGATATGCAAGCAATTAATCATTTTTCCTCTGGTTGAATGTAAACTACTCCTTATATGTGAGCGGGAGATGCCTACAGGCATCCAGGCGTGTGACCTGGATTTTTTTTCTGGCTCTTCCCTGTAGTGTGACGTTGCACGTTCGTGGTGAGACGTATTGTGTCATTTCCTGTTTTTGTTTGTAGCTCGAGTGAATTGTTTGCTCGAGTCGTCTCTGTTTTCTGGATTTATGTCTTTTGCACAGTTTTTCATTCTAGTTCACAAACACACTTAGTACAGTTGTTTTTCTACAGCTGGATAGTGCTTAAAACACCTTTTATCTTTCAACACTTCTCGGTTTTTATTGGTATATTGGCTTTGCTAGCTCCTGCTAGCATTAGCTTAGCATGGCTGCTGCTTCTCTCCCTGCTTCCTCTGTTTTCTCTTGCTCCGTGTGTCAGATGTTTAGTTACTCCTCTGTCTCCTTTAGTGGTAATGATACATGTAACAAATGTAGTCTTATGGTAGCTTTGGAGGAAAGGCTGTCTGAACTGGAAGCTCGGCTCCGCGCTGTAGAAAAACCAGTAGCTAGCCAGGTCCCCTTACACAGTGCAGAACCACAGAGGCTATCTCCCATTAGCGGTCCTCCAGCAGACCCCGAGCAGCCAGGACCCCAGGCCGGCTGGGTGACGGTCTGGAGCAAGCGTAGTGCTAAGGCTAAGCCCCCAGTTCATCACCGACCCGTTCACGTTTCTAATCGATTTTCCTCACTCGGTGACACACCCGCTGAGAAACAGACCCTGGTTATGAATGTTGGAGTAGCTCTGTTACTTTCATTCTGAGATATTACTTTTGAAAACTTTAATTCCTCTTTTTTTCTGGATATAAATCACTTTTTTTGGACGATTATTTCCTCTGGTGTCGAATGCTGTGCAGCTGGAAGGATTTTTACAGAAATATCTTTGTTTTTCGACATTTGTTATGATGTGTAACAACAAGGTTTCCTGATGCATGCTAATAATCCAGGTAGAAAAATCCAAAAAAGTTCAATCTGGTCTTCTGGACATTCAAAAAAACAAAAAACAAAACAAAGCAAAAAAAATCTAGAAACGTTTCGTCTCTCATCCAAGAGACTTCCTCAGTCTGAGGTGCTGTTTTCAGCTCAGTCTCTTAAATAGTACCTTCTCAGGGTGGAGCAACCAGTTTTGCTGCTGACAACCAAAACCAGCTGATCAGGTGTTGTTTTTTACAACTGGGAGCAGCTGATTAACATCTCCAAAGCTCAAATAATATTTCAGCTACAACCTCAAATCCCAAATGAGTTGAAAAGGAGGCATCGTGGATGCAGAGCAGGAGCAAAGAAGAGGGAGAAAGAGAGAAGAATTAAGTTTAAACCATCTCTTCCATCAATCATGATGGGCAATGTGAGATCGCTGGGAAACAAGTTGGATGAACTTCAAGCCCTAACAAGGACCCATCCAGAGTATTGGGAATGCAGTGTTATGTGTTTCACTGAAATATGGCTGCAGGATAATATCCCCGACTCCAGCGTTTCCTTGCCAGGCTTTCTGACCATACGAGCAGGTAGAGATTTAAAGAGGAGTGGCAAAAGGAAAGGAGGTGGGTTGGCAGTGCTTGTGAACAACAGATGGTGTAATCCTGGACGTTACTGTGAAGTGTTGTCTCTGCAGTCCAGATATTAAACTGTTAGCCGTAAGTTATCGTCCATATTATTTGCAAAGAGAGTTCACCAGTGTTATTTTGGCAACTGTTTACATTCAACCCAATGCTGTTGCCGAGACTGCGTGTAATGTCATCAGCTCCGAGGTTGCTAAGCTACAGACACAACACCCTAGTGCGTTTGTTGCAATATCTGGGGATTTTAATCATGCCTCTCTCTCTGCTACACTTCCGACATTCGAACAGTTTGTCAGCTGCTCTACCAGAGAAAACAAAACGCTGGACTTGTTTTATGCAAATGTCAAGGATTCATACATCGTTAAAGCAAGACCCCCTCTTGGCAAATCAGATCACAATCTTGTCTTTCTCTGCTCAAAATATAAACCCCTTGTTCAGAGGCAACCTGCAATAAAGAGAACAGTGAGAAAATGGTCAACGGAAGCTGAAGATGCCCTGCGGGGTTGTTTTGAGGCTACAGACTGGGATGCACTGTGCCAGCCACATGGAGAGGACATCAGTGCCATGACTGAGTGTGTGACCGACTATATAAACTTCTGTGTAAACACCATCCCCGCCAGAACAGTGAGATGCTTCCCCAATAACAAACCCTGGATTACCACTGACCTGAAGGAACTGTTAAACCAGAAAAAAAGAGCCTTCAGGGAGGGAGACAGGGAATTATTGAGGAGCACACAGAAGCAACTAAAAGTCAAGATAAGAAACAGCAAGGAGGTGTACAAGAAGAAGCTGGAGAGCAAGCTCCAACAGAACAATATCAGAGAGGTGTGGTCAGGGTTGAAACAGGTCACAGGCTTCAAGCAGAAGGAGGATCAGAAGGATGGAAGCCTAGACAGAGCCAATGAACTGAACACATTCTTCAATAGTTTCAGTTCAAGAACAAGCTCAGCATCCTCCTCTCTTGCCCACAGCCAAACATACATACCACCCTCCATTGACCCAAGGCTGTCCTGTCACACCTCAAATATTGTATCTACCACCTCAGTCATGGACCCTTCTTCTACATATTGGTCTTCAACCAAATCAGAAAATACTGATACCTCCTTTGCCTCCCCCCTCTGCATCTCCAGAAGTCAGGTGAGGAAGCAGCTGGAGAGACTGAACCGGAATAAGGCTGCAGGTCCAGATGGTGTCAGTCCCAGAGTCCTGAAGGTCTGTGCAGAGCAGCTCTGTGGGTTTCTGCAGCACCTCTTCAATCTTAGCCTGACTTAGGAGAAGGTTCCAGTGTTGTAGAAGGTCAAGGAGGCCTGGAGCTCTGCAGCAGACGACGGAGAAGCCTGGAGCTCTGCAGCAGACGACGGAGAGGCCTGGAGCTCTGCAGC
>NC_056508.1:9498601-9519850 GCF_014905685.2 Nematolebias whitei
GAGGCCTGGAGCTCTGCAGCAGACGACGGAGAGGCCTGGAGCTCTGCAGCAGACGACGGAGAGGCCTGGAGCACTGCAGCAGACGACGGAGAGGCCTGGAGCTCTGCAGCAGGAACGGGAACGGAGTCTTCTGTGGCAGGAACAAAATATTCTGCGGCAGGAACAGAATCTTCTGCGGCAGGAACAGAGTCTTCTGCGGCATGAACAGAATCTTTTGCGGCAGGAACGGAAACAGGAACAGGAACTGAATCTTCTGCGGCAGGAATGGAAACAGAACCTTCTGCGGCAGGAACGGAAACAGAATCTTCTGCGGCAGGAACGGAAACAGAATCTTCTGCAGCAGGAACAGGAACAGAAACTTCTGCGGCAGGAACAGGAACAGAATCTTCTGCGGCAGGAACGGAGTCTTCTGCGGCAGGAACGGGAACAGAATCTTCTGCGGCAGGAACAGAGACAGCAACAGGAACTGCATCTTCTGTGGCAGGAACGGAGTCTTCTGCGGCAGGAACAGGGACTAGAATGGAGTCCTCCTGGACCCCCTCGGAACAGGAGAGGTGAGGAGCGTCAGTCTGGACCCCCTCAGAACAGGAGAGGTGAGGAGCGTCAGTCTGGACCTCCTCGGAACAGGAGAGGTGAGGAGCGTCTGTCTGGACCTCCTCAGAGCAGGAGAAGCGAGGAACGTCTGACGGGACCCCCTCGGAGCAGGAGAAGTGAGGAGCGTCCGACGGGACCCCCTCGGAACAGGAGAGGTGAGGAGCGTCTGTCTGGACCCCCTCGGAGCAGGAGAAGTGAGGAGCGTCCGACGGGACCCCCTCGGAACAGGAGAGGTGAGGAGCGTCTGTCTGGACCCCCTTGGAGCAAGAGAAGTGAGGAGTGTCTGACAGGACCCCCTCAGAGCAAGAGAAGTACGGAGCATCTGTCTGGACCCTCTCGGAGCAGGAGAAGTGAGGAGCGTCTGTCTGGACCCCCTCGGAGCAGGAGAAGTGAGGAGCGTCCGACGGGACCTCCTCGGAATAGGAGAGGTGAGGAACCACCTCGGGGGCTGCGTGCAGTGTGGGATCCACCTCAGGGGCTGCGTGCAGCGTGGGATCCACCTCAGGGGCTGCGTGCAGCGTGGAATCCACCTCAGGGGCTGCATGCAGCGTGGAATCCACCTCAGGGGCTAGTAAAATCCACCTCAGGGGCTGCATGCAGCGTGGAATCCACCTCAGGGGCTGCGTGCAGCGTGGGTTCAGAGATGGCAGTGACTACAGGGGTTTTTAAAGTCCCTATCTTAGTTAGTAAAAGATTGTACTCAGGAAGCCAAGAAAGACTAGGAATAGATAATAAAAAATCCTCCATCTGGGACAACACGATGTTGATGGAAGCCAGGTTAGCTTTAGCTGAATGGAATAACTCTAGGAAAGTCTGATTAATTTGCAAAATTTCTTCGGGTGAAAATGAGTGTAAAAAGGGAATGTCTCTATGTGGGGGTGGGATGACGGGTGCTGCCCCCACCGGAAACCTGGAAGGTGAGGCGGCGGAACACGCCCCCACGGAGTCACTGGGAATACGCTCGTGAGGTACGGTCAAGCTGGGTCGGACAGCCGCTGCGCGAAGTGGCTGTGAGAGGCCGGATTCCGCCCCCACCAGGAACCTGAAAGGTGAGGCAACGGAACCCGCCCCTGTGGCGTCAAGTGGACCGAACTCACCGAACCGAACAGGAGTGGACCGGAGCTCCTGCGGGACGTTGGATCTCGCCCCCACCGGAAACCTGGGAGGTGAGGCGGCGGATCCCGCTCCCACAGAAACACCGGAACCAGCTCTAAAATTCTGCTCAGCCGACGAGACCGGGCCGGTCGCCGCGGACTGCCTCCGGAACCGTTTTCTGCCACTACTGCGGCAGTGGGACGGCAGAAGGACAGGGACCAAGTGGAGCTCGTCCATCTATGGCTCGTCGAGGGAAAAAGAAAAAAGGTGAGTTTGCCGAGAGAGACCCTGCCCGCTGGGTTCTGGTCTGGTCGCGTCGTAATGTTAGGATTTTCTAGGCAGGAGCGAACCCAGTAGTGCAGACAGGGACTCAACTCGGCAAAATACAAAAATAGGTATTTAATGATAAAATAAAGATACAAAATAACAGGCTGACCGGTCTGGGTGTACTTGTTCAATTGTGCTTAGTCATGCTGAGTCGCATTTCTGTGGTATTTCAGAGTTGTTTTCAAGGTCCTATCATTGCGAAATACTTCTGCTTGTGTAACTTTTTCCACTCACGACACCCTTCTAGAACATTCGTGAGACTACGGGGTTCATTCCTTCCATTTTCAACATCATGAACAAACTTAAACAGAATACCTTTTAAAATCACAATGTTTACATTTTAAAATCACAAAGTTTATAGTATCACTTGATTATCTACTTGTTTTGATTATTATAAACACATCTTTATCATTCTTCTGAAAACTGGCAATTTTTACTAAAAAGAAAAGACATCTTTTTGCTCCTCTGTTCTCCCTCTGCCCGTGTGTGTGTCCAAGCGTGACTGCGTGTGTGTGTGTTTGTGTAGTTGTGTAAGTGTGTGTCATATCCATGTGTGTTTATGTGGTGTGCAAGAATGTAAGTGTGTATGTGTTCTTCCACACATGGTTTTCATTATCTCGGACTCCGAGGTCTTGAAGCAGGACATGCCAAGACATGTCTCTCAGGAACAGGCTGAACTCTACATAGCGGCCTCCTTGACACCCCCTCAATGGAGTCAGACTGTTCCCTTGACCCACATTAAGCTCCAAACCAGTCTTTATCTTCATCAGCTGTATCCACACTTAAGACATCTTCCTCGTAATCCAAATCGACCAGATCCTCGTGATACGGTGCTGGGTCTTCAGTATCGCTGGGCCTGAGACTTCGGGCCTCCTCGTCAGCAGCATCCCAATAATCAACTATCGTCAGTTCGCCAGAGTCGACCTCCTGTGAGTTGCCCAGTTGAGATGCTGGATCACCGGGGTGACGTGCGTCCTCAGACGAAGATGGGGCTGTGCTGATGACAGGCTGAAAGGATGTTGCCTCCACACTCATGGGAGACTCCACTGGAGTGACGGGCTCATAGATGGGTCGCCCTTCGTTTGAATAGACCCATGCATACACCTCCAGCACTCGCTGTGGTCGTTCTTGCGTCGATTCTCGAGGGGCAGTTACTGGCCCATCAGGATGAGTTGGGTCTAGATATGTTCCATCCGGGGTTATCAGGCTTGGTGGGTTGGATTCTTCAGGGCTGGTAGAATCATACGGAGCAGCGCTCGTGGAGTTGGTCGGACTAGGTGGGCCAACTTCAGTGCTCACAAAATGATCAAGGTAGGTTTCCAATTGGTACAGTTCCAGGCACTCTAGGGAGAGAAGGGGTGGTCCAGGAGATGCTGCCCTTACATCCATGGCCTTGTTCTCAGGTTGAGCCCCTGTAGACGGTGGGTTAGATGAAGTGCCAGTTGGCCTTTGATGCTGGGTCATCATCATCAGGGTTGGTGCCAGAGGGATACTAGGTGGGTTTGCATTCTGATCTTGAATTGCTGTTATCGCGGGCGTCGGAACTAGTGGTGGAGTGGCTCCCAAGTCTGCCCCTAAGGCAGCCAGTGATTTCGAGGGCAAAGGTTCTGATGATCCCTGCGTAACCCCGAAGGATGGGCCGTGGACCAGGGGTAATCCCGTGTACAGATGGATTGCCACGAACCTGGTTGCATTGTGGAGGTTTTCCCACAACTTGGCTACCACCGGGTAGTATGAGGCTCGTGGTGGGATAGCTCCCCTTTGCCGATAGGGCGCCGAGTTCAGAGCCGAGGTCCAGATGACTTTGCAGGTGCGTTCTGTTTCCATGCACCCTGCAGCCGATACCTGCGGTAGGCTATGTGGCTCGTCGGAGACAAGGATCCCATTCACCGCAGTTCTGGCCACCAAGCCAGAATGACACCACTGACACCACCAGGATGAGCCAACAGTCCAGAGATACTTAGTTTCTGTCAATTCTTTATGACAGAAACAGCAGTTTACTTCATGCTCCTGTAATGACAAAAGGGGGTAAAACAAGATCTAACACTACAATACAGCTATTACAATGTTTTTATTTTTATTTTATTTTATTTTTAATTTATTATTATTATTATTATTATTTTTCCTCCCGGTTCCATCGCTTTCAAAGGCCCTCAACCGTTACTGGGCCTATACAGGCCGTCAGCCGACATCAAGGACCTCATCGAGCAATGTGGCCCAGAGCTAAACAGATTATTAGATTAATGATTAATAATAGCATTAGCAGAGGAGGGAATTTAAGCATTGTTGGTTATAATGATAAAGTTTTGTATCTTTGGTGGATCGGGGATTCAATCTATGGCGATTCCATGGCCTCCGCTTCCCTCCGGTGCAGCAGGAACAAGTTCAGGTCTGGTTTTAAAGATGGCAGCATAAGTCATCATCCAAACCACAATCGGCATTGTAGTACAGAGACCAGTCCAATATAGCACACAGCAGACTCCCCAGGCCAGACCCCATCCGATTAGGATTGCTATTTTCATGGTCCAACGGTGTCTGTTTTGGGGTCGCAAAGATAGGGTTTGATGCAGCAGGTGTGCTACCATGGTGATGGCCATGACGCCTTCCATCACTGCCTTCACGATCCTTCCAGCTGTGTTCCCACAGTTTGTGATGGGTATAGCCAAGGGGGTGAGTGTGGCCACACACTCAAGGGTCACCACTATGGAGTCTACTAGCAGCCAGGATGAGATTACTGCTATTTGTCGGAATGAGAGCTTGACCCTTCCCAATAAGTAGGTGACAAATAAGTGTGGCATAATTTCAGCTCTTTTCAGTATTACATGGGTCACGATTATCTTGGCGTAGGCCTGGAAGGCCACAGGAAATCACATTATTCGCCCTCTACCCCATTCACCCGTGTGGCAGTAGCACATCCATGCAATCATTATTAAAAAATATTCTACCATGCTGCCCTTGAAGTAGGATGGACACCATGGCCAGGAGGTCTGCGTGGGTATCGTGGTACTATCTGATTCTTCATAGAAGGTTCTCACGTCTGTTGGAGTGCTAGTTGTCTGGCAGTCCATGATGATTTGGAGGTTGAGGATTCCTTGAGTTATGCTCTCTGCTGCTCTGGGGCGGATGTGAGCCTGTTTCCTTGATTTCTCAGATTTAAGCCAAGCCAGCGCCCGGTTCTGGTGGAAGTGGCTTGTAGTTCCTCCCTCATGGGCGGCACATGGCCTTGAGGCCTTCTTGTAGGAGCACACGTCCTAATAAGGCAACAGCTACCACACCAACTAAGCTTGCCAAATAACGCCAGATCTGAAGGAAAAGATCAACTATCCATCCTTCAACGGTTCTTCCGCCTTCCTTAATCATTTCTCCTACTTCATGTACTACTTCTGTGACTTTACGGCCTACTGTGTAACTAACAGTTTTTCCAACTTTCTTCTGGATACTGACATGTGAGATTAGAATAGATTTTGTTTGGGCCTACCCAATCGTAGCCATACAACTCATCGCCAAAGCACAGGTGTTGTCTTAGTGCATGTCCTTCGGCCAGAGCAATCATAGAATCGGAGACGAAGGGGACAATCACTCCCTGGATACTCTTTCTAGTTTTCAGCTGATGTCCTAATATGACGTTAGTGCAACTTGTACCGCCGGGTACAGATCTTCTTCATTTTCCGTCATTATACTTCTTCTACACTACCTCAGCTGCATGAGTTGTGAATTCCTTTTTATAGTGATTTTGACAGTAAGTTTCCCATCCGGGTAACTCGTCACAAGGCCTGCGGGCTAAGCTGACTACACACACATCTTTTTTCTCGTTACAAAACATTTGCCATGGCCTCAGGCTGACATACCTGTCGGGCCGATATAAAACATTTGACCATATGTCCTGCTCTTTGGAATAAACTTTAGCTAAAAATTGATACTTAATCCAGTAGTTAGAGGAATGTTTTAAGCAAGGGACTACCCATTCTCTTATTTCTTCCTCCTGAAATCCCCACCAAGTGCGTGAGTCATCTCTATGGTGATACTCATGCCAGGCCTGGAGCAATATTTTGATCATTTTTTCTTTCTTTGGTTCTGTACAGTCGTAGCGCCAGGTAGACATGACTGCTACCTCTGTTTCCCACAGTCTGCATCTAGGTGATGCCCCGCTACTCTCCCACACTGAGTTGTTAAGGCTAAGGTAAATTTGTTCGGCTACACATTTGTCAATTTTATTAAAATCGCCTTTTGGTGCACTAAGTAGCTCGGTTGGTTTGGGCAGCCTCTGCACATACATGTCTGAGTAATATGGTCCCATCAGTCCTGCGTAAGTCCTGGTATACCCCTCCACAAAGTCACCTTCGAAGTGGGGCAAACCAGGGACCACCCATACCCATGGTAATGTCATGTTCAGCCAATCTTCGTGCCAGGCGTTAACAGGCTGAAATATAGCTGCCCAGCTCCAGTAATAATATCTTTGATTTGCTACTGGGGTTATTGGTAAATAATTTTGAGATTTACACTCACCATACAGGTTCCAATAGCAGATTGGGAGCTTCTTTAATTTGTATTCCTTACAATATTCTGTTGCGGCTGACTCTGCCCCGTTATCATCAGACTCTATCTTTACCATGTATATTACATTGCCCGGCGGGGGTGTTTCATAGGCCTCAGTAGGTCGTTGGTGAGGCTTTACATCTGTTGCATTGGGTTTGAGTACCTTCTTGTGCCTTACAGTGTGAATGGTCTTAATTACAGTACAGTTCCGATATGCTCCAGTGTGGTTTCTTCGAATGAGTGGGGGTATTTTGTCACAATCTAATGCCCCCTTTCCACTGTCACAGTGCGGATCAGATCAGTTCGGGTTGGTTCAGATCGGCTCGGGTCTGTTGCGTTTCCATGTACATTTCTGGACCAGCTCTGTAGGCGGGGACTAGAATCCAACTCGTCTTACCACCTGGTGGAGGTAGTGCTCCCTTAAGCTACTTACTAGCCACCACTAAACGTATTAGAAGAAGAACACCCTGAAGGTTTTGTCTCAAGGTGTTGTGGAAAAGATGTCATGCTCTAATGGAGTACCTCTTGAGCTGTAACTTTTAAACCCGATTCATAATCCTACCTTACTGCCTTCCCTGCCTGCTTTAAATCCATGTGTTTTTCATTTTAGTATAGATTTTTACAATAAAGATGTATTAAAAATATCTTCACTTTTATTATTTGCAGATATGCACAAGGTTCATGTTAAAATTGCAAAACATCACACTGTGTTGTAGTCTTTGAAACTGCTTTTACAATAAGAGACAGACTTGAAAACAATTACATTAAATTTTGTCCTTAAATTTTAAAGATTTGTCTTTCATTAAATTTAAAAACATAAATTTATTACTTATTAATCTAAAAAAGTTAAGTCTGGTCCTCTGGACATTCAAAAAAAACAAAAACATTTATTGTTTATTTATTATAAACTGTATTGTTTGTTTTGTGAATGTCCAGAGGACCAGACTTAACTTTTTAGATTTTTCTACCTGAATTATTGAGCATGCATCAGGATATTACTTAATAAATAGTCAGTTGGTCTGTGAACACCATGGGGTCCTAGAAGAGTTGAAGAGGTGGTTGTTGATGTCTGTGCCTCCCTGGTGAAGATGCTGCTCTCACAACCCTGAAGCAGAAGATGATGGATGGATGGATGGATGAATGGATGGATGGATGGATGGATGGATGGATGGATGGATGGACGGACGGACGGATGGCGAAGGAGGAGACCATCAAACAAAGCAGGAGTGGTCAGTTCAGGTGAACTCCTGCCTGTTTGCTTCAGATCAGCTGTTCAAATCTCTGCAGGTTCAAATAAAAGATGCACCAGGACTTTCAGCTGAATCTCTCTGGAGTTACAGTTGTATAACTGATAAACGATAAATGATAACAGACAACTGTCTTTTCTGAATTTTTGACTGTTTTTGTCTCACTTCATCCTAGAACCAAAACATTTATAACATAATAACAGTTGAGCAGATTCTAGTAATCTTTTCTTAGGATTCATTAAAGATCAAATGCAATTGGAAATTCTTCTCAACTTCCAGTATGAATTTAAACAAACACTATATGAACTTAACATTGTAAAATTTGTTTAGGAAATTTAATGTTCAAGGACACCGCTTAAGAAAAAAATTGTTTAATAGGAAAAGTAAGAAGTGAAAAATGTACAAAAATAAAAACTACTGCGTCCAACTAATGACTGTGTATCTGTCTGTCCCTTGTCTCACGGGCTTCATCCAGAAGAAGACACAAGTGTTGTTCCTGCTGTGTCCGGTTCAGTTCTTCATGTTCATTCAGTGATGAAATAAGACTTTTCTTTACTGGACTCTTTTCTCTTTCTCTTGACTAGAAAGAAGAAAAAGGTGGTTAATTCAAGATATACTGTTTTTGAATAAATGCAGAAAACAAAGAAAGGTGCTGCTAACAGCTCTAATAGATATGTTAATAATAATAAACTGATAAAATAAGAAAATGAAAAATAAATGGATTTAAAAATAATGAAAAAAAATAATAATGGATATATGAATCAGAAAGTATTATACAGATGCAGATATTCTTTGTCATTCGCACCACGTGGTACATGTGGTGGATCAAAATTATGTACACAGGGTCCCAGTTACATCCAACAATAAAATATAAAAGAAAAACAGTAATAAGATCTATGATATGAACTAAGAAAAACATCAACTAAATATATGATAAGCTCTAATAGCATAAAAACATTAAACACAATACGCGAACAGCAGCACGGACATGAGTCTGTGTGAACAGACGAGCGTGCATGAACACAGCAACATGAAACTGATCAGCAACAACATGAAACTGATCAGCAGCAACATGATGTGATTCTTCACAGTGTTATATATTCATAAGGCTGCACAAACTCAAGTTCATGTTGCTGTTTGACGTATTGTTTAGTTTGTTCACTGCTATTAGTGCTTAGTGTTTTATTAGTAGATGTTTTTTAGTTGATATTTTTTTTAATTCATATCTTAGATCTTATTACTGTTTTTCTTTTACATTTTGTTGTCTGTAACTGGGACCCTGTGTACAAAGTACATAATTTCATCCCAATTCAGTATTTATTCAACATTTTATTTTTTTTTACTTTAAAAATAAAATAAATCAAGTCCTTATCCGCACAAATAAAGTGATGTGGAACATGTTGCATCTGTTCTTACCGAGCACAGAAGCTGCAGCGTTGTGCTGCTCTGTGAGGTGCAGGTGGGCTGTGATGGAGCTCTGTCAGGTGCAGACTCCTCTGATGGAGCAGGAGCCGGGAGGCTTGGAGGGTTTAATGTGGAGTTTAGAGGTGAACCGTCACGCGCTGAAATACGTTCTGGATAAAATACATTGAGAAACGGGACCGGAGGACAGTTAGCATTTATGCAAATTAGCTTAGCATCGTAGCACCGATGTTGTCCTATTATGGCGTCAGCCTCTTTTGTTAGTTAAAAATATGTTCAGAACCGATGGGATGAGTCACTTAAAATATGTTTAAAGTTAGAAAACACTCACCATCTTCTACAAATGATTCAAGTAGAGCGGTAACCGTGTCCAAGCCACCCTCCAATCCTCCATCTAGCTCGCTTTGACTTTTTTCGTCGGCCACCAAGCACAACAACACCGGCACTTCTGCATTTGACCACAGCTTTGATATTATTGTTTTTTTATAGCTTCAAAATACTAAAAGATACACTCCTCGTGTTATCGCTAATGGCAAGCAGTAGAGAAAAAATGGTGGATCGGGTTGTTTGGAAAGACTCCACAGACTCCTCCCCCCGACCAATCAGTGACCGACAGTGTTTCTGACGTCACGGCGTGGCTCGCTTGGACCCCTTGAGAAGCCGGGCCAGAATTTAGGGAGGCGAGCCAGTTCCAGGAACAGTGGAAAGACCTCAAACGCGCGTGAAGCCGGAAATATCCGACCCGCGCCGTGATAGTGGAAAAGGGGCATATGTGGATGTTGCCCCAGAACTCCCAACGAGGGAGAATCGCCCGACAGCTTTCGTCTTTTGGTGGCGCGGGATAGATCACTTCTTTATCCCAGTGGCCTTGTTGGGCCAACCCTGGCAGTGGTCGGCAGGCCCGATCACATTGCCATTCGGGTGGTTCTTTGTCAGAGTGAATCCAATTACATTTTGTCATTCTTTTAACTTGCTTTTTCAAAACTGCTATCCAAACTACAACTCCATCTTGCAGGACTAATAAGTCGGTAATGGTCCATGCTATTCCGGTCAGATTCTTAGCGTCGATAGCTGTTATCCATTCTGGTGTGAGATTCAGCTATTTCCTCCAGGCTCGATAGCCTGTTTGTTTCACTCGATTCCAAGTCAAAGTTTGATTTTGAATGGTCTCATTCTGGTTCCATGGCATGAAGATGTTTCTTCGAGTGATATCCCAGCAGGTCATGTTTGCATACTTGGATCTCCCGTGGGAGACCGTCACATGCGTGAGGCTCCATGGTCTAATTCCGGCTTGATACAAAATAACCAACAACATTACAAAGCCTATTAACACTACGAGTCCCCGCATCAGGGTTCGTAGACAAGCTGCTTTATCCAAAATCGTAATCCTTAAACAGTCCTTAGGTCGGTTGGGGGTCGCTTCATCATCTGAATCTTCGCTGTTCGAATCATCGCTGTTCGGGTTTCTATTTTTTAGGGGGACCATTTTGGAAAAGGGCCTGTGTTGCTCCTAGCTCTTGCCCTTCTCTTGGAGCGTCTGTTGACAGTAGTCACTCGTCCTCGAAGGAGTTTCAGATATAGTGGGGAGGGGTGTGGCAATCCAGGTTGCAACCCTTTCCACATCCATTTCCACTGCATCACCAACCAATTTTTGGGTTCAGGTTGGGGTTCACATCTGTTCCATAATGGCTTAAAAGTGGCTTCCCATTCTTTTCGTTGTTCTGGTCCGATTTGGTTGATTAGTGAATAATACTCCATTTCCTTTTGGCCCTCTTCTGCTATTACCTCTACTTGGGTTATTAGTGGCTGACCCTTGTACAACACTCGTATCCTGTATCCTAATCTTGCCCTCGAGCTCACCAAACAATTGTAGGGGGTCGTCCCTCGATCCGCTACTATTCTGAGCGGCAGGTGCTGGTTTTTAATACATACTGCTCCAGTTTACATACCTTTTTTTGGATGGCTTTCAACATAGGTGGGCTTGTGGTCCAGATTACCATTTATCCTACGGAAATTTCGAAGAATTGGCTCTGGTATGGCTCCCTATAGTTGGGTCCCCACCGGAGTTTGATTCTTAGTCCAGATATAGTCAAATAGACCACATTGAATATCCATGGGGTCTCTGGTGGGCAAGAGCAGATAGGGGTGCTGTAGTGGGGGAGCAATGCCAGGCTCCAGTTATATTTCTTTTGAGGTTCATCCAGGTGAGGTCTCCTGATGTACTCGGTGTTTTCATAGAAGTAGTTCTTGGAGGGGTTTTTCCCATACAGAAAAGTCTTGTTGTGGCTTGTCAAGCCATGTTATCTCGTCTACCGTTATTATCGCTGGAATTTTTGGGCTTTTTCGATCATATTGAATCAGTACATTGGCTACAGTGACGTCAATTGGCTTAGAGTGTATAATGTCTTCCTTTTTTATGGGTTTTCTGGCGCGA
Organism: Nematolebias whitei; assembly: GCF_014905685.2. Classification (NCBI taxonomy): domain Eukaryota; kingdom Metazoa; phylum Chordata; class Actinopteri; order Cyprinodontiformes; family Rivulidae; genus Nematolebias; species Nematolebias whitei. Next base: position 9,510,257 of record NC_056508.1, read on the forward strand.
GCAGGCATGACAGCATTGGATTACTTTCTGCCCGATGGGTCATGAGCATGGGTGTTTCACTCTTCACTTCCCCCGGAGCTCTGCCCTCTTCTCTTGTCACTCGTTCCTTATAGAGTTCTAGACAGAGGGGTGATGGGTGTGGCATGAGTGTTCGTAATCCTCTCCACACCCACTTCCATTGGTGGACGCTTCACCCGGTGGGCTCCAGTTAGGGACCTTCTAGCCTGTTAAAGATGGTGTCGAGTGGGCTTTCTCCCCTGTGGAAACAATCCATTGTCTCTTGCTCCCATCGTCTGGCATATTCGCGTGATTTTGCCTCATACTGTCTGTACGGCGCGCCCACCTCCATTTGTGAGGTTACTGTACTGACCAGGGGGTGCCCCCTATAGGATACCGTCGCCCTGTATGCTGATGTCATGGGGTATCCATTCCAGTGGTTGACAGGAGTCAAAACTCGGTCGTACAGCATTTGCAGGGGTAGCCTTGTATTTTCGACTACCACCCTATACTTGTCACATTCCCTTTGATGGATCTTCGTTCTCAGGGTTGGGCTTGTTGTCCAAATTATTAATTCTCCCACCAAGATTTCACAGTATTCCGTTTGATGAGGCTCTCTGTAGTTGGGGCCCTACTTGACCTTAACCTGCCATCCCAACACTTGCAGATAAACAACATTAAAGATCCACGGCGTCCCCATCGGGCTAGGGTTGTATGGTAATCCCCACTGGTCGCTTATTAACATGAAGCCAATAATCTTTGGAGCCGCCCTGGTGAGGTCTGGTTTACGGAAGGTTCTTACACTCGAGCTGTAATAATTCTTTGCTTTATTTGTAAAAATTGAATAAGCTTTTATGGGTCGGTCTAATTTTACCAGCTGTCTTCTGACAATCAGGGCTGGCTTGTATGGCCCAGTTCTGGATCTTTGAAATAGCATATTCCATACGTACTCACGGGGCTGTTCCTTAGATCTTGGGAGGAAGTCCATTTCACACGGCCAACAGTCCAGGACAGTTCTTAGCGTGGTTGTGTCCCATGACCAACATTCCTCGATGATTTCAGGTAATTTTATGTTATCTCTTCCTCCCCAGGTGGGGCTAGGGCATCTTACAATACCTATTAGCAATCGTCTTTATAACCTTTTTCTGCGATGAGATCCATTGATGAGTCTAGCGCCCCTTCGGTCGGTTCTTACTCTTTCATTTTCTTGTCTGTGAGTTTCCATCTCCTCTGGAACGTCTTGCCGGCCCAGGCTTTCAGCACACGTTGTCTTTTGTCCGTTTTACTTGGTTGAGGCTTTTCAGCGTCGTTCTTACTGTCTTCGATCGGCTGGATTGTGGCCCCAACGGAGTACACTCCCCTGTATGGTACAAGGATCATCTGCACGGAAACTCTAACCCTCTGGGTGGAGTCTGGCCTTATGGGAGTGTCTACCCGTTGTGCAGCCGTTCCGGGAATCTGTAGCACTCCTCTCCTCTCCCAGGCTTCTGGGGTCACTAGATACTCAGCTGTTTTTTGCTTGGGTCTAGCCCCGTGTATAGCCCATGCATCCAGGCTGGTGGTGTGGTAGTATAGATTTGTGTACCTGGTCCCTGCCTCTCGAGGAACCTCCGGTAGGATGGGAGATCTTGGTTTAAGATTACCTCTGCTATCAGTTGAGCCCACGTTGTTAGCTCCCAGGGGCCCTTCCAGCCGCCTTTTTGAGCTTCTTCGTTCACTTCATCAGGTAGCTGGTTTACTTCACCTCCATCTGTCCCCGGCGGGTCCCTGAACACCTTGAAGACCAGTGGAAACTGATTAGTGCTGAGAGGTGCATTTCTCGCCTTTCCCATTGAGGGAATATAGGGCCAGGCTTGCTGCACTGATTGTTCGAGCAAATCCTGAGGGTTCCAACATTTCCCTTTCTTTTTAGCCTTTTCCCCCTCATTGGGTTTAACTATCCCTGGATATAAAGGTGGGGCCGAGGATGTAGCGTTCGGCCCTTGATCATACTGCTGCATCCTTGGGGTTTCTTTTAGGGCCTCGGATTTTCTTTCGTCTAACTGGGCTTTAAAGGATTTGAGGGGGTCATAGTATCTCCTTACTTGCCAACCTACTGCCCTTTCTGAGTGCAACAGCTGACCGTTTTGCATTTCTTCTTGGCAGCCCCCGCAGTATTTCACGACGGTTCCGTTCCACTCACAAGTACAGTCTCTTGGGCCTTTGCCACTCAAATCCCATTGTGTTATTATCATCCGAGGCAGGACAGAGACTCTGCACTTCCCACAAATAAATGCATCCATTACTTTTTCAGGTTTTACTTGGAAATCTCGGATATGTTGCTTACTTGCTTTAGGTTTGAGGGGTTTCTTTTTTCCCGGTCCTTCCCAGAGAAGGGGTTGACCGCTTGGGTCCAGGCAGATCACACAGTTGTTTTCCAGCTTGTTCCATCTGAGGGCTTCATCTTCTGTTGACAGGTATCTTTTTTTAGCATATTCCAATGTTTTCAGAGCCCTACCTGCCCAAAGCTCTGAAGCTGTTCTTTGTAGGATATCTCCCCCACATATAGTGGCCATTTTAATAAAGGGGAGCGTGGTGCTTGGTTCTTTGGCCATACTCCAGTCTCTGGTTTCAACTTAGCTAGGAATTGGCTTCAGTTGCTCTATTCCTTGGATCCCTTTCTTTACTAACTCAACTGTGTTTTTATCTAACAGTCTCTTTACTCAGTCTGTGGCGTCGTATTTGGGCCTTACTGCCACTGCTGACGTGTGATCCTGTGCTCTGACCCACACCTTCTGTCCCACCTTGAATGAGGTTTCAGGGTCTGTCTGTCCCTCCTTATCGTCGGACCCCCGCCCAGTTTCCTGCGTGGTGAACTGTCGTTGGTTAAGCTCCTCTGAGGGGGAGGGTCTACCAGCTCGACGCCTGTCATTCAGGACCTGTCCTATTTCCACAGTTTTAGTACTCCATTCTTTGGTATTAGCATTTTTAGCTATCCAACTCTTGACTAGACCTATGGCTCTTTCGGCCACTCCTTTGGCTTGAGGTGTGTAGGGAGGTGAATATACACGCATTACCCCAAAAGTCTGGCACCAGTGATCCACTTGTGCATTGCGAAAATGCATTCCATTATCAGTTCTCAGTTCTTTTGGAATGCCTAACGACCCACAGACTTGCTCTAACATGCTAACAACACTGTTGCCATTAGCTTTTCTTGCTAGTTTTACTACCACATACCCTGACATTGAGTCTGCTAGCACTAGAAGGTATTTCTCTCCCTTCTTGCCTGTGACTCCCATAGGCCCAGCTACATCCATGCATACTGAGCCCCAGGGTATGGTGCTTTTGATAGTTTGTCCATCCACTCGGTGCCCTCGCCTTCCTGCGTTGTATTGACCACATACTTCGCAGTCCTGCAGCACCTTGCAGATTTGTTTTAAAGGGACCCAGAGCTCCTGACTCTCCAACTCCTTACGTGTAGGTTGCACACCTACATGACCTAGGCCTTCATGCATGCCCCGCACAACCTCTAACACGTACTCTTCAGGGACCCTCCGACCTTCAGATGTTCCGTCCCACTTCTCGATCCCGACAAAAACTATTTTTCTCTGCTGGACATAACGATTGACTTCTTCGTTGCCCTGCCAGTATTTTCCTTCTCTAGTGTAGGACTTTTGGTGCTCCACCTCTAATTGCAGATTTAGCCTGAGTTCAGCTATTTTCTTCCACAAGTCCTGGTGAGCCACCACTTTTCCCTTGGCACTTTCAAATTCATTTTCTTCCCATATGGATAAGTCCTCATTTAAAGCTTGTGCACAGTAATGACTGTCAGTCACTACTTTTGCTCTTTTTACTTTTTTGTTTGTCAGTTCTAGCAGTCCTTCGAGTACTGCCGTAACTTCTCCTGTTTGCGCACTTCCTGGCACTCTCCCCCTCCTACGGCAGCACTCGTTCCCCTGATATTTGAGGATAAATCCCCAATGTGCCACCTGATCAGATCCCTTCTTGGATCCATCCGTGTAGAGAGTCCAGTCATGCATTTTTTGTTTTTCAGGTGTCTCTTTCGTCATTTATCTGCTTGCCTGCTGTGCCGGTCCTATCTCTAGATCAGGGTCTAACAAAATATCTTCCCATCTACCCCATCTTGTGATGGTAGCTTTGGTACTCTCAATTTTTCCCTTTCTGAGATATTTGTGCACTTGGCTCTGTGTTATTACTTTAATAGGCTGTCCTTGAGCCAGATCTTTCAACGTTCCCCAGTATCTAGCAAGTACTGCTAACTCTTTTTCTTCCTGAGGAAACTTTTTCTCAACCGAGGTTAACGTGTAACTCCAGAGAGTAACTAAACCTCCATTTTCATTTTTAACTGTTATCATGGCATCGTCTCCCTCACAGCTAACTTCAGCTACGAGTTTTGTCATAAGGCTCCTTGGTTCTAAGCGTACCGCTTCCTGTATTTTTGTTCTCAGTTCTTCCAAGTCATTTTGTTTTTCAGCGGTCCAAATCCAAGCTTTTTTGCTTTTCTGTTCGTTTTCTCCTTCTCTTTTCTTCAGGCAAGCGTACAAGGGTTTGGCATATTTTTGATAATTGGGGACATGATCTCTCACATAGTTGCATAAGCCTAAGATTTTTTGCAGTTCGTTTTCGGACTCGAGGCGCTGAATCTGTTCGAGTTTCTCTCTGTAGCCTTCTGAGAGTCCCAGATCGGCTGTTACTTGAAACCCTAGATAGTTTACTCGAAACTGTCCAAACTGACATTTCTTCAGATTCAATTTGCCCTGCTTCTGTGACTTGCTGCACCACCTTTGCTAGTCTTTCTAGATGTTCTTCTTCTGTGTCATCTGCGATAAACACATCATCAATGTAAACTGTGGCACCTAAGTCTTTAAGTACATCCATCACGGCTGATCGAAACACATTTGGAGAGTTTTTGTATCCCTGTCGTAATCGCTGCCAGACGTAGCTTCTCCTTTGATGGGTAAAAGCTGTTTTCCCTTGTGGTTGTTTAGCTAGTCTGAGTGAGAAGAATCCGTTTGCTTGGTCAATGCAGGATTTGTACTTTTTCACCTGCAGGGTTTTCAAAGTACCTTGTGGATTGATTAGGCTAGCTCGGTTGGCTACTGTTCGTCTGTTAAGTGCCTTGAAATTGATTACTGGTCGCCATCCTCCTCCGGCAGACTCATGTTTCTTTACTGCCTGGATGGGGCTGTTAATAATGGGATTAGCTTCTTCTTTAATGATCCCTAAAGCACTTAATTCTCTTACAATCTTGTTCATTTCTTCAACCGCCCCGGGATTTAGGGGATATTGTCGCACAGGTGGATGCACTCCTCCTTCGATCACGTGTACAAATCTTTGACCCAAATCCCCGCAGTCATTTTTAAACTTGGCCGCTGAGGCTGACGCAATGATTTGTTTTAACTTCTCTTTCCCAGCCGGGGAAAAGTCGCTCTCATTTAATTTTTGCTCTGTTACTTCGGGGATATTTACAGGTTCATACCACTCCTGTTTCCTTTTTTCATGAGTGGGCCCTATTTTTACTAACCTTGTGTATTATGAAATTCTTTATCAAAGGGTTCGTGAGCGATCGGCACCAGATATTCAGACAAGAGGAAAATGAAACACAAGGGACTGTAACTTGCTAGAATAATATTGTCATTTATTAATCTGCCACAAGAAAACAGCCAAGCAAAGTCATGTACACTTTGTACACTCTTAACACACAAATTGATATGAGTATCTCTCACCGTGACAAATGAACGGGAAGCCTTTCGATCCAATGACAGAACTCACATCACAACTGCATGGCACCGCGCGCTGGTCCACACAAGACTTCAACTTTGTCACAGTATTTGTGCTCCTTAAATACCCCTTCCCGACCGGATCGCGTGAGAGTAGATGAAAACAAGTTTGATGGTTGCCAGGAGGACAGATTTAATTAAATCTGTTTTTCCATCATCAAAGGAGTCTGTGCAACAGAGCGATGGCTTCATAAAAACATGTCCTTCAAAATCTGGGTCACCGTAACCTTAAGATTGGGCCAGGTCTTCTGGTTAGAGCATCCCCCAGAGAACTTTAATTACTCCAAAACACATCTGCAGCACAGGCCTAACTTTAAGCAGATAAGCTGCATCAAAAGTGAGTATAAGTATTAATTGACATAAAAGCATCATCATAATCATTCCTATATCATTCCACCCTTGCCTTTTATGGTAATTTAAACATTTAATTCTGAAAAGTAACACACACAAAATATATATGTTTGAATAGGCATAAAGGCAACTTAATATATTTTTATAAAACATATTTTTATATCATTCCACCCTTTTGCCTTTATGGCATGTAAAACATAAAATCACTCTCCTGAAATTGAAATTGTTCTGGACTTTATCCTAAATAAACTCACTCACACAGTTAAGAAAATCCAGACGAGTTTCAAACCCCTGGAACGTTTGATTTATTACATTCCCACTGACACAATCATTGTAAATCAAAACACCTGGTAGGTGTTCAGATTATAGTTTTTTCCCTACCAGTCCATGTACCAAGCTGTATTATAAATTTCCTGATTAATTCTTTTTTTTTTAAACCCTAAACAAGTTCCCAAAATACACAAAGTTAATACAGAGATACATAGATCAAACTAGTTATTCTTCTTTTCACTAAACAAACAAAAGGGATACTGCATATATTTTGCGCCGTAGATAATATTCCTGCGAATATATCCCACCAATGGTGAGCCGACGCCTACATTATTGGTTTTAGCCACATGTAAAAACCTTTCTTTGAGCCATGCAGGTGGACACTGTTAGATCAGACACGTTTAGACTTATGAGATTCAATCATTCGTTTCAGCTCTGTAGACCCATTTCAATGCACATTTTGAAACGGTCTAGGGAGACTCGCCAGGGTACGTGCGAGTGGTGGAACTATAATTAGTTAATTGATAAGTCTGGTTGTTCCAAGTCCACAGATGTACACCATATGACTTTTATTGTTACTATCAAACTAGCTCTCTAGCCTAGTTCATGAGTCCAATCACACAATACCTTGTCTCTGGTTAAACATGGGTTAACATGATTAGTTTCAACATACATATCACTCCTTTATCAGCTGTCTCACATAATTGCATGTTATATGTGAGATTTGTCTGTGGCTCAAACCACTCACCCTGTACTTTTATTTATTTTTTTTAAAAACCAGTGTCCTTGTACAGTTATTAAAGGCAAAATGTGATATTTGCATAACTGTGGTTGCCTTCATTACATTTAGTCAATTCAGGTTTTACAACTACCCAGTAGGAACTGGAAATGTTCCATAATCTCCTCCACTCATGATGATTCGATGTAGTAACCACCCTCTGGCAGCGCTCCTCCTGCAGCTGTGCATGGAAAAATTGTAAGGTACACAGGAAAACAAGTTCAAAGCTTCAATTATGTTGGAGAGCACTTCTTCTGTGCTCCCCCACATCTTCGGCTGCAAGTTTATTTCTTTTATCAGTATTTTGACCGTTTCTTCTTGGGTCATGACAACTGATGGTATCCAGACTCCAACTTGGGTAACTGCCAACGAAGCACGTCTCCTCCTTCTCCTTAATTGGCAGTAAAAATCAAACTTCGTTCTCCTTTTTTTTTTCTCTTTCATCTGGTTTAGCATGTACCGTTCTTATACAATGTTACACAGTGGGGTTTCCACACAATTCTAATCTGACATCCTTTAGGTACCACTGGGATGGTTTTCCTGTGGTAGCATGCCCGACACTTGACATAGGACAGTCAGTTGTGCCCTATCAGGCAGCCTTTTTGTGTTCCAAAAGTCACTTTGCACTCAGATCTTGCTTGCATTTTTTTTTTTTCAACCAAAGTGAACACCTGATCCTCCTCCAAGACACGTCCTGGTGTTGCTGATGAGGCGTTGTCCATCTGCAACAAGGCACGTGATGCCCAAACAGCCTGCACTCCCTTCTGACGGGCGCCTGCCACCAGCTTCTCATGTTGTCCTCTGAACGGTCCCGGGTGTTAGCAAAAACCAAGGAAAACATCAAGCTGTTGAAACAAGAAAACTGCTTTCAACAAAAAGAGAGAAGAATTAGTTTTCTCTTTAATAACACTTATGAAGACAGGCAGCTCTGGAGTATCATTCAATTTAAAGGAGTGGTGCCTGGTACAATGGGTCTGTTATTCAATTGAAACACAGCCTGCAACAAATTTACTTTTCAGTTTGTCAAATCATGTTTTTCATTTTCTCAGCATTTCTTTTTTTTTAACAGTTCATTCATTCTCTTAATCAGCCCAGCAGCTTTGTGGGTGATAAGGAAATATGATAAATCCATTCAACATGTTTTTCAGCTGACCAGTCTTTCACCTGTTTTCCAGTAAAATGGGTCCCATTGTCTGTTTGTATCTGAAGGGGACCCTAATAAAATTATTTCATCATACTAAGACATTTTAAAATAGATGTCTGATTTGCATATTTACAAGGATGAGTCACCAACACACCTGAATATGTATCTACAGCCGTACATACATATCTACACCCCTGTGACATGGCAAAGGGCCAATGAAATCCGTTTGCCAGATCTGATATGGCCCTTTCCTCCATTTGTCCCTGCATTTACTATTGTGACCCTCTCTTCTAATGCTGCATGCTTCACATCGTTGTATTTGCAGTTTCATCATCTGTCTTGTTCTACAACTAATCAAACAATTCTTCATACATAACCACTTCATGCAAAAAGTGTCAACAATTAACTTTTATTTATTAAAAAGAAATCTCATCAGTTTTTTTTTTCAAACTGAGATGTTAACTTTTTCCACAGAACCCCTCTTGAAAAGAGCTGAACTTTCACTTTAAATGTGAAACATCTGCAAAACAAGATGGTGAAATTCTTTTTATCTCAGATATTTTTGGATACTTCAAGTTGTTTTTAGATGCTGTCAAAACTATAGCTGCAGGTAAACCATTTATAAACAACATATGTTGCACTTCCTTCAAAGCAACCAGCTTAACACATCCAAACAACATATTTATTTCTAGACATTTCAAATCCACCCTTTTCCCCTTAAACCATCTTGACTTTAGGCATTTTAATACATCCTTAGTGGCCCAAAATGTCAATGCTTGGGCCTTTAATGGCAACATCAGATGTCTTAATTTCTCCTTTGACCTTTGGCATTTTAAAATCACCTTCAAGTTTTGGGGCTTTTTAATTTAACGTCAAAATCTGGGCTCTCTAATTCTGGACCTTTGATGTTCAATGTTTGACAATATCTGCTTTTCAGAGTGTTGATGTCAACTTTTGGACCCTACTTTTGCCCCTTTAATCCAAATAATGGCTTCCAGCCCTCAGCTCTTCTGCTGACACATCATCCATCTCAGCTGTGTAGTGAACTTAACCTGATGTCAAGACTAAGCCTAAGGTCAAAACCCTTGACCTTAAGAACCTTGTGGGACAGGAACTGTCATTTCATATATTTGAATCCAGAAATACAGGTTCACCCATCCTGAGACTCTCTTTCTTGAAAATCAAGTGGAAGAACACTCTCTTTTTATTATCATTACTATTTTACAAATTTTGATAATCAAAGTGTCTTAGTTCAAACCATTTTAGATGTTGCA
>NC_056508.1:9534850-9558663 GCF_014905685.2 Nematolebias whitei
GGCAGTGTTCCTGGCTTCCAGCAGGGTACGCACCTCTGCATTCATTTAAACCATTTTAGAGCTGTTCCTGTAATTCCAACATCATATTCAAACCTCTTTAGTAAAATATTGTGATCAACTGTATCAAATGCAGCACTGAGGTCTAACAGGACCAGTATAGACACAAGTCCATTGTCTGAGGCCATGATAATATCATTAGTGACTTTTACTAGTGCTGTTTCTATGCTATGATGTGCTCTAAACCCTGTCTAAAACTCTTCAAACAGATTATTTCTTTGTAGATGTTCACGCAACTGACCTGCAACTATTTTCTCTAGAATTTTTGAGATGAAAGTTAGATTAGATATAGGTCTATAGTTGGCCAGAATTTCTGAATCAAGATCAGACTTTTCAAGTAAAGGTTTAATTACAGCAACCTTAAAATGCTGTGGTACATAACCATCCATTAAAGACAAATTAAGTAGCTTCAAAATGTGGACATTAATTGGGGGAATACCTCTTTAAACAGTCTGGTTGGGATGGGATCTAGCAGACATGTGGATGGTTTGGATGAGGTTATTATTTTTTTTTTTTTCATGTGTGATGTTCTCAGCCCAGGGAGTAGAACCGGTGACTATTTCCCCCTGGCACGCCAGTCCATTCCCCCTCATCAGGGGAATTTCCTCAGACATCTGTCCGGCATCCATCATTCAAACCCCTGTCATTGGACTCACATGCCTCTATCAGCGACTTGTTTTGAGCTGCATTATCAGTGAAAAAAGAACAAACATCCTTCTTCCACAATATCACAAAACTCCATCAGTCATCTACCTAAATTTCTATAATTATCATTACCAATATATAATTATCAATTATCATTCATTATGGGTAAGTCACTGTTCATATTGCAGGTTCATACTCATCTGACACCTCTCTGGGAATGTTGATCACAAACTCACACAGGTGATCCCTGTGTGCACCCTTCCTGGAGCTTCTTCAGCTTAGATAACCTGAACAGGTTATAAGAGACACAAACAGCACAATACCCTTCGGCCGGCCAGACAGAGTCCATCCTTCTACCCATCATCCTTAGGGCTGGGTACCATTCTAAAAAAAAATCTGTACCGGTGTCGGTACCTTCACTTCGGTTCCAGGACGGTTATTTTTTCTGTACCAATTTTGTAATAATGTTAATTCTAACAAGAATAAAATTATGTTACACATTACAATACAAAATGTGAATTTTACTTTTTAATTTTGGTATTTTTATTCCAAGCAGTTTTCTTACATTAAAATAAACAAATAATTTCCAGTTCAAAAGAACAGTTTCAAACCAGTGACACGTCAGTGTCTAATGCTCACTGCTACACACTGAGGACTTTTTCACTTCACAGTTTTTCTTCAGAAACAACAACATGTCTGCTTTCTCTGGACACAAACAAGCCTGCTCCTGGCTGATGGTGTCTCCAGCAGTAGAAAATGTTCACTCTGAGGCTGTAGATGATGCTTGTTGCACACACAGATACCTAGTTGTCAGTTTGATAGCACTGACATATTGTCCCTCACATTCTACCAGCAGGTCACTGGATTCACTGAGGTTAGAGTTGATGCAGACTTCTGTACCTCTGTGTCTCTTCCTTGTAGTGAACTAAGCCTCCGGTCAAAACCTGCCTCTGAGGACCTTCATGGGACAGGTTTTGTTATTTCATTGATTTGAATCCAGAAATAAAAATTAGCTCATCCAGAGACTTTCTAATTGTATCCTGAACTAATCAATTGAAAGAACACTCTCTTTTTTATGTTATCATTACTATTTTTACAAATGTCTTGATAATCAAAAGTGTGTTTAGTTCAAACCATTTTAAATGTTGAAGTGAACTACTCATTTTAAATCAACTGTGAAACAGTATTAATGATTTTTTAATCCTCATTCAAAGTAGAAATCAAGTTAATGTCTGTTACAAAGTAATTATGCATTTTGATCTTCTGTCTGAAATGAGAAGTAGTGATGTCGGTCGAAAGTCAGAAAGAAGTTATTAGAACGAAGTGGATTGTTTTAAACCTAGCAGATGGTAAATAAGAAGCTACTGGCACCTGCTTCCTCCCACTTCGCCATAACATGTCTCTGTCTGTTCCTAAACATTTCTCTGTCAGTTCCTAAACATCTTCGCTGTTTTTCTGACTTGTAGTAACCTCTTACGTCACTAAAACCACACCCCTGTTGGTTCTTTCAACCAATCAGGACTTCCCAAAAGGGACCGGAAGCAGAACTCTTTAAAAGTCGACACTTCCTAGTTCCAGTTAGTTCTGGGAGAGTGAACCGAAGTTCCGAAGGAGAACAGAAGTTCCATGGAGAACAGAGAGTTCTGCTGAGAAGGAAGACAGTGCGACTTTGCAAGGGTGAAGTCCACGGTGGTCATTTTCTGAAAGATGACACTTGTCTGGAGTGTTGATTCCGGTCATTACGCCAAAGACCTATTCAACATCTCAGGAGTTCAGCACGTTTGCTGAAATTCCACTTAACTTAATCCTATCTTTCGGGGAAGTTTATTTTGGAAGCTGGGCCAGTCAGCCTCGTGGTCCCAAGTTGATGAGAAGCGGATAAATCCCTGGAGATAAAACGACTCAGCCTTGCTGGACGCCAGGAGAAGACCTCTCTGAAACCCCACCAAGGTAAAGAGTCGACGCTCGGGTACCATCTAGCTGAAATCACTGGGAAACGTGCTATCTGGTTTCAAACAAGATAACTCCCCATCTTTTCTTTATTATCTTAGTTAACCCTAAGTATCCACTTTCCCTTCTTAAACTTTACTCCATCTCTATATTTCTCTGCCAGTAAAAGATAAGCTAAGCCTGCAGACATTAATTTAAGATCTAAGGATATGTCTGTTGTTTTTATTAAGTAAAACGTGCCAAGTTTTATTCATCAGAGCCGATCGGAATAATCAAGTGTACAATGTTTTGATGTTAAATTTTGATTCTGTTAATAAATGACCACATTAATTTTGATGGGTCAAAGAAAATTAACGTCTCATGTCACTGATTAGACCATCTCCAACACAGTATCTCTGTCACATATCTGTCAAGTAGCTCGAAAAAGAGAGAACCCGTTATTAAATATTGATTGTAGTGGAGCTCCTAAGCTAACCTACCCTACCTCACTACATCCTGAATCTTCTCTGTGGTTCTCTAGGGTTTAGGGCTCTGATCATCTCCCTAATTGACATTAGAACACGAAAAATCAACAATAACATGGTTGTGTTATTATTGCTGAAAAAACGTTATCTAGGCTGAGAGATAAAAGTTTAACTGGTCAACAAAATCTTTTACAGCTTAACTTACCTCTACCGTGCAGCTCCACTCTAGAAAAGACAGCAAACTTTTAACAACAAAGTCTGATTGTCCTGTGGCCCCCACCTCGCTTTTCTGTCTGTCCTCACATCTGGGTCAGAACCTCCTGTGAGGAGAGCATTAACATAAACAGTGAACATTAGGTGAACTGCTTAAGCAGCTGACTGGATGGATGAGCAGTTTTACAAGTTAAGCTTCATCTGTTACGGTCAATCTTTAGTTAGCTTCTGAGTTTAGCTAGCTACGTAGATAAAATAAATTTACACACTAATATCTTAAAGTTAGTGTTATTTCACTGCGATGTACGTGTTAAGCTGCAATAACGTTAACAAACGTAACAAAGTCCATGCTCAATAATCCAGGTATAAAATCCAACATTTTTCAGTCAGGTCAGTCAGGTTAACAAACGTAAACTCACCAGCTGAAACAGAGCCATCCTCGAGAGTCTGTTTCGTCATATGTCTGGTGTTTTACCTGCCTGCGTGCTGAAACCACGTGACACCTTACAGCCAATACCGAAACTTGACACTGAAAGAAGAGTGACGTTTCAATACATACACCGACCGGTGCAGTTCGGTCGGTGCCATAAAAGAACCTAGGTTCAGTACTCAGCCCTAATCATCCTATTCCTGTCAAGTTTTTCTGAATTGAGCCATCACTATCATTTAGTAATAGTAATTTATCAACAACACTTATTGATTGTTTTTCTCTTTTCTCCATGCACCAAATGTTACAAGTCATTGATAATTATTATGCAACCTCACTCTAAAAATACTATGTCTTAAATCATGTTAGTAGTTGTTAAAATTCATTATTATATATTTTCTGTTAGTATCTGTTAAAGAAATCGTTAAAAAGTAAAAAAAAACCCAGTGTATTCCAACTCTGTTAGCTTTTGTAAAAATCTTACCTGAGATGAAAACACTGCTATATATATGATTTAATCTGCCTGTAACTCTGTCACTGAACATTTTAAGTGATTTAGAAGTCAAATCTAGCAAAGTATTTGCTCCTTATATTATATACAATATTCCAGCCTAATTTATTATCCAAAACAACCTCTAAAATTTACAAACGGATTCCAAAAAAGTTGGGACACTAAACAAATTGTGAATAAAAACTGAATGCAATGATGGGGAGATGGCAAATGTCAATATTTTATTCGTAATATAACATAGATGACAGATCAAAAGTTTAATCTGAGTAAACGTAACATTTTAAAGGAAAAATATGTTGATTCAAAATTTCACAGTGTCAACAAATCCCAAAAAAGTTGGGACAAGTAGCAATAAGTGGCTGGAAAAAGGAAATTGAGCATATAACGAACAGCTGGAAGACCAATTAACACTAATTAGGTCAATTGGCTCTCACCCAACAGGAACGTATTTCTTTGTCCACGGGAAAATTGAGGAAACTCAAATACATTGTTTTTTGTTTATTATTGGAACAACATGGCACACTGCAATAACAACATCTTGATGACTGTGCCATGCTGGTTAGGTGAGCTGCTGCTGAGAAGGATGGACACAAGAAGAAAGTAAGAAGAGAAATTAATTAATTAATCACATCAGAACATGGAAATGGTTTGACATATAGTTTTTAATTCAATATTTAAAATGCTATTCTAAACAACAGTGTTGGAAGATGTCAGAGATTTTACATTAATAAATAAAGTAAACATTTTAATGTTACAGCACTGACAGGCAGCAGCAGTGTATATTTTAGCTACCTGTTGCTGCTAGCTAGCTTACTTTACAATTGGAGGCTGTTTCCTTACACAGTTACAGAATGGTAAATTTATAATGATGGGTAACGTTACCATAGCTAACTAACACATAAATACTGTTTTTATTAACGTTAATATAGCTAGTAAACTTTTAAACGTTAGAGCACTGACAGGCCGTGTTGTATATTTTAGCTACTGTGGCTAAAGTTGCTGCTATGAGGGATAACGTTACCACAGCTAACAAACACATAAATACTGTTTTTATTAACCTTACCTTGTGCTATATCTTGTAATATAACCTCTGTAAATAAAGGTTGAATGAATGAAATGATGTTAAGTTTCCAGACAGGTCTCCCGAGAGAGAATAGACGCGAAAGTAATGATTCACTGCATCGAGTCCAAAAGGAAGTTGTCTGACGTCATTGTGAAAAGGGCGTATTCCACTATGTCAACAAATTTTAGCAGCTTAGATTTTATGAAGAGTGCATTTGTATGATCCAAATAACCAACCTTATTGACTACTCTTGTTGCTCGTTTTTGTAATGTTATTAATGACTGTAATGAAGTTCTGTAGTTGTTGCCCCATAACTCTGCACAATAACTCAAATGAGGTAGGACTGTGGAACAGTAAATAATGTGGAAAGCTGTTTCCTCCAGGACATGTTTGGCTTTATTTAAAATAAATAGACTTTTTGACTGATTATTTTGTATATATCTAATATGAGGATTCCATGTTCCCATACAGCATTATTTTTGTTTTGGTCAGATTTAAAGACAACTTATTCTCATCAAACCATAATTTCAGTTTGTTCACAGTTTTGGTTAAATCATCAAGCAACTGCTTCATAGCATCTCGAACAAAAAAGACATTTGTGCCATCTGTAAATAAAACAAATTTAATATTTTAAGTTACATAGCATTGGCCATTTAAGTAAATAATGAATAATTTAGGCCCAACACTGAACCCTGAGGAAGCCAACAAGCAATGTCCAAACAATCAGATACAACATTTCCATCTGTACATATTGTTTTCTATTTTCCAAGTAACTTTTAACCCAATTTAATACAGTCCCTCTCATCCCATATATTTCCAGGTTGTTTATTAATAAATCATGATTTATTGTATCAAATGCCTTTTTTAAATCCAGAAATAGTCCTTCACAAAGCTTCTTATTATTGATTGCAGATGTAATTTCTTCTATAGATTCCAGTATGGCTAATGTTGTTGATCGTTGTTATCTGAATTCGTATTGGCTTTCACTGATCAGTTTGTACTTTTCCATGAATGATTCCAGCCGCTTATTAAACAATTTCTCTAATATTTTTGAAAATTATGGTAGCAAACAAACCAGTCTGTAACTGGTTACGTGATGTTTGTTCCCAGTTTTGTATAATGGAATTACTTTAGCTATTTTCATCATATCTGGAAATAAGCCACTGTTGAAAGATAAGCCACTGATGTAAGTTAAAGGTAGGGAAATCTCTTCAACTACCTATTTCACTAATTCCATGTCAGTTCCATGTAAATCAGTGGACCTTTTGTTTCTGCATTTTCTAACAACATTAATTATTTTTCTGTCACAGGATGGAGAAACATAAAACTGGTATTTTGATTTATTCTTGGGAGATTCTGAGCTGAGTTTGGTAATTCTGGGATATTTTTGGATAACTCAGGTCCTAGAGTTACAAAAAAATTATTGAAGCTATTAGCAATTCAATTCTTATCATAATTTTTAATTACCTCATGGAGGAAATATTTTGGATACTCAGTCTTATCTGTGTTTTTTTTTTTTTCATAATGCCATTCAAGATAGTCCAAATTTCTTTAATTTTGTGTTTATTGTTATTTAATATTTTTTTAATATTCCTTTTTACATATTCTTAAAATACTGATTCATTTATTTTTATTTTTTCATATTTATATTTTGCAACTCTGGTTTTTAATCATAAGACGTTTCTGTAAAGCATATTTTTCTTCTTGCAGGCATTTGTAATCGTTTTGAGATCAAGGGAGAATCACAGTATTTATGCTTGTTGTTATATGCCCTTATTGGACAGTTTTTATTATAATGCTCCATGAACACGTCTAGAAATTTGTCATAAGCTTCATTAATATCCTTTTTTTTATGAACAACATCCCAGTTTTGTATCAACAAATAGTTTCTAATTCAAATTACTGCCTCTTCATTTCTTTCCGTATAACTTCTGCTTTTGATCTCTGGAGGTTCTACAATTTTGTCATATATAATAAATACTGGTAATTGATCACTTATGTCAATGCAAGGTTAAATCATGACGGTTCATGTCATGACGGCCTGCAAACTCTCTTATTCTACAGATGAAAAAGGCATAAATATTACTAATATCCCTGTTTTTAGTGGACACCACAAGGTCAATAATGAAATAATAATTTCTAATACGTATTCGATATGTCACTCTTATTCATCATATAACATTATACTATAACATTCATATATAATATATTTTTTGTTTACTAGATTGTTCAAGTAACATACTCATAGTAAGTTAGATAATTTATCCTTCCCATCAATCAGATATTTAAAATGTTTTCTCTAATCTGGAATCGTTTTCCCCATCATCATCATCCTTCTACCTCCTAGTGACTCCCATAAGAATTGTTTTATACTACTAGTGTATTTTTATTTAATGTTTTTCAGTCTACACCTTAGATTAATCACTGTTTGTCTTTTAAGTTTAATTTTTTTTTTTAAATAACTAATATATAAAGAGTGTTCTCTGCCAAGGACACTTAACTTTTATAGATATATAACATTCTAGCTGTTTCTAATCTACTAATATATTTATCACAATATTCCACAAAAACTTTTACCCTGGTTTGGATTAATTTCACAGACGTGTTTGAGTTCCCTCATTGATTTAATTTACTTTCACATGTAATAATTCTGAATCTTGCAAGGAAATAAAATACAAGAACAAGGTCAGACGACTCTGGTACCCATCCTGCTTATCTGGGTGAAAAGCTCCAGTCAGTCTGCTCCATACAAAACAATACTATAGTAAGTGAAAAACATCTTTGACCTGTCACATTATCTTCAGAGAGAAGGTCTTTGTATGTTGTACTCACATCAACTTGAGTGCGGAGATTTCTGTTTTCTGTCTGGGCTGCCAGTTTGAACTGTACCTGTTTGTCTTGAAAAGTTATTTAAATAAAATTATGTTAATATAAAAATGTCACTTAACCAATTTTTAGATGGGTGATGTTTTCCTCCGCCTTTGGTTTTATAAGTCTGCGTATATTTGCTGTTATTAAGTGACCTTGTACTAGGCGGCTGTTGATATTACCGTTTCTAGCTAAGCTGCGTGGCTGTCTGGTGGGGGCCCCAGGTACCACCAAACACACCACCTGCAGAAAGCTATGAGTAAGACTAGTTCAAAAGTCATAATTTAGTCCAAGATCAACTTAGAATGTATCTCATAGTTTGTTAGATCAACATTGATAACTAGACAATCACTCATCCCACGACATGCACCATGGACACACTTCTTTCATATCACTTTCACATCACGTACACATTTTTGTTTTGACTAGCGTCAGTTTTAGCTTAAGAACACACATTTAGGAACACCACCCACATATGCCCCTTTTCCACTGTCACAGTGCGGATCAGATCAGTTCGGGTCGATTCAGATCGGCTCGGGTCTGTTGTGTTTCCATGTACATTTCTGGACCGGCTCTGTAGGCGGGGACTAGAATCCAACTCGTCTTACCACCTGGTGGCGGTAGTGCTCCCTTAAGCTACTTACTAGCCACCACTAAACGTATTAGAAGAAGAACACCCTGAAGACTTTGTCACACGATGTTGTGGAAGAGATGTCATGTTCTAATGGAGTACCTCATGAGCTGTAACTTTTAAACTTGATTCATAATCCTACCTTACTGCCTTCCCTGCCTGCTTTAAATCCATGTGTTTTTCATTTTAGTATAGATTTTTACAATAAAGATGTATTAAAAATATCTTCACTTTTATTATTTACAGATATGCACAAGGTTCATGTTAAAATTGCAAAACATCACACTGTGCTGTAATCTTTGAAACTGCTTTTACAATAAGATACAGACTTGAAAACAATTACATTAAATTTTGTCCTTAAATTTTAAAGATTTGTCTTTCATTAAATTTAAAAACATAAATTTATTACTTGTTAATCTAAAAAAGTTAAGTCTGGTCCTCTGGACATTCAAAAAACAAAACAAACAAACAAAAAACATTTATTGTTTATTTATTATAAGCTGTATTGTTTGTTTTGTGAATGTCCAGAGGACCAGACTTAACTTTTTAGATTTTTCTACCTGGATTATTGAGCAGCATCAGGATATTACTTAATAAATAGTCAGTTGGTCTGTGAACACCATTGGGTCCTAGAAGAGTTGAAGAGGTGGCTGTTGATGTCTGTGCCTCCCTGGTGAAGATGCTGCTCCCACAACCCTGAAGCAGAAGATGATGGATGGATGGATGGATAGATGGATGGATGGACGGATGGCGAAGGAGGAGACCGTCAAACACAGCAGAAGTGGTCAGTTCAGTTGAACTCCTGCCTGTTTGCTTCAGATCAGCTGTTCAAATCGCTGCAGGTTCAAATAAAAGGTGCACCAGGACTTTCAGCTGAATCTCTCTGGCCACAATTGTATGGCCGATAACTGATAAATGATAACAGACAACTGTCTTTTCTGAATTTTTGACTGTTTTTGTCTCACTTCATCCTAGAACCAAAACTTTTATAACATAATAACAGTTGAGCAGATTCTAGTAATCTTTTCTTAGGATCCATTAAAGATCAAATGCAATTGGAAATTTTTCTCAACTTCCAGTATGAATTTAAACAAACACTATATGAACTTAACATTGTAAAATTTGTTTAGGAAGTTTAATGTTCAAGGACACCACTTAAGAAAAAAATAGTTTAATAGGAAAAGTAAGAATTGAAAAATGTACAAAAATAAAAAATACTGCGTCCAACTAATGATTGTGTATCTGTCTGTCCCTTGTCTCACGGGCTTCATCCAGAAGAAGACACAAGTGTTGTTCCTGCTGTGTCCGGTTCAGTTCTTCATGTTCATTCAGTGATGAAATAAGACTTTTCTTTACTGGACTCTTCTCTTTCTCTTGACTAGAAAGAAGAAAAAGGTGGTTAATTCAAGATATACTGTTTTTGAATAAATGCATAAAACAAAGAAAGGTGCAGCTAATAGCAATAATAGCTATATTAATAATAATAAACTGATCAAATAAGAAAATGAAAAATAAATCGATTTAAAAATAATGAAAATAATATAATAATAACAGTGGATATATGAATCAGAAAGTATTATACAGATGTAGATATTCTTTATTGTCATTCGCACCACATGTGGTCCATGTGGTGGATCAAAAATATGTACACAGGGTCCCAGTTACATCCAACAATAAAATGTAAAAGAAAAACAGTAATAAGATCTAAGATGTGAACTAAGAAAAACATCAACTAAAAATATGATAAGCTCTAATAGCATAAAAACATTAAACACAATACGCGGAAACTGATCAGCAACAACATGAAACTGATCAGCAACAACATGAAACTGATCAGCAGCAACATGATGTGATTCTTCACTGTGTTATATATTCATAAGGCTGCACAAACTCAAGTTCATGTTGCTGTTTGAGACGTTTTTTTTTGATTGTTTACTGCTATTAGTGCTTAGTGTATTATTAGTAGATGTTTTTTAGTTGATATTTTTTTAAATTCATATCTTAGATCTTATTACTGTTTTTCTTTTACATTTTGTTGTGTGTAACTGGGACCCTGTGTACAAAGTACATAATTTCATCCCACTTCAGTATTTATTCAACTTTTTTTTTTTTTTTTACTTCAAAAATAAAATAAAATCAAGTCCTTATCGGCACAAATAAAGTGATGTGGAACATGTTGCATCTGTTCTTACCGAGCACAGAAGGCTGCAGCGTTGTGCTGCTCTGTGAGGTTCAGCTGGGCTGTGATGGAGCTCTGTCAGGTGCAGACTCCTCTGATGGAGCAGAAGCCGGGAGGCTTGAAGGGTTTAATGTGGAGTTTAGAGATGAACCGTCACGCGCTGAAATACGTTCTGGATAAAATACAGTAAGAAACGGGACTGGAGGACAGTTAGCGTTTATGCAAATTAGCTTAGCATCGTAGCACCGATGTTGTCCTATTATGGCGTCAGCCTCTTTTGTTAGTTAAAAATATGTTCAGAACCGATGGGATGAGTAACTTAAAATATGTTTAAAGTTAGAAAACACTCACCATCTTCTATAAATGATTCAAGTAGAGCAGTGGCCGTGTCCAAACCACCCTCCAATCCTCCATCTAGCTCGCTTTGACTTTTTTCGTCAGCCACCAAGCACAACAACACCTGCACTTCTGCATTTGACCACGGCTTTGATATTATTGTTTTTTTTTTTATAGCTTCAAAATACTAAAAGATACGCTCCTCGTGTTATAGCTAATGACAAGCGTAGAGAAAATATGGTGGATCGGGTTGTTTGGAAAGACTCCACAGACTCCTCCCCCCGACCAATCAGTGACCGACGGTGTTTCTGACGTCACGGCTTGGCTCGCTTGGACCCCTTGAGAAGCCGGTCCAGAATTTAGCGAGGCGAGCCGGTCACAGGAACAGTGGAAAGACCTCAAACGCGCGTGAAGCCGGAAATATCCGACCCGCGCCGTGATAGTGGAAAAGGGGCAATAGATGCACCTCATTCATTATATGTTGTCAGCCTTTCAAAACTGTAAACATATATAACACATTTGACCTCTTTTCCTTTAAAACAAAATTTCTACATGTCCCTCAACTGCCTACTCTAAAAACTAACCTGACCCTATTACTACTTTAATAACACCACAATGTTCAACAGGTCTCTCCTGGACCTTTGCATGTCACTCTTGAACTTCATATCTTTATAACCTAGGTGTATATTTTAAAGATCCTCCCGTTTCAATAAGCACTGCTATAACCAACACGTCATTTATAGCTGTGCTCTTTGACCAGTCTGCGTCCAGCCGCAGACCTCAAGGGGACTATCACCAAAAACAGGATCCCTGGGCCGACAACTTCTTTCAGAGAGTTAGCAAAGCTCTGCACAGGCAACCACAACTCAGTAGAGTTTCTTAGAACTGTCAGACGACCCACACCTCTTAACGTTTTTCCCGACGCTCAAGTTTTAAAGCATTTCTAGTAAACAGCGACAGGCAATTACACCCGGAACATCTTCGGACTGCGCAAGCTTTTCGTAAAGATTTTACCGTCGGCATAAATGGCGTTATAATTTTCACGCGGGGCTTTCAACCTCCAGTCACGCCGTTTCTTTAATTTCATCTAAAATCAAACAAAAGTTTATGTATGGGCTTTTAACTCAACCGGATGATTCTTAATTTCAGGGAAAATTAGCGTTTCACATGTTTATAACGCTCTTGGACCACTTCCGGTTAGCAAGTTGCTAACGTTTCCGGTCCGCTCCCACATGATGTCACGTATATAAACTTTTACATCCAATAAATACATTCACAAAATCACGTATTGTACTGTAACGTTTTATTGCCTTTTAGTTCACTAAACTGCGTGCACAAAAACCGAAAACAGAGCAGCCTGAAGTCCTTAAGGGACATGCGACATTCGATTTAACAGGTTTTCTACTTACCTCATGACATAATAGTTGGCTTGTTCAGTCTGCTCAGATCTGAACTGCCGTTTGGTGCATAAGCACAAACGGCAGTCAGAACCCATCCCCCCACACGTAGGTGGAGGGAGGCTACCCTCTCATTCACCGGAGTGAATCCCAACACACAGGCACCAAGATGGGGGGCAACAAGTATGCCCACTCCTGCTCGGCACCTCTCACCAGGGGCAACTCCAGAGTGGAAGAGTGTCCAACCCCTCTCAAGGAAACTGGTTCCAGAGCCAGAGCCATGCGTAGATGTGAGTCTGACTATTTCTAGCCGGAACCTCTCAACCTCACACACCTGCTCAGACTCCTTCCCCACCAGTGATATGACATTCCACATCCCAATAGCCAGCTTCTGTAGCCAAGGATCAGACCGCCAGGGTCCCCGCCCTCGGCTACCACCCATCCCACATTGCACCCGACCCCTTTGGCCCCTTCCCCCATGGGAAGGGGGACCCACGTCTCCTCTTCGGGCTGTGCCCGGCCGAGCTCCATGGGTAAAAGCCCGGCCACCAGGCGCTCGCTCTTGTGCCCCAGAGTGGGGCCCCGGTGACCCACGTCCGGGCGAGGGAACATCGAATCATTTTATTTTTCTCATCATAGGGGTGTTTGGGCTGCACTTTGTCTGGTCCCTCACCATGACTTAATATAATTGATAAAACTTAATTCACAGCTCCTTGAGTTATTGATAGTGTAGGTTACCGCTTCTGAGGGAGGGGTGAACTGGGAGCCTCTGTGGCTGGAAGTGGGGCCTGGGGGTCTGGAATAAGACCTGCAGTACACACACTGACCAGCAACACTGGCTGGCGTAATGTAATAGGAGCTTCTGATGAGGTCACACCAAGGGCATTCCCAGTGTGAGACACGAAACGAATGCTCTGAAAGAGAACTACCTCTTTTCTTATACACTGTAACTTTTACCCACTTGAATATGTTGAAACAAAAACAGACATGTTTCATCACCCCAGCTGTAAATTCAAGGTCACAAATCAAGATCAAAGGTTATTCAAGGTCTTTGCTTGTACGGGATATTGTTATAGATTGCTGTATCATAGTTTGTTGACAGGCGTATAATGTGTCGTATGTAATACCCTTGTTGTGTTTTGCTGGGTGGTCATCTTGAAATGGATTGACTCCAAAAGTTAATCAATTGTATGCACATCCAGTATTACTTTCTAAGAGTTTCAATAAAATTTTGCAGTGAGTTATGAGATATTTCTCTTAACACACACGGGCAAAAACAATAACTTGTCTTTCAGCAACGGGTGATAAAACAATGTATATGAAGAGAACTAGAGAATAAAACCAAGACTTGAAGTAGTGAAGGTTCTTTACCGTATTTTTCGCCGTACATGTTGCACCGCCCTATAAGTCGCATCAGTCCAAATATGTCTAATACGGTGGAAAAATCCATAAATACGTTGCTTCGCCGTATACGTCGCATCTATTGTGTCACAGCTGATGCGTCGCGTTTGTTATGCGTTCACCGCTGATAACCCGAATATGTGGGCTGAATACAAAAAAGTGGGCCGAACCCAGAAATATGGGCGGGTGTTGTGCCAAAAATCGATTGGCTGCCAAATAGCGGCCACCAGAGCGTGCACAGGAGGACTTTAACAAGATTAACAATTAAAAACAATTATTTGTTTGCTTGAAATTATAGTAAAGGTGTGTCTCAATTTAACTTTTGCTTAATAATTGCACTTTGACAGTCAAATCAGCTGCATTTCAAAACCGGATTCGCAGAAGCAGTGCGCACAGAGGGATGAGTCGCTGCACATTTCTTCAAAATTTAACAAGATAAACACCTAAAAACAATTATTTGCTTGCTCAATTTTATAGCAAAGGTGCGTCTCAGTTGAACTGAATAAATGCACTTCAGTGGTCAAATTTAGCTGCATTTCACTGGGGAGGCGCAGTGAAATAAAGCTGATGTGACGGTTGCTCCAAGCGAGCAGAACAAAAGTGGCCATCTATGGCAAGCCAATTGTGTCATTAATAGCCATTTTTACCTATTACATGATACAACTAGGGATGCACCGATCCACTTTTTTTACTTCCGATCCTATCCCGATACCTAGATCTGAGTATCGGCCGATACCGATCCAGTTCCGATATCATGATCATCATTGATTTTATATGAGGCTGTAATAATCTCCTCTCAAGTACAATTTGTACAAATATATGCATGCATGTCCAAAAAGGCAACTTGAGGTAAGTTTTATTAATGTTGGATAAGTTTTAAAGTTAGAATTAAATTCTGCTAACACAAAACATGTTTCTTTTTATTCCTAGCTTTAAAGTGGATATTAAAGTGATTAATTTAAGTGATTGTTTAAAGTTATTTTATATTTTATAAGGGGCAGATATAAGAATTGTTTTTCTTCTTTCTGCACTCTTTTCATTCAATGTTTTCTTTTAGATGATTTTTTTTTTTATTTTGTTTCATTTAAATGAATGAATAAATGAATTTAATTAAATAAAATGTTAAATGGCTTCAAACATCTAAGTTCATGGCATAAACCAACAGACATGTTCCTGTTTTTAGTATTTTACATCAGTTTATAATTTAGCTGTTTATGTTTTTAATATATATAATTTTCAAATCACATGTTTTTAATGATTTTCTACTGTTGTACTGGTAAATATCTCCTGGGGGGTAAACTATATCTTGGATGCAAGTATCAAGCTGCAAAATCCTTCGTTTTCTACAACTGATAGTGGTTGGTCATTAATTATGATGAAGTTTAGCAACTTCTCTGTAAACATTTGAGCTCCGTGGTTTCAGCTATGTTTTCTTCTTGTTCAATCCGAAGCAGGCAGCCTGATTTGGGGCAGCCGCCCTCAGTCTGTCCCTCCTCGGAGACGGGCAGACTGAGCGGGGCAGATTGGACGCGGCTGACCAGGGTCAAGTCGCCTGTTGTGGGCTGAGCAAAGAGCAATGCCCCGCTGAAGCCACGGAGCTCGAATGCCCATCGTAAAACTAACTTTACCGTGGTTTAATGTGGCACTATGGCTCTGCAGACATTGCACAATGCTGTCTTGTTTTGTGTTTTTTTAGTGTAAAATACTTCCACACAGCGGACATGTTTCGATGAAAACTTTGTTAGCAGTTAGCTACAGTGCTGCTAGCTCAGCCTTCACGTTGTAGCTGGCTGCAAACTACGAAATGGATTTCCTGAATGTGAGGCAGGTCTTATTACTCTGGGTTCATGAGACACGCCGCCGTTCAGGAAATCCATTCCATAGTTTGAAGCCAACTTGCATCATGGATCGGAAATATCGGCAGGTGGATCGGAAAATCCGATACGTAAATTATGCTGGTATCGGAGGCCGATACCGATACTGGATCGGATCGGCCCCATCCCTAGATACAACGGCATGTCATACTACTCGAGTGCCGTCTAGCGGCTGAAAATGGTAGTGTTCAATATTTTCAGTCAGAATGAATGAAAATGGTCCTATCTCAGCCAAAAATTGGTTTATAAATATGGGAAAAATCCATAAATACGTCACTTTGGCAAATAAGTCGCAGGGCATATAAATTATGCACACAAAAAAAAAACATGACTTATACAGCAAAAAATATGGTACATTAAAAATACTAAACCTAATTAAATGATAACTGCTTTAGTTGAGTGCCAACCCTGTTTTTAGTGTCCACAGTGCCCCAAAACCTTCCTAACCAGGACTGAGCTGCGTGTGCACGAATCGACTAAACATCGAGGTGAAAAACCATTTGTGTGTGAGGAGTGTGGCCATCGGGCGTCCAGTCGAAACGGCCTGATGATGCACATTAAAGCCATCCACAGGTTAGAGCCATCTATTTGTTGTACATTTTTTATTGGAGTAGTGGATTCTGTAGTTTGTTTGGTCATTTAATTGTTAAAAAGGTAAGAACTTTATTGCTGCCATGGTTAGACGTTTACTTCAGATGAAAAAACTGACAACCCAGACGGCACAAACTCAAAGATGTCAAATGATTTCAGAGAAGCAAGCATTGCCCATCTATCTGGTCATGGTTAAAGGTTACTTGAAGATTTATTCACAAATAGATAATGATCCAGGGAGCTGCTCATCTTCCAGCACATCAGAGCCCACAGGGCTCAGAGAAATGACAGAAAACATAAAACAGCTTAATTTCAACTTTAGTTAATTTGTTGATATGTGGCAGCACAGTTACAAAAAGACTGTGGAGTGGGCTTGTTTGGGACGGTTTGTCAGAAGTTCTCTAATTTTTGAAAATATGATCGCTTGGCTTAGTTTCTGTCTAAATCAGTAAAATATCAAATAGACACCTATTCTGTAGTTTGTTCATTCATTTCCCATTCGACGAGATTTTTCAATTGAATAATTTGGAGTGTGTAGAGTTCCAAGCTGTTCTAACAAGATAAGGACCAGCTTCACCTCCATGAAGATCTGCACCCTGCTGGACCTCTGTCATTTCACAACTTCTTTCAAGTTCAATGGCTGTTTTTATAGACAGGCATGTCTGTGCCATGGGATCTCCAGCATCACAAATTATCTACATATAGATGGAGAGAGACGCCTGGACTCCTTCAAGGGAACACCAAACCGCTGGTCCTCACATCTGTATGTGAGGACCAGCACATACAGATACAATACCTGGGACAAAATTCAAGGAAGTAGAAGCGTTCACCAGACACATAAACTCTGTGGACAACATCAAATTTACCAGAGAGGATGTTAATGACATCCCTACTTCAATAGAATGAAAATTGTACAGGTCCTTCTCAAAAAATTAGCATATTGTGATAAAGGTCATTATTTTCCACAATGTAATGATAAAAATGAAACTTTCATATATTTCAGATTCGTTGCACACCAACTGAAATATTTCAGGTCTTTAATTGTTTTAATACTGATGATTATGGCATACAGCTCATGAAAACCCAAAATGCCTGTCCCAAAAAATTAGCATATCATGAAAAGGTTCTCTAAACAAGCTATTAACCTAACCATCTGAATCAACGACGTAACTCTAAACACCTGCAAAAGATCCCTGAGGCTTTTAAAAACTCCCAGCCTTGTTCATTACTCAAAACCGCAATCATGGGTAAGACTGCCGACCTGACTGCTGTCCAGAAGGCAATCATTGACTCCCTCGAGCAAGAGGGTAAGACACAGAAAGAAATTGCTGAATGAATAGGCTGTTCCCAGAGTGCTGTATCAAGGCACCTCAGTGGGAAGTCTGTGGGAAGGGAAAAGTGTGGCAGAAAATGCTGCACAATGAGAAGAGGTGACCGGACCCTGAGGAGGATTGTGGAGAAGGGCCGATTCCAGACCTTGGGGGACCTGCGGAAGCAGTGGACTGAGTCTGGAGTAGAAACATCCAGAGCCACCGTGCACAGGTGTGTGCAGGAAATGGGCTACTGGTGCCGCATTCCCCAGGTCAAGCCACTTTTGAACCAGAAACAGCGGCAGAAGCGCCTGACCTGGGCTACAGAGAAGCAGCACTGGACTGTTGCTCAGTGGTCCAAAGTACTTTTTTCGGATGAAAGCAAATTTTGCACGTCATTCGGAAATCAAGGTGCCAGAGTCTGGAGGAAGACTGGGGAGAAGGAAATGCCAAAATGCCAGAAGTCCCGTGTGAAGCACCCACAGTCAGTGATGGTCTGAGGTGCCATGTCAGCTGCTGGTGTTGGTCCACTGTGTTTTATCAAGCGCAGGGTCAATGCAGCTAGCTATCAGGAGATTTTGGAGCACTTCATGCTTCCATCTGCTGAAAAGCTTTATGGAGACGAAGATTTCATTTTTCAGCACGACCTGGCACCTGCTCACAGTGCCACAACCACTGGTAAATGGTTTACTGACCATGGTATTACTGTGCTCAATTGGCCTGCCAACTCTCCTGACCTGAACCCCATAGAGAACCTGTGGGATATTGTGAAGAGAAAGTTGAGAGACGCAAGACCCAACACTCTGGATGAGCTTAAGGCCGCTATCGAAGCATCCTGGGCCTCCATAACACCTCAGCAGTGCCACAGGCTGATTGCCTCCATGCCACGCCACATTGAAGCAGTCATTCATGCAAAAGGATTCCCGACCAAGTATTGAGTGCATAACTGAACATGATTATTTGAAGGTTGGTGTTTTTTGTATTAAAAACACTTGTCTTTCATTGGTAGGATGAAATATGCTAATTTTTTGGGACAGGCATTTTGGGCTTTCATGAGCTGTATGCCATAATCATAAGTATTAAAACAATTAAAGACCTGAAATATTTCAGTTGGTGTGCAATGAATCTGAAATATATAAAAGTTTCATTTTTATCATTACATTATGGAAAATAATGACTTTTATCACAATATGCTAATTTTTTGAGAAGGATCTGTATATCAGAATAATTACAAATTGTGTTAATCTAATTGTTTTTAAATCATGTGATTAGAAGCAGATAAAACGTTGGTTACGTACTGTAACCCCAGATTCTATGAGTATAAGCGTAGCCCTTTAAGGCCTTCGCTTTAGTGGGTTTATCCCGTTATGCAGAGCATAAGCACTGAAAAAATTAGTCCACGCCCACCTGCTGTGTGGGCCCCACCCGGTCCGTATAAATTACGTTAAGAGCGGGAAATCGGCTCCCAAAATAGCTTTTTCTTCAGCCATTTAGGAGCCAGTGAGGCCCGACGCTTAAAGGGCTACGCTTATACTCATAGAATCTGGGGTTACAGTACGTAACCAACGTTCTATGTCGTATAAGCTTCGCCCTTTAAGGCCTTCGCTTTAGTGGGTAAAGGGCGAAGCCGATGTGGTCCTCGCCTCACTGGGTCCATTCGAACACAGTAAGAAGCAGAAGCTTGCCCAAAAAATGTCTTGTCACTCAGCTCCCCGTGTGCATAACTACGCATCGCGTAATTATGTGCCATGCACAGACGCATGTTGAGTAACTATGCGTTCTGACAAAGCATGAATGCCCCGGAAAACTTTCAACGGGAAGAAGAAGTTGAAAAGGGGGGGGGGGGGGGCATGAACCAACTGGTTCATGGTTGAACAGTATAAACAGATTAATGTCCATGAATTGATTATTGATCAAATGAACTGATTGGTAACAATAGTCATGAACTGATTAGTGACAATAAGACCAAAATCACAGACACGACTTGTGACTGATAACAACATCTCACACTGTAATGCATGCAGACAGAAGTGAGCTTAAACAGAGTTCCATGAGAACAACAATATTCATTCTGTTAGAGCACTAAGGACAGAATGTGTCATGGAACGAGCCGTTACATCACGTAGGTAAACGCGAATAAATGAGCAGGGTGTTGACCATGCAGCCGCAGTGCAAATGTCCTGCATTGACATACCATTATGCAGAGCAGTCGAAGATGCGATACCCCTGGTCGAGTGTGCTTAGAGGTTGACAGGAGGCCCTAAATCTGATGCTCTGTAGGCTTCAGAAAAGGCCCACACAGCCAGTGTGACAAGCGCTGGATGGATAACGGCGACCTGCAGAAGCATCTCTATAATGCACAAACAATTGTTGAGTTTGAAACGCATTGCAGCTGTGCGCGTTATGTAACACGTCAACGCCCGCACCGGGCAGAGAAGATGAAAAGATGCTTCCTCTTCTGATCTGTGGGGGGGAAAAGACCCCTCCAACGATATCACTCTTGATTTAAAAGAGCTCGTGATGTTTTAGGCATAAAAGCTGGGTTGGTCTTAAATCAGCTGAGCTGCCCGTCAGCCTAAATTCTAAGGCATGACGAAGCAACAGAGAGGGCAGATAATTACTTATCCTCTTAGCGGGTGTTAAAACCAGCAGCAGGGCTGTTTAAAGAGACAAGAATTTAAATGAAACCTGATCCAGAGGCTCAATTGGAGCTTTGATCAGGGCTCGCAGGACCAGCGTTAAATCCCACTGTGGAGCAAGTGGACGTGAAGCAGGCCTGTGTCTCTGAACATCTTTTAGAAAAACGCTTCATCAGCGGGTGATTAAAAGCTGTTCTGTCTCCGAAACCTTCGTGGCAGGAATAGATGACTGCAACGTACGTTAAAGCGTACTGAAAACCAACTCCCTATCCATCAGCTGTTGTAGAAAAACAACACGCCGCCTAAAAGGCATGAGGTGGCCTCTAAACCTTCTCTGTACACCAGCGCTGAAAAGCCGTCCCCTTTGATGTGTACAGAAACTGTGGTAGATGCAGCACGTGAATCTTGAATTGTGCACACTATCTCCTGAGGGAGACCCATCCTCTAAGTGGGACCGCTCAGCGGTCAGACCCACAGGTGTTGACCTATTTCTGGGTAACTCTTGGTCGCTCCTCCTGCCTGAAGGAGAGCATCCTCCCTCCACGACAGTTCCACGGCGACCCGACAACAGACGTTGCAGGCCTGGGAACCATGGTGCGTTCACACGCCGGGAGCCACCAGGAGAGCTGTCAATCCCTCCTCCTGAACTCGGTTCAGGAACCGTAAAAAACAGAGGAGGTGGGGGAAAAGAAACGCGTATAAAAGCGTTTTGGGCCACCGGCTGTGAGCAAATGCGTCCCCCCCCAGCGATGGGTCGTCTCGCGGGCTCAGGGAAAACCATAGTTGACACTGAGCGTTCTTCTCGCGTCGCAAACAGGTCTACAGCTGTTTTGCCAACTTCTGCTGCGTCTGAAAAACATCAGGTCTGGATGGAGGGTCCGGTCCACGTGACGTGGGCCGCCCCTGGACGTCACATCTGCCTCTCTGTTCAGAACACCGGATATGTAAACCGCTCTAATAAAGAGCAGGTTTTGATTAACCCAACACAGTAGCTTTCGCACAATGTGTAACATCTGGACTGAACGCACACCCTTGATGGTTATGTACGCAGCAGTCATCATGTTGTCTGTGTGAATCAACACGTGTTGATTCTGTAGCACGGGAGCAAAGTGTTGAATCACATTCAGTACTGTGCGACACTCCAAAACATTGATGTGGGCTGATGTGTAGTGGGGCCACAGCGCCCCTACTGCTTGAGATAGGCATGTCCCCCCCCCCCCCCCCCCAGCCTGACAGCCACGTGTCCGTGAAGACTGACCCGTGACGTGGGTCTGCTGAGGGGGACTCCCTCTGACAGAAAACAAGGTGTTTCCCCAGAGTCGGAGGTCTGCTTCCACAGAGGAAGGGACAATAATCATCCGTCGTTTGTTTTACTGGATCCACATGCAGACGTGCAAAACACCTCTGGAGGCGTCTCATGTGAAACAAACCAGTGGAAAACACTGTGTGAGTGACATCATTTCCAACAGCTTCATGACGGAGACAGCTGTTATAACTTGCCAGGTCTTACGTGGCTGAGTTGACTTTTTTAAAAAAGTCTCGAATCTAGTTTGTGATAAAAGAGTTTTCATGGTGGTTGAATTTAATTCCACTCCCAGAAACAAATGTCTGGGCCGGAAAAAATCGAGCTTCCTTCCAATTTATGGCGAAGCCCAGATTTAACAGGTGTGATGTCAACACCTGATCCTGCATCAGCGCCTCCTGTCTGAATTGACAGGAGCAGCAGATCATCCAGGTAAAACAAAAACTCTCGTCTCTGTGTTAGGATGATCGGTATGCGTTCTCTGGATGTTAAACAACAGATCCAAGAACGGTCTCACCCCTCCGATCCGTGAGTAAAAACCTTGTGTTTTCTCTCCCTTGGGGAACTCTGTAGATTACTTTTATCAGAAAACACTTGGATTTCTGCATTTAGGGATGAGATTTAGTCTGATGATGACGGGGCCGTTTTTTATAACTCCTCTGAATGGAGGGGTTCGGGTTGCAAACTGTAACTTGTACCATTTGCATAAAAACCTTGTCCATCCATCTGAAAAACGGCGAGCATGTTTTAGCCACTCTACGTAACGTTCGAAGGGTGAACGTGCGTTAAGTGATGTGTCATGTTTTGTACGGCTGTCAGCCGTCCGCCCCTCAACCGCCGTCATGCGTCGCGGGAATGTTTTCTGTGTGATCCCGGGCGAGACTTGTGCTGAGGCGAAGCGTGTGACAGCTGATGACGCGGTGGGGCTGCGCGTTTGACGTCGCTGTGCGAACGTTGAAAAGGCGGAGGGCGTGACTTCGTTTACGCCGTGCTGTTGGAGTGAAGGCTGCTAGCCCCGCGGGAGCACCCGTTGTCTCTGGAGGGACGCGCGCCGCTCTCGCTGGAGGGGCGCGCGCTGGCGGGAGGCGGGACTCATTACCGGGTTCTTTCAGCTGCTTCACGTTTAGCTGCGGTGAGCTGCCGAAAGCTGAGACGCGGTGGTGACGGCTGCCCGCGTTGATTCGTCGAGACGGGTGTCGTTTCTTGTGAGAGAGAAGGACCTCCACCCGAACCAGCCTGCGGACCACATTTATACCGATGTGAGCTGGTTAGCGCCGGCAGCTGTGTGTGTGCGCCAGCATCAACGCAGCGCCGTTGGATGGAGGCTGTTCATCTTAGTGATCGACTCGTCATGTCAAGAGCGGCGGTGAGTTAAAATCCTGTTTAAGGACACCGGCTCATGTGGAGGCTGTTCCATCCTACGAGTGCGAGTTGACACCGCTTGAGTGAGGATCGTGCAGTTCTAGTTGGTAACGAGTTATTTTCGCTTACCGTTGTGCCGTGATCGACTCGTCATGTCTAGAGCGACGGTGAGTTTAAAAACCTTTAATTAAGGACACCGGCTCATGTGTGGAGGCTGTTCTGTGATCGACTCGTCATGTCTTAGAGCGACGGTGAGTTTAAAAAACCTTTATTTAAGGACACCGGCTCGTGTGTGGGGCTGTTTCATCCCACGAGTGCGAGTTGACATCGCTTGGGTGAAAAACGTGCAGCCCGGGATTATAACGAGTTATTTTCACTTACCATCGTGCCCTGTAAGCGACTGGTAATGTCTTGGAGCGGCGGTGAGTTTAAAAAGCCTTATAAAGGACACCGGCTCTTATGTGTGCGGCCGCTGTGAGCTCATCCGGGCTTACAGACTGGCTAAAAAACAGACACTTTGATCATTAATGATGATTTATTTCAACTTTCGTGTCACTTTTACACACACCCTCCGGAGACCGTCATTTTGAGA
>NC_056508.1:9558763-9559953 GCF_014905685.2 Nematolebias whitei
TCTCCTCAGGGATGTGTGTTGAGCCCCCTCCTGTTTACTCTGCTCACGTATGATTGTGCAGCTACCCATCCAGGCTGTCACATTGTAAAGTTTGCAGATGATACAGCGGTGGTGGGATGCATCACAAATGTAGTATGACATATCCTGAGATATATTCATACATTAAACGGGTTCTTTCATTTTTCTGGACTGAATGATGTCGTGCATTGAATTTAATAAAATGTGGACGTGAGACGTTATTTATCTTTGACCCATCAAAATGAATGTGGTCATTTATTTACAGAATCAAAGTTTAACATCAAACATTTACATTAATTTGGCAGAATATGAAAATAACAACATAATTAATCAGCTTTACAACCAGGAAAACCATACGGCCATGATTTTCCGTTGCTTCACCACAGACATTTCGGAAGACATCTGGATTAATTTGCTAGCAGATAGGAGAGTTTAAAGATGGAAAAATGAGATTTATCTACAGAGAGATGTGTGAGGGAATTTGTCTGTTTTAACCAGAACTGACACGCTCCTTCTTTTCCAGCTTGGGACAACGGTACGCTTGGTCGAAATAGAACTTTTACCTTGCAGATGATAGCTTCAGCATCGGTGTAGAGCTCTCCTTTCAACTCTTTCAGCGTCTCCGTGAGGACAGCTCGAACCTCGAGAGTCGTGTGAGGTTATCCAAACAGAAGTTATAATTCCCAAAATCGTCTCTGGTTCAGCTTGATTCTAATTCAGCAGCATCCTGAATGCCAGCGTTCTGCATTCTGGAACTTCCAAAACTCTCTGCATCTGAATTCCAAAAACTCTCTGTTTGAACTAGGAAGTGCCGACATTTTAATGGGCTCTACTTCCGGTTCGTTTGAGAGCCTCTGATTGGTCGATGGACCCCAACAGAGGTGTGTTTTGTGATGTAAGGTGTTATGGAAAGTCAAGGAAAGAGATTAGGATTGTTTAAGAACAGACAGAAAGATTGTTGGAGAAAACCAGACTTAGTGGCGTCACTCCACCAAGTATCTTGCTGTAAAAGTTAAACATGACATTTCTTTTCAGTAAACTTTCAGTTGACCGAAACCTGAACTTTGACACACTTACAACTCTGCTCACTTCAAAGCAGACGATCAAGAAATTGAATCATTACTCTGTAACGTACTCTAACTTGATTTCACTTTGAATTGAGGATTAAAAAA
>NC_056508.1:9560053-9560436 GCF_014905685.2 Nematolebias whitei
AGGGTGAACGTGCGTTAAGTGATGTGTCATGTTTTGTACGGCTGTCAGCCGTCCGCCCCTCAACCGCCGTCATGCGTCGCGGGAATGTTTTCTGTGTGATCCCGGGCGAGACTTGTGCTGAGGCGAAGCGTGTGACAGCTGATGACGCGGTGGGGCTGCGCGTTTGACGTCGCTGTGCGAACGTTGAAAAGGCGGAGGGCGTGACTTCGTTTACGCCGTGCTGTTGGAGTGAAGGCTGCTAGCCCCGCGGGAGCACCCGTTGTCTCTGGAGGGACGCGCGCCGCTCTCGCTGGAGGGGCGCGCGCTGGCGGGAGGCGGGACTCATTACCGGGTTCTTTCAGCTGCTTCACGTTTAGCTGCGGTGAGCTGCCGAAAGCTGAGAC
>NC_056508.1:9560446-9583573 GCF_014905685.2 Nematolebias whitei
TTCTTGTGAGAGAGAAGGACCTCCACCCGAACCAGCCTGCGGACCACATTTATACCGATGTGAGCTGGTTAGCGCCGGCAGCTGTGTGTGTGCGCCAGCATCAACGCAGCGCCGTTGGATGGAGGCTGTTCATCTTAGTGATCGACTCGTCATGTCAAGAGCGGCGGTGAGTTAAAATCCTGTTTAAGGACACCGGCTCATGTGGAGGCTGTTCCATCCTACGAGTGCGAGTTGACACCGCTTGAGTGAGGATCGTGCAGTTCTAGTTGGTAACGAGTTATTTTCGCTTACCGTTGTGCCGTGATCGACTCGTCATGTCTAGAGCGACGGTGAGTTTAAAAACCTTTAATTAAGGACACCGGCTCATGTGTGGAGGCTGTTCTGTGATCGACTCGTCATGTCTTAGAGCGACGGTGAGTTTAAAAAACCTTTATTTAAGGACACCGGCTCGTGTGTGGGGCTGTTTCATCCCACGAGTGCGAGTTGACATCGCTTGGGTGAAAAACGTGCAGCCCGGGATTATAACGAGTTATTTTCACTTACCATCGTGCCCTGTAAGCGACTGGTAATGTCTTGGAGCGGCGGTGAGTTTAAAAAGCCTTATAAAGGACACCGGCTCTTATGTGTGCGGCCGCTGTGAGCTCATCCGGGCTTACAGACTGGCTAAAAAACAGACACTTTGATCATTAATGATGATTTATTTCAACTTTCGTGTCACTTTTACACACACCCTCCGGAGACCGTCATTTTGAGAGCTTTCTCTCTCATGAGCTCTGCGATTGTTTGCCCAGAGCGCTGTCTTGCAGGCGAACTCTGGGGAAAACGCTGAGCTGCAGGCTGCCGGAGTGAAGAGGGCTGGATTCTGACGGGCGGGGCTGGTGGTGGAACTCAGCGAGAGCCGCGGCCGTGGAAAAGTCGAAGCTTGCTCGCGACGGTCCCTCCAGCGGGACGGGGTGGGCCGCGCGGCTTGATGAGGTGGCGCCAGCTTCTGGCACCTCCTCCGACTTTCACTTCGCCAGCATGGTTTGAAGCTGCTCTGAACAGCGCGTCCGCGATGGCTTCATCAGGTCTTGTGCAGATTCTCCGGCAGCGAGGGGAGTAACGAAGCCAGGTGGTTCGTTGGATCATCGTCCTCCGCGCTGCAGTCCTCGACAGGCAAACCGTGGGAGAGGCACACATGTTGAGCTGGCGTCAGCTGCCTTACAGAGGGAGTTCTTTGTCTCCAAGGCAGGTCTGCGGCCTTCAATCCCTTGGACATGCTATATGCTAGCAGCGCACGTTGTTGCTAACTGCGGCTGCCTGAAAAACACATTGGTGGGCTCGATTTGAGAGCGTGTTCGCCGTCTGGTTCGTGTTCCTCCGGAGGGACGGGACGCTGCTCCGACCTGGGCAGCTTCGCTCCGGAAGCTTCCGCGAGGCTTGGCTCCAGGGGGGGTTACCGAGGAATAGCCCCGCTCGGTGAATCCCTCAACTCTGGTGATGGGAGCGGACTGGGGACCGACTCCTCTAATCTACCAGGAAAGAACCGTCTGCGGCCTCGCCCGTGGAACGTCCTGTTAGAACGCGAGGCCGTATGGATCAAGACGGTGAGCCACAGTGGAGCCCAGTGAAAAATAACCTTTCCGCCGATCATCCGAACTGGCGGGAAAAGGCGAGGGACGTAGAAAAAAGGGGTCCCTTCATGTCAGCCTCCTCCCGGGTTCCGCCGGGCAACCCCTGAGGGCGCTGTCGGCCGGGAGCGGTGTGATCGCCGATGCGAAACGAGGTGGGATGGGGTGAGCATTCACTCAGCCCCCCTCCACCTACACTACGCTCCCCAGGAGGGAATGAGCAGCGGGGGCTGCAGCTGAGCACGCCTTGCCCCGGAGGAACCATCCGGTTCGCCCCGAGGGTCGGCGATAAGAGGAAAAAACACAAGATGGCGTTGTCCAGCGTGTAGTGACCTGTCACTGGGAAATGTTCCTCGACGCTTACCTTGGAATAAGACTGCTGTCATCTTCTCCTCGGGGAGGAGAATTCACCGGACGACCGGAGGTCGACTGCCGGGCCAAGCATCCTTCACAAGGTTGGTCATTTACACAATTTATCTTCTTTGTTCTTCTGACAGTGCTATATTAGCTCGCTGAAGAAAAAATGGGAGCCGATTTCCCGCTCTTAACGTAATTTATACGGACCGGGTGGGGCCCACACAGCAGGTGGGCGTGGACTAATTTTTTCAGTGCTTATGCTCTGCATAACGGGATAAACCCACTAAAGCGAAGGCCTTAAAGGGCGAAGCTTATACGACATAGAACTTTTATCATCTTTGGATACATAACCCTTTAGAACTGATAGGTTGTCCACAGCTGCTTTTCTTTAGAACTGTGTCTGATTCTGTTCCACAGAAACGAGCGTCCCTTTGTTTGTAGCATATGTGGCCACGCATTCTCTCAGAAAAACAACCTCAACTTGCATCTGCGTGTGCACAACGATGAGAGGCCTTACCAGTGTCACCTCTGTGGGAAAACCTTCAGGACACAAGGTACTGACCCGTCTGATCGGCGTGTGCAGTTTCAGGGCTATGAATAAGTAATCCTGTAATAAATGGCGTAAGAAAGAAAAACCTGATTTTACATGGTCACAAATAAAACACAATTTAATGTAGTTATTGGTGTCAAAACTGTAGTTTGTACATATTACAGTTTTAATGTGTTTAGAGGAGAGGCTTCTTTTTTTTTAAAACATCTCAGAGATTTTAGTCACCACTTTGTCTCCACAGCCTGAGCAGTCAGTAAGAGTTTACTTTTGCTCAGACTGTTTGTGTTTCATTACCAGCCACTGTGGACAGGCACAGCCGGACGCACACGGGCGAGCGTCCCTACAGCTGTGACGTCTGCGAGCTGCGTTTCACAGAGAAGGGCGCCCTCCTTCGACACAAGACCAGCAAGCACGAGGAGGGCCGACCCCACAGCTGTTACATCTGTAACAAAACATTCAAAGGTCCGATGAAGCATGCTGATCCCTCTGACCTGAGCAAAAATGAAGTCCATTTGGACAAAGATGGATGTGAATTTGTGCACTTATTTCTTGTTTATCTCCAGCAAGGGGACAATTGCACGTCCATCTGTGCCGCCACAAAGGCATGAGGAAGTTTGAGTGCATCGACTGCGGCTACAAGTTTACCCGACAGGTGTGTTTAGACACAAAACGCTCCTAACCCCCACAATCCAAAACCCATCAAATGCTGGTTTTATGTGTTATACTTTGGCTGCTGCTATAATTTGTCTAAAATACCTGTTATTTCCTACAGTCAGAAATCAGAGTTCATTCTATACTTCATATTTTCTGATCCATGGTCAGAAACACAAATGTACACAATTCAGATGCTTTGTATTTTATTTGAAGATAAACCTTTTGGGCTACATAACTTGTATTATACAGATTCTGATGGGACATCAATGTTTCCCCTAGTTTGTTTGCCATGGCGGGGTGCTCATCTCATCCATGATTTTTGCTAATGGGAGGGACGGAGACATGTCTGAGCGCAGCTTGTACTAACAGTTTTTGAGCGGGGGCAGGGAGTGTTCAACATGAGGGAAGAGGTAATGTGAGTGCTGCCTTGGGCTTTTTAGCTAGAGAGCCTGTATTTTGCGCCACTATCTTAGTGATATAATAATAATAATCATTATTTTATTTAAAAAGCGCCTTTCAGGACACCCAAGGACACTTTACAGTAAGAAAATACATAAAGAATATAAAATGCATACAGAATATAAAATACATACAGAATATAAAATACATACAGCAAAGTTAAGGATAAGCGAGTCTAAAGAGGTGTGTTTTCAGAGCAGTCTTGAACAGAGAAAGAGAGGTGGTGTTTCGTAAGTCAGGGGGTAGAGTTCCAGAGATGAGGGGCAGAGCAGGTGAAGGCACTGCTCCCCATGGTGGAGAAGTGGGCAGAGGGTACATGGAGGTGTAGGGTGTAGTGAAGAGGAGGATCTGAGAGAGCGAGAGGGGATGGAGATGTGTAGGAGGTCAGATAGGTACGGAGGGGCAAGGTTGTGGGTAGCTTTGAAAGTGAGAAGAAGAATTTTGAAGACGTTGCGTGATTTAACCGGGAGCCAGTGGAGCTGCTGCAGGACTGGAGTGATGTGATTATAGGAGGAGGTTTGAGTGATGACACGGGCAGCTGAGTTCTGGACCAATTGCAGCTTCTGGAGAGATTTGTTGGAGAGGCCATAGAGAAGGGAGTTGCAGTCAGTCCGAGAAGTCACAAGACTGTGCACAAGGATGGCTGTGGAGCGGGGTGTGAGAGAAGGGTGCGAGATGGTTAATATTTCGGAGATGGAAATAGGCAGACCGAGTGACATTGTTGATGTGTGAAGTGAAGGAGAGAGTGGTGTCGAGGATGACACCAAGACTCTTGACCTGAGGTGAGGGGGATAGCAGAGAGTTGTTAAGGGGGATGAGAAGATGTTCTGATTTTGAAATAGAGTTTTTGGTACCAACAAGAATGATTTCTGTTTTGTCACTGTTTAGTTGTAGGAAATTGTAAGAAAACCAGTGATTTAGCTTGAGACAGTTGGTGAGGGTGGGTGGGTGGATTATGGTTTTGTTGACAAGTAGAGCTGTGTGTCATCAGCATAACAGTGAAAATGGACACCAAATTTATGGAAGATGTGACCTAGAGGTAGGAGGTAAATGATGAAGAGGAGGGGTCCGAGGACAGAGCCTTGGGGGACACCCTTGGAGATGGGGGAAGACTGGGAACGAAAGGATTTAAGCTGAATGAATTGAGTGCGGTCAGAGAGATATGATTTGAACCAGTCTAACGGAGTACCTGAGATGCCTATAGAGGTTAGTCTGTTGAGGAGGATAGAATGACAGATTGTGTCGAAGGTAGAACTTAAATCAAGTAGAATGAGGATGGACAGAAGACCAGAGTCAGCAGCAAGGAGAAGGTCATTAGTTATTTTTATTAGAGCTGTTTCAGTGCTATGGTGGGGGGCGAAAACCAGATTGAAACTCTTCATAAATGTTGTTGTTGGATAGGTGAGAGTGAAGTTGACTAGCAACGGCTTTTTCAAGAACTTTGGAAATAAAGGGCAGATTAGAGATCGGACAAAGATTACTGAAGTTGGTAAAGTCAAGACCTGGTTTCTTGATGATGGGGGTGATGGCCGTAGATTTGAAAGCTGTGGGAACAATGCCAGAGGTTAGGGAGAAGTGGATGATGTTAGTGATGATGGGGAGCAGAGACGGGAGACAGGATTTAAAAAGAACTGTGGGAAATGGATCGAGCTGATAGGATGAGGACTTAGACTTGCTGATAATGTCAGCAATGTCATCAGCAGAGGGGAGGGAGAAGACAGAGAAGGGGAGGGAGGAGTTCAACATAGATGCTGGGGGCGGTATTAGGTCCAAGGTGTTTATGAATTGAAATAATCTTTTCATTGAAGTAGGACATCAGAGAGTTGCAAAATTCTGTGGAAACCATGTGAGAAGCTAATGAGTTAGGAGATGAGACTGAACGGTTAAGGAGAGAGAACAAAGTCTTTGAATTGCCAACATTGGAACTGATGATGTCAGAGAAGTAGCTGGATTTGGCTTGAGAAATACTGTCCTTATACTGGAGGACGTGGTTGGCATGGAGTTCCTTGTGAATTGAGAGACCAGATTTCTTATAGAGTCGCTCCAACCTCCGACCTTTGGATTTCAGAGAACGGAGTTCTGGAGTGAACCAGGGTGCAGAGTTGGAGAAGGAGACAGACCGGGTTTTCAGAGGAGCGACAGAGTTAAGAATGTTGATGAGGCTGTTATTGTAGAATGTGACAAGGTCATCTGGGTTAAAAGGATTGAAGGTGAAGAAGGTACTATTAATATGAGACAAAAGAATGTCATGGTTGATATTCTTAATATTACGGAAGGAAAGAGTGCGTTGAGGTTTCTCTGAAGAAAATTTAAGATTGACACTGAATGAAATCATGAGGTGATCAGTAAATGGAAGTTCATCAGAAGAACAGTTTAGAGGAGAGAATCCAGAGCAGCATAATAAGTCCAAAGTGTGGCCCTTTATGTGGGTTGGAAAGTTAATGAACTTCTGGAAGCCACAGCTGTCAAGGCTGGATGTTAAATCTCTGGTGAGGGGGTTGTTGTCTTCATCCATATGAATGTTGAAGTCTCCAAGCAGAATAATGTTGGGTGAAAGAGCTGAGAGATGGGCGATTAGAGCAGCAAAGTCATTTATAAAAGAGTTGTTGATTTTGGGCGGACGGTAGAAAGTGGCAACAATGTTGGGGGTGGTGCCGGAGAGTAGACACACAGTGTGCGTAAAGGAGGGAGAGGGAGGTGTGTGAACTGGCGTGACCTTCCAGTTCTCGCGGTGAATTATCGCGAGACCTCCTCTGCGGCCGGACACGCAGGATTTGGCGATGTAAACAAACCCCGGTGGGGTAGATTCATTCAAATGGAAAAATTAATTTTGTTGTTGCCACATTTCTGTTAGACAAATAAAATATAGCTTACGGTCAGATATTAGGTCTTGAATAAGCTGACCTTTGCCAGTGAGTGAGCGAGCGAACGTTCAGAAGGCCAAACTTTACAGAGGAGGAGTTGGTAACGACCGGAGCATTAGCCGACCGAGCTAGGCTAGCTAACATGCTATTACTGTTAACGGCCCGGGTATTGCAGTATGTAGAATGGTGAGAGTCAGACCAGACAGAGTTTATGGGGTTAGACTTGTCAGCATGGAGTCTACGGCGGGAGCCACGGTGAATGTATCTCCGGCGAGGATGGAAGGTAATGTCCTGAAGAGGGAGCACAGGTGGCACGGCTGGTAGGAAACGAAGGCGAAGGAGCTCGACCGCTGAGTAATGGAGAAGGCCAGACACCGGGTGGTGGTGGATGAGCAGATGGAGAGTCCAAAGCAGAGCAGGCAGCAGGTAAATCCTAATGAACCACATGGTTGATATTGAGACGGATCAGAGACTTGGTGTAGCGGAAAAGGCAGGAAGGACTGAATAAAACAGAAAAAAGCAAAAATGCATGACGAGCAGCGGCAGCCAGGATGAGCCAGTGTTCGCTCACCGGAAGTCCTGTCAGTGCCGGTGGGGGTGGGAGGGGCAAGTTCAGTTTGGTAGGCGGGGTGCTCAGTTTTGTTGGCGGGGTGGGGCACCCCACCTGTATAATGGTAGGGGGAACACTGGACATGGCAAAAAACAGATCTATTCTCAGGTCCAGATTTTCACAGGCAGCTCAGTGGAAAATCTGACTGGAAAACGAATCATAACAAACACAGGTAATCTGACAGAGGACTGGGAACAAGGTCATGGATGTATGTGTGTGGGGGAGGGGGGGTCGACTGAGAGCTAAAGGAGTGAAGCAGTGGAGGAAAACTCATGTGGATCAAAGACAGAAACCACAATGAGCAAAAATGACTATTTCTAATTAAAACAGAAATTGCAAAAACACAAAAAATGGCAAAATAATTCAAAAACAAAAAGTCCAAAGTTTCAATAGGGTGCCATTTAGTTAGCAGCATAACACCTCATAAATGCAAAGGAATAAAAATAAATATTTGATTTGATTTCAAAACCTAATAAACATCTGTGGTCATATGCAGTCTTTCCTAATGTCTGAACTCCTTCATTCATTTAATACCAGCCATTATCTAACGTTAGTTCTGAAGCTGGGTTGTGGAGTTCTGAAGCTTAAACAGGGAGGCCCAGACATCACTTCCACAGTAGTTCTTCTAGGACTCCAAGGCGTTCCCAGGCCGAGAGACATTGAACGTAGTCTCTCCAGTGTGTCCTGGGTCTTCCCCAGGGTCTGCTTTCAGTTGGAAATGCCCGAAGCAACTCCCTAGGGAGGCGCCCAGGGAGCATCCTGAACCACCTCAACTGGCTCCTCTTGATATGGAGGAGCAGTGGTTCTACTCCGAGTCTCTCCTGGATAACTGAACTTCTCACCCTATCTCTAAGGGAGAGTCCAGCTACCCTGCAGAGGAAA
This sequence comes from Nematolebias whitei, assembly GCF_014905685.2. Classification (NCBI taxonomy): domain Eukaryota; kingdom Metazoa; phylum Chordata; class Actinopteri; order Cyprinodontiformes; family Rivulidae; genus Nematolebias; species Nematolebias whitei. Next base: position 9,568,433 of record NC_056508.1, read on the forward strand.
CTCATTTCAACCTCCTGTATCCACGATCTCGTTCTTTCGGTCACTGCCCAGAGCTCTTGATCATAGGTGAGGGTAGGAACGTAGACCGACAAGTAAACAGAAAGCTTTGCCTTACAGCTCAGCTCCCTCTTCACAGCAGATGGTGCAATGTCTACAATACTGAAGACTCTACACCAATCCTTCTTTCAATCTCACGCTCCATTCTTCTCTCACTTGTGAACAAAACCTCAAGATACTTGAACTCCTCCACTTGAGGCAGAACCTCACCCTCAACCTGACTAGAGCAATCCACCCTTTTCCAGTTGAGGACCATGGCCTCAGATTTGGAGGTGCTGATTCTCATCCCAGCCGCTTCACACTCTGCTGCGAACCATTCCAGTGAGAGCTGAAGATCACAGCACGATGATGCCAGCAGGACCACATCATCTACAAAGAGCAGAGATGGAATCCTGAGGCCACCAAACCGGAATCCCTCCACCCCCTGGCTGCACCGAGAAATTCTGTTCATAAAAGTTATGAACAGAATCAGTGACAACAGGCAGCCCTGGCAGAGTACAACTCCCACCCTGAAGGGGTCCAACTTACTACCGGCAATGTGAACCAAACTCTTGCACCGCCTGTATAAAGACTGAACAGCCCGTAACAATGGGCCCCCAATCCCATACTTATGGAGCACCCCGCACAGTGTACCTTGAGGAACACGGTCGAATGCTTCTCCAAGTCCACAAAACGTGTAGACTGGATGGGCAAACTCCCATGACCCCTTGAGGACTCTAGTGAGGGTAAAGAGCTGGTCCAGTGTTCCATGGCCAGGACAGAACGAACCCACATTGTTCCTCCTGGATCTGAGGTTCGACCAACGATTGGACTCGCTTCTCCAGTACCCCTGAATAGACCTTACAATGGAGGCTGAGGAGAGTGAGGCTCTTGTAATTGGAGCACACCCTCCGCTCCCCCTTTTTGAAGAGAACCACCACCCCAGTCTGCCCAGTCCAGTGGCACTGCCCCCGATGTCCACGTGATATTGCAAAGATATGTCAACCAAGACAGCCTGGAAGTCAGTCATATTATTTATTTTATTTTATTTTAAGTTCCCTTCTGCCAAAAAGTAAAGGCAGAATATATTGTTTTTGTGTTTGTTAACAAAATATCTCATAAAACACTGGACATGAAACTTGCAAAGTAATCACTGGATGGAAATCTACAACTGATTCACTTTTGGTCTCTTGTTTTGTTACACTCAGCTGTAATTGTTTACCAGAGTTGTTCTTCTCTCTCCTCTTGCAGGCACACCTGCGACGACACATCCTCATCCACAAACGCACAGAGAACTACAACCCACGGCAGAGGAAGCTGAGGAACGTCATTGTGCAGGAGGTCTGTGGAGATCCCAACAAGGACAAAGCCACTCAATCTGTGGAGGCTCAACAGACCAGAGATCATACCCAAGAGTCCACCCTTGGATCTGAGCCCACGACCCCACAGCTAGACTCTCCCTTGGGCCTCGACCCCAGCAGCATCGTCACGGTGGACATTGAGTCTAGAGACACGGCGTTGAAGGAGGCAGCGACCAATCAGAACGGGGAGCATGGCAAAGAAGCAGAGAGTTCCTCCGAGTCTGAATCATTTTAGACGGGTCAGCTGGTGGGTGAGGAGTATGAGGAGACGGTGGACATGAGGGCATCGTAGAGGGTTTATCTCAAAGTCAAACCTGACAGAACAGTTTCTGACACCTCCTTGTTAATTTCACAGAGCAGTTTTGATAAAATATAACGTTCAGTGAATGTGGGGAGATCTCCCACTCACATCTGTCAGGACTGTCAGCTACCATCACAATATCTGTAACACCGAGTTAGACATTTTTTATTTTCTGTAGTCAGTTGGCTGTGGTTGCCATTTTGAATCAGGATGACTCCAGCAGTTGTAGATGGACATTCAGTGATTGTTTAAAAGTTGTTGTTTTTTTAATGTGTCAAGTGGTTCATGAGATATTTTGCAGACAGAGACACTTACACTTAGAGATGAAAGCATTGTCACTCATCTTTTTTCTTTTGACTATAATGGTTGGATGATTTGGACTAAAGAATTCATATGCACTGAAACAGAGCGTCACTTTTAACCTTTATTCTGTTGTCAGAGTCAGAGTTTCTTTATTGTCATTCGCACCTCATGTGGTACATGTGGTGGAGCGAAATTATGTACAAGGGGTCCCAGTTACATCCAACAATAAAATGTACAAGAAAAACGGTAATAACATCTAAGATATGAACTAAGAAAAACAACTAAATATACACTAAGCACTCATAACATAAAACATTGAACATCAGCACAAACATGAACATGAGTCTGTGTGAGCAGATGAGCACGCATGAACACATCAACATAGAAACAGATCAGCAGCAACATGTAACAGATCAGCAGCAACATGATATGGTTTTTCACAGTGATTATTCTAGTTAGAGATTCATGAGTCTAACAGCCTCAGGGTAGAAGCTGTTCGTCAGTCTAGTGGTTCTACACTTAATGCTCCTTAACCTCCTTCCTGAGGGGAGTGGGGCAAAAGGTGTGTGTGCTGGGTGAGTGGGGTCCTTCATGATGCAGGTGGCCCTCTTCCTGCATCTGGAGGTGTAGATGTCTGTGATGGTGGGGAGGCTGATTCCGACAGATTTCTGTGCAGCCTTCACCACTCTCTGCAAAGCTTTTCTTTCTGCAGCTGTGCAGCCTCCATGCCACACATTGATGCTCGAGCACAGGATGCTCTCCACTGCACACCTGTAGAAGGAGGTGAGGACTGAGCTTCCCAGACCAGCTCGCCTCAGCCGTCTGAGGAAGTAGAGTCTCTGATGAGCTTTCTTGATCAGGCTGGTGGTGTTGTTGCTCCAGCTGAGGTTGTCATTCATGTGTACACCCAAGTACTTGTAGCTGGAGACCACTTCCACCGCAGATCCTCTTATGTTCAGGGGGGTGTAGATGTTTTTGTTCCTTCTGAAGTCCACAATCATCTCCTTTGTCTTCTTCACATTGATGTGAAGGTTATTCTCTTTGCACCAGCTCTCCAGGTGTTCCACCTCTTGCCTGTAGCTGGACTCGTCATTGTTTGTGATGCATCCCACCACCGCTGTGTCATCTGCAAACTTTACAATGTGACAGCCTGGATGGGTAGTTGCACAATCATACGTGAGCAGAGTAAACAGGAGGGGTCTCAACAAACATCACTGAGGAGAGCCAGTGCTGAGGGTTATGGTGGAGGAGGAAAGGTTGTGGATCCTCACTAACTGTGGTCTGTTTGTTAAGAAGTCTAGTACCCAGTTGCAAATAGAGGGGCTTAGTCCTAGTGTGGATAGTTTGTCCATCAGGGTTTGGGGGATCATGGTGTTGAAGGCGGATGTGAAGTCCACAAAGAGCATACGGACGTAAGAGTTTTTCTGCTCCAGGTGGTTGAGCGCAGTGTGGACCACAGAGGAGATTGCATCCTCTGTTGATCGGTTCTCACGGTATGCATACTGATGAGGGTCCTCGTTGATGTTGATGGTTGTTTTGATATGAGTCATGACCAGTTTTTCAAAGCATTTAGCGACTATCGGGGTGAGGGCCACTGGCCAATAGTCAAGCTGGATAATTTAATTAACCTCCTGAGACCCTGCATCCACATATGGGGACATTACATTTTGGCTTTGCTGTACTTCACTCTGTTCAACAGTGTTTTATACAGGTCCTTCTCAAAAAATTAGCATATTGTGATAAAGGTCATTATTTTCCATAATGTAATGATAAAAATGAAACTTTCATATATTTCAGATTCATTGCACACCAACTGAAATATTTCAGGTCTTTAATTGTTTTAATACTGATGATTATGGCATACAGCTCATGAAAACCCAAAATGCCTGTCCCAAAAAATTAGCATATCATGATGTAGATGAACATATATCTGTGATATATTCATAAATTAAACGGATTCTTTCATTTTTCTGGACTGAATAATATCGTGCATTGAATAATTAAATGTGACGTGAGACGTTAATTTTCTTTGACCCATCAAATGAATGCGGTCATTTATTAACAGAATCAAAGTTTAACATCACACATTTACATTAATTTGGCAAATTGATTTCAACAACAGCTTAATTAATTAGCTTTACAGTTAGAAAACCATACGGCCATGATTTCCTCACTTCAAGCATTACAACAGACATTTCTGAAAATATCTGGATTAATTACTAGCAAGATAGAAGAGTTTAAAGATGGAAATGAAGTTTAAATTGAGAGAGATGGGTGAGGGAATTTGTCTGTCATAACCAGAACAACACGCTCCTTTGGACCCAGCTTAACCAACGGTACACTTTGTGGTTGAAGATCGACTCTTTTACCTTTGCAGACGATAGTTTGGCCTCGGTGTAGAGTTGTCTTTCAACGCTTTACAGCGTCTCCATAAGGATAGTAGGGAACCGTTCGGAGTCGTGAGATCATCCCAGAACAGACTTCTTCATAGTTCCTCTGAACTTCTCTCGTTCAGCTCAGTTGCAGTTGTTCTCCAGCATTCTGAACTCTGCATTCTCTCTCCGCACTCTCCCCGCACTCTACTGCACTCTCCTGGAACTAGGAAGTGTTGAACCTTTTAAAGAGGTCACTTCCGGTTCCTCTGAGAGCTTCCTGATTGGTCGATTGACCAAACAGGGGTGTGTTTTAGTGATGTAAGAGGTTATTAAAAGTCAAGGGAAAAAGATTAGATTGTTTAAGAACAGACAGAAGATGTTATGAAGATCCCGAGACTTCGTGGAGTCAGTTCTCTCATATCTTTCTGTAAAAGTTAAACATGACATTTCTTTCCAGTAAACTTACAGTTGACCGAAACTTGACCTTTGACCAACTTACACTTGCTCATTTCAGACAGAAGATCAAGAAAAATGAATAATTACTCTGTAACAGACCTTAACTTGATTTCTACTTTGAATGAGGATTAAAAATTAATTAATACTGTTTCACAGTTGATTTAAAATGAGTAGTTCACTTCAACATTTAAAATGGTTTGAACTAACACACTTTGATTATCAAGACATTTGTAAGATAGTAATGATAATAGAAAAAGAGAGTGTTCTTTCAATTGATCAGTGCAGGACACTTAGAAAGTCTCTGGATGGACTTGATTTTGTGTTTCTGGACTCAAATCAATGAAATACAGTTTTTGTCCCAGGAAGGCCCTCAAGGTCAGCATTTGACCTGAGGCTTAGTTCACTACAATGAAAAGGTTCTGTAAACAAGCTATTAACCTAACCATCTGAATCAACGACGTAACTCTAAACACCTGCAAAAGATTCCTGAGGCTTTTAAAAACTCCCAGCCTTGTTCATTACACAAAACCGCAATCATGGGTAAGACTGCCGACCTGACTGCTGTCCTGAAGGTCATCATTGACACCCTCAAGCAAGAGGGTAAGACACAGAAAGAAATTGCTGAACGAATAGGCTGTTCCCAGAGTGCTGTATCAAGGCACCTCAGTGGGAAGTCTGTGGGACGGGAAAAGTGTGGCAGAAAACGCTGCACAACGAGAAGAGGTGACCGGACCCTGAGGAGGATTGTGGAGAAGGGCCGATTCCAGACCTTGGGGGACCTGCGGAAGCAGTGGACTGAGTCTGGAGTAGAAACATCCAGAGCCACCGTGCACAGGCGTGTGCAGGAAATGGGCTACAGGTGCCACATTTCCCAGGTCAAGCCACTCTTGAACAAGAGACTGCGTCAGAAGCATCTCGCCTGGGACTGCTGCTGAGTGGTCCAAAGTTATATTCTCTGATTACAGTAAATTTTGTATTTCCTTTGGAAATCAAGGTCCCAGAGTCTGGAGGAAGAGAGGAGACACAGAATTCACATTGCTTGAGGTCCAGTGTCAAGTTTCCACAGTCACTGGGGTGTCATGTCATCTGCTGGTGTTGGTCCACTGTGTTTTATCAAGCGCAGGGTCAATGCAGCTAGCTATCAGGAGATTTTGGAGCACTTCATGCTTCCATCTGCTGAAAAGCTTTATGGAGATGACGATTTCATTTTTCAGCACGACCTGGCACCTGCTCACAGTGCCACAACCAGTGGTAAATGGTTTACTGACCATGGTATTACTGTGCTCAATTGGCCTGCCAACTCTCCTGACCTGAACCCCATAGAGAACCTGTGGGATATTGTGAAGAGTAAGTTGAGAGACGCAAGACCCAACACTCTGGATGAGCTTAAGGCCGCTATCGAAGCATCCTGGGCCTCCATAACACCTCAGCAATGCCACAGGCTGATTGCCTCCATGCTACGCCGCATTGAAGCAGTCATTCATGCAAAATGATTCCCAACCAAGTATTGAGTGCATAACTGAACATGATTATTTGAAGGTTGGCATTTTTTGTATTAAAAACACTTGTCTTTTATTGGTGGGATGAAATATGCTAATTTTTTAGGACAGGCATTTTGGGTTTTCATGAGCTGTATGCCATAATCATCAGTATTAAAACAATTAAAGACCTGAAATATTTCGGTTGGTGTGCAATGAATCTGAAATATATGAAAGTTTCATTTTTATCATTACATCATGGAAAATAATGACCTTTATCACAATATGCTAATTTTTTGAGAAGGACCTGTACTTCGTTAAACCATGTTAATATTGTTGTGTTATGCTGTAAAATAAGCATATTGTCCCCATCTGAGGACTTTTTTTTTTTTTTACAAAAGTATGTCATAACCAGGGCATTAACAGAGTACTCGAGTAATCTACACATCGATTGCTAGGACATCTATCGATGTTAAAAATGTAACGTTGGGTATCCGTAGTGACGTCATATTATGTGACCACGTATGACCGTAGGGGGCGGTGTTGCACTGTTGCAGGTCACAGAGTATGGTGTATCACCGGGTCCTATCCACCGAACAAGAACCAGTTTCGGTTTAAGTTTCGTTTTTGACGTGCTGCGTTTCTTCACGTTCGCAGTTTAATAATAATAACTAATGGTTTTGTTTTTACTGTGACTTATTTGCAGTATGATAAATGGTAGGAGCATAATATACGCTCCCAATGTTTTGTTGGTCTTTTTTTTTTTTTTTTTTTTTTGTAAATACCGTTTTTTGCGGTTTTATTTATTTATTTATTTTTGTATCTTGAGATCTATGACGTCATCAAATACTCTAGTTCTACTCGGGTTTTATTATGTTAATGTCGAGTTTAAAAATTATATACTCGTTCAACCCCTAGTCATAACCATGTAACAAAATACAACTTCCTGTTTGAAGAGGAAGCTTTATTTATACACAAATTAAGGTCCATCTAATCTCAAATATCTAGGAGATATGAAAATTGCATCGCAAACCAGAGCTCGGGTTTCAGGAAGTTAAGACTAAAATAATTAAAATTTAAACCTGTTTGTTAAAAGAAAATGCTTTTTCTTTTTTCTGAGAAACATTCATCCGTCCATTATCTTTACCTGTTTCTTCCTTTTCAGGTCGTGGGGGTCACTGATGCCCATGTCCAGCAGTCACTGTGTGAGAGGCAGGGGACACCCTGGACAGGTCTCAGTCCATCACAGGGACACATAGAGACAAACAACCATTCACTCTAGGGACAATTTAGAGTTGCCAATCAGTCTAACATGCATGTTTTTGGTCTGTGGGAGAAAACTGGAGCAACTGGAGAAAACCCACGCAGAACAGAGAGAACACGCAAACTCCACCCAGAAAGGCCCTCGGCCGGGATTTGAACCAGCGACCTTCTCACTGAGAGGAAACAGCTCTACCAACTGAGTCACGGTGCCATCTTTCTAAGAAACGCATATTCAGAATAAAAAGGCATTTAAATTTCAAAGTTTCTTATATTTCTTTATTTTTTTTAAACAAGTGTAATAAATAAGAAACAAATGGTTTTAAAACGTCACATTCCTTCTTGAACACTGCAGACTTCTTTACCCTCACCAAAAAAGCACAAGCAGCACATTGTTCTCTTTAAAAGGACAGTACAAATGCCTAAAAATGATGCATAAAATGAAAGTGTAAGCTCTTCTAGACAGATGTTGATGCACCAAGACACTAATTCTGACAACTTGGAACAACTCGGAATCGAAGTTTCAGCCTGCCTCAGCAATGCCAAACCACCACCTTCCAACATCAGTAGAGAGGAGAGGGATCCACTCACCACTCTTCGCAAGGACAAAAACATCATCATTCTCCCAGCAGACAAAGGAAGGTGCACAGTGATTTTGAACCAGAAAGACTATCATGAGAAAGTTATGACATTCCTTAGTGACTTAACCACTTATGAACCTATGAAAAGAGATCCAGAAAGTGGTTACAAGAAGTTGTTAGATTGCCTGAAAAATTTGGAGCAGGACAAGGCTATTGACCGTATTCTGTACCACAGACTGTACCCAGGGGAGGCCACATCTAGTCTGTATGGTTTACCTAAAATTCACAAACAAGGTGTACCTTTAAGACCAATGGTTAGCATGATTAACGCTTGTCACTTACAATGTTTCCAAATATCTGGTGTCTGTACTCATCCCTTTAGTTGGCAGCTCAGAACACCACATACAGAACACCATGGACTTTGTGGATAAGGTGAGGGATGTCATCATGGAGACTGATGAAACAATGGTCTCTTTTGATGTCACATCACTCTTTACGTGCATTCCCTTTGATGATGCAGTAGAGGTGGTCAGTTTAAGATTAAAATCAGTACCACACTTTCCACAGAACAACTGTGTCAACTCTTGAAAACGTGCCTGCAGTCAACCTACTTCACATATGGGGAGCAATATTATAGGCAGAAACGTGGGTGTGCTATGGGGTCTCCAGTTTCTCCCTTTTTTTTCCCTTGTCCTGTCCAGCATTGTGACACTTAGAATTATTGTCTGAGTGTCAAAGTGATGCCCAACAGATTTACTTTCACAAGCAGAGCATTATGGCTGGCCTTAATGCTCCACTTGATATATAAATAAAATTTTATTAGAATATGCTTTGGGTTTGTTTCAGATGTAATGGACACGGAGACGGAAAACAAAGAAGATAACAAAGCAGAAAAGTGAGAGAAGAGTTAAAATGTAAAGAAGGAGATAGAAATAGAGGAGAGAGAGAGGGATAAAGAGAACACAAATCAACATCATTGAAGTCTGCCTCTAGACCTGCGGAAAGAGAAAAAAACCCCGACAAAACCAAGAAACCACAACAACAAACAACTTATATAATTATAGTTATAACATCATTAGAAAGTATTTTATACAGTACATGGTAATACAATATATATTTGATGGTCACCACAACCCAACTGAGTGTGTATCTGATAAACACCCAAATCTAAACACCTGTGTGAGCATGCTTATCTCTATAAGGTTTCTCCATAAAAATGTTCAATAATGGATGTGGGGACCCATAAACCCGTCCCCACAGGACACAAAGGTAACACAGGGAAGACCGGAACCACAGACACATAGCGGCCCTCAAGCCCGGAACTCCGGTAGTCCCCCAACAGGGACACCCGCACCCCCCAGAGAGAGAAGCAAAGGGAAGCCCTGGGCGATCCCAACAACCACAATGCAGAAACCCCCAGGAGGCTGCAGCAACGAGTCAACAGGTCCCGCCGGCAACCCACCCCTCCAGAGTGGATGGACGCCATGGACACCAAGCCCCGAGTCCCGAGGTCATACCACCCCCCAACAGAGGCCCGACAGAGCCAGGTCCAAGAGAGGGGGGCCACCCAAAACCCAACCGGAGACAAACAGGCACACAGAGACAGCCCGACAGAGCCTCTGTTGGGCCGTCCATGCGCCCCACCTGCCCAACAGTGACCGCAAGCTGGCCCCAGGCCGGGGGCCAGAGCAGCAGGGAGCAGCAGCTGAGGAAGGCCAGCCCAGCGCACCAATGCATCCCTAAAGCCCCACACCACAGGCCCGGAGAAGCCCCGGCACGCCACCCATGCACCCCCCCCCACCCCCACCCACACACACACACACACACAGCACCCCGCACCGTGAATGTCAAATCAGGCCGACCAGCCAACATTCCGTCGAAGTGAAGCCATGCCCCCGACCACTGCCACGCACTACCAACGACCACACACACACAACCACAGCCGACCTCCCGCCAGAACCCGGCAGCCACCCCAGCCAAAGGGCTGGCCATCGGAACCAGGAACCCCGATCAAAGGATCCAAACAATCCAGAGAGAACCGGAGCACCAGCCCCACCCCCAATCGCCCCCAAAGGCCCAATACCCACCCACAGCCCAGACCCCAACCAGGCAGCCTACCCCCCCCCCTCCCCCGACCCCAAATGTCAGATGGAGTTTGAGGGTTTAAGGAAAACTGGAAGACCCAACTCCTCCCTCCCCCCACTCAAATAAGATGTTGATGCATGTTGTTATATAGTGCGTTTAAAGTGGGGGGGTCAGGCGGCAACTGGCACAGACCCACCCCTTCCCCAGAGAGCAGGCAGTGCCCGTTTGCCCCCCCCAACCCTTGCCCAGAACCCTAAATGTCTACATGCTACATATGAGAGTGGGCACAGGTCCCAGAGGTGAGAATGATTACACATCCCACCCCCTATATGCCACCATGTTCCCACTCCAGACCCTATATATGCATGTGTTGCGAGAATGTTATATGCGAGTGTCTAGGTTGTTTGATAAAATTGGGGCCCAGGTCTCCACGAACCACGGAGATGGAGGATCCTCCCCGCAGCTCAGTAGTGCACCTGAACCCCAAGGCCCTGCTTGAGTGGTGCTGTGATGGAGTGGGTGGAGGAAGACGTCAGGATGGGGAGGGACAACTGAGGTGGCATTGCCCTCCCAGGGGGCCAGCTCCCCCACTGACCCCAATAGGCCCCCCCATTCTCCGAGATCCACCAGGGGAGGGAGGCTCGAGTGCATCCATCTAGGAGCAGGAGGCAGCCGCACCACCAGGGACCCAGGCCACGGACCGGCACATAGCACAGAGGACTGACCAGAACCCGAGCCAGCGACCCAAGCCCCCCCGAGATCGTCCAGACCCTCAACCCGATCTCCAGCTCAACACCCAGCCCCCAAACCAAAGAAGCCACCAAACTCCAGCAGCGACAATGAGCCAGGAGTGCCTGAACAGCCGCAGACAGCGCACCACGATGACCGAGAGCGCACCCCCACAAAAGGACCGACCAGTCCACCCCAGCAACACCCACAATGAGAGCACCTCATGCAAGGGAGGGCACACGCCTAACACGCCCAGACACCCCCGGACCAGCAGTGCAGAGCCACCCAAGCAAAAGCCCCCCCACCCACAGCCCAGAAGCCCAGCCAAGCACCAGTCCGCAGCCACAGCCAGGCAGGAAGACACTCAGGCTGAGTCCACCCGTCCCCCCCCCCTCCCCCATGGCAGAGGCCCCAAAGCCCACCAGTGCACCAAGGGCCCCCAGGCCAGGGCCGGGCGCCGGCGCATGCACCGGCCCAAGACCCCGACAACATACCCGCCAAGACCCGAGACCCCCGGATCAAGCCGGGACCCCAGCCCGGGAGCGACACTCCCCCAGAACCCCGAACCCGCGCCCACCCCAAACCCACCCAGGAGCAGCCAGGCCACCAGGCCAGTAACCTGCGCCCGCCGGTACAGATCGCCCAGAGGCCTGCATGCAGCCAGCAGAGGTCAATGCCCAGAACCACCAAAGCCACCTCCCCAGTTGAGCGCCATTGCCCCGGACCCACGACCCCCCATACCCCCAGCCCCGATATCCCCCACATCAACAACGATGCCCCACGGGACGAAATCAAAGGGGTTTACCCACCTCCACTACAGGTTGGAGCCAATCAAAGAAGCCCAGAGAGATTGTTCTGATGTGGAGGTACATGCTGTCTCAAGACTGATGTAATCTAACAAAAGGTCTTTATACTGTTTAATACTAAGAGTATTTTTATTTTTTCCAATTCATGATTATAGTTTTTTTTTTTTGCTATACATAAAGCAGTAAAAATCATGTGAATTGACTTTGTCTCCAAGGTGACATCATCTAAGTGACCCAATAAGCAAACTGACGGAGGGAGTGGAATATTACATCTCAGACACTTAGATAAGTCTTCACATATCCTGCACCAAAACTTCTGAACAGGTGGACAGAACCAAAATGCGTGGATGTGATTGTCAGGAATATTGTCTGTACACTGTGAGCCAACATTAGATGATGCGAAACCCATCCTGAACATCCGTTGACCTGTGTAGTGTACTCTATGAAGGATTTTGTATTGTATTAATTGTAAATTTTAATGAGTGTTCGGTAAACCTTAGTAATTTGGGAGGGTTAAGATTTAGGAATTCTAATACACTTGTTGGTATTTCAATTCTAGTGTTATTAAGGTTAAATTTATTTTTTGTTATAGATTTAATTTATTGATGTTCTAAAAAATTATTCTTATCAATCCCATATTGTGTTATTAATCTGTTAAATGGGATATAGTTTACGTCCTCATATATATGTTCCAAATATTTGATTCCTTTACACCTTGTTGGATTTGATATCTTTTATATCTTTTGACAAGCCTTGACATTTCTTTGATGATGTGAAATGATGCATTTTCTACAAGGTATGTGCGTGTAAAATCATACACTAATTACTCCATGTTATATATAATCTTACAAATGCTAAGTATAATCATACACTAATTACTCCATGTTATATATAATCTTACAAGTGCTAAGTATAATCATACAGGTAAACAGAGACAGGTAAGAAGATATTTATTCGTGCAGCAGGAAACGATCCTTCTTTGTTCATCTGAGCAGAGCAGCTGAGAGTGAGGGCCCAGCAATGTGACACACGGCGTACACATTGATTAAACATAAATAACGCTAAAACACAAACATTCATAAACTTTATACTCAAAACATATGGAGTATTTATGCTCTCACATTAATAATAGTTCAGACACACAGAGAACGTGTTTTAAAGCTTTACACAGACGAGAGCCAGAGTAAGTGTCCTGTGTTCCAAAACAAAGCTCGTAAATCAACCCTTATCAGTGGAAGAATGAGCAAGGCCGTCTGGAGTAACCATGGATAAGATCTACTCCTGACTGGCTGAACGGGGTGTCACTCAGACCATCAAGAGGTTTTGACACCCAATCACAAGTCTGTCCGAACCCGAAAGAGCGGGACATGAGAAACCTATAAATCTCGCTCAGACACAAAGTTTGGTTGAACAAACATCGGCACATTGACCAAGGCAAGGTTTGCTCTGATTTTTGTTCCTCAGACTGCACTCTGAATCATGTAATATCTGCATACTTTAACTTTGTCTCAATTAAATCTTTTATACTAAGGTGAAGTGCTCCTGAAATTCTGTGCTCGGGTCATTTGAACACCCCAAAATCCTTCAAATGGTGACCCCGACGTGATGATCTTCGAGTACACGAGGAGCAGTGAGATTCGACCCATGAGCAGATTGGCCATTCGCATCCAGGGGGGAGGCGCCTCACATAAATAACAGGTACGCGAGTTACCTAAGTTGGCCGAAAGGCCCAAAAACTCCGCTATTCGGCCGTAAACCAACTTGAAGCCTCTGGATGAGCATGGTGGGTTCTGTCTCCTGAAATAAAGGAGGAATAGCAGCTAAATGTTAATATAATAACTAGAGGCATTGAGCACGGAGCTTAAAGTGTGCAGAATAATAGGATAATAGAGTACAAATAACAAAGAGAAGCGCTAAGACTAAGGTCAAAGAGAAAAGTGAAGATAAGAGATAAAAAAAAAAGAGTAAGAAGGCCAAAGAGATAAAAAAAGAGAATAAGAAGGCCAAAAAAAAGAAATAAGGGAAGAAAAAAAATCCTAGTTGTATCTCTGCAGTAGCGCGCCTCCTATTGGCCGACGGGCCGGTAGTTAAACGAGACTGGGTCACGTGAGCTCAGCTGACGTCGGGCTGGGGAATTGAGGGACCCCTTAAACGGACGGAATTGGCGAATAAAACTAGGATTAAAACGCGAGTCGGGGACCGTGGAAAAAGGCGTGGAAAAATTTATGAGGAGAAATCACGCTTAAAAAAATTAATAAAAAACTCAAAATTTAAAATCTGCCCACGAGGCGATGCAAAAACAACTCATAATTTAAAATCCGCCCACGAGGCGATGCAAAAACAACTCATAATTTAAAATCCGCCCTCGAGGCGCTGGAAAAAATTTAAACAATTAAAATGTATAAAAAGGAGTGAAGAAAATATAGTGTTGTTTAAAGAACAAGGAAACAGAGGGGAGACGCACAGATTCGACTGTCTGTGTGTGTGTGTGTGTGTGTGTGTGTGTGTGTGTGCGCGCGCGCGCGCGTGTGTGTGTGTGTGTGTGTGTGTGTGTGTGTGTGTGTGTGTGTGTGAAACGAGGAGGCTCATCTCTGTGTGTGAATAAATGAGCAAATCTGATCAGTGTTTGAGCGGTGCAACAAAAAAGCTGACACTGTTTTGGGTTGAGGCTTGTGTGGGCTCCGATCAACGTGCGGTCAGCAGCTCGTGGAGTGAAAGGATTAAAAAATAAAGTTTGAGGGCCGTATGAGAGTGATATATGCTGAATGAGAGATGGAGCCCCTCGAGCAGAGTAATATGATATACAAAACCGTGAAAAAACAATCAAATCGGGTAGTAGCGGTAATCAACCGAGTTTATGCAAGAGACGGAGCAAGAAGGAGACAACTAAATGAAATATTGACACAGCTGGTCAAAAAAGAAGATGAAAACTCCAGACATCCACTCACAAGAATAGTGTGGGACAGAGTCAAGCAGATACAATTGGAGATGCAGAGACTCGCAGAAAAAAAGGTGACATGCAAGTCTTTCTGGGGTCGCAGACAAATTAAAAAGGACCAAAAGAACCATGCAAGAGTAAAAGAAGCTTATGAAGAACTGGCACTCATTTGCCAGTGTGTGCAGGGGTTGAATCATGAAGAGTACACAGGGAAACAACCTCCACCATATGTGACTTCTCAGACCTGTCCAACGGCGCCCCCTGCTGGAGTGTACCCAGTAATGCACGTGACATCAGGTACCATACATATTGGTAATGACAGCTGGAATGAAGTGGAAGAGGAGGCAGGTGATGAAGGAGGGATGAGCCGAAGGATGGAAGCAGAACGAAGAAGAGACATCAGCCAGCAGCTGGCTGAACAGGACCAACGAC
>NC_056508.1:9583673-9599237 GCF_014905685.2 Nematolebias whitei
TCTGGGAGTCCTCCCAGAAATGGAATGCCTAGTTCAAAATCATGAAAGTCAGTTGAAATCAACCATCCTAGCATAGTGTTTTTTGGGATCAGCACCTCATCCATGCCAGTGTTACACACAGCAATAGATGTGGTCCTGGAGTCAAGACTCACCTGGTTCGTGGCTTCCACGGACAGTCCCAAGTTGAAAAATGCAGGAGAGGGTTGAAAATATGCCTGTTTATGGCTAATAGCTTGTCCAGCTATTATGTGAATTCGCACCATTAGGTTAATCACCTGAGGTGGTACTGTGGTGGTTTGGTTGCTAGCAACCTGGCAGGCCTCTGGAATGGTCTGCCCAGCCTTAAGGTTTGCCGTGTCTAGCACAGGCGCATCCTTTGTGGCTGGTTTTAGGGACCACAGCACCTTGTTGATGGTGTCCACATGGACACCTAACCTTACCAAAATGTCAGAGCCTATGTAGGATGCATGTGGTAAGTTTTGGATAACGAGAAACGGGTGAACCAGTTCTCGTTGATTCCAGTTCAGTTTTAGGTTAATGACTCCTTCTGCGGTCATTACCTGTGAACTATTGGGAACTAATGGAAAGCGGAAAGCCTTTTTAATTAGTTCTAGACCAACGTGTTTGCGAACCAAGGTTTCGTAGAAAGCTCGGTTAATTGCCGATTCATCTGTCCATAGAGACAGTACAGCATCGTTGGTGTGGGACCCTTGGATCTCAACACCCTTAACTACCAGTGGTAGGTAGTGTTTGGTGGACTCTGACTGCTCCAGCTCACAGAGGAGGCTGTCTTGTTGAGTCAGAGTTTGGACCTCTTGGGTTTCTTTGGTTTCACATGATGTCAGAGGAGTACTCACCGGGCTCGTGTCCTCGGCTGAGGAGTCCTTTGTGCCTTCCGCGGTACCTGCTGTTGGGCAGTCTGTGTCACACTCCGGAGGCGTATCGATTGGCAGTGGCTTGCTCACTGTTGTCCACATTGTTTGATCACCATAATCTATAATCGCGCCGAAGCGATTTATAAAATCCTGGCCAACCAAAAATGGGAATGAGTCAACATGGGTCACGTGTACCGGGTGGTACAGTGTCATATTGCCAATCTGCATGTGAACCATTGCTATAGCTGTCAGGGTTGTTTTCTTTTCTGAGAGACCCTGCATTTCTATAGCACATTCAGAGAGAGGTATCATCCTGTTAACACTGGCAGCGGCCGTCCTCAGCTCCTCGAACAGTTTAGCTGACATGATTGTTATGTCTGCTCCACCGTCCAAGAGTGCTTCGTGTGTGAGGACGCCTTCGAGTGTTACTGACAGGTACGCCTTTTTGGCGACCCCCCTTCTGTTAAAGTTACACAGAAACCTTTTAGGTTTTTTCTGACGCTTCTTCACGCGTCCAGCCTTATCTGTGTAATCCTGGTTTGTCTGAACCGTCAGCACAGCAGAAGCTGTTTCTGAGTGTTCAGCTTGCGATGACTCGTCATCGTTCGTGTGTGTGTTTACCCCCCCTTCTTCCGATGAGGGGTTGTTTGAGGCAACAACAGCAATGTCTTGGTGTGTTCCACCGACATCTGTTATGTTGTCATTCGCGCCCTCAGATGTAATAGGAATTACATTACTGCAAAGTGCTCCTGGTTGGGTTCCCGTGTCAGTGTGTTTCAAAGTTTCTAACAACCTGCGTAGTTTCTCTGTCTCTTCCGAGCTCAGAGGTGTAGGGCCTTGTTTCTGGAACTTTTGTGATTTTTTCGCCTCGGTTCGTTTCATCCGAGGTGGGGGACGGTCAGGTACGTCTTGCGGGGGTTCCTTTACGTACTGCCCCTGATGATATGGTTTCTCATATCGTTGCGTCCTGCGCCCACCCCTTTTTCGATAATCACTGTCTTCCTCTGAAAGAGGAGCCTTTTTGTCCCAGCGTGCACCTTCAGGACGCGGTTTGTTAGCTTGAACAGACTGTTTTCTCTCTTTCTTCTTAGGAGGAGGCGGCGAAGCACGTCGTCCTTCTAGTTCAAGAGGGAGGGGTTTAACCTTTACACTAGGAAACACTTCTATGGGCGTCTTAGCATGAGAACATGCTTCAAACACATTCACAGCACACTGCTTAATCTCACCGATGGATTTTTCTCTGAAATTTGCCATCATATGTACTGATTTTTTAAAATCAGAGTGGAGATTTTTGCTGAAAACAAACTTAAAACCATCATCTTCTTCCATTCCGGTCTCATTTCTGTTACCAAAATAAGCTTGGAAGATTCTTTTGTAATAAACTTTTGGATGTTCAGTTTTACCCTGCGTGACCTTGTCTGCAGCTGGGAAACCAGCAGGTCCCGTGCAGGGGTCGTACTCTCTGATCAAAGCTTCACACAGAAGGTTGTAATCCCTCTTCGTTGCATCAGGTAGACGCTCGATGAAGGTGAACACCTCTCTGTCCGAAGTGAGCTGCATCAGACTGATCTTATCTTCTACCGTAGCATTAGGATAAGAGCCCAATCCGAACTCCAGATCTTTGAGATACGCTTTTGTTCCAGCTGATCCCATCGGTCCGGGAACGAAGCGTTGTACATATTTTGAGATCTTCTGCAAATCATCCATTGAAGGAGACTGTATTTATAAAAATCTCTGAAAATGCTGTTTATTCTTTCAGGATCACTTTACTGTTTTCCCGGTCAAGTCTTTAACACCATGAATAGTTGTTTTTTCCTTATTTATTTTAAGCTGTTTTGCTAGAAAGCTACCTGATTTATTGTTCTGCTCAAAATTTTCTTTTCTGAGTCTTTGTATTTAGAATTGAGTTTTTCTGTTAATAAGTTCATTTAATTCTAATTTTGCTTTACGCATTTTCTCCAACATGTCTTCTAACAATTTAATGGTTTCTTCTAATTCCTGAATATGTTTATTTTCTTTTTCTTCTTATGTGATGAGAATGAGATTATTTTACCTCTCATCACTGCTTTCCCTGCCTCCGATAAGAAGCCCACGCTTCTGTAAAATATTTGATAAAATCTTCATCTTCAAGCAATGATATATTAAATCTCCATTTTATACTTTTTGGGATTTATTTTCTGTTTGTTAGAGTTAAAGAGACAGGAGGATGATCACTGACAGCTATAGGGTGCATCTCAGTGTCCGAGATGTCCATCAACAACGAGCTGCTGACTAAAAAATAATCCAGACGAGAGTAAGAGTGATGGACAGGTGAGAAGAAAGTATACTCCCTATGGTTCGGGTGAAGAAATCGCCATGCATCGCAAAGTCCGTAATCACTCATGTACTGTTTAACTATATTTATGGACTACCAACTGCGCTGAGTTCCTGCTGTACTACATCTGTCTAATTCTTCATTTAGACCAAAGTTGAGGTCACCTCCAAGTGTATGTGAGCAATCCAAGTGATCAGACAATGCTGAGAAAAAATCATGAAAAAAAGAGGTGTCATCAACATTTGGGGCATATATGCTGACAATACACAGCTTGTAGTTATTTATACAAAGTTTTATTATTAAATATCTACCCTCTGGGTCTGTAACTGTGTCTAGTACTGTAAAATTAACATTTTTGTGTATTAATATTGCCACTCCCCTTTGTCTTGAGTTATAGCAGGCGCAAAACACATCAGGAAAGTCAGGTGATTTAAGATCATCTGCAGTTGTAATAGATTTATGAGTCTCTTGTAAAAAGACAACATCTGCCTGTAATCTTTTAAGCTGTTTAAAATTTCTAATCTTTTTTGCTGAGTACTGGTTCCATTCACATTCCAAGTCACAAACCTTAATGTGCCCATAGTTGTGCGTGAGTAGCTAAAGTTGACCAGCACATGTCATCATAGAGACAAACAGATCCAACTAAAATCAGAGTTATTGCTTGAGATTGCCTGTTTAGATGTTGAGACACACAGTGATGTTTGAAGTGGAAAGATACAAGAATACTGAGTAGATGCTGGGTGTGAGAGAAGTTGAAAGATATAAAGTTCTCTGGTGTGTGCGCGTGTGTGTTTGTTTTGGTGTGCTTGTGTGTAAATGTCTGTTGGGTGGTAAAGAAGAGAAAAAGACTGATGAAGTGATGTGGTAACAGATAAATGTAAGAGTGAAATAGTAAAAATAAAAAAAATAAAATAAAAAGGAAGAGAGGAAAAAAACAAACAAACAAGAAAAAGAATAGCTTTAACACTGTTCACCACCACCAGTGCAGACACCTTACCGAGCTGTGCTTTACATTTTATTTACAAATGCCAGTTAATTTACCTCCAGTGTTACGAGTTAAACTAGGACTGCTCAACTAAACTGCCCAGGGGGCCACAGTTATTGAAAGCCAAGCGCTCAGGGGTCAGATATCCACTAGTTCTTATCATTAAGTTACACTGTTTTATAGTTAAAACTCTAGTTTCATTATAAGAGTGAACCCATTGTTGGACCGAACTTAGCTCACCGCTCCAGTTTCTCGTATTGTTGCCAACCTATACATGGAGGAGTGTCGAGGAAAATTAACACAACAACTCAGACTTTTCAGCCTATTCACCTGTTCCTCTCATTGGTTCAGAAATACATGGAGAAAAGACACAATAATCAGTCAGAGAGATTCAAGTTAAAAAGTATTACCAACATTTATTAAAGCTTTCAGCTGAAAGAAGACGCTCTTACCCCAAACCAACAGAGACACAGCAAAAGCCCAAGACACGTCTGACTGGAGCTTCAGCATCTCCTGTATTTAAACACAAAAGCTCCACCCAGAGATGTGTCACACATTCTTAAGTTCTTTGTCTAAACTAGTTCAAACTGATGTCTTCATTTCCTGGAAGTCTTTTTATGGAGTTGTTTTATTATTTTCTTCTGCCGTTCCGTTTACTTGGTGATCTTATCAGGTGGGACATACACACCAGCAGCTCCTTGTTAGTTCATGTCCCGTACACAAAAAACTTAAATACATTCTCTGACTTAGTTCACTCTGTACTTGTTGATACCAAAAGGCAAGCAGATCAAAAAGCCAAGCAGATACAGATAAAGGACAAGATACAGTTGTGATACATCGAGCAATACAGCACAGCAGATAAGAGCGTCTTTACAGGAGGTAGAAAAGAGAGCCTTGACGTCCTTTTCAGGGACACCACCAAGTCATTGGTTCAGGTATGTTGACGGCACCTGGGTTAAAATTAAATCTCAGGAAGTCCAACATTTTACTCACCACGTCAACTCTGGATAAATACAACAAGTTCAATTCAAAAATTCAATTCAATTCAAAAATACTTTATTAATCCCAAAGGGAAATTATTTGTTGTTGTAACTCGTGATCCTCATTTCATTAAGAGATCTTATAGATACTGATGGCTGTAGGCAGGAAGGATCTCTTGTAAAGATCCATCCCACAGTGGATCCTAAGAAACTGGCTGCAGATTCCGTCCAATCCGTCCACCCAGACTCAGCTGGCCTCTCGGTTCCCCCGGGCTGTAGGACCGCCCTAATGGCGGGCAGAACTCCTCCCAGAGCGATGGCCACGCCTCCCAGCAGTCTGCCGAGCTCCTCATCGCTGCGGACAGCCAGCTGTAGGTGCCGAGGGACGATCCTGTCCTTCCGCTGTCATGAGCCGTGTTTCCTGTTAGTTCCAGGATCTCAGTGATCAGGCACTCGAGCACAGCTGGCAGGTAGATGGGAATGCTTCCACAGAACATCCTTTCAACTTATTTGAGATTTGGGGCTGTAGTTGAGATATTATTTGAGCTTTTGATATGTTAATCAGCTGCTGTTGTTGTAGAAAACTGCCTTGTTGCCATGGTTACGCATCATAACAAATATCCAAAACTAAAAAGGTTTTAGTAAAAATCCTTTGAGCTGCACAGCATCTGATACCAGAGGAAACAATCATCCAAAAAAATGTGATTTACATCCAGAAAAAGAGGAATTAAAGTTTCCTAAAGCAAAATCTCATAATGAAAGTAACAGAGCTGCTCCAACATGCAGCCACCTTGAGCGGCGCAATTCTAGAACTCTAGAATTCTTCACACGAGAAGATGTAAAAAATGGCAGGTTGGCTTTCTTGGACTGTGAGGTCTCAGTCTCTGATAGAGGACATTTGCAAACTGAGGTGTACCGCAAACCCACACACACAGACCAGTATTTGCAGTTTGACTCCCATCACCCTTTGGAGCACAAGTTAGGAGTCATCAGGACTCTAACACAGAGCAGACAGCGTCCCCACTAACGCAGGAGCCAGGTAGAAGGAAAAATCCCACACAAGACAGGCTCTAGAGCAATGTGGATATCCTAACTGGGCCTTCCTGAAAGCAGAGAAGAAACCCAAACAGGACTCCAGTCAGCCATCAGGTGAAAAGGAGGAACCCAGACCCAGATGCTGTACAATGCTGTTATTGCTAGTATCACTCAACCCCCTGTGAATAGTAAACAACTATCAGTGTGCTAATGATCCATTGTTAGGCTGATGGTCCTTCTTGACCATGTGAGTAGCTGGTTTTGGTTGTCAGCAGCAAACTGGTTGATCCACTCTGAGATGGTGCTATTTAAGAGACTGAGCTGAATACAGCGCCTCAGACTGAGGAAGTCTTTCGGATGAAAGACGAAACGTTTCTACAGTTTTTTGCTTTGTTTTGATTTTTGTTTTTTTGAATGTCCAGAGGACCAGATTGAACTTTTTTAGACTAATTCTGACACTTTACACCAGTGAGTATTTATATGAACAGAATAAACTGTATTAATAAAATACCTCACAACTTCATAAAATCCTTCATAAACCTGGATGAAAACAAGAACCATTAACACAAACACTCCATAATTATATTTAGAGCGGAGAAAGGAAAAACAAACTTTTACTTCCAGTTTTTTTGCAGCCTCGTCTGCAAACATCTTCCAGCTGATGAAAAAACTTCTCAACAAGCAATGACTTTCATCAGTAAACCTTCACGAAAACATTAAATGTGAACTCTTCATGCAGATTTATCCTGGAGGGGCACATGGACACACTGGAACCAGCACTACATGTTGAATCTCTTCACTTCTTTGGTAATGGATTCTCAGCAGTTCTTTCTCCTGGGAGTTTCCTCCACGCAGAACAAACGTGTTAGACTTTATGTTAGGAATGTAAACAGATCACTGAGGTCTCTGATTGTTGCACAGGAAGGGAAAACTTGAAGTCACGTGTTATTCAGAACCACAGTTAAAATGTGGAAGTCTTTTTGTCCCGCTCTTCATCCGCCGTCAAAACCTACGATTTGGTAGAATGCAGAATGCAGCTTGCTCGCCCAATGTGACTGCAGGCTGTGGTCAGGTGAGCTCACATCCTTCTACCCAGAGTTCTCATCTTCAAACCTGGCTGTAGCTGTCAGTTTATCAGGTTTCACTCAGACCCCTGAATGAACAGACTGATGGAGTTAAAGCTTTTAAATGAATAATTATCTGTGAAAGAACACAGTTATCCATGCTGTTAGCAAACAGAGTTACAGCTGAACTTCAAACTTTGCCAGTATCTGAGGAGATGGACTGCTGGAGACAAATTCACAAACATCTGTCAGAGCGTCTCAAACATTTGAGATTAAAGAGAAGAATAAAGCAATTTTATTTGCTAGGTTTTTCATGGTACAAGAGCAGCCTATCCTGTTAGTTTTGATCCAACATGAACACCAACTCTGGTATTATGAGTCACAGAGACGCTCATGGTGCAGGAGTTTCAAACATAATCCATAAAGCTGTGACTGGAGACAAAAAGAATAAATTATAATCGAACAGGATGAGGAAACTTTGGGACCAAACTGAATCAAATTTAGTTGTCATTTCAAGGAATGTTTCCATGATGACGCCAGTGAAAACGTGCACATTACTGTGTAATTTTGTCTTCAACTAGTTCACAGTCACAGCCCAGTGAGCGTGGCCTGTACTGTTTTTGGCGTATTTGATAAATTAAACTAACACATAATTTCCAGCCATGTGTTTACCTTATCGAGTTGTTTATGGGTATCCATCCATTCATCCATCCATTATCTTTTACCCTCTTCTTCCATTTTGGGTCACAGGGGTCACCGGTGCCCATGTCCAGCAATCACTGTGCGAGGGGCGGGGTACACCCTGGACAGTCACAAGTCCATACAGACAAACAAGACAAACAACCATTCACTCTCTCACTCACACCTAGGGACAATTTAGAGTTACAGTACCAATCAGCCTAACATGCATGTTTTTTTGGTTTGTGGGAGGAAACCGGAGTTCCTGGAGACCCATGCATGCATGGAGAGAACATGCAAACTCCACCCAGAAAGGCCCCTGGACCGGGATTTGAACTAAGGACCTGCTCGCTGAGAGGCAGCAGCTCTACCAGTAGTGCCACCATGCTGCCCGTTTATGGGTATTCAACTTTGTTATTTTGTTGATAAAAACAAATATTCTCTACATCACATAGAAAACTTTGACCCAATTTTAACACGATCCAGACCAGTCTGAGTTTCCTCACTCGCTCTCGAGCAAGACGGAGACATTTTCTTGCCTCTCCCGTCTCTCTGCATTTTTATTTTAATTTTTTTTGCTCTCTGTCCTGTGTATCGGAGCTTCTATTTACACATCTTTTGAATCGTAAATTACTGTCATGGATCTGGTCAGCTGGACTTTCAACGCAATTGATAAAATGTTTTCAAACAAGCGACAGGGTCCTGGAGAACCCTCATGCCCCGCTGAGACACACGTGGATACGTCATGGATAAGTTGATGTGCCTTTCCGTATTGTCTCAGGAGGACACCCAAGATTTACCATATATCATTGGATTTATGATAGGGTTTCTGCTTTTTGGTACTGTCAGATACCGATGTTATTGGCTATTAAAGAAGATGGCGGCAGCAGTTCTGGCCATGGCAAAGCAGCCAACCTTATCTGAAGGTTTGGTTTGCATACATATACACATACTGATGGGGGGTCTGGGGGTCCTCCCCCAGAAAATTTTGAATAAAGTAGATGCCATTTCCTGCATTCTGGTGTATTTTAATGGTTATTTAACATCTAGTTTTACCTACATAAGTAAACACTTGGAACGCCTTGGGATTCCCCTGGAGGAGCTGATCCAAGTGGCTGGGGAGAGGGAAGTCTGGGCCTCCCTACTTAGGCTGCTACCCCCGTGGATGGATGGAAGTAAACACTTGATTCAGTAACTATTTTAGAGCTAATGGCACAACAAGAAGTAACCTGACCAACAGCTGATTCAATGAATTAAAAATATTATATATTTAAAGGTGACGATTTGATGCCCAAATTAAAATTAAATGCCTGTAACTTAGTTGACTTCAAATGTAATAAGATTATCAATGAATGAATGCGACAAAGGATTTACTGATTATAAAAAAGATTCCTTCAAGAAACATCCTAATATAAATCATAAAACCAGAATGATTTCTGCTCATTCTAAATTTGTCAAATGACCTAAATCTCCTAAAGTGAAGGAGAATCATTTTAAAATAATAAATAAGATATATCCTGTAGCCATGTTTCTGCAAAGAAGATTTAAATTTGATGTTGATTTGTGTGTCTTTTGTAAATCAGAAGATGAATCCCTCAAGAATTTTTTTTGTTTATGTCAATACAAAGTGTTTGGTCAGACATCAAAAACTGGATTAATCTCACACTCAACATTCCTTCTTTTCATGCTGATAACATTTTACTTTATGTGGCTAACTTAAGCTCAGCTTTCTCTGATGCCATATATAGTCGTACTTATAGCAAAGTACAACATTCACTGTAATAAAGACGATGGATAATAAGCCTTCCTTCCTGTTTGATGAACAATTTTAAGTCGTACTATTCTTCATTAAGTAGATTAAAAATCTGCAAAACTGCTAAAATCCTCTCACAACAGATACAAACTTATTGTTTTAATTAAAACAATGTTTCTCAGGAAAAAAAACTGATGAGCTTGTCAGCAGGTAAGGGGCGTTTACCTTTGGGACAAATTGAAGTCGTCAATTGGTCAGTTACTGACACGCCTTCTGAGTTGATTGACAGGTCGCGCAGTCGAGGATTCGATAAAAAAAAAAAACGAGAGCTGCAGCAGCCGTGCTGCGAGGAGGCGGGGCTGCACAAATGCAGCGCAGCAGTCTCTCTGTGCAGCGCAGGGCTCCAAGTAAAGAAGGAGATAACCAGATATTTTGGTTGTGCCCTCACTGCCCTGGGCCCCTTAAGCCCCTTATCCACGGGGCCTATTGGTACTCCTATGTAACTAGTTATGGCCGATTGCGTGTTTTATCCACAATGCCTTTAGCGGTGGAACCCACCCCATTTTTGGGACCTAATTCTCTGAGGTCCCAGGTCTGGTTCTTGTAGGGTCTAGATGTGACATCAGCGCACTGTAGGTCACTGATTGGTCAGGGGGCGTATTCATTGGTGGAGGGCGGAGATTCAGTCTTCCACCGGAAATCCCAATCCGCCATTTTCTTTTTCACCCACCATAACAGACAACAAGAAATCGGAGGAGCTTATTTTGGAATATTTTATAAGGTAAAACAAATAATCATGGCACAACCGTGGTCGAATGCTGAAGTTCAGGCATTTCTCTGTTTGCTGGCCGACGAACAAGTGCAGAGTGAGCTAGATGGAACGAAACGAAAAGATTTTTCAAGAGGCGTCTGCGCAGATGGCGGTGCAGGGCTTCCATCGCACACCAAAGCAAATTAAAGCTTAAAAAACTAAAAAGCGATTACAAAATGATTAAGGACCACAACGATAGGAGTGGAGCAAACAGAAGAAACTGGAAGTGGTTTGTACAAATGGATGCCATTTACGGCAAACGCCCAGCCAACAAAGGGAGGGAGAGTGGCCTAGACACGGCCACTGCTCTTCTGGAATCTATAGTTGATGGTGAGTGTATTTTATTTACTTTAAGCATATTTCCTTTTCCTCATGTAACCGTTTCTTTGCGTTTTCTGAAAGTACTCTGAACAAACGAGGCTGACACGGTTAAGTCGTCATTAGTTAGCATCATTGCTAACTGTACTCTGTTGCTGTTTTTCCACTCTTATTTTGAT
This sequence comes from Nematolebias whitei, assembly GCF_014905685.2. Classification (NCBI taxonomy): domain Eukaryota; kingdom Metazoa; phylum Chordata; class Actinopteri; order Cyprinodontiformes; family Rivulidae; genus Nematolebias; species Nematolebias whitei. The sequence continues at coordinate 9,594,666 of NC_056508.1, forward strand.
GCAGAAAGTCCCACTGAACATGAAGGTTTGCCAGATTCTGCTTTTGACTGTCCAATCCTCCCCGCTTCTGACCCTTCCCGACCACACCATCTCCAAGTACATCTACGCCACCGAGTACATCTACGCCACCGGGCACATCTACGCCACCGGGCACATCCACGCCACCGGGCACATCCACGCCACCGGGCAACACGCAGCAGAGTGGCACCAAACAGCACCCATTACTAGGTAAGAAGAAGCAGAGCCCTATAAAGAGAGAGTTGCGACACTCTTTGAACTCGCCGATACGCGGTCACGTGGTTCATGCAGCTCCCCATAGTTCCAAAAAGCTCATCGCTGTCAGTCAGTTTGAGCAGCTGCTGGCGCAACATAACACAAAAATCGACTTTTCTTACTTTACCTGACGTCTTTCAGTAATTTTTGAGCAGTAACAAACTGATTACTGATTATTTCACAGACTATGCATTTTATCAAAGCATTTTTAGAAGCAGCTGATACATTTATCATTAAATTTTAGAAGGAAACGAGACTGCAAACACATATTTGTTAGAAAAATAATGTATATGCAATACAATGATCAATATAGCCATGTCAGTGTTTTATAACGTTACACACATTAAAAAAAGATCAGAGTAACACCTGTTATAAAGCTGTTTCTGATGTTCTCTGCATGAGAATGCTCCACCTTGTCCTCCATGCAGCATCAGATCTGCTCCAGCTTACCTTAGATCATCTGGATGAATTCTTGATTTCTATAGAAGATATTAATTCAACCTTTATTTAAACAGGTTCGTCCCATTGAGCCACGAGGACTCATTTACAAGAGAGACTGAATATAATTGTTGTATTTGTCGTTTTTTTATGTCAACCAAGTACCTGATAACTGAGTTGATTGTAGCCTGACAACTATTGTAAAATTGTAATTCTTTGATTAAAATGTTAATTTAAATGAAACTGTTTCTAGTTAAAATCATAACAGATGACAAAATAAGTGTTAACTGTGCAAAAATAAATTTCCAAACAATTTATTATAAAATATGTAAAATGTAAACAAGCTTTAATAAAGTACTTTTACTGCCATTTATACTGTTTATTAATGACATCATCTCAAGTCAGCAGGAGCACCATCATCATCATCACAACAACACAAAGTGAGAGCTGTAAATTTAATCTGCACAAACATTTTCAATCAGGGCTCAAAATGTTTAACTGTCAAAGAAATGTGCAAGAAAATAAACTAATGTCACTCTACAGGCACATTTAGAGAGAGGACAGTTTACAGAGACACAGTGAGGACGAGTGAGACTGAAGGAGGTTCAACCAGTTGTTCATGGACCAGAACCAAATGAGAAGAACAGCAGAACTTCCACTGACCAGTGATCTGACCAGTGATCTGACCAGTGATCACACATGTTGTTCTAAATTAAACTTTGGTACGAACAGTGTTAAATAAGACATGTCATATTTTTATTGAACAATAATCTTCATTCTAACAGTGACGTTGTAATTTCAGAGACTGAGGAAGAAACAGAAATGAGGCGAGTGAGATGAGGGACAGATGAAAATGTGTCCTCAGAGGACGGGGACATGTCAGGATCTGATGATCCAGGATCAACAGGACCAGGATGGATCAACAGGACCAGGAGGATGGATCAACAGGACCAGGAGGATGGATCAACAGGACCAGGAGGATGGATCAACAGGACCAGGAGGATGGATCAACAGGACCAGGATGGATCAACAGGACCAGGAGGATGGATCAACAGGACCAGGAGGATGAATCAACAGGACCAGGAGGATGGATCAACATTAATAAGTGTTTTGTTACTGTCCTACAGTTTATTGATGCTGATATAATCTTGGTAATAATTCTTATTTCTTGTTCTGTCTTGAAAGAGTCTCATCTCAACTTGACCCATGATTACCAAACACTAAACTAATAATATAAAACTAATGTAAATTAACAGTCCTGCAGTAAATACCAACTTTGTGAAGGTTATGGTGTTAAAGTAATTTTATTCAATCATCTTGATTAAGCTGTTATTGATTAATAGAAGACAGAAAATGAGATCTTGTACCTTTGTGATACTTTGAATGCAACATTCAGTTCATGAAGTCATTCTCCTCTGGTTTACCTGGAAAACATGAAAACATTGACTCATCTCCACAATCACGTTTTTCTTTAATGATAATGTCACAATTTATGCTGCAGTCTTTGACAAACGATCTATAACTTTAACTAAATTACGTCAATCTTGTTGTCATGTTGTCATCATTCTTTGTTAAATCAGGTCTCTCTTGTAAATGAGTCCTCGAGGCTCAATGGGATTTACCTGTAGAAATAAAGCTTGAATGAATCTCTCAGGAAAAAAGACCAAATATTTTCTAGTTGAGTTCAGTAACTGGAATCACCATAAATTAAAAAAGACCACCTTTCAAAATTTAAGCAGTAATAGATATTTTAAAACGCTGAATTAGAAATAGACTCGTTTAAACGGTCATGTTGCAGAGCAGCTGCAGTTAAAACAACTAGTAATTTAACATGTTTCATTAACTAAAACTGGCGACATGAAGTATTAATGTTGATAAATTGTGGTACAGAACAGTCAGATAACGCTTCACAATGGAGAAAAAGTGTCGCATTTTCATTAACTTACCGGGAAAACACGGAGAATGAACAACGTTCAATGCTGAACCCGCTGCTGTTTGGAACTCTTTGCCGCTGCATGACCCACGTGACTTCCGCATTCCATTCTTTCTATGGGAGTCTATGGGAGTGTCGCAACTCTCTCTTTACAGGGCTCTGAGAAGAAGCAACAATCGTGTTTAACATGACATTGATCATGTCGATATGAATGTTGTTTTGTTTTTGTTGTAAAACACCTTGCATCTATTCAAAGTACTTGTTTATTCAGTTGTAATGTATAAATGTTAAATTTAATTATTCATTTATTATTTAAACTTTCATTTATGAAGTTTATTATTGAAATTATACAGGGTGTAGTGATTTTTGTTCATATTAACGATGCTCTGTTCTTTTTCTAAATTAGCACAAACCGTTGTAAATGACTACATGTAGTTTACTTATGCCCACCTGCTTACTATCATTAAAGTACTAGACTGCTTTATGAACAGAATCATTTCTGATCTTGTGAACAAACACCTTTTGAAATTATCAGGAACTTTAATGTAAATAATTTATTTAAAAACTCTACCTGTACTTCATCATCTAACAGCCATTTTCTTGTGTGTTATTCCTAGGCAATAGAAAGCGCAGATTGACAAGTGCAGCAGAGAGCTTTGTTTCTGCGCATACAGAACAAGAGGAGATGAACCAGAAGCAGAGAGAGAAACACTTCCATTTTATTTGTGAGGATGCCAAAAAAGCAAGGCAAGAAGAAGCTGCGGAGAGGCAACGCCAAGCTGCAGCAGCGAGGAAGCAGGAGAAGGCAATTAGGAGGGAGGAGATGGCCTTGAGGAAAGAGGAAGCAGATCTTCGCAGAGAGGAAGCAGCACAGTGAAGGCAGGAGGCTGAACAGAGTGCTTCTTTCAATCAGGCACTCCTTGGGGTGCTGGAATCCATTGCCCGTTCCATGGCAAACAGACATGTTTAAAAATATTTAGAGTAGATTATAGTTGATATATAGAAATGTAGATCCTGCAAGGTAAACCCACAAATAGCCAAACATGTAGCTTGTTAAGTTTGCATATATAATTAGTGTATAATTTTTTTTTTGTACAGGTCTTTATTTCTAATAAAAGAAACATTTTCAAGTCTTGAGCTTCCATCTGATCATCAAAAGTGAAGTGCTTACAGTGTTTTTTTTACGTCAATAGTGTAGATAAGTGAAGTAATTGTTTTTTTTTACCTGTAACAATGCTGGTGAAGATTCTCAGTTATCCTTGACACGGCAAATCCCCCCCAAAACAGATAAAAACAAAACCACAGGACTTTTTTTAAAACTGAAGACGTTTCGCTAATCATCCGAGGAGCACTCACAATTCAATGAAAAAAGGAATATGGGATTAAAGTTATAAAGCTGTGGTGTTCTGTAAGCTTGCTGGAGACTGATCTGCATGTGTCAGTCTCCATAATACAAGCTTACAGCACACCACAGCTTTATAACTTGAATCACACTCCTCGTTTCATTAAATTGAGAAAGAGCCTCGGATGAGAAGTGATACATCTTCAGTTACAAATAAAGTCCAGTTTTTTTATTTATGTATTTTTTCGGTTTTATCTGTAATGAGTACTGAAAAACGTAACCATAATACAGACAGTCCATGTGTTGTAAATCAACATTGCAGTGGAGTTAAAAAGGTGTAGGACTTGTGTAATCTACGTTTACAATCATCCTCATTCAGGAGGTTTTCAGTCATTGCATGTCAAACACCTCGGCCATGATGTCCATCTTGTGGATCCAGCAGCTTCTGCATCTTTTTCGCCCAAGGTCAAAAATTCTCTCCACGACTCTCACTGTGGTAAAAAGGAGCACTAACTTAATATTGCTAAACAGCACTTCAATCATGAAGATAATTTGCGACAGCTTAATTTAAAGAGCTGCGTGGTAA
>NC_056508.1:9599337-9604964 GCF_014905685.2 Nematolebias whitei
AATGTATATATGCATAAACAAATATAAAGTTCTTGTTGTAGGTTTTGGTTCTTTGTTAAAAACAAAAATTAAAGAGTATACAGTTTTTTTTAAACTACAGCCGCTAAAAATGCAGCATATGTGATAGAAGCACAGCAGCAGTGTTTGTTTTGCCATTTTTACACGAACCTGGTAATAAGGCATGTCTGTACATTAAAAAAACAAACAAGAATAATTATTAATCCATGTTTATTTTCAAATCAACACTTTAACGTTCACTTGTATCTAAGGAAGGCTGGGGAGGTAAAAAAAGATTAAGGGGTGGAATTAGGATAAGTTACAGCTCATGAGGTACTCCATCATAGCATCTCTGACACCTCGGCCCTGCTCTCCATCTTGCGGGACAGCGATCAGGACGGGCAAAAAAAAAAAAAAGCAACGAGGTCATCCATTTTGGTTGTGTGTTGTTTTCTGGCTCTTCTTCTTCTAATACATGTTAGTGGTGCTTAGAAAAGAGCTTAATGTAGCACTACCGCCACCAGCTGGTAAGGTGCGTTTATATTAATAATCCGCCCACTAGAGGTAAACAATCCGCCCACTAAACGGGAACTATAGGCAATGTGGAGACAGAAAAATAGAGGTCCCACCAGAACCGGACACAACAGGCTACAACAAGAACCAGACCTGTGGATACCAGGCTTTAGAGATCCAGGGCCCCTGGGCAGTTGCCCAGCTGCCCATATGGTTAATCCGGCCATGCCGCCACAGCAGGTGAAACTGTTGGAGAGCAGAGCAGGCCATTACGTAAATGAATACTTAAGTGTTTTTTTATCCTTCATTTGTAGGCAACTATAGGAGTACTATGCAAGCTTTCCTACTGCACTGACATTAAAGTGGAGTTGCTGGAGCTGGTTTCTCTCAGCAGGGAGGACAGATGCCTTTCACCCGTCTGATAGTTGAGTCAGGTGGAAGACGAGGGGCTCGGGCAGGTGTGTTTTTATGTTTATGTCTGTTGAATCACAAAGATTCATGATACACCTTACACAACCCACCAAAACAATGATATGATTCAGCCATTTGTCCCAGTCAGTGAGTTTAACTGATGTATCAACATCTGTGTAACTCTGACCCAAAATGCCTGTGGAAAGGTAAAGTGCTGGAGCAGTTTGTAGAATCATGGCAGTATCTTTGTTTTCCACTGATGCCACCATCAGTTTTCTCAGGCTTTATTCATTAACATGTTCAACTTCCTGTATGGGATCATGACGTAATGTCAGTAATATAAAATATTTTTTTGGCACCAGCATGCTGATTATCATAAAACATGAAGACGGACATGACGTTTTGTCCCTCCTCTAAAGATGATGAGGTACAGTCAGTAAACTAAACATAGATGGACATGGGAGACGAGTGACTCAGTGTGCTGCGTTTACATCCTGGTCCTGGTTGAGATTGTTGTTGCGATTGTGAAGTGCTTGGTGACGACGGTGCCGGTGGAGGTGAATGGCGTTGGACTCCGGTAGATCAACGGGTTCGAAAGCGCTGGACACCAACGGCATGAACTGGCGGAAAATGCTGACGCTGCCGTGCCAGAAGGTCGGCTGAGGGAGCTGCCCAGCTGGCGCCCAGGTGCGGCTGGTCGGATTATATGCCTCCACTACGTCTGACAGTTCAAACGTGTTGTCATAACCACCAGACACGTACATCTTACCGCCCAGGACCGCCACGCTGCCTCCAACATGGACCTAAAGAAGGAAGTGAGTTTTCAAACTAATATGAAGCTGGAAAGTCAACAAAACAACAAGAAGACACTTTAAAGTCAAAGTTTAACATGATACAATGCAAAAGTCTAGCCTCTACTTTTTTGGTTTATTTAAGAAATTAAATTAAATTTCATGAATAAAGTTGAAAAAATATATATTTTTTTCTTCTTTTGGTTGCTCCTTGCTTTAGGGGTCACCACAGCAAACTAAGTTGCACGAAGACTTGGCTGTTATTTTTACACCGGATGCCCTTCCTGACGCAACCACAGACCACCGAGCTACCACAGACCTCTGTGTGGAGCAGAGAGCTGCTATCTAGGACACCCGGAGGAGCAGATGGTGGGGGCTAAGGGTAGGGGTTGAACGAGTATATAATTTTTAAACTCGACATTAACACAATAAAACCCGAGTAGAACTTGATGACGTCATAGATCTCAAGATACAAAACTAAATAAATAAATAAAACCGCAAAAAAATGTAATTATTTACAAAAAAAAGACCAACAAAACATTGGGAGTGTATATTATGCTCCTACCATTTATCATACTGCAAATAAGTCACAGGAAAAACTAAACTATTAGTTATAATTATTAAACTGCAAACGTGAAGAAACATGCAGCATGTCAAAAACGAAACTTAAACCAAAACTGGTTCTGGTTCGGTGGATTGAACCTGGTGTTACACCATACTCTGTGACCTGCAACAGTGCAACACCGCCCCCTACGGTCATACGGTGGTCACATAATATGACATCACTACGGATACCCGACGTTACATTTTTAACCTCGATAGATGTCCTAGCAATCGATGTGTAGATTACTCGAGTACTCTGTTAATGCCCTAGTTAAGGGCGTTGCTCAAGGGCCCAGAGTGGGACGAATGAAGATGGGGGCAAGTGTGGGTGCTTCACCTACCCCACCCACATTTTTGATGTTGTCGGTACTGGGGCTTGAACCGGTGATCTTCCGATCGCAGGCCCACCTTCTCTAACCTCTGCGCCACTACTCCCCTATGCATAAAGTTGAAAATAAGAACCAAATATTGAATTATGTAATTCAAAGGTCTACCTTAACTGACCTTAATTTATTTTAACACAACTTTTTTTAACCAGCAATATTCCCCACTGAACAGCTTAAAAGTGCCTGACATTTTGTTTACTGGTGACATTAGAGATGTCAGAATTATAAATACAGAACTCCAGGAAATAAGGATCTGGTGTGAAATACAAACCTGGGTCATGGGGCTAATTTTGTCCCACTCGTGCTTTAGAGGATTGTAAACATCAACCTCGGGTGAGTCATCTCTGCAAATAGAAAAAGGCTCGAGTCATGTTGCTGCCAAAACACAGTTTCATCAGGGCCTTCCCTGACTGCTGCAGCTTTATGGAAGATTCTGGAGAGATAACCAGGCAGTTTACAAGGAAATACACCTCCCACCTAACACAAACACTCAATGGTGGTAAATTTATTAGGGGTTTGTTTTTTTCTAAAGTACATGCAAGAACAAGCATATCATTCTTTAGATGAACATTAGCACCCCCGTGTGGTCAAATAAGGAATGACAGATGTAAATAAGATGCATTTAATAACTGTGGGATAAGTATTCAAACCTCATATTATCTATCAGTACAACCGCTTAAAAATAAAACACTTAAGATTTTTTTAGTACCTTTAAAACTCTGGCTCTTTCCATAAACAAACACAGAAGAGTCAGTCTGATACAGAAACTATGCAGTGACTTAAGTAATAACATATTCAAGAAGAAAGTGTTGCAAATGTCAAGAGCCTTCAAAGTGTTTGAGCTGCAAACACTGAAAGCTCTGAAAAGTTAATAATTTGGTGTGAGAAGTGAAGAACGTATGTTACAAAAACGCAAGTACTAGGAAAAAGTACAAAAATAAGCAAAGCACCTTTTGCACAGAAAATGCTCTCTTGCACTATCAGTTTAATTCACATAATTACTTCTTGTATAGAGTGCAAGCTGCCTTTAATCTTCAGTATGAGGTCATGGTAGAGTCAATTGCCACTTTATATCCTGCACCAGGAAGTTTAACTCTGGGAAACCTAACATAAATTTGAATTAATTAAATTCAATTCAGTTCAGTTTATTTATATAGCGCCAAGTCACAACAGAAGTCATCTCAGGACACTGAACAGAAACAGGAATACATGTCTGCTGGTTTCCTTAGAAAGAGAACTTTACTAATTGGCTTTTCTATGTATGTGAATGTTCCTGTAAAGTGCCTTGAGACAACTTTGTTGTGATATGGATCTATATAAATAAAATGAATTGAATAGCAAACTAAGTACAAGAAAACAATTCTATGCTTTTTTTCCCCCTGAAAAACTGAGAAGGGGTTCTCTGCAGACTGAAAGTGGGTGTTTCTAAAGAACAGATGTTTCTAACGGGCAAACACTGACTGGCTAGCTGTATTTGCTGGTTCTTTAAGTTACATCAGCTCTTATTAAATTGAAGGTTTCTAAGAAACAGCGTTATATCTGCTGTCAAACACAAGATTATCTTTTATCCTGATGCATGCTCAATAAGATTATCTTTTGTTCTTAGGTTGTAGGCTGCACCTGACACAGGTTGGCTTGAGTGTGGTCTGGGTACAATGAAATATGAAGTATCTGAAGCGAAACCTGCTCCCATTTGTCAAAACGGCTGGTCTCAATTAAAGATCATGAGTCCTGTAACGATAATGGCCCAAAACAAAAGCTAAAAACAACATTTGCTCTTTAGAAGTGCTCTTCTGTGAGATCTGATCTATGAAAGGAGCTGAAACATGGAGTAAGATTGACTCTTAAAATCTGAGACAGTTGAGGAAGTTAACCAGTAAGCAAAAACACCTGCTCCAGTTGCAGAAATCTTACACAAACTGACAATCACTCATCTGCAGTGACTGCTTTAGGTTGAACAAGAAAATGTGAAGTTAAAGGAAACATCCTTTGTCCCAAAGCCAGTTTGAGTATTGTTATTATTTTTGGTTACTTTATTTTTCTTTCTTTATGAATCAATTTTAACTATTTTCACATTATTCAACAACCAAAATGAATTAAGTTTTTAATGTAATGGCTAGGTATATATATTAAAAAAAAAAAACATTTAACTCCCCCTAGTCCCCACTATCCATTTATGTTGCTCTTATTTTGAAATTTAACAGAAAGTTCTGTGTTAAAAGAGGCAGACAGAGAAGTTATGGAGACACTGCTAATGTCGAACCGGCTCACACAATCTGCCAGCGGTTATACTCAGGTTATACTTGCTGAATAAGTCTTCTGAGTCTCAATGTTTGTAACCCCCTGGTAGCTGTTATTACATTACTGTATGTACTGCATGTTATTGTACTGTTCTGTATTCTTTCAATAAAGACATGAAGAAAAAAAGTTCTGATACCTTCATCCAATCAGGTACAGGTCCTTCTAAAAAAATTAGCATATTGTGATTAAGGTCATTATTTTCCATAACGTAATGATAAAAATTAAACTTTCATATATTTCAGATTCATTGCACACCAACTGAAATATTTCAGGTCTTTAATTGTTTTAATACTGATGATTATGGCATACAGCTCATGAAAACCCAAAATGCCTGTCCCAAAAAATTAGCATATCATGAAAAGGTTCTCTAAACAAGCTATTAACCTAACCATCTGAATCAACGACCTAACTCTAAACACCTGCAAAAGATTCCTGAGGCTTTTAAAAACTCCCAGCCTTGTTCCTTACTCAAAACCGCAATCATGGGTAAGACTGCCGACCTGACTGCTGTCCAGAAGGCCATCAATAACACCCTCAAGCAAGAGTGTAAAACACAGAAAGAAATTGCTGAACGAATGGGCTGTTCCCAGAGTGCTGTATCAAGGCACCTCAGTGGGAAGTCTGT
>NC_056508.1:9605064-9622397 GCF_014905685.2 Nematolebias whitei
TATCATGAAAAGTTTCTCTAAACAAGCTATTAACCTAACCATCTGAATCAACGACGTAACTCTAAACACCTGCAAAAGATTCCTGAGGCTTTTAAAAACTCCCAGCCTTGTTCATTACTCAAAACCGCAATCATGGGTAAGACTGCCGACCTGACTGCTGTCCAGAAGGCCATCATTGACACCCTCAAGCAAGAGGGTAAGACACAGAAAGAAATTGCTGAACGAATAGGCTGTTCCCAGAGTGCTGTATCAAGGCACCTCAGTGGGAAGTCTGTGGGAAGGGAAAAGTGTGGCAGAAAACGCTGCACAACGAGAAGAGGTGACCGGACCCTGAGGAGGATTGTGGAGAAGGGCCGATTCCAGACCTTGGGGGACCTGCGGAAGCAGTGGACTGAGCCTGGAGTAGAAACATCAAGAGCCACCGTGCACAGGCGTGTGCAGGAAATGGGCTACAGGTGCCGCATTCCCCAGGTCAAGCCACTTTTGAACAAGAGACTGCGTCAGAAGCATCTCGCCTGGGACTGCTGCTGAGTGGTCCAAAGTTATGTTCTCTGATTACAGTAAATTTTGCATTTCCTTTGGAAATCAAGGTCCCAGAGTCTGGAGGAAGAGAGGAGACATATAATTCACATTGCTTGAGGCCCAGTGTCAAGTTTCCACAGTCACTGGGGTGTCATGTCATCTGCTGGTGTTGGTCCACTGTATTTTATCAAGTGCAGGGTCAATGCAGCTAGCTATCAGGAGATTTTGGAGCACTTCATGCTTCCATCTGCTGAAAAGCTTTATGGAGATGAAGATTTCATTTTTCAGCACGACCTGGCACCTGCTCACAGTGCCAAAACCACTGGTAAATGGTTTACTGACCATGGTATTACTGTGCTCAATTGCCCTGCCAACTCTCCTGACCTGAACCCCATAGAGAACCTGTGGGATATTGTGAAGAGAAAGTTGAGAGACGCAAGACCCAACACTCTGGATGAGCTTAAGGCCGCTATCGAAGCATCCTGGGCCTCCATATCACCTCAGCAGAGCCACAGGCTGATTGCCTCCATGCCACGCCGCATTGAAGCAGTCATTCATGCAAAAGGATTCCCGACCAAGTATTGAGGGCATAACTGAACATGATTATTTGAAGGTTGGCGTTTTTTTGTATTAAAAACACTTGTCTTTCATTGGTGGGATGAAATATGCTAATTTTTTGGGACAGGCATTTTGGGTTTTCATGAGCTGTATGCCACAATCATCAGTATTAAAACAATTAAAGACCTGAAATATTTCATTTGGTGTGCAATGAATCTGAAATATATAAGTTTCATTTTTATCATTACATTATGGAAAATAATGACCTTTATCACAATATGCTAATTTTTTGAGAAGGACCTGTATAGTCCTTTAGTAATGCCTTGATTTTTTCCGCCCAATCAGTGTGGCCCTTGAGATACGCCTTCCTTTGGGAACGCCTATTCATCTGCAGAGATACCTACTTGAAATTAGTCATTTTGAGCCTCAACTTCTTCATAAAGGCTTCTTTTTGATGGACGGTCTGAAGCCGTCTTAAATGACTCATCTTTAAGAAACCATTGTTAAATGTTGCAATGTTTGGTAGTTTATCATATATCATCATATTTTAGAACCTGATCCTGTGTTTGTAGTCTTTAAAACTAGAACAGAAAACTTTTAGGGCCCTCTTTCAGAATGTGACAACTCTAATGACTGTCACTCTACAGTAGTGTGGCCCTGTCCACACTACTGTAGAGTTTTTACAAAACAAGAGTTTCTGCTGTTTGCTTCTCCCATCCACACACAAAGCTTTTAGTGAAATGCTTTCTAAACTGGAAACAATAAAAAATAGGTGTCTTTATGTGGACGGGAAAAGCAGAAGTCCTCGGATTCAATGACGTAACAGTCCCTAGAAGCCACTAACAGCTAAAGATTTGTTTTTTAAGTTTTTTTTTCCTTGCTTTTTCCTGATTTTGTCCCCAAAACACTTTATGTGCTGAAAACATTAATAGCTGAGAGGAAAATGTAAAAGGTATCAAGGAAAGAGTAAAATAATAAGTTATGGGAGAATCATCAGCCAAGCTGAACATGTTATTTCTTTGTACTTTGATGTGGTTATCATCAACGTTCTTGCCATCTAGTGGTGCGACATGGGTCATTCAATATTTTTGTAAGAATTGTGTCAATGAAGAAAATAATATGAATTTAGAAAAACATATCTGGAGTAGAGTAGACAGCACCGAAATCCAAATGAAGGAAAAAAACCCTTCTCACCTAACAAAGTAAATGAGCCCATTGAGGGTGACGGTTTTTGGAGTAAAGGACCATGGGGGCAGTTGTCCACAGTTGACCAAGCTCCAGTGGTTTGTGTCGGTGTCGTAGCTCTGGATGGCCATCGTGTCCTCGCTCGTCAGAGAGCCGATAGCATACAGGCGTCCGTTGCATGCGGTGGTGGAGCAGTTGTCCATGGGATGCAGCATGGCTGGCAGGGCCTCCCAGCAGTCCAGAGCTTGATCATAGCGTTCCGTGCTGTCCAACGCCACCACGTATAGCTGTCCTTTAAGCACACAGGAGCTGTGATACTCACGGGCCTTCAGCATGGGGGACACCTCAGTCCATTCATTCACACTGGACTTGTAGCGCCACACACCATCGTAGAGGCGGGAGCCATCAGAGCCACCTACAGAACACAGATACTTATACTTACTCTTCATGGTCAACACTGTTCACTAATCACTTATTAGAGTGGTTGGGATCGTTGTAGAGAGGATCAACTAAAGTGCATCACGGTGAAGAGCACTCTGGGTGTGTCTAAAATACAAGAACATCAACCTGTCATCAATATCAGGCAATTCATGCTTTCAAATATACCATACCATACCATACCAGTTTATTTCTAAAGTACTTAAAATACAACAAGCAGCCGTCCGAAGTGATGTACAAAATTAAAAACAAACAAAAAACAGTAAAACAATACAAAAACCTAAATATATATTTAAAAAATAATCAGAACATCATAAGTAAAAGAATACAACATTAAGACACAGATGCTGACTCACTCTAGGTTAAAAGCCAATGAAAAAAAAAGTGTTTTTAAACGAGTTTTAAAAACAAAAAGTGACGGGGCCTGCACAATCCTACACTATTGGTACACTGGTTCATTTAGGAATTTCAATATTGAATCTAAAAAAAAGTTAAGTCTGGTCCTCTGGACATTCAAAAAACAAAGCAAAGCAAAATAAACAAACAAAAAAAATGAAGAAACGTTTCATCTTTCATCCGAAAGACTTCTTCAGTCTGAGGTGCTGTATTCAGCTCAGTCTTATAAATAGCACCTTGTCAGAGTGGATCAACCAGTTTGCTGCTGACAACCAAAACCAGCTGCTCACATGATCAAGAAGGACCATCAGCCTAACGATGGATCATTAGCACCCTGATGGCTGTTTGCTATTCACAGGAGGCTGAGTGATACTAGCAATAACTGTCACGTTCGGGTTTTGGATTCAGAATAAGCCAGACACAGGAGTACAAAAAGAACAGTTTTTATTTATTTTTGCTGCCACTTGCTGGAGTCAGGATCAGGAGTGTTAACAGGTCCTCACAGGCTGTAGGGAGAGAGTCACCTGTCAACAGTGACGTCACTGCAGAACAGCTTCAGTACGTGGTTCGTGGAGGGGCAAGTCCAAGAGCAGGGTCCAGATAACAAAGCAGGGGTCATACACGGGGAAACAGAGAGCAGAAACCAGAGCCAAGTCGTAATCCGTAATCGTAGTCATGGAGGGAAAGCATAGTTGTTTACCGTGGTCTGATGTGAAGTCAAAAATCCAAAAGAGGGACGGGCAAACTTGTCTAGGCATGAAACTGTGAAGGCTTGAAAATCAGGGACCATCGAAGGTTTAATAATCTCACCCTGGCGGAGAGGGAGAATGGATCTTATAAAGGGTGCAGAGCAGGTGAACTAGATGAGCTGAAGCAGGTGAGTGGAATCAGGCCTGATTGCTGTGATAAACAAGGGAGGCGTGGCAAGGCCTGAAAGGAGTAGGCTTGAGCTGGATATGGGTGATAGGCATTACAAAGCAGGGGAAGAGGAACTATGGCATGAGGGCTGAAACAATAGCAGGAGGGAGACAGTGTGAGACAGGGGCCAATGGGGGGGTCAGCGGGGGCCACTGACCATTACATAGCCCCACCTTTAATGTCCGGCATCCTGACGGACCTCCAGAAAAAGAGAAAAAAATAAAAGCTAGCAAGAACCGGGTGGGTGGAGGAGGTCCAGAGGTGGGCAAGAGCACTGGGTGAGTGGACAGGGTATTGGAGGAGGGCAGAAAACAGATTGGTAACCAGAAGGGCAGTCCAGAGCTGTTCCAGGGCTCCGGTGGGCAGCCATGAGGTTGTCCAGCAATTTGTAATGTCCATGGTGAAAGCCCGGGCGACCCTCCAATATCTTGCAATGGGTCCTGTAGAGCTGCAGCAGGTGGCGTAGAGGCCTGGGGCTGTGAAGCAGGTGGCATGGAGGCCTGGGGCTGCAGCAGGTGATGTGGGGTCCTGTGGGGCTGCAGCAGGTGACGTGGGGTCCTGTGGGGCTGCAGCAGGTGACGTGGGGTCCTGTGGGGCTGCAGCAGGCTTCGTGGTCAGAGCTGCAGCAGGCTTCGTGGTCAGAGCTGCAGCAGGCGATGGGGTCAGAGCTGCAGCAGGCGATGGGGTCAGAGCTGCAGCAGGCTTGAAAGTTGTGTTTTATAACCAATACTGGACCTGCTGTAGGCAAACTCTCTGGGGTTGGTATGCAAAATTTTGCACAGAACAAGGTCTGAAAAATCTGTAACTGAGTGTCCAGACGTATTAGGGAGCTCTCAACCCCTGAGAGCCACTCCTCTCTCAAACCATCAATTTTCTCTATCCAGGATGTGAACATCTTCATCCCTGAACGAGTGACCGCTGACCTGGAGATGGGTGTAGACCGCAGATTCCTGGCCTGATGGTGTTGCTCTTCTGTGCTGGGCCATCCTTTTGGCCAGTGGCTGTTTAGTTTCCCCGATGTAAGACTGATCACAGCCCTCCTGACACTAAACAGCATACACAATATTACTCTGTTTGTGCCGGGAGACTGGATCTTTGGGATGAACCAGTCTTTGCCGTAATGTATTTTAGGGTTTAAAAGCCACTGGGACGTTATGTTGAGAAAATAAATGTGTCAGTTTCTCTGATACTCCCGCAACATACATAATGACCACTGGTCTGGGTTTGGATGCTTCCTTTTCACCTGATGGCTGACTGGAGTCCTGTTTGGGTTTCTTCTCTGTTTTCAGGAAGGCCCAGTTAGGATATCCACATTGCTCTAGAGCCTGTCTTGTGTGGGATTTTTCTTTCTGCCTGGCTCCTGAGTTAGTGGGGACGCTGTCTGCTCTGTGGTACAGAGTCCTGATGACTCCTAACTTGTGCTCCAAAGGGTGATGGGAGTCAAACTGCAAATACTGGTCTGTGTGGGTGGGTTTGCAGAACACCTCAGTTTGCAAATGTTCTATATCAGAGACTGAGACCCCACAGTCCAAGAAAGCCAGCCTGCCATTGTTTACATCTTCTTGTGTGAACTTGATGTATTTATCCAGAGTTGATGTGGTCAGTAAAATGTTGGACTTCCTGAGATTTAATTTGAACCCAGATGTCATCAACATACCTGAACCAATGACTTTGTGGTGTCCCTGAAAAGGACGTCAAGGCTCTCTTTCCTACCTCCTCCACGTACAGGTTGGCAACAATAAGAGAAACTGGAGACCCCATAGCACACGTATCAATCAACCTTTATTTATACAGGTAAATCCCATATAAATAAAGGTTGATTGATAGGCGTCCTATGTTTTGCCTATAATATTGCTCCCCATATGTGAAGCAGGTTGACTGCAGGCACAGTTTCAAGAGTTGACACAGTTCTGTGGAAAGTGTGGTCCTACTGCTCAGAGTGGTGTCTGATTTTAACCTTAAACTGACCACCTCTACTGCCTCATCAACAGGAATGCACGTAAAGCGTGATGTGACATCAAAATTGTTTGTCATTGTTTCATCAGTCTCCATGATGACATCCCTCACCTTATCCACAAAGTCCATGGTGTTCTGTATGTGGTGTTCTGAGCTGCCAACTAAAGGGATGAGTACAGACACCAGATATTTGGAAACATTGTAAGTGACTGAGAGTTAATTATGCTAACAATTGGTCTTAAAGGTACACACTGTTTGTGGATTTTAGGTAAACCATACAGACTAGGTGTGGCCTCCCCTGGGTACAGTCTGTGGTACAGAATACGGTCAATAGCCTTGTCCTGCTCCAAAATTTTCAGGCAATCTGTATTTGCAGTTTGATTCCCATCACCCTTTGGAGCACAAGTTATGAGTCATCAGGACTCTGTTCCACAGAGCAGACAGCGTCCTCACTAACTCAGGAGCCAGGCAGAATGAGGAATCCCACACAAGACAGGCTCTAGAGCAATGTGGATATCCTAATTGGGCCTTACTGAAAGCAGAGAAGAAACACAAACAGGACTCCAGTCAGCCATCAGGTGAAAAGGAGGAACCCAAACCAGTGATCATTCCGTATGTTACAGGAGTATCAGAGAAACTGAGATGTTTATTTTCTAGTTTTGTGAACTAAAAGGCAGTAGAACGTTACAGTATAATACGTGATTTTGTGAATGTATTTATCAGACGTAAAAGTTTATATACCTGACTTTTTTCGCCGGGGCGCGCGTGGAAGGGGCCCGGGAACGTTGGCAACTTGCTAACCGGAAGTGGTCTGAGAGCGTTATAAACACGCGAAACGCTATTTTCTCCCTAAAAATAATAATCGTCCGGTTGATTTAAAGCACATGCATAAATTTTTCGTTTGATTATTGCCTAAATTTTAAGATCCGACATGGTTGATTTTACCCTCACGTGAAAATTGTTGCATCACTTTTTTACGATACCTTCAGATGAAAAATAAAAGGTTCTCCTGTGGTACCCAGCAACCTTAATAATACATGTGGAAGACTATATTATAGTGCATTAATGGAGTGTGATGCTCCAATCTTGGCATGAATGGTTAGGCCTACGGATGTCTGGGTGTCATGCCCGTCGTGTTTTCCTGAACGCGTTAAAAATTGTACATCCGGACAGCGTCGACGGGTGTTGGGCGTATGACAGTTCGATAAACCTTGTCGGGTTTGTCAAGGTTTGATAAACTCCATCGAGTTTGTCGGAGTTTGATAGGCTCTATGATGTTTGGAGTGCCTGTGGGGGGTCCTGATATGCCCCTCGAAAAAGACGGCATCCTCGGGGTGCTTTGAACGATTAGCGTCACCTAAGGTCTGCATTTGAATGCACTGTTCAACAGCGCAACGGTAAACGACATGTTGATTGCAGCTGTGCTGTTTGAAATGAGAGTATCCTTAAAATGAACACCCCTTGATATACAAAGTATGAAGTCAAAGAGTGACATGATGAAGAGTGATATGCAGAGGTCCAGGAAGACCTGTAGAACATTGTGAAGTTATTAGAGTAGAATAGGGTTAGGTTAGTTTTTAGAATAGGCAGTTGAGGGACATTTAGAAATTTTGTTTTAAAGGAAAATAAGTAAAATGTGTTGTATATGTTTGTAGCCTTGGAATGCTGACAAAAATATAGTGTATGTGTGTGGGTTGTTGTTGTTATTGTTAAGCTAACTGATTTATCTAGTCAAAACAAAAGGAAAATCAACATCTCGTTGTTATCTTTGACCAAGGTTATAAGAAATGGGTGACCAGATGGCTCTTTAGGAGCCTATATTGAGGCTGGGAAAAACAAGATTCGTAGCTCTCACTCCCTTAAGGAGTCTAAACAACAAATTCAAACATTTGATACATGGGCAGAAAAGCTTACTGCTGAGGGTGTTTTGGGAGATTTGAGAGGCCCTGCATGAGATATTGTACAACAGAATTATTATCTGACTGTGAATGTTAACTTTCAGTTTTTAGCGAATCATCTTTCATCCCGCATCTCTCTCTCTGCACTATGAATGATAGTTTTGGCTGACCAACTAATTTTTCTCTAAAATTTAAGCTTCGTCCAGTTGATTTAAATGCCTGTATATAAGTTGTTTGTTTGTCGATGACATGCAAAGGATCCGACGTGGCTGAAGGTTTAAAGCCCCATGTAAAAATCGTGACGTCATTTTTGCTGACGTTAAAATCTTTACGAGAAGCGTGCTCAGTCCGAAAGACATTCTGGGTGTAATTGCCTGTCGCTGTTTACTAGACACATGTTAAAACTTGGACGTCTGGAAAGCGTCAAGAGGTGTGGTCATGTGACAGTTCGAAGAAAACTCTACCGGGTTTTTGGGTGCTTGTGGGAAGTTATTGATAATTCCTCGAAAGAAGTTGATGACCTCGGGTTTCTGTTAATTATGGCCTCCTTAGGTCTGTAGTTGGAAACAGACTGGTCAGCAATACATCCCTGAGCAGCAGTTTTATTTTTTTTCTCGTGCTCGAGGCTGTGCTTCTGATATGGCAAAATCCTTAAAATAAACACCTGTATTTGGATGATTCCTAGAAAGAATCTAGAAGAAGAATACCTGCAGATGACCATATGGAGTTGTTATGGTTAAAGACAGGGATTGATAGCTTTTTAGAATAGGCAGTGATGGAAATATGTTTTTATAAGTTGAGGGACAGCCAAAAACCTTAGTTAGGAAGGTATAGAGAAATTTAACATTGTAACTACCATGTATATTTGTTGCATGAATGATGTTGGAGTGTGAGTTAGTGTCTGCTGTATGAATGATAGTGTATGTTTGTTAATGTATAACTGATATGGGAGACTTTACAGATGTATACGATTGAAAACTGATAAATTTAGCAGCCATCTAGTACAAGGTCACTTAATGACAGGAAATGTACACAGACTTATAAAACCAAAGGCGGGGGAAATCACATCAGGCAGAAAATTGCCAAGTGACCTTTTTATATTAACAAAAATTCATATAAATAACTTTTCAAGACAAACAGGTACAGTTCAAACTGGCAGCCCAGATAGAAAACAGAAATCTCCGCACTCAAGTTGATGTGAGTATATGAACACACAAAGACCTTCCCTCTGAAGATAATGTGACAGGTCAAATATGTTTTTTATTTACTATAGTATCATTTTGTCTGGAGCAGACTGACTGGAGCTTTTCACCCAGATAAGCAGGACAGCTACCAGAGTCGTCTGGCCTTGTTCTTGTATTTTATTTTCTTGCAAGATTCAGAATTATTACAGGTGAAAGTAAATTAAATCAATGAGGGAACTCAAACACGTTTGTGAAATTAATCCAAACCAGGGTAAAAGTTTTTGTGGAATATTGTGATAAATATATTAGAAGATTAGAAACAGCTAGAATGTTATATATCTGTAAAAGTTAAGTGTCCTTGGCAGAGAACACTCTTTATATATTAGTTATTTAACAAAATTATTAAACTTAAAAGACAAACAGTGATAAATCTAAGGTGTAGACTGAAAAACCTTAAATAAAAACGCACTAGTAGTATAAAACAATTCTTATGGAAGTCACTAGGAGTTAGAAGGATGAAGATGATGGGGAAAACAATTCCAGATTAGAGAAAACATTTTAAATATCTGATTGATGGGAAGGATAAATTATCTAACTTACTATGAGTATGTTACTTGAACAATCTAGTAAACAAAAAATACATTATATGTGAATCTTATAGTATATTGTTATATGATAAATAAAAGTCTGATGATGATCTAGCTTGTCACCCTATCTCTAAGGGAGAGCCTAGACACCCTGCGGAGAAAACTCATTTCGGCCGCTTGTATCCGAGATCTCATTGTTTCGGTCACAACCCAAAGCTCGTGACCATAGATGAGGGTAGGAACGTAGATCGATCGGTAAATTGAGAGCTTCGCCTTTTGACTCAGCTCTCTCTTCACCACGACAGACCTGTACAGCGCCTGCTTCACTGCAGACGCTGCACCTATCCGCCTATCGATCTCACATTCCATTTTTCCCTCATTTGTGAACAAGACCCCAAGATACTTGAACTCCTCCACTTGGGGTAGGATCTCCTCCCTGACCCGGAGAGGGCACTCTACCCTTTTCCGGCTCAAGACCATGGCCTCGAATTTGGAGGAACTGATCTTCATCCCGGCCGCGTCGCATTCGGCTGCGAACCGCTCCAGCGAAAGCTGTAGATCACGATCTGATGAAGCCAATAAGACCACATCATCTGCAAAAAGCAGAGAAGCAATCCTAAGGCCACCAAAACGGATCCCCTCAACACCTTGGCTGCGCCTAGAAATTCTGTCCATAAAAGTTATGAACAGAATCGGTGACAAAGGGCAACCTTGGCGGAGTCCATCTTGAGAGATGGACTCCGCCAAGAACAAGCCCGACTTACTGCCGGCGATGCGGATCAGGCTCTGACACTGGTCATACAGGGACCTAACAGCCCATATCAAAGGGCCCGGTACCCCATACTCCTAGAGTACCCCCCACAGGATTCCCCGAGGGACGCGGTCGAACGCCTTCTCCAAGTCCACAAAGCACATGTAGAGTGGTTGGGCAAACTCCCATGTACCCTCCAGACCCTGCTGAGAGTGTAGAGCTGGTCCAGTGTTCCATGGCCAGGACGAAAACCGCACTGCTCCTCCTGAATCCGAGGTTCGACTATCCGACGGCCTGGAATGGCCTTATGAAAAAAAAAAAAAACACAGATAAGACCCAGTATCCAAAATATTTCCTCCGTGAGGGAATTGAAAATTATAAGAATCCCCTCCGGTGGTGGGCCCCCCTGCCGCCGGTGCATTGGCGGCTCTCAGCAGCTGGGGCGTGTGCGGGCACACCCTGGTGGCTGCCTGCCAGGGCCTAGGTGCCCTGGCTCTGCCGGGCCTCTGTTGGGGGGTGGTATGACCTCGGGACTTGGGGCTCGGTGTCCATGGCCGGATCTACTCTAGAGGGACGGGTTGCCGGCGGGGCCTGTGGACTCGTCGCTGCAGCCTCCTGGGGTTTCTACATTGTGATGGCTGGGGATCGCCTGGGGCTTCCCTTTGCTTCTCTCTCAGAGGGGTGCAGGTGTCCCTGTTGGGGGACTCCTGGAGTTCCGGGCTTGGGGGCTGCTGTTTGTCTGTGGTTCCGGTCTTCCCTGTGTTACCGTCATGTCCTGTGGGGATGGGTCTGTGGGTCCCCACATCCACTATTGAACATTTTTATGGAGAAACCTTATAGTGACAAGCATGCTCACACAGGTGTTTAGATTCAGGTGTTTATCAGATATACACTCAGTTGGGTTGTGGTGGCCATCAAATACATCTTGTATTACCATGTACTGTATAAAATACTTTCTAATGATGTTACAAGTATCATTATATATGTTGTTTGTTGTTGTGGTTTCTCGGTTTTGTCTTGTCTTTTTTTTTCCACAGATCTAGAGGCAGACTTCGCTGATGTTGATTTGTGTTCTCTTTATACCTCTCTCTCTCCTCTATTCCTATCTCCTTCTTTACCTTTTAACCCTTCTCTCACTTTTCTGCTTTGTCATTTTCTTTGTTTTTCATCCCCATGTCCATTATATCTGAAACAAGCCCATAGAAAATTCTAATAAAATTTAATTTTCATATCAAGTGGAGCATTAAGGCCAGCCATAATGCTCTGCTTGTGAAAGTAAATCTGTTGGGCATCACTTTGAAACTCAGACAATAATTCTAAATGGAATTATTAACAGGACAAGGGAAAAAAAAAAGAAAATGACAAGAATCGAATTGCTAATAGCTTCAATAATTTTTTTGTAACTCTAGGACCTGAGTTATCCAAAAATATCCCAGAATTACCAAACTCAGCTCAGAATCTGTCCAGAAGAATAAATTAAAATACCAGTTCTATGTTTCTCCATCCTGTGACAGAAAAATAATTAATGTTGTTAAAAAAATGCAGAAACAAAAGGTCCACCGATTTACATGGAACTGACATGGAATTAGTGAAGCAGGTAGTTGAAGGGATTTCACTTCCCTTAACTTACATCAGTGACTTATCTTTCAACAGCGGCTTATTTCCAGATATGATGAAAATAGCTAAAGTAATTCCATTATACAAAACTGGGAACAAACATCACGTAACCAGTTACAGACTGGTTTGTTTGCTGCCACAATTTTCAAAAAATATTAGAGAAATTGTTTAATAAGCGGCTGGAATCATTCATGGAAAAGTATAAACTAATCAGTGAAAGCCAATACGGATTCAGATCACAACGATCAACAACATTAGCCATACTGGAATCTATAGAAGAAATTACATCTGTAATCAATAATAAGAAGCTTTGTGAAGGACTATTTCTGGATTTAAAAAAGGCGTTTGATACAATAAATCCTGATTTATTAATAAACAACCTGGAAATATATGGGATGAGAGGGACTGTATTAAATTGGGTTAAAAGTTACTTGGAAAATAGAAAACAATATGTACAGATGGAAATGTTGTATCTGATTGTTTGGACATTGCTTGTGGGCTTCCTCAGGGTTCAGTGTTGGGCCTAAATTATTCATTATTTACATAAATGGCCAATGCTATGTAAATTAAAATATTAAATTTGTTTTATTTGCAGATGGCACAAATGTCTTTTTTGTTCGAAATGCTATGAAGCAGTTGCTTGATGATGTAACCAAAACTGTGAACAAACTGAAATTATGGTTTGATGAGAATAAGTTGTCTTTAAATCTGACCACCTGTGATGGACTTGCGACCCGTCCAGGGTGTACCCCGCCCCTCGCACAGTGATTGCTGGACATGGGCACCAGCGACCCCCGTGACCCAAAATGGAATAAGCGGGTAAAGATAATGGAAGGATGGATAAATCTGACCAAAACAAAAATGCTATATGGGAATAGTAGTTTACATAAAGAAATCAAAATAAAGATAAATATAGTGTAAACATTGAAATAATAAATGATTATAGATTTCTTGGGGTCATTATTGGTGATAAAATAACATGGAAAACTCATATTAGATATATACAAAATAATCAGTCAAAAAGCCCATTTATTTTAAATAAAGCCAAACATGTCCTGGAGGAAACAGCTCTCCACATTATTTACTGTTCCACAGTCCTACCTCATTTGAGTTATTGTGCAGAGTTATGGGGCAACAACTACAGAACTTCACTACAGTCATTAATAACATTGCAAAAACGAGCAATAAGAGTAATCAATAAGGTTGGTTGGTTAGTTGGATCATACAAATGCACTCTTCATAAAATCTAAGTTGCTAAAATTTGTTGACATAGTGGAATACGCCCTTTTCACAATGACGTCAGACAACTTCCTTTTTGACTCGATGCAGTGAATCATTACTTTCGCGTCTATTCTATCTCGGGAGACTTGTCTGGAAACTTCACGGAATTTCATTCATTCAACCTTTATTTACAGAGGTTATATTACAAGATATAGCGCAAGGTAAGGTTAATAAAAACAGTATTTATGTGTTTGTTAGCTGTGGTAACGTTATCCATCATTGCAGCAACTTTAGCCACAGTAGCTAAAATATACAACACGGCCTGTCAGTGCTCTAACGTTTAAAGGTTTTACTAGCTATACTAACGTTAATAAAAACAGTATTTATGTGTTAGTTAGCTGTGGTAACGTTATCCATCATTATCAATTTACCATTCTGTAACTGTGTAAGGAAACAGCCTCCAATTTTAAAGTAAGCTAGCTAGCTAGCAGCAACGGGTAGCTAAAATATACACTGCTGCTGCCTGTCAGTGCTGTAACATTAAAATGTTTAATTTATCTATTAATGTAAAATCTCTGACATCGTCCAACACTGTTGTTTAGAATAGCATTTTAAATATTGAATTAAAAACTATGTCAAACCATTTCCATGTTCTGATGATTAATAATTTCTCTTTTTACTTTCTTCTTGTGTCCATCTTTCTCAGCAGCAACTCACCTAACCAGCATGACACAGTCATCAAGATGTTGTTATTGCAGTGTGCCATGTTGTTCCAATAATAAACAAAAAACACCTTATTTGAGTTTCCACAATTTTCCCGTGGACAAAGAAATAGGTTCCTGTTGGGTGAGAGCGATCAGGAGAGATGAAGGGCCAACTTTTAAAATCCTTCGTGGGAGCACCCATGCAGTCTGCACTTTGCCCCAGAAGATCTAAATTCATCAGCCAGTGGAAGATCCTGGATCAGACAATGAGCAGTGCCATTTAGATTTTGCTGGAATAATTGGGGTAAATGGAGGGAGGACAATTCAATTCAATTCAGTTTATTTATATAGCGCCAAATCACAACAAATTTGTCTCAGGGCACTTTACAGAAACATTCACATACATAAAAGCCAATTAGTAGTTCTCTATCTAAGGAATCCAGCAGACAAGATGAATCTTGGCTTCGATGCAGTCTCCCATCCTGAGCAAGCACAGTGGCAACAGTGGAAAGGAAAAACTCCCTTTTAAAGGGAAGAAACCTCCAGCAGAACCAGGCTCAGGACAAGCGGCCATCTGCTTTGACCGGCTGGTTGAGAGGACAGGGAGGAGAGACACAAGAACACAGAATGGTAGGTCCAGGTATATTAGAAAGACAAAAAAACACGTTAAGGATAGAAAAAATAATTACAAATACAAAACAGGTTGAGCAGAGTAAGTAAAGACAGAAGTAGAGTGAAAATTGTGGTCAGTTTGTCCTCCAGCAGTCTAAGCCTATAGCAGCATAACTAAGGGACAGCTCAGGAAACCCAAGCCGACCCTAACTATAGGATTTAGCAAAAAGGAAAGTCTTAAGCCTAGTTTTAAAACTGGATAATGTGTCAGCCTCATGGACAGAGACTGACAGTTGGTTCCACAAGAGAGGAGCCTGATAACTAAAAGATCTGCCTCCCATTCTGTTTTTGTAAATTCTAGGAACCACAAGTAAACCTGCAGTCTGAGAGCGAAGCGCTCTGTTAGGAAAATATGGAACAATAAGATCTGTAATATAAGATGGAGCCAGGTTGTTGAGAGCTTTCTTACTTCTAACCAGTAAGATTTTGAAATCTATTCTGGATTTGACAGGGAGCCAATGAGAGAAACTAAAACTGGAGAAATATGATCTCTCCTACCTACTCTGGTTAAGACTCTAGCAGCAGCATTTTGGATCAACTGAAGACGTTTTAAAGACGTATTTGGACATCCAGATAATAAACCATTGCAATAGTCCAGTCTAGACGTGACAAATGCATGGACCAGTTTTTCTGCATCATTTTTAGACAAGATGTTTCTAATTTTAGTGATATTACGCAGATGGAAGAAGGCAGTTCTAGTAACGTTTTTAATGTGGGGGATAAAAAACATGTCCTGATCAAAAATAACGCCAAGATTTTTAACATTAGAGCTGGAGGACAGATTAATGCCATCTAAGGAGGGAGAAAGACTGAAAAATTCATTCCTAAGGTGCTCAGGTCCAAAAACCAAAACCTCAGTTTTGTCTATGTTCAACAGGAGAAAATTAAGAGTCATCCAGATTTTTATGTCTTGAAGACATGCTTGTAGTCTAAGTAGCTGATATGATTCATTGGGTTTAATGGACAAATATAATTGTGTGTCATCAGCATAACAATGGAAATTTATCCCATGCTGTTTAATAACTTTACCTAATGGAAGCATATATAAAGTAAAGAATATTGGCCCAAGCACTGAGCCCTGAGGAACTCCATGACTAACTTTGGTGTATGAAGAAGATTTATTATTTACATTTACAAACTGGAATCTATCAGATAGATATGATTTAAACCACTTTAGAGCCGTTCCTATAATCCCAATATCATATTCAAACCTCTGTAGTAAAATATTGTGATCAACTGTATCAAATGCAGCACTGAGGTCTAACAGGACCAGTATAGACACAAGTCCATTGTCTGAGGCCATGAGAATATCATTAGTGACTTTTACTAGTGCTGTTTCTGTGCTATGATGAGCTCTAAACCCTGACTGAAACTCTTCAAACAGATTATTTCTTTGTAGATGTTCACGCAACTGACCTGCAACTATTTTCTCTAGAATTTTTGAGATGAAAGTTAGATTAGATATAGGTCTATAGTTGGCCAGAATTTCTGAATCAAGATCAGACTTTTTAAGTAAAGGTTTAATTACAGCAACCTTAAAACGCTGTGGTACATAACCATCCATTAAAGACAAATTAAGTAGATTCAAAATGTGGATATTAATAGGCTCTGTGCACATGCGTCCTGAATCACTTCCGCTTTGACCGGATGTCGGCATTCCAGTTTCCGGTTTAATTCCTGTATCCTGTCATCCCAGAGATAAACAACTAAAATGAGTGTTGCTGCGTCAAATAAACAAAAATATAACGTGCGTGGCAGCTTTACATTTCAGCCGACGGTGTTTGGGTCTAAGGAGCACTGTTGTGTGCCGCTTTGCTCGTCTTCAGGTCGCTATAATAGCCGTTTGAGCTTTCACCGTTTCCCTAAGGAGACAAGCCTTCGTTTGTGCTGGCTGCAAAAAATCAGAAGAGAGGGATTTACGGTAACTCCTCACACCAAGGTATGTAGCCGACATTTCCTGGAGAATGAAGTAATTACTACAGAAAAGGGAAGACGAATTTTAGCAGCTGGGTCGGTTCCATCATTATTTGAGTGGAACAAATACAGCAGGAAGACACGAGCAGGTGTTTGGGAGCGCCGTTGTCGACCATCTAATCCAGAACCTGATTCGGCGGATCCAATTGAGGACAATGAACCACCCGTCATGGTACCTATGGTCGTGGACCATGACTACGGCGCCAGCAGAACCGTGTGTGTTGACCGGGAGCAATATCACAGCATGCTGAGAGAAATTGAGCAACTGAAAGAGCAGCTCCGATCCTGTATTCTTCAAAAGCCGTTTGGACTGGAACATTTTTCTACGTCACCAGAAGACATCAGATTTTACACCAGGTCAGAGTTGTAAAATCTAAATATTACGTTATGCCTCTGTGTAAACTAATGTCAAATACAAATACAGCAGCTAGTGACAGCCTCAGGTCGGTGAAAATAGTTGGTTTCTGTGATTAGATGACACACAGGCTGACTATTATGCCATTAGCAATCATCAGGAAACTTATGAAAACTAGAAGTTACTCTCTGATTTAAGGGGGCTGAACATTTGTGCTCAAAATAGTTTTCAATTTATAAAAAAATTACAAACCTTCAAATCATGTATAATTTTCTTTCCACTTTACAACATAAAATTTCAAAGAAAGATATTTATGTTCTTAGTTGTACCGTGTCAAAATTTGAAAACTGTTTTCACAGTTATAAATGTGGAGAGTGACAGTTTATATATATATATA
>NC_056508.1:9622497-9655999 GCF_014905685.2 Nematolebias whitei
CACACACACACACACACACACACACACACACACACACACAATAAGAATGCTGGTTTTGAACTAACATTTAAATAATTTTCTGTCCAGAAACTGCTGCCAATAGATGAGCTTTTTCTTTTCCTCTCCTACCTGTCTACTGGATGTACCCAGAGGGAACTGGGCCATCGATTTAACATCCACAGAGCAACAGTCAGCCGCATTATTGTGACATGGGCCAACTTCCTGTACTGCTTATTGGGCTCAATTTGTGTGTGGATGTCTCCTGCAGCTGTGAGTTCCAGTCTTCCACAGGATTTTGATGGCCGCTACAGTGACACACAAGTTATCCTGGACTGTACAGAACTACGGTGTCAAACACCTTCATCCCTGCTCCTCCAGAGTGAAGTCTTCTCCACCTACAAATCCCACTGTACCTTTAAGGCCATGGTGGGCATGTCTCCTCACGGAGCCCTGACATTTGTGTCAGCACTGTTTGAGGGTTCCATGAGTGACAAGGAAGTGTTCCGTCAATCAGGGATTACATCACTCTTGACACTGGACATGGCCATCATGGTGGACAAGGGATTCTTGGTGGATGATCTCGTACCTGGGACTGTTCATCGTCCTGCCTTCCTCTCCAAGAGGGCCCAAATGTCAGAGGTCGACGTTTTGAAGACCCAGTCCATTGCCCGTTTGAGGGTGCATGTTGAGAGGTTAATAAGAAGAGTTAAAGAAAATAAACTCTTTGATTCCACTATCCCTCTCTCCATTGCAGGAAGCATAAACCAAATTTTTACAGTTGCCTGTCTCCTGTCAAATTACCAAAATGGACCTTTGGTCAGGAAATGGAGATATGAAGTTTGACAGAAAAGCTGATGGCACAGTCTTGAAGAAACAGAAAATGCTGTCATTTACTTACATTGACATTGTCTTACATTTGTAAATAGATATTCATGATGGAAATATTTTGAAACAAATTTGTACATTTGATTTGATCAAACTCCTAATTTAGACATTTCTGCAGGTAAACATAGAAAAAATATCTGTCTACTTTGTGTTTGATTGAATCCATCACATTAGTGTCTGCATAAATTCTTTGAATAAGAATATCTTCCTCAGCTGAGACAACAAAATCACACCAGTTCATCCCAGTTATTAGCATCTGCCCCTGAACCTGCCAATAGTAAGCATGAGTTTTTTTTAGTTCCAATTTGCCTGACTTCATTTGGAGATATGGACAGTCAACATAACTTTTCACATTTGGACACTTAATCTCAATCAGCCCGAACTGACATGGCTCAGAAGGATCAAAGATCAATCCGTCTGGAGATGCCCCTAGCCAAGGAGCATCAGGGTGAATCACAAATCCACAGGGATAGTGGTTGACTCTTTTAATTTGACAATATTCCCAGATAGCATCTGCCTCTAATTCAAGCCCTCTCTTCATAGCTGCAGTCTGATAGGTCCCTTGCAGCAGACGATTTGCCAGATCTTCCTCAGATTTATCTCGAACCTGGCAGATCTCCCTGAAGCGGGAGGCAGTCAACCTATGCCTCCTTAGCTGATGCCATTCAGGACATGTACTCTGTGCTCTGGTAGCACATTCAAATTTATTCACCATGTCCCAGGTGACCTCCATACTTTTAAGGTGTAGCTGTTGTGGTTCAGAACAAACAAACATGCTTTTTGATGGCTGTAGGTGGTAGTTCTTAAGAGGCAGAGATGGGCGGGGTGGTGCAGCATGGAAGGACATGTCTCTCTTTGCTGTTGCTGGCTGTTGGTAGGACAGAGGACTTCCAGCCTGAACTTTGCCAAGGGCAGAGTCAACAAGGGGAAATTCATGGCTGATTCCCATGCTGCAGATCATTGGTGCATCAGCTGCTGCAAAATCTTCATACACCTCGGAAACCTGGGAAAGTGAAAACAATTATTTCAATAAAATGTAAAATACATGTATATCAACTAATTTTAAGCCCTCAAAAATTCTACACTTTACAAAGAGACAGCACTTGAAAATAAAATTATTCAATACACCGGTAAGTCAACAACTCTTTGTTAGTACATTGTAGCCTACTGTTAATTTCATTTTTATTTATCAGTAATTTAAATACAACTACTTACTCTAAGGACAGAAAGGTCCTGCAAATCCCCACTAAGGCCTTTGTAGAGTGTGCTCCTGTGTATATAAATAAGAAAAGAACATGAGTCAAAAATAGAATACCCACCTGCATTTCGTTCAGATATGAAACATAAAATAATAGTGTTTTTCAAGCCTGGTCCTCAAGGCACACTGTCCTGCATGTTTGAGATTTGTCCCTGCTTAAACACAGCTCATTTCAGTTGGTAACTGATTAACAACTGTATCAGCTGTGTTAATGCAGGGAAATCTATAAAGCATGCAGAGCAGTGTGCCTTGAGGACCAGGGTTGAGAAACACTGTTGTAATACATCAGAATTTTTATTGATTTTTTTTTACCTTACACCCTCTGTTGTTGCTCCACTCTTCGGTTTAGCAGACAGCACAGTCATCTTGTCCACGGGGCCAGGTTTTATACCCTATTCAGTTATCCATGACACAGTTACAAGTTATACGGCAAGAAAATGTAATAAATTGAGTCTATTATTGAAGAGAAAACTTACTAAAGTTCTGGGCTTGTGCCACTGCTGTTCTCCTTCTGTACAGCTTAGTACAGGGGGGACCACTGACAGCTCAGAATAATGTGCTGACTGGAACAGCAAAGCCACACAGTGGTTGCATAATGCTGCACCAGCAACACACGTACAGCTGTGGTGAATCAGCTCCACAGGACACGAGTCTTTCAGGACCACCTGCATAAGAATGTCATAGTAAGAACTTATTATCTTAGCTTGGTCACTCATCAGCCATTCTTTCATGATGCAATCTTGCTTCCCAAATATTTTTTTTATAACTAATGTCATAGAACCATAGTATCATGTTATGTGATTTTATATTTAGTTTGGAGTATGTTCTATGAAGGTCAAGAGTAGTGTAATACAATTATCACAAGATTACATCTTAAATGAATGGATGAGATAAAGATAACTTGATTTCAAAACACTTTTAACCCAGAGGAGACCCGCTAGGTAAAAATACCTGGATAATGTTACAGAGACTGTGAGTGTATTCTTTAGATTTAAGTAAAACTAATATGCATGAATTACCAAATTAACACTGGGTTAAAAGTAACACATAACAACCATAAACGAAGAACAATGCATGCAGCAAATAACCAAATGGGGACAAGCAAGGCCAAACTCACGTGTTAATATTCATCAAATAGCCAATTCCATTTTATTTTTATTTAAGAATTAATTACCACCTTAGCTAAATCCCCATTAACATTAGGAACGTCGGGTTACTGAACCAACAATCTTAAAACTGTCATCTGAACAATCCTATCTTCACCCTACACTTAAACTGTGAGGTTTTTCATTTTTCTTCATGGACCTGTGACACAGAGCCCTGACAACGACTTCACCTGTGTCCTGATTTTTGCTAGAAACTGAGAAGAGCAGAATGTTAGTAGAATGATCACAAAATATGAGCCTTTTGTTTAAGTGTGGAAAACCTGTTTCTATAACGTGAGTATACACAAAAATGGTCGTGTTGCTAATAGCCTAACGTTAGCTGCAAACAGTTAGCAACATCACAACGATCAAACTAACGTTACTTACCCTCGTAGTTGTGCAGGTAACTTGAGATATACAATTTAAATCCCTTGTTACGTTTGCTTGTTGGAGCAGGGGACCAGGCATCAACAATACGATGAACATCGCTGATATTTATCTTGGGCAGCTCTTGTAAACATCTAGAAAACGCCATTTTCACCGAGACCGGGGATTAGACCGGAAACTGGAATGCCGACATCCGGTCAAAGGGGAAGTGATTCAGGACGCATGTGCACAGAGCCTATTAGGGGGAATACCTCTTTAAACAGTCTGGTTGGGATGGGATCTAGCAGGCATGTGGATGGTTTGGATGAGGTTATTTTTTTGACAATTCAGAGAGCTCAACAGTACAAAAACTGTCAGGGTGAAACAGAGTGTCAATCTTATCAGGGTAAAAACAGACAATACGTTTGTGGTCCGTGTGACCGGTTCTGGAGCTGGGTTCTGTACTGTAGTGAACTAGGCCTGAAGGTCAAAACCTTGACCTAAGGACCATATGGGACAGAACTTGTCATTTCATTGATTTGCATCCAGAAATACAGGTTGACCCATCCTGAGACTTTCTTTCTTGAGTTAATCAAGTCAAAGAAGACTATTCTCTATTATCATTACTATTTTACAAATGTTTGATAATCAAATTGTGTTAGTTCAAACAATGTTTACATGTTGAAGTGAACTACTCATTTTTTATTAATTGTGAAACAGTAATAATGATTCTTAATCCTCATTCAAAGTGAAATCAAGTTGGCATACGTTACAGAGTAATGATTCAATTTCTTGATCGTCTGTTTGAAGTGAGCAAGTGATGGAAGTTGGTCAAAGTTCAAGTTTCGGTCAACTGCAAGTTTACTGAAAAGAAATGTCATGTTTAACTTTTACAGCAAGATACTAGAGAATTGACTCCACGAAGTCTGAAGTTTCTCATGATATCTTTTGTCTGTCCTTAAACAATCTTAATCTTTTCCTTGACTTTTCATAACACCTTACATCACAAAACACACCTCTGTTTTGGTCAATCGACCAATCAGAAAGTTCTCAAATGAACCGGAAGTGAGCTTCTTTAAATGTTGGCACTTCCTAGTTCAATCTAGCTCCGAGTTTAGTCGAGTTGGAGTCAGATGGAGAGTTCTGCAAGAGGTTCCACCCCCAGTTGGAGTCGGGTGGAGAGTTTGCAGCTTCAGCAGTTCCAGAGTTCATGAAGGCTGGAATTCAGGATGCTGATGGGAGAAAGAAAATCAAGCTGAACCAGAGAAGATCTGGGAATTATTAAAGTCTGTCCTGGATGACCTCACGACTCCCGAGGTTTTAGCTGTTCTTACGGAGACGCTGAAAAGTGGCTCGAAGTGGAACTTTACGCCGGAACTGAGATATCTTCAGAAAGGTAAAAGTCGATCTTCACCAAAGTGTACCGTTGGGATAAGTTGGTCCAAAGGAGCGTGCAGGTTCTGGTTAAAACAGACAAATTCCCTCACACATCTCTCTGTAGATAAACTTCATCTTTCCATCTTTAAAATTCTTCTATCTGCTAAAAATCATTACAGATATTTTTAGAAATGTCTGAAGCAAAGTTTTTCAATCACCGCTGTGTGGTTGACGTCTGCTGTATTATTGGAAGTGAGAACAATCGCCGCATCGTTCACTTCCTGTAAACTGATTAATAAGCTGTCGTTATTTTCAATTCTTGCCAATTAATGTAAATGTGTGATGTGTTAAACTTGATTATGTTAATAAATGACCCACTGTCTTGGTGAGTCAAAGATAATTAACGTTTCCGTCCACATTCGATTAAATTCAGATGCACGTCATTATACAGTCCAGAAAAATGAAAGAATCCATTTTAACAGTATGAATATATATCAGTATATGTACATACTACAGTACCGACAGGCTTGTGAGACGCAGAAGAAAAAGGTTTCACACACTGATGCAACTGCTGCAGTTTAGATAAGCTTTAACAGAATGTGATATAAAGTAAATGAATAATAAGAGTGATGATAATAAAATTGAAACTGAAATAAAATAAAATTGATGAACAAAATAAACTGGTATCAATGTTTTCATTTCCACAATTCCACAGGGGGATGCCACATAGTGGTAAAAATGGACTTGTCCAAACTTTTTTGGGATTTGTTGACGCCATGAAATTTGGAAACAACAGTTCTATTTCGTATAAGCTTCGCCCTTTAAGGCCTTCGCTTTAGTGGGTTTATCCCGTTATGCGCAGCATAAGCACTGAAAAAATTTAGTCCACGCCCACCTGCTGTGTGGGCCCCACCCGGTCCGTATAAATTACGTTAAGAGCGGGAAATCGGCTCCCATTTTTTCTTCAGCGAGCTAAAATAGCACTGTCAGAAGAACAAAGAAGGAAAATTGTGTAGATGACCAACCTTTGTTAAGGATGCTTGGCCCGGCAGTCGACCTCCGGTCGTCCGGTGAGTTCTCCTCCCCGAGGAGAAGATGACGAGCAGTCTTATTTCAAGGTAAGCGCCGAGGAATATTTCCCAGTGACAGGTCACTACACGTTGGACAATGCCATCTTTTTTTTTTTTTTCTTTTTTTAGATGGCCTCCCTTCTCCCCTTACAGCCATCCTCTCCACACCATTATTATGAAATATTTATTCTAGTGACTATCTAGTGTAGTTTTTTTTATTTATTTTTTTAATTTTTTTTAATAGGATAGAAAGAAAGAAAAGACAAAGTAAGACTCCAAAATATAAGAAATATACACAAAGAGAGCACACGGCAAAACACCCGGCCACTGTCTGTTCACCTGCAAAGAACATGACAAAACAGCAACAAAATACATACGTATAAAGAACTTAAAATATTCATGGCTTTGCAGTAAGTTTCCATAAATATATATACCCATACCTACGCCTATATACATACATACATACACATGAATATACATGAATATACATATCTATATATCTACATATAAAGCCTACATAAGCATCCCTGCTTCTATTTGTGTGTGGTTGTGAGCATGCATAAGTGAATAAGGTTTCTCTAATAGAATATTTAATAGTAACTGTGAAGCAGCAGAGACCTGACCCCCAAGACCAGAGGCAGACGAAAAAGGGGGGACCAGAGCCCAAGACTCCAGGAGGGACCCCGACCGTGGAGCCCCCAGAGCCACCCACACAGGACGAACCACTCACCCACCCCCCAGAACGGACCACAGGGGAGAACCGGAAGATCCCCACCAGCGACCACATACAGTGACCCCCCGGGGCCAACAGCGACAAACTCATAGGCCTCCGTCGGAACCCGCCACACCGATGTAGGTCCAGGTCCGGGCACCGAGGCCCGGGCACCGAGGACTCACACCACCTAGGCCAAGGCCCGACAGGGCCAGAGGACCCGAGCCCCACCAGGCAGACACCAGGCCGAGCCGACACACGCCCAAGCACCCAGCCCCCGACACCAAGCGCACCGGCAGGCAAGGGCACACCCCACCAGGGGACCGCGCGATAGGGGCGCGATGCCAAGCACCCCCAGTTGTATCAAAGAGGGGGCAGTCCGAGTCTCGGCCTAACAAATACCTATTCATACACAGACACAATCACACAATCCCAACCTCAGTCTCACATTCACTCACTCAAAGACATACAATAACGATACATTTCATTCTTATTCCCGATACGCACTCTATACCCCCCAGGTCCAAGACATGTACCCGCCCTCTACAGGGGGCAGCCCATGCCCAAACCCAGGAGGTAAACCCATTCATTCTCGAGCGGAGAAGAGCCAGTGATTTGTATATCTTGAACAATATTAATCCTTCACAGGTCTCTGGAGCGGTGCTGAACTGAAATAACTACAGTGAATGCTTTTTAGAACTGTTACCATTGACGCCATTAGTAGTACAGCATGTATAGATGGCTATATATATATATATAATAATAATGAATTTTAACAACTACTAACATGATTTAAGACAGTGATTCTCAATTATTTTCTGTTACGCCCCCCCCTAGGAAGAAGTAAACATTTCGTGCCCCCCCCCACAACTCTCCGCCGTGACTGTAAATAGTATAATTTGTCTATAAAATTGTTATAAGTACACCTCTATATAGCATTGTATTGTTATGAACATTAAATTTAAATAAGATAGAAATATAGATCACACTGATGGTGGGGTCTGGGGGTTCTCCCGCAGAAAATTTTGAATAAAGTAGATACCATTTCCTGCATTCTGGTGTATTTTAATGGTTGTTTAACATCTAGTTTTACCAACACAAGTAAACACTTGGAACGCCTTGAGATTCCCCTGGAGGAGCTGGTCCAAGTGGCTGGGGAGAGGGAAGTCTGGGCCTCCCTACTTAGGCTGCTACCCCCACGGATGGATGGAAGTAAACACGATTCAGTAACTATTTTAGAGCTAACAACAAGAAGTAACCTGATCAACAGCTGATTCAATGAATTAAAAATATTATATATTCAAAGGTGATGATTTGATGCCCAAATTAAAACTAAATGCCTGTAACTTTGTTGACTTCAAATGTAATAAGATTATCAATGAATGTTTGTGACAAAGGATTTACCGAGTATAACAAAGATTCCTTCAAGAAACCTCCTAATTTAAATCATAAAACCAGAATGACTTCTGCTCATTCTAAATTTGTCAAATGGCCTAAATCTTCTAAAGTGAAGGAGAATCATTTTAAAATAATAAATAAGATCCTGTAGCCATGTTTCTGCAAAGAAGATTTAAATTTGATGTTGATTTTTGTGCCTTTTGTAAATCACAAGATGAATCCCTCAAATATGTTTTTTTCATGTCAATACAAAGTCTTTGGTCAGACATTAGAAACTGGATTAATCTCAAACTCAACATTCCTTCTTTTGATGCTGATGTCATTTTACTTTATGTGGATAACTTAAGTTCAGCTTCCTCTGATGCCATAAATACAGTCGTACTTATAGCAAAGTACCACATTCACTGTAGTAACAGGAGTGATAATAAGCCTTCCTTCCTGTTTGATGAACAATTTTAAGTCATACTATTCTTCATTAAGTAGATTAAAAATCTGCAAAACTGCTAAAATCATCTCCCAACAGATATAAACTTATTGTTTTAATTAAAACAATGTTTCTCAAGAAAAAAAACTGATGAGCTTGTCAGCAGCGGGTGACGAGTGTCACCAGCTGCTCAGCAGCAGAGGGAAGCGACACGGTTCAATCATGGCTCCTCAAACGACAAGACAGACATATTTGTTCATAACTTTATTATTATTAAGACAGAGTTGCCGGATTTTAGCAAACAGTTGCCGAACGCACCCTGACAAAATGAGAATGGTGCAAAAAAAAAACCCGAAAAAAAAAAAACCCTCCCTGCCGCAAAATGTTCCTCGGGGTCACATGCCCCCCCCCCCCCCCAGCATTGCTCTGGGCCCCCCCCAGGGGAGCACGCCCCACTAGTTGAGAAGGACTGATTTAAGACAAAGAATTTTTAGAGTGATGTTGTATAATACTTATCAATGACTTGTGAAATTTTGTGCATGGAGAAAAGAGAAAAACAATAAATACATATATATGTAATTTATATACATATATATATTTATATCTATAAATAAATATAGATAAATATATATGTATATATATATAAATACATATATATGTATATATGTATATAAATATATACGAATATATATGTATATAAATATATATGAATTTATATAAATACATATATATATGTATATAAATATATATGAATATATATAAATACATATATATATGTATATAAATATATATGAATATATATAAATACATATATATATGTATATAAATATATATGAATATACATAAATACATATATATGTATATAAATACATATGTGTATATATATACATAATTGTGTGTATATACATATGATATATATATATATATGTGTGTGTGTGTGTATATATATATATATATATATATATATACACATAAATATATACACATATGTGTGTAGATATATATTTGTGTGTGTGTGTATAAATATATATATATATATATATATATATGTGTATATATATATATATATATATATATATATATTTATACACATGTATACATGCATACACACATACACACAACTTCAAAATAACATAAATTCTCAACCTGTACTGAAAACAGTTTCTGCGTCTCAGCGCCACCAGCTGGTGAGAGGCCGTGACGTCAATTTGAACCCCGCCCACTGGAACCGGTACTGAAAGCATAATGGAAACACAACCTGTACCGTACCGAGTAGAGTAGAGCCGGGCTGTACCGGCCCGTACCGGTACTAATGGAAAAGGGGCATTAGTGTTGCTGAAAAATACTAAATGTGATGGCTCAATTCAGAAAAACTTGACAGGGATAGGATGATGGGTAGAAGGATGGACTTTGTCTAGCTGGCTGCAGGGTATTGTGCTGTTTGTGTCTCTTATCACCTGTTCAGGTTATCTAAGCAGAAGAAGCTCCAGGAAGGGTGAACACAGGGGTCACCTGTGTGAGTTTTAATGATCAAAGTTCCCAGAGAGGTGTCAGTTGAGTATAAACCTGCATTATGAAAAATGACTTACCCATAATGATGGATAATTTTCAATAACTCATAATAAGATTATAGACATTTATATAGACAACTGATGGGAGTTTTGTGATATAGTGGGAGAAGGATGTTTGTTATTTTTGCCCTAATAATGCAGCTCCATACGAGTCACTGATAGAGGCATTGCGAGTCCAGTGACAGGGGTTTGAATGATGGATGCTGGACAGATGTCTGAGGAAATGCCCCTGATGAGGGAGAATGGAGTGGCGTGCCAGGGGGGAAAAGTCACCAGTTCTATTCCCTGGGCTGAGAATCTCAAGCATCAAATTAGGGTGTTATCATTTATCATGAATGAGTGTTCTTTCAGATTCATACTGATCTGGCTGTGATAGTTTATTGACATCAAATTGACACAATTTATCATTATTAACATCTAATTAAAGTTACCAGCACAGTAAAGGGTTTTTCTACTTTCTGATTTTACTTTTTCATATAAATGGAGGAGCGTTTTAAAATATATTTTTAGCCAATCAAACACTTCGAAACTGTGAACTTACAGATTTTTATTAAGCTATGAGTTAATTAATGATAATTGATATACTAGAGTTGTTGGATTTTTACATGTACTGAAATGATTATAAAACACTGTTTTGACATTACAAATATTTATAGGTTGTGTTTACAATGCTAATCAACTAATGATGTGATTAAATCTAAAGCTAAGTCCTGGGGATTTTTGGACGATTAATTTGAACAAATACTATTATGGATATAAAGCAATATTTTGAAAGTAGAGTTACAAATTTCCTATCTGTTAATTAATTCCAAAACAGATTAGTTGAATGTGGGAGACGAAAATTACAATTTTTATTTGAAACTAAAAGTTTTTTTTTAGAGTGTACCTCTTGGTGTTATAACTAAGTGGACCTTCCTAGCAGTGTGTTACAACCTAAAGTGAAGGAAGCCACACACATGGGTGATTATAAGACGAAAATAACAGATAATATAAAGCTAAGTTGTGGAAAATTTTAACTACAATTTTAAGTACAGATGTGGGCAGCACGGTGGCGCAAATGGTAGAGCTACTGCCTCTCAGCGAGCAGGTCCTTGGTTCAAACCCCGGTCCAGGGGCCTTTCTGGGTGGAGTTTGCATGTTCTCTCTGTGCATGCGTGGGTTTTCTCCGGGTCCTCCGGTTTCCTCCCACAGACCAAAAACATGCATGTTAGGCTGATTGGTAACTCTAAATTGTCCCTAGGTGTGAATGAGAGAGTGAATGGTCGTTTGTCTCTATGTGGCCCTGTGATGGACTTGCGACCCGTCCAGGGTGTACCCCGCCCCTCGCACAATGATTGCTGGACATGGGCACCAGCGACCCCCGTGACCCAAAATGGAATAAGCGGGTAAAGATAATGGATGGATGGATGGAAGTGCAGATGTGTACTTTAGAATTGTGGTTAATTTGAATGTTGAACTCAACATTAATTGGGTGACAGGTCTTCTCACACTACTTTGAGAGATGAGATGATTGATGGACTGACTAATTATGGGGTGGGTTAAATATTAACGTTTACAGTCTATGTACAGTATTATGGTGTGTTATGATGATTTTTTCCTTAAAATTAACATGGTTGAACAAGATACTTTCAAATGCTGCATAGTTAAGTAATGATCACTTGATGATTTGTTTATTTAATAACTATTTGATGTGTGAAGGCATGAATAAGGATGTGCTTTGTAAGCAGTTTCAAGAGCAGATCATGATGAAATAATGCCACTAGATGGTGCTATTATGATGATAAACTTATTTGTTTATATTGTTTTCTATGAAATAATGATTTTATTTTATTTTTTGCAGCTAACGGCCATGACGAGGGACCAGAGGATTTTGATATACATAAAATGGGGTTTTATAATATAGATTTTCCAGGGGGTGAACTCATGACATTTTTCAATATAAATGAGGGGCGTACCAAAGAGACCATCTTATCACAAGCAGAACTGGTTTGTTTCCTTTTGGAGTAAGCTGTTGGGGGAAGAATCAGTTTTGTGTTGTG
The DNA here is from genome assembly GCF_014905685.2 of Nematolebias whitei. Lineage (NCBI taxonomy): Eukaryota > Metazoa > Chordata > Actinopteri > Cyprinodontiformes > Rivulidae > Nematolebias > Nematolebias whitei. The sequence goes on from NC_056508.1 coordinate 9,634,743, forward strand.
CGTTTCCTTGACTGAAGAAGCCTTCCGGATCGAAGGTGAAACGTTTCAGCACAAAAAAAGAAACCGTCCAGATGACATGACTGAAAAATGTTGGATTAATTGATGTTTCCTTGATTAATTGATATTAAGAGTTGCTACTTCTGAGGGAGATTCGAGCCGGAGGGAGAAACGTGGGCTGGAGGGGGTTTCCAGGTCCTGTGACCCACAGCAAGCTCACATCTTTAACAAAACACAATGTATCAGTGGCTTTTAAACCCCAAAATACATTACGGCAAATACTGGTTCATCCCAAAGATCCAATCCCCCAGCACAAACATAGAAATATTGTGTATGCTGCTCAGTGTCAGGAGGGCTGTGATCAGTCTTACATCAGGGAAACTAAACAGCCACTGGCCAAAAGGATGGCCCAGCACAGAGGATCAACACCATCAGGCCAGGACTCTGCGGTCAACACTCATCTCCAGGCCAGTGGTCACTCGTTCAGGGATGAAGATGTTCACATCCTGGATAGAGAGAAACGATGGTTTGAGAGAGGAGTAAAGGAGGCCCTCTTTGTGAAAAGAAATCGTCCATCATTAAACAGGGGTGGAGGTCTCCGTGTTCAACTGTCCCCCTCTTACAATGCTGTTATTTCTAGTATCACTCAGCCCCCTGTGAAGAGCAAACAGCCATCATCCATCCATCCATTATCTTTACCCGCTTATTCCATTTTTGGGTCACGGGGGTCACCGGTGCCCATGTCCAGCAATCACTGTGCGAAGGGCGGGGTACACGGCCCTGGACGGGTCACAAGTCCATTACAGGGCCACATAGAGACAAACGAGACAAACAGCCATTCACGCTCTCACTCACACCCAGGGACAATTTTAGAGTTACCAATCAGCATAACATGCATGCTTTTGGTCTGTGGGAGGAAACCGGAGTACCCGGAGAAAACCCACGCATGCACGGAGAGAACATGCAAACTCCACCCAGAAAGGCCCCTGGCCTAGGGTTTGAACCAAGGACCTGCTCACTGAGAGGCAGCAGCTCTACCAGTTGCGCCACCGTGCTGCCTTGCAAACAGCCATCAGGGTGCTAATGATCCATCGTTAGGCTGATGGTCCTTCTTGATCATGTGAGCAGCTGGTTTTGGTTGTCAGCAGCAAACTGGTTGATCCACTCAGAGAAGGTGCTATTTATAAGACTGAGCTGAATACAGCACCTCAGACTGAATAAGTCTTTCGGATGAAAGATGAAACTTTTCTAAATTTATTTTTTATTTTTTGGTTGTTTTGCTTTGTTTTGTTTTTTGAATGTCCAGAGGACCAGACTTAACTTTTTTAGATTTTTCTACATGGCTTATTGAGCATGCGTTCAGGATGGTTCAGGATATTTTGAACCACTTTGGCCAGGATTGCATCAAACTAGTTAGGGAGTTTGAGAAAACAGCAAGGAAGAGGGCAGACTACAGGAACCACTTGCGATTCAACCTCAGACGTCGACAAAGTGGCATCATTCCCAAGAACTAAAATCTTCTGTCAGTGGGCACCGGGCAAGCAAGATCCTTAAGAAGGCATAGACCCAGCTGCTGAATGAACGGGTGAGACAGACCAATTTTACTATGGAGGCCTTGAAGGCCAAATAAGAGCACATTAAACAACAACTAACAACGTACCTAGATCAGACTACACTTCAGCAAGTGATGGACTGTACAGATCAGGTATGCTTTGCACAGCATGTCAAGGCCAAGACTCAACAACAAAATAAGTTTAACTTAGTAATACCTCATCAATACCATCACAATTCCAATAACAACACATTCAGTGGAAGACAACAATCCAGTAGACAATGACATGCCAGGAAGACAGAAAAGTGGGTGAAGAATTTATCTGACAGACTGCTCACCAAACCAGAGACAGAGATTATTGCCAGGGGACTGAACTTTGCGGTTGCACCAAGAAGAATTCCTCTGGTAGAGATGATCACAGCCACAGAATCAGCCATCCGCAACAACAAAATTAAAGAGGGTGAAGCAGAATAACTCAAAATCAAAGTTTCAGCCTACCTCAGCAATGCCAAACCACCACCTTCCAACATCAGTAGAGAGGAGAGGGATGCACTCATCACTCTTAGCAAGGACAAAAACATAATCATTCTCCCAGCAGACAAAGGAAGGTGCACAGTGATTTTGAACCAGAAAGACTATCATGAGAAAGTTATGACACTCCTTAGTGACTTAACCACTTATGAACTGCTGAAAATAGATCCAGGAAGTGGTTACAAGAAGAAGTTGATAAATTACCTGAAAATTTTGGAGCAGGACAAGGCTATTGACCGTATTCTGTACCACAGAATGTACCCAGGGGAGGCCACACCTAGTCTGTATGGTTTACCTAAAATCCACAAACAAGGTGCACCTTTAAGACCAATTGTTAGCATAATTAACTCTCAGTCACTTACAATGTTTCCAAATATCTAGCGTCTGTACTCATCCCTTTATTTGGCAGCTCAGAACACCACATACAGAACACCATGGACTTTGTGGATAAGGTGAGGGATGTCATCATGGAGACTGATGAAACAATGGTCACTTGTGATGTCACATCACTCTACGTGCATTCCTGTTGATGAGGCAGTAGAGGTGGTCAGTTTAAGATTAAAATCAGACACCACTCTGAGCAGCAGGACCACACTTTCCACAGAACAACTGTGTCAACTCTTGAAACTGTGCCTGTAGTGAACCTACTTCACATATGGGGAGCAATATTATAGGCAAAAACATGGGTGTGCTATGGGGTCTCTATATCCTGATGCATGCTCAATAATCCAGGTAGAAAAATCTAAAAAAGTTAAATCTGGTCCAGTTTGATTCCCATCACCCTTTGGAGCACAAGTTAGGAGTCATCAGGACTCTGTATCACAGAGCAGACAGCGTCCCCACTAGCTCAGGAGCCAGGCAGAAGGAGAAATCCCACACAAGACAGGCTCTAGAGCAATGTGGATATCCTAACTGGGCCTTCCTGAAAGCAGAGAAGAAACCCAAACAGGACTCCAGTCAGCCAACAGGTGAAAAGGAGGAACCCAGACCCAGACCAGTGGTCATTCCATATGTTGAGGGAGTATCAGAGAAACTGACACATTTATTTTCTAAACATAACGTCCCAGTGGCTTTTAAACCCCAAAATACATTACGGCAAAGACGGGTTCATCCCAAAGATCCAGTCCCCCGGCACAAACAGAGTAATGTTGTGTATGCTGTTCAGTGTCAGGAGGGCTGTGATCAGTCTTACATCGGGGAAACAAAACAGCCACTGGCCAAAAGGATGGCCCAGCACAGAAGATCAACATCATCAGGCCAGGACTCTGCGGTCTACACTCATCTCCAGGCCAGCGGTCACTCTTTCAGGGATGAAGATGTGCACATCCTGGATAGAGAGGAACGATGGTTTGAGAGAAGAGTAAAGGAGGCCATCTTTGTGAAAAGAAATCGTCCATCGTTAAACAGGGGTGGAGGCCTAAGTGTTCAATTGTCCCCCTCTTACAATGCTGTGATTGCTAGTATCACTCAGCCTTCTGTGAATAGTAAACAGCCATCAGTGTGCTAATGATCCATTGTTAGGCTGATGGTCCTTCTTGAGCATGTGATCAGCTGGTTTTGGTTGTCAGCAGCAAAACTGGTTGATCCACTCTGAGAAGGTGCTATTTAAGAGACTGAGCTGAATACAGCATCTCAGACTGAGGAAGCCTCTTGGATGAGAGACGAAACGTTTCTACATTTTTTTGTTGTTTTGCTTTGTTTTGTTTTTTTGAATGTCCAGAGGACCAGATTTAACTTTTTTAGATATGGGGTCTCCAGTTTCTCCTATTGTTGCCAACCTGTACATGGAGGAGGTAGAAAAGAGAGCCTTTATGTCCTTTTCAGGGACACCACTAAGTCATTGGTTCAGGTGTGTTGACGACACCTGGGTTCAAATTAAATCTCAGGAAGTTCAACATTTTACTGACCACATCAACTCTGTAGATAAATACATCAAGTTCACATGAGAAGATGTAAAAAATGGCAGGTTGGCTTTCTTGGACTGTGAGGTCTCAGTTTCTGATAGAGGACATTTGCAAACTGAGGTGTAACGCAAACCCACTCACACAAACCAGTATTTGCAGTTTGACTCCCATCACCCTTTGGAGCACAAGTTATGAGTCATCAGGACTCTGTACCACAGAGCAGACAGCGTCCCCACTAACTCAGGAGCCAGGTAGAAGGAGAAATCCCACACAAGACAAGCTCTAGAGCAATGTGGATATCCAAAAAAGTTCAATCTGGTCCTCTGGACATTCAAAAAAAATAAAATAAAAAAAAACAAAGCAAAAAAAATCTAGAAACGTTTCGTCTCTCATCCAAGAGACTTCCTCAGTCTGAGGTGCTGTATTCAGCTCAGTCTCTTAAATAGCACCTTCTCAGGGTGGATCAACCAGTTTGCTGCTGACAACCAAAACCAGCTGATCACATGCTCAAGAAGGACCATCAGCCAAACAATGGGTCATTAGCACACTGATGGCTGTTTACTACTCACAGAGGGCTGAGTGATACTAGCAATCACAGCATTGTAAGAGGGGGACAGTTGAACCCGGAGGCCTCCACCCCTGTTTAATGATGGACGATTTCTTTTCACAAAGATGGCCTCCTTTACTCCTCTCTCAAACCATCGTTCCTCTCTGTCCAGGATGTGAACATCTTCATCCTTGAAAGAGTGACCGCTGGCCTGGAGATGAGTGTAGACCGCAGAATCCTGGCCTGATGATGTTGATCTTCTGTGCTGGGCCATCCTTTTGGCCAGTGGCTGTTTAGTTTCCCCGATGCCTTACATCACATTTTTTTGAATATCCAGAGGACCAGACTTAACTTTTTTAGATTTTTCTACCTGGATTATTGAGCATGCATCAGGATATGTTGAATATTGAATGTTTGTAGTTTTAGAGATGAGTGCTTTGTGGACTGGACTTGAACAGGGAATGTAAGCAAACCTTTACGTTTTTGATGTAAGATATTCAAGTGGGTAGGAGTTACACTATGGAGAAGAACAGAGGAAGTTTTTATTTTCTTGTCTGAAGCAGTGCTGTGACAGATCCTGGTGAGTGGAGGGAGCACATTTACCCACCACCAGGTGCAATAGTGAAGCCAGTGGCCTTGGTCCCACTGGATTAATCTTTGGCTACCTCACTCATTTGAGGAAACTATAATTTTAAGCAATATAAAACCTAGAAAGCATAGTTTCCTCAAATGATAGGAGTGGTCAGTCTACATATATGGTGGTGGCCATCTTGGATTTTGACATGGCAACCCAATTTTTAATAGTGATCTTTCTGATGTCTAGATGCAGCCACACACCAAAGGGCATTTCCTATCCCCCCTCTTCACTCTGCAACAGGGGACAATTAAAGTAGGATGGAGTTTACATTTCAGCCTAAGAATGTTGTACATTAAATCATATTTTAATGTAAATTCACAGGCACCTCAGTTTGTTTATGCATAATTTTTTATAGTAAACATGAAGAAACATGATTAAAAAAAAGAAAAACATAGATGGACATATTATATTAAGGTGAAAAAATAATCTTTGAGAGAAACTAAAGCCCTATTTGTATGGGATTAGTTTTACCTAGAGACCACATGTAATAAATAAATTACTCCCCAACATCTGCTTTTTACGTGGCGCATTCATATGGGCTAATCAAAGCCTGAGATTTAGCTGAATTTTACAGACATCTTCCAGATATGATGTTAACACGCTGTGTTGTCACGACAGGGCTGGTCCATATAATGTGCTTAATGTGTGGGCCGGGCCAGTCTCAGGCTTTGCTGTGGTTTTATGAATCAGCACAAAGAAAAGTAAATAATGCACAATATAAAATTGTGTTAATCTACTTGTTGAGGAGGAGGCAGGTCCGACCGTCTGGTTTAAGAGGTAAAAAAAAGCCACGTTAAGCTCAGATGGACAGTTGTCATTGGCCGTGCGCGTGAGCGTCCACTGATCCGCCGGTTGAAATGTACTTGCGACCTGTCCAGGGTTTTCCTCGCCTCTCGCACAGTGACTGCTGGACATGGGCACCAGCGACTCCCACTACCCGAAAAGGAAGAAGCGGGTAAATATAATGGATGGATGGATGGATGGATGGATGGGTCAGCTTATCACGTGCACGTCTCCACACCAGCTGTCATCTGCTGTGAAGCAAGTAGCAACATAAAAGCCGCCCCCTACCTGAGGACCATATATTAAATAGATTTTTGGAACAGGAAGATGGAAAAGGGGCTTGCTCCGTCCACTCCACACATCGACCTGGTATTGCAGTATCTCCAGGACTGGTGCACGAGAAAAAGAAAAAGAAAAAAAAAGCCGAAGCAAGCAGCCCATTCATTTAAAATAGCCTTGTTCTATATTTTTCCAAATGATTTTGCTTAAACAAAAACTAAAACCACCTAATTACATATCAGATCCCACGCATTTCTGTCCAAATCACAAAGATGCCTATTCGCATTGGATTAGTTTTATCACAGGACCTCTGAGTTCAGCAAAATATAGTAAGTAATTTGCGGGGGAATTTGTACATTTCAAATTACTGACATGGCCGATTTGCATGGGACACAGACAATCTCCGTAATTATTACAAATAGCATGTGGTCCCTAGGTAAAACTAATCCCGTGCAAATAGGGCTTAAGTTAACAGGCAGAAAAAATATGAGAAAATCAATAGACACTAAATTTATTCGCACCTCATTTTGGACTGAACTAACTTGAGATACTGAGTCACAAATCTTAGTTGTTACAAAAACTTGTACCTTTTGCAATATGTTGTCTCTCCAACGGCTCCATATGTTCAACTTGATGTGCAAGTCTCAGACTGAGGCCCCAGTGTTGGACCAGTGTGACGTTTCATAGATTTGAACCAACTTGAAAATTCATAATTAAGAGTTTTGACAAAATTTAGTTGTGCAGTTTCCAGCTTTTTGCAGGATATATATTTGCTTCTACCCACCAGTAGCAATGTCTGTTGTCTTGAGCCTGTGCTCATTTTGAAATTGTCAGAACCCTTGATTTAATTTTTACTTAGCTCTGAGAGAAAATAAATTATTCTTATCTCTCAAATGATTATAACCAACATGTCTGTCAACAATCATATGCTGCTGTTATTTCTGTCAGCAAGGTGATGGAGCTGAACTGAAGGTTCAGCTTCTTCAGGAGTCACAAGCTCGGACAGAAAATTATGTGATTTCTTACAGGAATTCCTGTTTTCAGACCTGCCTTCCTGCCTGATTGCCTGCCTTTACTGACTTCCCTCCATCCTTCCATCCTTCCATCCATCCATTATCTTTACCCGCTTCTTCCTTTTAGGGTCTCGAGGATCACTGGTGCCCATGCCCAGCAGTCACTGTGCGAGGGGCGGGGGACGCCCTGTACAGGCCTTCAGTCCATCACAGGGACACATAGAGACAAACGAGACAAACAACCATTCACTCTCTCACTCACAACTAGAGACAATTTAGGGTTACCAATCAGTCTAATGTATGTTTTTGGTCTGTGGAAGGAAACTGGGGTACCCGGAGAAAACCCACGCAGCACAGAGAGAACATGTAAACTCCACCCAGAAAGGCCCCTGGACCAGGATTTGAACCAGGGTAACCTGCTCGCTGAGAGGCAGCAGCTCTACCAGTTGTGCCACCGTGCTGCCCCAGACAAGACTTTTCCACTGATAATAATTATGAAAAAAATGACACCATTGCTGCCTTCCAGAACACTAGGTCCGGCCTCATTTGCCCTGTTTACAAACAGTCAGTAGCCGAGAAGCCTTAGTTTACTTCTAACCTTTCGCTGACGGTCTCCTTATAAGATGAAGGAACAGGAATGGAAACCAATGGAAACCAGGAGCTTACACACCAAAGTTTAAGAAAAATATGGCAAATGTAGCAACACTGTAATCAAAGGTGCCACCAGACTAAGATCTTCCTTTGACTGTTTCCTCTTCAGGGGTCTCCACAGTGAGTCATCCTCCTCCATCTCACTCCGTCATCTGCAACCTCTGTCATCACTCCAACTACCTACATGTCCTCTTTAACGACATCCATATATCTCCTCTTTGGCTTTTTCCTGGCAGCTGCATTTCTAACATCCTTCTACCAATATATCCACTGTCCCTCCTTTGGACATGTCCAAACCACTGTCCCTCCTCTGGACATGTCCAAACCACTGTCCCTCCTCTGGACATGTAAATGATAAATGGAATGTACTTATACAGCACCTTTCTATCTTATCAAGACACTCAAAGTGCTTTACAACACAATCTGTGCCTCATTTACCCATTCTTACAGCACTCTACTAGATCTCTACAAAGAATAATCAGTGCTTTATCACATTCATACACTGATGGGACACACATCAGATGCAATGAGAGGTTCAATGACTTGCTCAGGGACACTTCAGCCTGTGACTGCTGGTGGAATCGAACCCCCAACTCTCACATTAGAGGACAACTGCTCTAACTACTCAGCCACAGCTGCCCACAGGTGTTCAAACCATCTCAGTCTGGGCTCTCTAACTTTATCTCCCAGTTGTTCAACCTGTGCTGTACCTCTGATGATCTCATTCCTAATCTTATTCATCCTTGTCACTCTTAAGGAGAACCTCAACATCTTCATTGCTGCCTCTTCCAATTCTTTCTCTTGTCTTTTAGTCCATGTCTCTGTCTCCTGACCATACAACACAGCTCGTCTCACCATTGTCTGGTAAACTTTTCCTTTGACCTTTGCTGACACCATTTCAATTCAGTTCAATTTCAGTTCAGTTTATTTATATAGCACCAAGTCACAACATAAGTTATCTTAGGGCAGAAACTTTTCTCCATCCACTCCATCCTGCCTGGACTCTCTTCTTCACCTCTTTTACCATATTCCCCATTTTCCTGAACAGAGGACCCCAAGTACTTGAAGTCCTGCACTTTTGTGACCTCTGCTACTTGTAGCCTCACTGTTCCATGGGCCTCCCTCTCATTCACACACATGTACTCTGTCTTACTACGACTGACTTTTACTCCTCTTCTTTCAAGTGCATACCTCCATCTCTCCAAGTTCTCTTTCACCTGTTCCCTGTTCTCACCACAGATCAAAACGTCATCTGCAAACATCATAGTCCACGGGGATTCCTGCCTGACCTCATCTGTTAGTCAGTCCATCACCAGAGCAAACATGGGGCTCAGAGCCGATCCTTGATGGACCCCCACCTCCACCTTGAAGCTATCTGTCACTCCTACAGCACATCTCACCACTGTCCTGCTGTCCTCATACATGTCCTGTACCAGTCTAACATCTCTCTCTCTCTGCCACTCCAGATTTCCTCATGAAACACCACACCTCCTCCCTTGTCAACAAAACACAAATGAGACGGGTGCCCTCCCAAGGCAAGTGACCTAGGGCAAACAATGAAATACACAAATCTAATCCAATAGATAAAGTTTACCTCCTCAATTTTGATTTTAAAATGAATTAATAATTATCATAGACTATGTGTTGAGACAGTGTTTTTGTGCTCCTTCTGCTTTACCTGTGACATACATATCGTTTCCGAGGGCAGCTATGCTGTAACCTCCTCCTAGGTGGTCAGGGAACTCAGCCAGGTAGCGCCACTGTCCAGTCTGCGGGTTGTAACAGTCCACTGTGACCAGCTCATCACAGTCCTGGTCACAGCCTCCGACCATCACCAAGATTTCTGCCAGGCCTGTGGAAGGCCGTGGCCGCATGCGCTGGCAGGGTCGGTCATGGCGATCATATTCACAGGACTGGAAGCTACGAGCTTCATTCACCATGCGGAGGCAGGTGGGGGACAGGTAGACGAGTGGGTCACTCTCCACATGAGCTAACAAAAAAAATCTCCTGACAAAAGGCAGTCGCACCTGCTGGAGGAGCTCGGGCCAGTAGTGCAGCCGTCGCTGGAGGTCAGACTTCACCCATCGCACTGCAATCTGATATACTGTCTCCTCCTTGTCCACACAAAGCTCATCATCTGATACAAACTCTAGGAGGCGCTTCCACGGCAACCGCTCAAACTCTGTTCCTTTAGCTAGTTCCATTATGTTTTTGAGGACAAAGCGGCGAGCACTGGCTGCCAGCTCTCTGCATGCATAGGCCTCAGCAAAGTCCTGGATCTCTAAGCAGTTGGACTCATCCAGCCGTTGCTCCAGGAAAGCACAGCAGGCCTCTTTGACTGAGGGGAACTGAAACAAATCGGCTGTTTTGAGTAGGAGATCCACATTATCATGAGTGACAGTAACTCTTCCTGTGTAGCAGAAGTCCACCAGTAGGCCTAGAAGTTCAGCGGATACCTCGTGTAGGACCACTCGGTCCATTATACTTTCCTTCAATGTCCCTGTGAACATGGCCCGGAAGTATGTGCTGGCAGCAGCCAAGACTGTGCGGTGACAGTGAAACTCTCGACCCTCAGCACATAAAGTCACATCAAAAAACTTCCTTTCAGCTCGAAGTTCGTGGATTCCCCTCAGAAGATTGAAGGCATGTGCTGTGTCAAAAAAAGGTAAAGTGGATGGCTGCATCTGCAGAACGGGCTTCTCCATCTCTCTCCGTGTAGGTGTCTTCAGTAGTAGAGCTTAGAATGAAGTTTTCATCTGAAATCAACACAAAACACACACACACATAAAATATTTGCCTAGAATACAATGAATTCTGCCATAAGCTTGTATTTTCATGATCAAATAAACACAGATTTCTTGTCCTGATCCAAGTTATCTTGTCCATAAAATACAGCAATAGTTGTTAGTTTTGTCCCCAATTGTCCCCCTCTTACAATGTTGTGATTGCTAGTATCATTCAGCCCTCTGTGAATAGTAAACAGCCATCAGTGTGCTAATGATCCATTGCTAGGCTGATGGGCCTTCTTGAGCATGTGATCAGCTGGTTTTGGTTGTCAGCAGCAAAACTGGTTGATCCACTCTGAGAAGGTGCTATTTAAGAGACTGAGCTGAATACAGCACCTCAGACTGAGGAAGTCTCTCGGATGAGAGACGAAACGTTTCTACATTTTTTTGTTGTTTTGCTTTGTTTTCTTTTTTTGAATGTCCAGAGGACCAGATTTAACTTTTTTAGATTTTTCTACCTGGATTATTGAGCATGCATCAGAATAGTTTAGTATTTTGGAATTACCCAAGGCAATATTTTAGCAGCTTAAAAGAGGTTTAGAAATTATCAAAAATGTTTTATTTTTAGTCACATAAGTAAAAAAGTAAAAAAAAAAAAATGAACAGCTAATGTCACTGAAAAAAAGAGTTGACTGACTATTTTACTCAACACAATAACTAGAGGTTCATTTTAAGCTAAGTGACTAATGTCATCCATCCATTTTTTGCTGCTTTTACATGGTTGGCTCAAAGAGGCAACAGGTTTTGGACAGAACTACAGACATCCCTTTCTCCAGTTCCTCTTGGGGATCCCAAGGCATTCCCAGGCCAGGAAGGACACACAGTTTCTTACTCGAGTTCTGAGTTTGACCTGGGAGTTCCTTTCAGTGGGATGTGCCTGGAAAACCCACAAAGGGGTGGGTCCCCAGGAAGCATCTTATTCAGATGCCAGAACCACCTCAGTTAACTCAATGAGGAGGGGCAGCGGCTCTACCCTGAGCTCCCCTTGATGATGGAGCTTCTCACCTCATCATCATAGAATGGTAAATCAAAAGCTTCCCCATTTGGCTCAGCTACATCTACACCATGACAGACTGGAGCAACACCCTCATTATTGTGGATCCTGAGACCCTGATGTGTCGAACAAGACTTTCAAATACTAATCATCCATTCCTCAGTTTGAGGCTTAGACTCACCCTTGACCAACAAGGAGCATTCCTTCTTTACCCAGTTGAGAACCACGGCCATAGTTTTAGAGGAGCTGGCTCTCATCCCAACTACTGAACCCTCGGCTACAAACCGCCCCAGTGCATGCTGAAGGCCACAGCTCAGAGATGCAAACAGAATCACATTATCTGCATAAAGCAGATGGATGATATAAAACCGTCTCTCTGACTATTATTTTATCACTCGAAAATAAAAAATTCTTACAAAGTTATCTATAATGGTATAATTTTTTACAATCTTTAAAAAATATACTAAAAATCAACAACACATATCAATTTTGCTTTCTAAGTGCAAGATGAAAGACTTAAAGATATTAAATTGCTTCAGCAGCTAAACCCGAAAGGCAGCCACAGTAAAGCATGAACAATATGGCACATTACTACTGTCTGTAATAAACACAAAACTTTGCAATCAAAAGGCTCCTTTTGTTCTCTTACCTGAAATGTCCTGGCAAGTACGTTTCACAACAGAATATACGACAGAGAAGTCAGCGCCTCTAAAGTGAATGTGACCAGCTTCGTGTCTGTGCTTCAGAAACAGAGCGTGACTGTGGTCTGCAGCTATAAATACACTGACAAGTGTCCATTTCCAGACTGGAGTGGGGGTTGGATTTTTGGGGAGAGCACCTAAAGTGCTCTAAGTTGAAGCTAGTACGTAATGACCCCCCCCACCACCACCACCACACACACACACACACACACACACACCATTACCACCACTGGTATGTCTCTGTGGTCAGCCAGAGTGAGTAAGAAGTCTTTATGGGAAACACCGACTGAGCCTTGGCCTCCACACATCTTCAGCCCAGCTGTTTGAATGTTCAGTAATCTGTTGGTGCAGCACTGATCTGATCTGATCTGATATACAGATACAGACAAAAACTACCTTTATTCTTAAATATGACAGCCACAAAAACAGCAATGTCCAATGTGAATGCCATTAAAACTGGTCAATAAGGGTTTCATGAGAAATGCATTCTATTTTAACAAACATTTCAGAATGAAATTTACGGATTTACTGCCATAAACTGGCAGGAAAGCCAAGAAGAGTCAGGTTAATTAAAACTAGAGAATTTGTATTTCCTTCGAAAATGCACGTGTGAATGCCATTTAAGGCCCTCCCAGCAATGCACCGCTCCGGCCATGCCGCGACCGCATGAGCTTCAGCCCCTCCACCCAGTCGCCATCGCAAACGCTGTCATGCCAGTCCCCCACACGTTTACCACGATGCCTATTTTCTTCGCACTTCATATATGCTTTTCCACGTGTCGTGTCGTAATCAACAGTTACAGTTTCGTTTTTATAAATTACAAGCTGGAAAAGTCACTCAATAACTGATAGTTTATTCTCTGAGTGGGTGGGCCTAAAGTAATGTCATGAATCAACAATACCAAAGTGTCTTTAGGTGTTCACTGATCAAGCACAAAAAAATTCGTTCAGATCGGATGATGTATCACTGAGATATTACTACTGGAATAATGTAGGGGGTGCACTCGAGTCAAATGTTAAACAACAATACAAATGCGTGTATAATTGCTCACTGATCAAGCACAAAAAAATCTGGTGCATATCGGATGATATGTCACTGAGATATAACTGTTTGAATAATCTAGGGGGCGCACTTGAGTCAAAAGTTAAACAACAACATAGATGCGTGTAAAATTGCTCACTGATCAAGCACAAAAAATCTGGTGCATATCGGATGATGTATGACCGAGATATAATGTAAGTATAATGTAGGGGGCACTATAGATTCTATTGGCCACTTATCATGGATTCCTGTTCAAGGGGTGGATAATGATCGAGCATACTGATTTTGGTGCACATCGGCTCAAATCTGTGGAATTTAGAGCCAAACGTATTGCGACGGCGTTACGTTTTACTTCGCCACGCCACGCCGCCCACATGCTCCACCCAAAACTGTCAGTGTTGGAAAGCAAGTTACACCAACACGTTTGGTCACTGGACACACTATCATTGTGATAAGATCACAGGGGTCAGCTTGGGACATTCAACGTAAAACTTTACACTTCCTGTTGTCAGGGGCGTGGCTTAAGCGATGTCATGATTTGACCATTCAGTCTTGGGGATGGAATGTGGATCAATCACTGAAGGTTTCATGTCTCAGACAGTTTTCCTGTAGGAGTTATTAGCTTTTCATTTTTCATGGCGAGATGTCAAACTTTGAGGTCTGGCCCCGCCCCTTCAGCATGCTCAGAAACACACCGTTTAGATAACTTTTTGTCCCCCATGCCTCTTGACCAAAATGACTAAATTTGAAAAGGATGGAGCAAAAAATGTGCAGGCTATAAACTGCCAAATAGGTGTAAAAATTTGGTCAGGATTTTCCCGTAGCGAGGTAGCCACTGGCGAAGTGACAGGTCCTCGCTCGCAGCCTCTCCTCCAAGGGGTCTAGAAACTAATCTTAGTGCCGTGGTATTACCGGCAGCTCCCTAAGACAGTCTCATGAAGGCTGTGACGAGGTGACTCATCCAGAATATTAACGACCTTCTTTTTCGCGAGTCACACCCAAATCTCACTCCGTCCCTCGTCCTGTCCAAGCAGCAGGGTCGGGCCGATTGGCACGGAGAAACACGCGTTCACAGTCGCCCACCTCTTAATTTAGCGTTACAATTGTTATCCGTTCTGGTAATCTTTAGAGTCCAGGAACAGGACTCAGGGGTGTTGTATACACTTTCTTGCCAGGAAACCGTTAAAAACCTCCTAATGCTAGATGTTAAACTGGAACCAAGCCTCACCAAGTATTCTGCTCAATAAGGATGAAATAATAGTCAAGATTTATACGTTTTGCTTTGCTTTAATTAATAATTTTGCAGGGGAATACAGCGACAAGCATAATTTCACTACAGGTACTTATACATGATAATAGAGAAAAACACTTTATAACTAGGCGGACAATAAATCAATGTGTCTCCAAGAGCCCTTGGAAACTTGTATAAACCACCTCAGTTCACAACTCAAGCTGACAGGTGTCTTTTCCTCAAAATGCCTCAACGCTTGGATGCACCTCTGAGCATTGACCCACTAAACCCAGTTTGGTTCTCTCTGATTTTTCCTAAGTACTTGCCCTGATCTGACAGATTAATTTGTTTGGAGCAGTCGGACTGGGAAGTCCTCTTACCCTGGTTTTTAGGATAATCCTTATAGAATTTTCCGCACAGGTAAAAGGCAAATCTCCTGTTCCCCAGGAGGGGGATACAGGCCTCCCCTAAGCAGAGCAGCTATCCTAAATTGGAAGGACTGGGGCTTTGAACATACCCGGGCCAAGCAGATAGGAGGATGGAATGATCCCGGTCTCATCTTAACAAGTGAAGAATTGGGTCCAATCTCGTCTCAGAGAGATCAGAGATAAATCCAAAACTCGTCTTAGACCGGCGTGTTCCAACTCCTTCGGGCGACCCCACCCTTCTGAGCTGTGTGCTGTGATCCTTTCTGCTCCTCTCTTCCTCTGGCTTGCTTGAGCCCCGTTCTGTCTGATCAAGGGACTTTTATGAACCCTTTTTTCCCCTCCCTCGAGGAGGTTCAAATGTCTCACCATACGCCTCAACCAATCACTCCTCTCATTGGGACATATGAGATCATACCAATTCTTACCTCCACCCTTCTGGGTGGGCTTTCACCGTCCTTGCTCAGAGGTTGCATTAGTTGTTCACTTTCCAAAGTTTACTTTTCAATTAGATCAGCTTGAAAGCTGTTAATGCTTTTCCTCCATTACCAGTGCAACAGGGAATTGCATCATTCACTCTCGAGTTGTCCAGCCGAGAATTCGTTAACGCTTTTCCTCCATTACCAGGGCAACAGGGAATTGCATCATTCATTCTCAGACTTAGCTCTTCCTCTGCCTGAGATTGGGTTCAGGCCCTCCTTTGTTTTACACATCTTGTCAGCAATAAGTGGCTATTAAAAGAGATAGAAAAAACATCTAATAATGTCATACAAACTGTTAACAAACTTTTATGTATCAACTCAGTAAAACTGGCTTCATCCGCCTGGCTGTTAACACAGACAGAAAAAACATCTAATAATGTCATACAAACTGTTAACAATGTTTTATGTATCGTTTAGCAGCATTGGTTGGAATATAGTCTGATTTCATCTTATTAAAACTGGCTTCTTCTACCTGGATGCCTGTTTTCCAACACCCCCTTCTTGAAATCAGATTTTACTTATTTCTACGCATAGGCTTGGGCCAGTCCATATGATGGTCAGCCACGTCATCTTCCAGGCAACTCATATCAACGCTGGGCCTGGGCATGTTGCCTGGGCGCGGCTGTGGGGTCGTGGAGATACCCTTCCTAGGGCTCTGGTTTTCCTCCCAGGAATCCACTATCTTCATGTTGGTCAGGTAGGTGTCTGGCGTGTGTCGTCCTATTAGATCATCTTATGATTCTGCCCGCTCCTGGGGAGTATGGACCCTTTGGATCTTGACCGGGGGCTGAGTTGGCTGATTATCTAGTTGTGAGTCAGCCTGCCTAATAGACGGAGGGGTTGGGGATCCCCTAATTATGGGAGACCCAGCCGGGGAAATAGGCTTGTAAACCGGCCATCCATCAGTTGGAGATGTGGAGATGGGCAAATTTGGCACCTCCTACAATTGCGGCGATTCCAGCCTCGGGGAGGGTCTTCTCCAATACCTCATCACAACCCAACACCAGGGCCTCAGGCTCCTCTGGCGTCAGGTGGGGGGGCCCAGGGTCTTCTGGGCTAGTTGGTTCAGAGGGAATGGTGTCTACGGAGCTGGGTAGTCCTGAGCCACCACCGTCATTGCGCCAGATCTCCGTGAGATAGGACTTCAGGTCGTGCAGTTCAGCACCCTCTAGGGAGAGTGTCGGTGGTTCGGAAGGGGTAGTCCCGGTCTCCATTCGTTCTGCGTCTGGTTGGTCCTTAGCCGGTTGCGGTTCACGCAGGTCAGTGAACGATGGCTGGTGCTGGTTGGTGATCGCCGCTATGGAAGCCATATAGACATAATCACTGGCTTGTCCGCTTGCGGTGCCCGCCGGTGTTGGGACCACCGGAGGGGTAGTTGCTGGGTCTTCGTCCAAGGACACTGGCCCTAGTGGGGGCAGAAGTCTCTGGGCTTCCTGCTCGGCCTTAAAGGAGGGGCTTTGAAACAGTTACAAATCTTGTGTTGTCCTTGCGGTCTTCCCAGAGCTTTGCGATCACTGGAAATTTGGAACGAGTGAATTCTGTACCTTCATCTAATGCACATGCATGCTGCTGCCTCGGCCCGCTCCTTTTCTCTGGGCTAAAAGCTCAGCTAACAACATCTTAACAAGTTAAAGCTGGATTTTGGATAAGAGTCGACAGATTTGACGTCAAGCAGGACCGCTTCATCTAACAGCTCCACACCGGTCGCTGAATGGACAAGAACTGAGTCGACGATGTCGGACTTCACTCTGTGATAATCAGCAGCTGATTTACAGCAGGTAAATCAACGTTCTTAATAATGTTAGCTTGTTTACTTCGATCACACAACAACCAACTGAGTTTTTATTTTTATTTTTCCTGTGAGGAGAAGCTGTCCTCCCACTAGGCGGACCAGTTCGGAACGAGGCTCGGCCCAGGTGCAGTGCAGGAGGACATCAAAGAGAGAGATGTTGGATGAACTATTTATTTAAAATTCCCCTCAGTTCTTTTATTCAATCCATTCAATGTTTTAAGCTGCATTAATCAGAGTGACAGCTTTAACGAGCCAGATGAACAACGTGGAACCAGATTCCAGAATGAAAACAGAGCAGAGTCCAGTTCATTAATGCAGTTTATAGTTAACTTGTTTTTAATAGTGTGTTCAGTTTAATTATCAGTGTTTGTGTGACATACAGTTTGTGGTGTTGAATAAATGAATAAAAAATTAAACCTGATGTCTTCATTTTCAACTTTAGTGTGCACACAATATGTTTAGCATCATTTTAAATTTGAATTGCATAATATCCAGATAGCTTCATTTAGCTCAGAGCTTCATTTTATCTCTCACACTAACATAAATACTGTTTATTATTATTAAACTGTTATTATTTAGCACATTTAAGTATGTTATAGAAAATTCATATTTTTAAGCAAAAGTTCACGTTTAAAAACCGTCTTAAATTCTCAACAAAAAAAGTTTCATATTTAACGTTAAGAGTCTGGGTGTCATTCTTGACAGCATTCTCTCTTTTCACTCTCACATCTAACATAGTACCCGGTCTGCATACTTACATCTTCGGAACATTAACCGTCTCCGTCCATCCCTCTCCCCACACTCTGCTTCCATCCTGGTCCATAGATTGGTCATTTCTCGAATTGATTACTGCAACTCTCTCCTATTTGGTCTGCCGCATAAATTACTCTGTAAACTTCAAATGGTTCAGCTGCCCGCATCGTTACCAAAACCCCCTCATTTCACCACATCACCCCAGTTTTACAGCAACTTAACCGGCTTCCAGTCACTTTCAGAATTCAATTTAAAATCCTGTTGTACACATTCAAGGCCATCCATAACCTCGCCCTTCCCTATCTGTCAGATATCCTGCACATGATCACCCATTCACGATCCCTTCGTTCTTCCTCTTCCATCCACCTCAATGTTCCTTTCATCCGCCTCAGCACCATGGGACACCGAGCCTTTTCTTACTCTGCTCCCCAACTCTGGAACACTTTTCCCCCAGACATCCGTAATGATGACTCCCTTCAGACCTTCAAATCACAAGTCAAAACTCATCTGTTCAAGTTAGCCTTCTCACTTTAATTTTTTTGTTATTTTCTTCTTGGTTTAGTGTTTTTAAAGTCATTTTGTATTGTATTGTTTTATTTTGTGTTTTTAATGTTGTGAAGTGTTCTTGGGTGTCTTGAAAGGCGCTAACAAATAAAATGCATTATTATTATTATTATTTATGTTCCCACAGGTAGTGAGTAAATACTCCTCTCATATTCCTGTTTGTATATTCAAATATACTCCTTGCAAAGTCATGAACGTACAAACCAGATTCCAAAAAAGTTGGGACACTAAACAAATTGTGAATAAAAACTGAATGCAATGATGGGGAGGTGCCAACATCTAAAATTTTATTCAGAACAGAACATAAATCACAGATCAAAAGTTTAAACTGAGAGAATGTATCATTTTAAGGGAAAAATCGGTTGTTTTCAAATTTCATGGCATCAACAAATCCCAAAAAAGTTGGGACAAGTCCATTTTTACCACTGTGTGGCATCCCCCCTTCTTCTTACAACACTCAACAGACGTCTGGGGACAGAGGAGACCAGTTTCTCAAGTTTAGAAATAGGAATGCTCTCCCATTCATGTCTAATACAGGCCTCTAACTGTTCAATCGTCTTGGGCCTTCTTTGTCGCACCTTCCTCTTTATGATGTGCCAAATGTTCTCTATAGGTGAAAGATCTGGACTGCAGGATGGCCATTTCAGTACCCGGATCCTTCTCCTACGTAGCCATGATGTTGTGATTGCTGCAGAATGTGGTCTGGCATTATCGTGTTGAAAAATGCAGGGTCTTCCCTGAAAGAGATGACGTCTAGATGGGAGCATATGTTGTTCTAGAACCTGAACATAGTTCTCTGCATTAGTGGTGCCTTTCCAGACATGCAAGCTGCCCATGCCACAAGTGCTCATGCAACCCCATACCATCAGTGATGCAGGCTTCTGAACGGAACGTTGATAACAACTTGGGCTATCCTTGTCCTCTCTGGTCCGGATGACATGGCGTCCCAGTGTTCCATAAAGAACTTCAAATAGTGACTCATCTGACCACAGAACAGTCTTCCATTTTGCCACACTCCATTTTAAATGACCCCTGGCCCAGTGCAAACGTCTGAGCTTGTGGAGCTTGCTTAGAAATGGCTTCCTCTTTGCACTGTAGAGTTTCAGCTGGCAACGGCAGATGGCACGGTGGATTGTGTTCACCGACAATGCTTTCTGGAAGTATTCCTGAGCCCATTCTGTTATTTCCTTGACAGTGGCATTCCTGTTTGAGGTGCAGTGACGTTTAAGGGCCCGGAGATCACAAGCATCCAGTAGAGTTTTACGGCCTTGACCCTTACGCACAGCGATTGTTTTAGATTCTCTGAATCTTTTGATGATGTTATGCACGGTTGATGATGATAACTTAAAAGTCTTTGCTATTTTACGCTAGGTAACACCATTCTGGTATTGCCGCACTATCTTTCTGTGCAACAATGGTGGAATTGGTGATACTCTTTGTCAGGCTTTTCGGGGCAGGGGCGAACCCAGTAGTACAGACAGGGACTCAACTCGGCAGAAATACAAAATTAGATATTTAATGATAATAAAAATACAAAATAACAGGCTGACGGGGCAGCACAACTTACATAACAGGATGAAGGCACGGGAAACTCAGAGGGACACAGGAAACTCAGAAAACTCAGGGAAACTCTGAAGACTCAGGTGAATACAGAGACCCAACGAAGACGACGCGACAAGGAACAAGACTGAACAGACGGCTTATATACAGGGACAAGACGAGACGTGATTACAAACAGCTGTGACGAGACAAGGGTGGCACCAATTGAACTAAAGAGAAAACACTAGGGAACACAGACACAAACCGGGCCACCAAATGGTACCATCCCTACAGTACCCCCCCCCCCCCAACAAGGACGCCCCCAGGCGTCCCCAAAAAAAACCCCTCCCGAAAGACTTGGGCGGGTGGAGGGCGGCACTGCAAGGGTGGAGGGCCCGAGGACTTGGAGGCCGCATCTGGCGGCGATGACGACTTGGAGGCCGCATCTGGCGGCGATGACGACTTAGAGGCCGCATCTGGTGGCGAAGAGACCTTGGAGGCCGCATCTGGCGGCGAAGAGACCTTGGAGGCCGCATCTGGCGGCGAAGAGACCTTTGAAGGCCACATCTGGCGGCGAAGAGACCTTGAAGGCCGCATCTGGCAGCGAAGAGACCTTGGAGGCCGCATCTGGCGGCGAAGAGACCTTGGAGGCCGCATCTGGCGGCGAAGAGACCTTGGAGTCCGCATCTGGCAGCGAAGAGACCTTGGAGTCCGCATCTGGCAGCGAAGAGACCTTGGAGGACGCAGCATGCGTCATGGAGTGCTGGGGAGCTGCAGCATGCGCCATAGAGTCCTGGGGAGCTGCAGCATGCGTCATAGAGTCCTGGGGAGCTGCAGCATGCGTCATAGAGTCCTGGGGAGCTGCAGCATGCATCATAGAGTCCTGGGGAGTTGCTGCTGCTGTCATGGAGGCCTGGGGAGTTGCTGCTGCTGTCATGGAGGCCTGGGGAGTTGCTGCTGCTGTCGTGGAGGCCTGGGGAGTTGCTGCTGCTGTCATGGAGGCCTTGAGCTCTGCAGCAGACGACGGAGAGGCCTGTGGCTCTGCAGCAGACGAC
>NC_056508.1:9656009-9656567 GCF_014905685.2 Nematolebias whitei
GCTCTGCAGCAGACGACGGAGAGGCCTGTGGCTCTGCAGCAGACGACAGAGAGGCCTGTGGCTCTGCAGCAGACAAGGGAGAGGCCTGAGGCTCTGCGGCAGGAGTAGGAACTGAATCTTCTGCGGCAGGAGCAGGAACGGAGTCTTCTGCGGCGGCGGCAGGAACGGAGTGTTCTGCGGCGGCGGCAGGAACAGAGTCTTCTGCGGCGGCGGCAGGAACGGAGTGTTCTGCGGCGGCGGCAGGAATGGAGTCTTCTGCGGCGGCGGCAGGAACGGAGTCTTCTGTGGCGGCGGCAGGAACGAAGTCTTCTGCAGCGGCGGCAGGAGCAGGTGCGTAGTCCGTCTGGACCTCCTCGGAACAGGAGAAGTGAGGAGCGTCCGCCGGGACCCCCTCGGAACAGGAGAGGTGAAGAGCGTCTGCCGGGACCCCCTCGGAACAGGAGAGATGAGGAGCGTCTGACGGGACCCCCTCAGAACAGGAGAGGTGAGGAGCGTCTGCCGGAACCCCCTTGGAACAGGAGAGGTGAGGAGCGTCTGCCGGGACCCCCTCGGAACAGG
>NC_056508.1:9656577-9675770 GCF_014905685.2 Nematolebias whitei
TGCCGGGACCCCCTCGGAACAGGAAAAGTGAGGAGCTGACTTGGGTTCAGAGATAGCGGTGACTAAAGGGGCCTTTAAAGTCCTTATCTGTGTCAGCAATTGACTGTATTCAGGCAGCCGTGCAAGACCAGGCACAGACAATAAAAAATCCTCCATCATGGAAAACATGACGTCGGCGGAAGCCGGGTTGTCCCTAGCTACACGGAACAAACCCAGCAAAGTACGGTTTATTTGTAATATTTCATGGGGTGAAAATGAAAATATGGATGGAATGTCTCTATGTGGAGGTGTGGTGACGGGTACCGCCCCCACCGGAAACCTAGGAGGTGGGGCGGAGGAACACGCCCCCACAGAGTCACTGGGAGTACGCTCGAGTAGTACAGTCAGGCTGGGTCGGGCAGCCGCGGCGCGGCGTGGCGGTGAGAGGCCGGATTCCGCCCTCACCAGGAACCTGGAAGGTGAGGCGACGGAATCCGCCCCTGTGGCATCAAGTGGACCGGACTCGCCGAACCGAACAGGAGTGGACTGGAGCTCCCGCGGAACGTTGGATCTCGCCCCCACCGGAAACCTGGGAGGTGAGGCGGCGGATCCCGCTCCCACAGAAACACCGGAACCAGCTCTAAAAATCTGCTCAGCCGACGTGACCGGGCCGGTCGCCGCGGACTGCCTCCGGAACCGCTTTCTGTCACTACGGCGGCAGTGGGACGGCAGAAGGACAGGGACGGAGTGGAACTCGTCCATTATGGCTCGCGGAGGGAAAAATAAAAAAGGTGAGTTTGCCGAGAGAGACCCTGCCCGCTGGGTTCTGGTATGGTCGCGTCGTAATGTCAGGCTTTTCGGGACAGGGGCGAACCCAGTAGTGCAGACAGGGACTCAACTCGGCAGATATACAAAATTAGATATTTAATGATAATAAAAATACAAAATAACAGGCTGACGGGGCAGCACAACTTACATAACAGGATGAAGGCACGGGAAACTCAGAGGGACACAGGAAACTCAGAAGACTCAGGGAAACTCGGAAGACTCAGGTGAACACAGAGACACAACGAAGACGACGCGACAAGGAACAAGACTGAACAGACGGCTTATATACAGGGACAAGACGAGACGTGATTACAAACAGCTGTGACAAGACAAGGGTGGCACCAATTGAACTAAAGAGAAAACACTAGGGAACACAGACACAAAACGGGCCACCAAATGGTACCATCCCTACAGTCTTACCATCTTGGCTTCTGAGAGACACTGACACTCTGAGAAGCTCTTTTTATAACCATCATGTTGTCTTTTTTTTTTAATTTTTTAAAAACAAACAAACAAAAAAAAACCATCATGTTGTCAATTGACCTAATTAGTGTTAATTGGTCTTCCAGCTGTTCGTTATATGCTCAATTTCCTTTTGCCAGCCACTTATTGCTACTTGTCCCAACTTTTTTGGGATTTGTTGACACTGAAATTTTGAATCAACATATTTTTCCTTTAAAATATTACATTTACTCAGATTAAACTTTTGATCTGTCATCTATGTTATATTACGAATAAAATATTGACATTTGCCATCTCCACATCATTGCATTCAGATTTTATTCACAATTTGTTTAGTGTCCCAACTTTTTTGGAATCCGGTTTGTATAAAAAAAAATTTACCTAAGCTACACAATTTTATTCTCATGTCGATGCTTAATGAATTCTAGATAAAAAACAATTTGTGACTGAATAGCACTGGCGATTTTAGCCTCTTTTTTGGGGGTGCTCAAGCACCCCTTAATTTGAACTCAGCACCCTTGAAAAATAAAAGTTTTTTTATTTTGTACGTGGTTCTGGGTTTGGGTTCTGTTTAATGCATTTATGATTCAATGTAACAAAATAAACTAATTTAAAAACTAACAGATCATTGTAAATTCTATAAGTCTGTTGTAGAGAGCACTGTCTCTTCTGTATGATCTGGTCGGGTGTATCAGAGATGGACAAGAAGTTGAGTACAGGGAACTGGTGGAGGACTGCTTTGTGGCATGGTGTGGAAACAATCATCTCATCTTGAATGTGAACAAAACAAATAAGATAATTGTAGATTTCAGGAGAAACAGTAACAGGTCCAACACTATTTCCATCATGGGAGAAAAAGTGGAGGTGGTGGAGAAGTATAAATACCTTGGGGTTCACCTGGACAACAGACTGGACTGGAAATGCAACAGTGAAGCCATCTACAAGAAGGGACAGAGCAGACTGTACTTCTCGAGGAAGCTGAAGTCCTTCAGTGTTTGCAGCAAGATGCTGCATATCTTCTATGTCTGTTGTAAAGAGTGCTATCTCTCCTGCCATCATCTGCTGGGGTAGCAGCACCAGAGCAAGTGACTTAAAAAGATCAACAAGCTCATAAAAAGGCTGGCTCAGTTCTGGGGACTCCTCTAGAACCTTTGGAGATGATTGTACAAAGAAGGATTCTTCATAAAATGAAGAACATTATAGACAACCCTCAGCACCCTCTTCATCAGACTGTCATACAACAACAAAGTGTCTTCAGTCATAGGCTTCTTCAAATCCGTTGTAGGACAGACCGCTACAAGAGATCCTTCCTGCCCACAGCCATATAATTTCCCTCTGGGATTAATAAAGTATTTTTGAATTGAATTGAATTGAATACACCAGAATGCAGGAACTGGCATCTACTTTATTCAAAATTTTCTGGGGGAGGACCCCCAGACCCCCCCATCAGTGTGTCCCCCCCCCCCATCCCACACACACACATTACAAATGCTCTGACATCAGTGGCCAACACGTTACTAAACAAGTACACATATGGTGTCGTGTGGTGTTCAAAGTGCATTCAACTTAATTCAGTCTTGATGATGTGTCAATGAGTATTTGGAGTTTTATACATAAAAATACACTTGATAGTTAGAATTTGAAGTATATTTACAGTATATTATGATAATTTATTCTGTATTTTGCCAGATTATGGTGATTCTGGGGTCGTGATGATGGGGCCCTTGAAGATTGTTGCCCAGGGTACAGTGAAGTGTTAATCTGGCCCTGGTGCTTTATCACATTCATACACCGATGGGACACACATTGGCGGCAATGAGGGGGTTCCGTGTCTTGCCCAATGATGCTTTGGCATGTGACTGCTGGTGGATTCGAATCCCCAACTCTTGCATTGGAGGGCAACTGCTCTAACCACACAGCCACAGCCGCCCTGCGAGTGTGATTGTAAGTCAAAAACTAAAGCTTCAGTTTGTTTTCAGCAGATTCAGCCGAGTGCTTTGTTGACAAGGAGTGTGGACCAGCATTTTGAGAATTGCACATCAGTATTTCTGGAAAAATACTGGATTAAACCTTTTCTAACTGCAGCATGTCATGTGGTTAGGGTAATTTATTATGTTTGATTACAAAAACTCCAATGAGATGTAATAATGAAATTATGCCATAATGCTGTTTTTACTGGAAATTTTAGTTTATGATTAAATAATCTAAATGTAATTTTTTTTTTTGGTTTAATTAAATTAAATTCAGTTTATTTATATAGAGCCAAGTCACAACAGAAGTCGTCTCAGAGCACTGAACAGAAACATTCATATATCAAAATAATAATTTAACATTATTTATCTGAGGGGCAGACTGCTTTCAATTTAACTCCATCGCAGAACTCTCATCTTGAACAAGCATGAAGGCGACAGTGGAGAGGAAAAACTCCCTCGTGAAGAAGAAACTTTTAGCAGAACCAGGCTCAGGACAAGCGTCATCTGCTTCGACCGGCTGGGTTTGAGAGGAACAGATACACAATGGCAGGTCAAGTTGACATGTTGAGACAAAAATAGTATCAAATGAAAACTATTCAATTTTAACTATTAATTTAAGGAAATTAGGTCAATTTATCCTCTAGTAGTCTAAGCTCTTAAGCTTAGACTACTAGAGGATAAATTGACATAACAGCAGCATAACAAGCCAACCCTAACTATAGGATTTATCAAAAAGCAAAGTCTTAAGCCCAGTCTTAAAACTGGACAATGTGTCAGCCTTACGGACAGAAACTGGAAGTTGGTTCCACAAGAGAGAAGCCTGAAACATGAAAGACGTTCCTGCCATTCTGCTTTTGGAAATTCTAGGAACCGCAAGTAAGCCTGCGGTCTGAGTGAAGTGCTCTGTTAGGAAAATATGGAACAATAAGATCTGTAACATAAGATAGAGCTAAGTTGTTGAGAGCTTTGTACTTTGTAGGTTAGAAGTATTTTTTATTTTATTTTATTTTAATTTATTTATTCATTTCAAATTAAAAACACAATAACAATTTCAAAACAAAAGAGTAAAATACAAAACATAAAATGAAAGGCAGCAGAAGAAAAAAAATCTTATTATTTCTGCCCCTTCTTAAACAAAATCAATTCAAACAATCAATTCAATCAATAATCATCTATAAATAATACAACAAAATTACATAACTGATCACAATAAAGTAAGATTTTTAATTCAATTCTGAATTAAATGATGACATTTAAATGATGATAAAATACAGTTTAGACTTATTCAAGCCGATACCTGTCCATTTAAACAGAGTGAATATTTGATTTATAACATTTATTGTTACCAGATGTGACATACCGGTAAGTGCATATTTGGGTTAAAGTTCTGCTTTAATGTACAGGTCCTTCTCAAAAAATTAGGATATTGTGATAAAGGTCATTATTTTCCATAATGTAATGATAAAAATGAAACTTTCATATATTTCAGATTCATTGCACACCAACTGAAATAATTCAGGTCTTTAATTGTTTTAATACTGATGATTATGGCATACAGCTCATGAAAACCCAAAATGCCTGTCCAAAAAAATTAGCATATCATGAAAAGGTTCTCTAAACAAGCTATTAACCTAACCATCTGAATAAACGACATAACTCTAAACACCTGCAAAAGATTCCTGAGGCTTTTAAAAACTCCCAGCCTTGTTCATTACTCAAAACCGCAATCATGGGTAAGACTGCTGACCTGACTGCTGTCCAGAAGGCAATCATTGACACCCTCAAGCAAGAGGGTAAGACACAGAAAGAAATTGCTGAACGAATAGGCTGTTCCCAGAGTGCTGTATCAAGGCACCTCAGTGGGAAGTCTGTGGGAAGGGAAAAGTGTGGCAGAAAACGCTGCACAACGAGAAGAGGTGACCGGACCCTGAGGAGGATTGTGAAGAAGGGCCGATTCTAGACCTTGGGGGACCTGCGGAAGCAGTGGACTGAGTCTGGAGTAGAAACATCCAGAGCCACCGTGCACAGGCGTGTGCAGGAAATGGGCTACAGGTGCCGCATTCCCCAGGTCAAGCCACTTTTGAACAAGAGACTGCGTCAGAAGCATCTCGCCTGGGACTGCTGCTGAGTGGTCCACAGTTATGTTCTCTGATTACAGTAAATTTTGCATTTCCTTTGGAAATCAAGGTCCCAGAGTCTGGAGGAAGAGAGGAGACACAGAATTCACATTGCTTGAGGTCCAGTGTCAAGTTTCCACAGTCACTGGAGTGTCATGTCAGCTGCTGGTGTTGGTCCACTGTGTTTTATCAAGCGCAGGGTCAATGCAGCAGCTATCAGGAGATTTTGGAGCACTTCATGCTTCCATCTGCTGAAAAGCTTTATGGAGATGAAGATTTCATTATTCAGCACGACCTGGCACCTGCTCACAGTGCCAAAACCACTGGTAAATGGTTTACTGACCATGGTATTACTGTGCTCAATTGGCCTGCCAACTCTCCTGACCTGAACCCCATAGAGAACCTGTGGGATATTGTGAAGAGAAAGTTGAGAGACGCAAGACCCAACACTCTGGATGAGCTTAAGGCTGCTATCGAAGCATCCTGGGCCTCCATAACACCTCAGCAGTGCCACAGGCTGATTGCCTCCATGCCATGCCGCATTGAAGCAGTCATTCATGCAAAAGGATTCCTGACCAAGTATTGAGTAACTGAACATGATTATTTGAAGGGTGGCGTTTTTTGTATTAAAAACACTTGTCTTTCATTGGTGGGATGAAATATGCTAATTTTTTGGGACAGGCATTTTGGGTTTTCATGAGCTGCATGTGTTTTAATCATCAGTCTTAAAACAATTAAAGATCTGAAATATTTCAGTTGGTGTGCAATGAATCTGAAATATATGAAAGTTTCATTTTTATCATTACATTATGGAAAATAATGACATTTATCACAATATGCTAATTTGTTGAGAAGGACCTGTACAGTATTGTGAAAAAGCAATTTCACATATTGAGTGATAGTGATAATTCGTTTGCTCTTTTCCCTGACTTTGCCCAACTTCTTTAATGCTTCTTTTGGTAATTATAGATTTAAACGAAGAATAGATTTGACGTATAATTTATTACTGCAGTCCTGTTAAGCTTATCTTATAAACAGAGAATAAGTCAGCCTTTTACAAAATTTTGAACAACTCGGAAAGTCCATCCATCCATCCATTTTCTTTACCCGCTTATTCCACTTTTTGGGTCACGGGGGTCGCTGGTGCCCATGTCCAGCAATCACTGTGCGAGGGGCGGGGTACACCCTGGACGGGTCGCAAGTCCATCACAGGGCCACAACGAGACAAACGAGACAAACAACCATTCACTCTCTCACTCACACCTAGGGACAATTTAGAGTTACCAATCAGCCTAACATGCATGTTTTTGGTCTGTGGGAGGAAACCGGAGTACCCGGAGAAAACCCACGCATGCACGGAGAGAACATGCAAACTCCACCCAGAAAGGCCCCTGGACCGGGGTTTGAACCAGGGACCTGCTCGCTGAGAGGCAGCAGCTCTACCAGTTGCGCCACCGTGCTGCACTCGGAAAGTCATGCATGTAATTTTGTCCTCAAATTTGTATCTATAGAATAAAACTAAGCTATGTTCTCTCTGTGCCATATTTGGACATGCTAATCTGCAGCTTTGAATAAAAAGACAACGCCACACATAATGTTATGTGTTCACAAAAAAAACACAGAAATACACAACAGCAATGGAAACTTTGACGGATTTGACGGCCAGAACTGTACGGATTATTGTTTTGATCTAAAGTATTCTAATGTTCTAAGATACTTTTTAATCATATCAAAGAGTGATATCGTGAGTCCAACATCGATACTGCATTTTCCCCACATTCAGCCCGGTCAGTGAACGTTCAACCGAGTCATATTTAACGACGGTAGTGACGTCATTTTAAAGGTACATAATGTTACAGCTCTCCCGGCTGCCCTCCGCTAGAAGTAAATAACCCCACAAAAAGGACAGTATCCAGGACAGACAACTTACCAAAGAGAGCCCTGGTCAAGTGATGAGAGATTTAAGCCGTAAAACAGCGTGAAGACGGTCCCAATCAAGCCGAAATGAAAGTTTGATGCCGCAGCTCTGTCCTGCTCTGCGCCATGACTGAACTACAGAAAATGGTGCGTTCATGTGCCGTCGGAAATATCTACAGCAATGTGAACGTTGTCTGTAACAGTAGATATGGTCAAAATTATATAAAATGCAGTGGTGGCTCGTCAGTAGGGGGCGCTAGGGCGCACTCACTCATTACACTGAAGATGCTGGTGAAGATTCTCTAATTTTTTGAAATTACACTGAAGACTTAAAAAAGTTAAATAAAAATGAAATAATAAAATAAAAATATTTCTAAATATATGTATATATTGTTTGTGTTGTGTAAGATAAATATTTTATAGTTAATGATGAGTTAAATTGTTTCTTTCAAAAACGTTGTCTCTGATTGGTGATGTATTTCCGGCCCCTGGGGGCACAAAAGTCTTAGCCCATAGACTCTCGTTAAAAATTGTACATGCGCAGTTAGATCCTCTTCATTCCAAGAGATAGGAAGATTTGGGCACATACATAGTTTCCAAGTCTGCTTATTACCAGCGACTTTGGGCTTGTTTTTTTCTAAAGTCGCGTGCAAATCTTGTGAGTCGCAGGTTGCGGTTTATTGGGCTTGTTTTGAACGTGCAGTTGCTTATTTGGGCTTGACTTTCTTTCCAAGTGAAACTAGTTAATTATCTCCCATCTCCGCACAATAAATCAAAAGATGAGTGGTCGTAGGTAGTTTGTCCCTTCCACACCCCCATTTCCTGTTTATCGCTCCCGCCCAAGTTGGCAAGGCGACAGGCGCACACATAGACTTATACAAATATGCCTGTGTGCGCACACCTCAAACACTCATACTGTAAGTAAGTAAGTAAGTAAGTAAAACTTTATTTATATAGCGCTTCTCAAGATAAAAATCACAAAACGCTTCAACAAATCAGATAAACAAAAGCAAAAAACAAATTCAGGCAAAAGCAGATTTTGGCCGACCTTTAGGGGGCTCCACTCACACGCAGATGTCAGGATGTTTTGTTTTTAAAAATACACTGCCTGGCCAAAAATAAAAGTCGCCACCTGGATTTAACTAAGCAAATAGGTACGAGTCTCCTATTGGATAATTACTGCATGGGTGATTATCTTTCCGTTGCAACAACTTATTTAACCCCAACTGGTGCAATGAGTTGCTTCTCATTTCTTAAACAACCATGTTGAAAGACACATCGCGTGGTTGGAAAAGATGTCAGTTTGTTTGAGAAGGGTCAAATCATTGGCATGCATCAAGCAGAGAAAACATCTAAGGAGATTGCAGAAACTACTAAAATTGGGTTAAGAACTGTCCAACACATTATTAAAAACTGGAAGGTGTTGAAAGGCACGAACACCTTTTCCGGGCTGGTTTGGATCGAGCAGGTACCACCAGGAGACTTCACTTTAGTTTAAAAGAATTTAATTCACACCACAGTTAAAGCAAGACATTGACAAATAACCAAAAATGCATTTTCGTGAGACAATCAGAGCAAATAAGAGTACTTCACCTTAGTCAGAACAAAGCTGCTCACCCCAGATTGTCTGACCAGACTTCCTGGGTTCTGATGTTTTAAGCTGTCCCTGGTTCCGCCTCTCTCCAGAGTGCTGATGTCTCTCATTACTACAGCAACGAACTCAGCTTCCACCTTGTAACTGTAAATCTGTTCGAGCCTGATACAAACGGCACGTCTTCCAAACTGTGCCTCTGAGTGCAAGGCCAAATGTCTCGTCTGTGTGTCTTATCAGCAGCTGAGTGTTTTCAGAAGAATAATTTGTGCATAACTGTTTTTCTCTGTGCTACCAAAAGCCTGCAGCAAGCAGATCACAAAAAAATGTTAAAATATTGTTCACTTATAAGAGAAATGTTAAAATATAGTTTGATTAAAGTGTGGCTTGGTTGAATTAACTTATAAAAAATAAATGTTAACTATGTCTTGATTAAAATCACTTATATAAAAGATAAATGTTAACTCTGGCTCGATTAATATCTGGCTCGATTGATTGTTTTATTCTGAGAACAAATATTTGACTTCCACAATTTCCCTCTTGGTCTCATTAAGAGACCACCCTAAGGGGCATACTCCACCTCCATCAGATCTTCTTCTGGCAAATCGATGAGCGTCATCACAGCTCCGGGGTCCCTCTTTTCTATGGCAGAAATGATTACCCGGTTTGCCACCGAATAGAGACAGGGTATGCAACAACAACCACAAGTCACAAAAATGGCCACACAGACTCCTATCAAGATAATAAAAGACATAATCAAACTCTTCCACCGGCCAAATGCTCGATTAAACCAATCAGAGTGACCTTGGGTATTTAGAGGGATTTTCACAGACAATCTTTGGCCCCCGCAATAATAATACAAGCCAGCTCTTGCCCATGTGCCAACGGTTTGTTTTTGTTCATCAAAGGTGTCTACTACTTGTGTGATGTTACACCACGCACTATTAATTTCCCCATAATTCACTTTAGGAGTGGGGAGGTGAAATTAAAACAGTGGTATCCCCCAATAATTTGGTTGGGCCGAAATGCACCTGGGTGTGTTTTGGTATGAATTGGTGGATATATGCTTGCCAAAGTGGTGCAATTTTCCACAGTCCCCTGTCTGGTCAGGGCCAGCACACAATCAAATCCACTTTTGTCTTCAGGGAACAGAGGAGCAGGTTGGGTGACTAATTTAGGTCGGCCACTGCGCAAGCAACACAGTTGCTCAACTAAGCCTCTCTTGCGGCCTCTACCAGCCACAAGAGCCACATGTTGTCATACCCGTGTCCCGCTGAATTAGTTGTTCAGGTTTTAATTTGGTGTAATCTACTGATACCACAGGCACCTCATTTCCCCACTGTTTCTCCACTGCTGGTGCAAGAGTGGGGGAGGCCGTAGTTTCTCTTTATCGGGGGGAAGGAACTGGACTGGAATGAACCCTATCGGGTCTTGTCCTGTTATGTCTGCTCAAATCATAAAGATGTAATGGTTCCCCTCTTTTCCACCCGCTTTAAAATGTTTCGGGGGTCCCTGTTACCTGGTCAAAGACAAGGTCACTGAGTTGCTGGCCGGATAATCTCTCTGGAAATTAACTTTGTCCCACCACTCCTTGGTGTCTGCATCTAGGTATGTGCGAGCTGGGGTCCACCTCCCAGTGTAATGGGTTGTGGTTTCCCACTGACAGGTGGGAATGAACCCACAAGGGCAGGGGTACTGATAAAACATGGGTGCCTTGCTGTTGCAGAGGGGGCACGTGGCTGAGGTCATCACGAGGTCCAGACACAAGTAAAGATCAGTGCCTCGGTAAAACTGTTTATGTTTACCACAGTCAATCACATCACACAAGTCAAATCAAAAAGAGGTGGTTGTGAGGCATGGGGGACTTCCGGTGACATCATGACAGGAACAGCAGTGTAAGAGCAGAGCTCCGTCAGGAATTTTGAGAAATGTATTGACAACAATAAATTTTGATAACCTTTAGTCCTGTAAGTAATAATTTAACAAGATGAGTTCCTCCACGAGACAAAAGACAGCTAAACAAGGGACCTCAAAGGAAACCAAAAACAACCAACAGAAATCACTCAGCCCAGCTAACGCTACCTTAAATGCTAGCCGCCAGCTAACCAGTGAGTCCACACTTTTGGAGGAGATTAAAAAACTTTGTGAAGAGAATAAACAGGATCACAGTCAGACCAAATCATCTTTGGACCGCTTAGAGCAGTCGGTGGCAGATATTGGAACCAAATTGGTGTACATGAAGAGAAAATCACTGTTTTAGAAGAACGGATAAGTTTGGTTGAAGATATCGAGGCATGACAGCAGAGGGCGCTTCGACACCTGCTCCGCCTTGAGACAGCATTTACAGCCATGTGTGACAACCTTCAAAACAGACTGAGAAGAAATAACTTGAGAAGTGCTGAAGGATCTGGGTGTACAGGTGCAAGGTGGAGAAAAGGAGTGCTTCGAAGAGAGAGTGACTGAAGGATGGGTTAGCAGCATGAAGACAAAAAGACAAGAGACGCTGTCGGCAGCAGACTTCAGAGCCATTATGCAGGAGGAAGACTGACACTTGAAAAAAGGTACATTAAAAAAAAAAAGCCCAAATAAATGAGACTTTGAAGTGTTTTTTTTTTTTTTTTTGTTGTTAAACTGGGCACATGAGGACAATTTATAAATAGAAGGTTATTCATGATAATAATAGAATTGCGCCGCTCAAGGTGGATGCATGTTGGAGCAGCTCTGCTACATTCATTTTGAGATTTTGCTTTTGGAAACTTTAATTCCTCTTTTTCTGGAGGTAAATAACAATTTTTTTTGGACGATTGTTTCCTTTGGTATCAGATGCTGTGCAGCTGGAAGGATTTTTACTGAAACTTTTTTAGTTTTGGACATTTGTTATGATGCGTAACCATGGCAACAAGGCCGTTTTCTACAACCAACAGCAGCTGATTAACATCTCAAAAGCTCAAATAATATCTCAACTACAGCCCCAAATTACAAGTGACTTGAAAAGGATGTTCTGTGGACCCATTCTCATCTGCCTGCCAGCTGTGCTCGAGTGCCTGACCACTGAGATCCTGGAACTAGAAGGAAACACGGCTCATGACAGCGGAAGGACAGGATCATCCCTCTGCACCTACAGTTGGCTGTCTGCAGCGACGAGGAGCTTGGCAGACTGCTGGGAGGAGTGGCCATTGCTCTGGGAGGAGTTCTGCCCAGCATTTGGGCGGTCCTACAGCCCGAGGGAACCGAGAGGCCAGCCGAGACTAGATGGATGGATCGGACGACATCTGCAGCCAGTTTCTTAGGATCCACTGTGGGATGGACCTTTACAAGAGATCCTTCCTGCCTACAGCCATCAGCATCTATAACATCTCTTAATGAAATGAGGATGAGCTACAACAACAAATAATTTCCCTCTGGGATTAATAAAGTATTTTTGAATTGAATTGAATTGAATTAATAATAATAAAAAAAGTTGTGTGGTCAAGGATCATTTTATTGATAATTTAATTTATATTCTGACAGGACTATTTTCTTTTCCTTTTGACTATGAGTGTACGGCACTCTTTGAGACCTCTTTTACATGCTTGTGTATTACTGGTCATCACTACACACTTTGTGCTATTTGCTACAGAGAGATTAGGTCACCACTCTCTGTCCCATTACCAGCAGGAATCAGCTACACTTTTATTTAAGATGCTGTGGCTGATGGTGTAGTGAACTAGGCCTGAAGGTCAAAACCTTGACCTAAGGACCATATGGGACAAAAGCTGTCATTTCGTTGATTTGAATCCAGAAATACAGGTTGACCCATCCTGAGACTTTCTTTCTTGAAAATTCAAGTGAAAGAACACTCTCTTTTATATTATCATTACTATTTTACAAATGTTTGATAATCAAAGTGTTTTAGTTCAAACCATTTTAGATGTTGTAGTGAACTAATCATTTTTTATTAACTGTGAAACAGTAATAATGATCTTTAATCCTCATGCAAAGTTAGAATTCATGTTAAGGTCTGTTACAGAGTAATTATGCATTTTCTGATTTTCTGTCTTTGAATGAGCAGTGTAAGTGGTCCAAGGTCGGAGTCAAACGCAGACCAGTTGTTGGAACGAGCTGTCGTGTTTTTACATCCTCTCAGACGTAAATAGAGAAGCTGGCACCTGTTGGCACCTGTTTTTCCGCCAACTCGTCTAAATATCCCTCTCGTCTGTCTAAAAACATTTTCAATCTGTTCCGTAACATTCTTGCTGTTTTTCTGACTTCTAGTGACCTCTTACGTCACAAAACACACCCCTGTCTGGTCGATATTGACCAATCAGAAACTCCCAAATGAACCAGAAATAGAGCTCTTTAAAATGTCGGTACTTCCTAGTTTAAACCAGTGGCGGAGAGTGTCGAGAGAGTGTCGAGAGTCGTGTGGAGTTTCCAGTCGAGTTTGCAGTCGAGTTTGGAGTCGTTGCAGCTCCCGTGCTGGGAAACAGGAAGATCCTGACATGACCACAGAGCTCTTCCGAGTCTTATGGGATTATAACATCTTCCACCTCTGAGTGGAACTCTGACGGACTCCACTCATGTGAAGTCCACTCGTGAGGTGAACCTGTGTCGGACGGAATACCGTCACTACTTCGGACGATTCACAGCTGTTCCTACGGAGACGCTGAAAGGGTGCGTTGAATGGACTTTCGTACCAGTGGAGACATCTCCAGGTAAAAGAGTCGAGTTATACCACCTAAGTGTACTGGGGAAGAAGCTGAGAAAAGCCCGGAGAGTGCCGTCCTGAATGCTGACACAAACAAACCCCCTCACCCATCTTTTTCTCCCTTTAAACTTCATCTTTCCATCTTTAAAATTCTTCTATCAGGTAGAAATCATTCCAGATATTTTAGAAATGTCTGTGTAAAGTTCTCATCCACCGCCGTGTGGGTAATCAAAATTGTACAGTTTGCTAAATTTAGCCATGTTGTTATTTTCCATATTTTGCCAATTAATGTAAATGTGTGATGTGTTAAACTTTGATTCTGTTAATAAATGACCCACTGTCGTTTTGTGAGTCAAAGATAATTAACGTCTCACGTTACATTTCTAAATTCAATGCACATTATATACGGTCCAGAAAAATGAAAGAATCCGTTTAATTGATGAATATATCTCATGCATATGTTCATCTACATCTGGTGGCCCGTATACGTTCATAAATGGACTGTGTATTCGTGTAAAATTGATATCATGTTGGCATGAAAGAAAAATTGCAGATTATGCTGTGAAAAAGTGCAGAGAATCAGCTGCTGTGAAACACAGCGAGCTGAGCTGCGATGCTTGGAGAAAATACAGCATGTTAGCAGCTACTGATGCTTTGAAAGCTGAAATTGTGAGTCAACGTGTCTTTTTGAAAGCTGAAATTGTACGTCTGTGGTGTGTGACAAATTTGCTGAGCTGTGGAAACGCTTTATTCTGTTTAAACCGTGTTCCAGACGCTGTTCTGGTCCGGTTCGGTTTCTGAAAGGTTCGAACGGTTTGTTTTAAATGGTTGGAAAGACGTTTTGAGACCGGGGCGCCGACTCCGTGCAGTTCAGAGCTTGATTCGTTACATTTTTGACAGAAAATGGTGCATTTTGACAGTTTAAAAGACGAAAAGTTGACGGACTTGTTCAGGCTAAAACTAACATGCTAGCTGGAAAAACGATCTGTGATTGGTTGAAAACGGCCGTGTGTAACGTTTTGATTGGCTGAGAGACGTGTCAGGTCGTAAAGCCCACCCCCGTGCTGCTCTGTCATTGGTTGATTCAGTCACGTGACCCAGAAATGAAGCTCGTCTTCTTAGGGAATTTTAATCTGCTTTTTAAAGTTGAAAAACGCTTTAAAGTTGATTCTGATCCGCTGCTCAGTTCCTTCGAAGCCTAATCGCTGAAATTTTGCCACGTTTGAGTTTGAAATCCGTCACTAAATGGTGTTTTTGGACCACGCTAGCCGATGCTAATTTTAAGCTAACAGCTAACGACCGGATGAGTGACGTGTCATGTCACTTCCTCCATGTCAGATTGTAAAGCTCGGTTGCACCGAAGCCTTTGCTGTGCTTAAAATCACTAAATGAAGCTGCCACAAGTCCCCAAAAAACTCATGTTCATGCAAAGAAGTCGTGCTTGTTGAAACAACGCCACGTTTTAGCTTTAAATCCGTTCAGAAATGTTGATTTAACCGAGTTTAGCCAAAGCTAATTTTAAGCTAAGCGGCTAACAACAGGATGTCAACAGAACGTCCACAGGAAGTTGTCATACGCTCCTGCTGGTAGAAAGCTAACACCGCCACCTGCTGGGAAAGAGGAGTATAACGGTTTTCTGAAGAAAGACTGAAACTCCTCATAACATTTTTTCTTTTTCTGTTCACCACCTGGTTCTATGTGTGACTGTTAAAATGGCGAATTTATGGAAGTAAACGGTTTAAAAAGCGTTTTAAAATGATGTTGCTGTGAGACTTTTTAGAAAAATTGCAGGTTTATAAAAATTCAGTGCTTTAGAGTAAGAAACACTGAGAGGCTTGGTAATCTAGTATCTGTTAAGAAATAAGCACGTTAAGTAACACTGCCAGAGAAGCATTTACTTAAGAATATTCATGAATTGGAGTAAAACATACAAATAGGTGCCCACATTTGAATAAGTTGACTTATAACAGTACTTTTGTGTAAACCCAGAGCTAAAATAGTGTGGAACTCAATGACATTTGAATACAAGTATTTACCTGTAAAATAATCTGAAGCTGGCAACTGTTTTAAACAGATAAAGTGCTACACAGTGAAAACATGACAGGTGTGGTGGAAAAAAATTTTGATCCTTATGAGATGAAGGACTGTTTGGAGAAAGCGTTGAAGCTGCTGACAGAATCCTTACATCCATATGATATACAGGGTGGTAGGGGCAGACCTACACCAATTTGCACTACCAACCACGCAAGTGAGACCGTTGATACTGTCTCCTTCAATGGATGATTTGCAGAAAATCTCAAAATATGTACAACGCTTTGTACCTGGACCGATGGGTTCATCTGGAACAAAAGCGTACCTCAGAGATCTTGAATTCAGATTGAGAGGTTATCCTAATGCTACGGTTGAGGATAAGATCAGTCTGATAAGGCTCACTTCGGACAGAGAGGTGTTCACCTTCATCGAGCGTCTACCTGATGCAACGAAGAGGGATTACAACCTTCTGTGTGAAGCTTTGATCAGAGAGTACGACTCCTGCACGGGACCTGCTGGTTTCCCAGCCGCGGACAAGGTCACGCAGGGCAAAACTGAACATCCAAGAGTTTATTACAAAAGAATCTTCCAAGCTTATTTTGGTAACAGAAATGAAACCGGTATGGAGGAAGACGAAGGTTTCAAATTTGTTTTCAGCAAAAATCTCCACACTGATTTTAAACGATCAGTACAAATGATGGCAAATTTCAGAGAAAAATCCATCAGTGAGATTAAACAGTGTGCTATGAATGTGTTCGAGGCATGTTCTCATGCTAAGACGCCCATAGAAGTGTTTCCTGGTGTAAAGGTTAAACCCCTCTATCTTGAACTGGAAGGACGGCGTGCTTCGCCGCCTCCTCCTAAAAAAGTTGAGAAAAAACAGTCTGTTCAAACTAACAAACCGCGTCATGAAGGTGCACGCTGGGACAAAAAAGCTCCTCTTTCAGAGGATGAACGTGATTATCGTAAAAGGGGTGAGCGTAGGACGCAAAGATATGGGAACCAAGAGGACCCATATAATCAGGGAAAGTACGTAAAGGAACCCACAAAAGACGTACCTGACCGTCCCCCACCTCGGACGAAGCGAACCGAGGCGAAACAATCACAAAAGTTCCAGAAACAAGGCCCTACACCTCTGAGCTCGGAAGAGACAGAGAAAATACGCAGGTTGTTAGAAACTTTGAAACACACTGACACGGGAACCCAACCAGGAGCACTATGCAGTAATGTAATCACTATTACATCTGAGGGCGCGAATGACAACATTACAGATGTCGGTGGAACACACCAAGACATTGCTGTTGTTGCCTCAAACAACCCCTCATCAGAAGAGGGGGGGTAAACACACACACAAACGATGACGAGTCATCGCAAGCTGAACACTCAGAAACAGCTACTGCTGTGCTGACGGTTCAGACAAACCAAGATTACACAGACAAAGCTGAACGTGTGAAGAAGCGTCAGAAAAAACCCAAGAGGTTTCTGTGTAACTTTATCAGAAGGGGGGTCGCCAAAAAGGCGTACCTGTTGGTAACACTCGAAGGTGTCCTCACACACGAAGCACTCCTGGACGGTGGGGCAGACATAACAATTATGTCAGCTAAACTGTTCGAGGAGCTGAGGACAGCCGCTGCCGGTGTTGACAGAATGATACCTCTCTCTGAATGTGCTATAGAAATGCAGGGTCTCTCAGAGAAGAGAACAACCCTGACAGCTATAGCAATGGTTCACATGCAGATTGGCAAAATGACACTGTACCACCCGGTACACGTGTCTCGTGTTGACTCATTCCCATTTTTGGTTGGCCAGGATTTTATAAATCGCTTCGACGCGATTATAGATTATGGTGATCAAACGATGTGGACAAAAGTGAGCAAACCACTGCCAATAGATACACCTCCGGAGTGTAACACAGACTGCCCAACAGCAGGTACCGCGGAAGGCGCAAAGGACTCCTCAGCCGAGGACACGAACCCGGTGAGTACTCCTCTGACATCATGTGAAACCAAAGAGACCCACCCAGTGGTCCAAACTCTGACCCAACAAGACAGCCTCCTCTGTGAGCTGGAGCAGTCAGAGTCCACCAAACACTACCTACCACTGGTAGTTAAAGGTGTAGAGATCCAAGGGTCCCACACCAACGATGCTGTTCTGTCTCTGTGGACAGATAAATCAGCAATTAACCGAGCTTTCTATGAAACCTTGGTTCACAAACACGTTGGTCTAGAACTAATTAAAAAAGCTTTCCGCTTTCCATTAGTTCCCAATAGTTCACAGGTAATGACCGCAGAAGGAGTCATTAACCTAAAACTGAACTGGAACCAACGAGAACTGGTTCACCCGTTTCTCGTGATCCAAAACTTACCACATGCATCCTACATAGGCTCTGACAATTTGGTAAGGTTGGGTGTCCGCGTGGACACCATCAACAAGGTGCTGTGGTCCCTAAAACCAGCCACAAAGGATCCTCCTGTGCTAGACACGGCAAACCTTAAGGCTGGGCAGACCATTCCAGAGGCCTGCCAGGTTGCTAGCAACCAAACCACCACAGTACCACCTCAGGTGATTAACCTAATGGTGCGAATCCACATCATAGCTGGACAAGCTATTAGCCATAAACAGGCATATTTTCAACCTTCTCCTGCATTTTTCAACTTGGGACTGTCCGTGGAAGTCACGAACCAAGTGAGTCTTGACTCCAGGACCACATCTATTGCTGTGTGTAACACAGGCATGGATGAGGTGCTGATCCCAAAAAACACTATGCTAGGATGGTTGATTTCCACTGACTTTCATGATTTTGAACTAGGCATTCCATTTCTGGGAGGACTCCCAGACAACCTGGTACCGAGTCAAGAAGCTGGGCCAGTATGGTTCACAAAACCAACACAGGCCATAGCTCTTTTCTCAACCGACGACGTCGACCAAGGACCTCAAACCTATGGTGTCTTACCCATAGACAGGTCCGACGACTCAGAAAGGGATTCGTTGGAGCTCCCAAAGGAGCAAGAACCCTTATCAGTCTCATCACAGATTGACCAGGTGGTCGCCCAAGCCGACGCTCTGACATCTGATGAAGAAAGAGACAAACTTCGCCAAGTTCTTCTAAAATATGAAAAGTCATTTTCAACTGACTCAACAGATTGTGGGTTGACCTCACTCCACGCAGTGAGAATCCCAACCCCACCCAACGCACCGCCAACATTTGTCAGACAATACAAGATCCCTCTGGCAGCGTACCAGCCTGTCCAGGAGATCATTGATGACCTTTTGGTCAAAGGTATAATCAGACAATGTAATAGCACCTACTCTGCGCCTTTATGGCCAGTTTTAAAACCAAATGGTAAGTGGAGACTTACCATAGACTACAGAAAGCTAAATAAACAAGTACCTTTATCCAGGTGGCCAATGACTCAGCTCCATCAGGAACTGCCAAAGGTCACCGATGGTAAGTACTTCTCGACCCTCGACGTCGCCTCTGGTTTTTGGACCATCCCTGTGTGCGCCGAGGACCAACACAAACTAGCTTTCACTTTTGGCAGCCGACAATACACCTTTACCAGGTGTCCCTTTGGCTACGCTAACTCACCTGCAGAGTTCAACATCTT
>NC_056508.1:9675870-9681673 GCF_014905685.2 Nematolebias whitei
CCATGAGCTGAGCACCTTTTTTAAAAAATGGGCAAACTTTTTTTAATATATTTTTTTATTTTTTATATTGGAATCTACATTTTTTTGTTGTTTTGCTTTGTTTTGTTTTTTTGAATGTCCAGAGGACCAGATTTAACTTTTTTAGGCAATCTCAGATAGTTTTGCAGAACATTATGGACAGCTCTACAAGGGCCAGGAGCAGGTACTGAAAACAGAAAAAATACAAGATTTCTTTACAAATCTTAAGTTGGACAAACTAACTGAAGGAGAAGCATCTAGTTTAATCGAACCTATAAAAGAGAGTGAAATTAGAGAAACTATATATAAATAAAAAAATAAAAAAATGGCACCAGGAACAAATGGGTTTGCAGGAGAATATTATAAAACATTTGTTGATGACCTTTCACCTATATTATGCAAACTTTATAATTACTGTATGTACTAGATACAGGAAATCCTCCTGACACTTGGTCAGAAGCTATTATTACAATACTACATAAAGATGGAAAAGATCCGATACAATGTTCTAGTTATCATCCCATAAGCCTTCTGTGTGTTTATTATAAGATATTAACATCCATTTTAGTGACTAGAGTACAGAAATATATAAAAAACTTTAATTAAGCCAGATCAGACAGGATTTATTTCAGGCCGGCAAGGTATAAATAATGTGAGAAGAACTTTAAATTTACAGTTAATAATGGCAAGAGATAAAGAACCAGCTATGCTTCTTAGTTTAGACGCTGAAAAAGCTTTTGACAGAGTCGACTGGACGTTCTTAGAACATACCCTCATTGAAATGGGTTTTGCCAAGAGATTTCTTAAATGGTTAAATTTTTTTATATTAAAAAACTCGGTCTAGAGTAAGAGTTAACGGGCACTGTGCTCAGATTTTTTTAAATGGGAAGAGGAGTGAAACAGGGTGATTCACTGTCACCTGTCCTCTTTGCTCTAAGCATCGAGCCATTAGCGGAGGCTGTACGCAAAAATATACAGATTCAGGGAATAACAGACGTGTTGTAATGTGAAGTTACCCAAGTGAACAGACTGAGAGGAAAACAGAACCAAACTCAAACGTAATTGAAAAATGTTTATTTTACAGTGAGTGAGAAAATAAACTATTTACAAACAGGATCTGGGTCTGTGAAGACAGAGGAGGAGGATTACTTTATGACGAGGAGATGATTCAACAACTGAATATTCAAGGTCTCTGTGAGGCTTACAGTGAAAGTAGTTAGGATGGCTGATGGACAGGCTGAGGGTTTTTCTCCTTCCAGGATGATGACCAGGCCGACTGCAAAGGCAAGTGGTGGAAGGCGTGTGCAGGCAGCTGAGCACCAGGAAACACAGGTAAGTTTATCCTCAGGGTTTTCTTCAATACTTCAAAGTACAAGACGGGATCCAGGACATCAAGATTCTGAAAATGTGGACACAAAACAAGGTAAGTCTTTTCAATCTTTGAACACTATACAGGGCTGGAGGCATATATACCGGCAGGTAGAACAATGCTCCAGCACTGACTGGAGCTCAACTGGAACCTTAAGTAGTCCTGGCTCCAATTAGGGAGAATGGTTTCAGCTTCGGCTGCTCATCAGCGCCACCCCTGCCTTCAGGAATCTGGTGGAAGGAAAATGACAAAACCCTACAGAACCCCCCTCTCAAGAATCGCCTCCTGGCGATCGCTGGCGTTTT
This sequence comes from Nematolebias whitei, assembly GCF_014905685.2. Lineage (NCBI taxonomy): Eukaryota > Metazoa > Chordata > Actinopteri > Cyprinodontiformes > Rivulidae > Nematolebias > Nematolebias whitei. Next base: position 9,677,563 of record NC_056508.1, read on the forward strand.
TCAGGGTGATCTCTAAAAAAATTGGTGATAAGGCTGGGGTCCAGGATGAAGGATCTGGGGATCCAGGACCGTTCTTCCTGTCCATATCCCTCCCAGTCCACTAAGTACTGGAACCCCCTACCCCTGCGTCGTACGTCTAGGATACGGCATACAGAGAATGCAGGATGATTGTCAATGAGACGGGGGGGAGGAGGGTGGTTGGCAGGAGGGCACAGAGGGCTCTCTAGAACAGGTTTGACCTGCAAAACATGGAAGGTTGGATGGATGCGCATAGAAGCAGGAAGACTCAATCTGACAGCAGAAGGATTAATGATCCTGACAATAGGAAAAGGTCCAAAGAACCGGGGAGCCAACTTCTTGTGGTAATCCTTAAATTAATGTCTCTGGTGGACAGCCATACCTTTTGGCCGACTGAGTAGGATGGGACCTTGGAACGGTGGCGATCTGCCATCTTCTTGTTTGTAGCCACGGTGCGAAGTAATGCTGCCTTAGTTTGATGCCAGATGTGTCTACAGCGTCTGAAATGGTGCTGTACAGATGGTACAGCAACCTCAACTTCCTGGCTGGGGAAGAGAGGGGGTGCATAACCCAGGGAGGCCTCAAATGGAGATAACCCGGTAGCAGAAGAGGTATGTGTGTTGTGGGCATACTCTACCCAGACCAGGTGTTGAGACCATGCAGATGGGTTCTCCTGAATGATGCACCAGAGGGTAGACTCGATCTCTTGGTTGCATCTCTCCGATTGGCCGTTAGACTGGGGATGATAACCAGACATGAGGCTAGACGAGGCACCCAAAGAATTACAAAAAGCTTTCCAAACCTGAGAAATGAACTGTGGACCTCTGTCGGACACCACATCAGCAGGAATGCCATGAATACGGAAGACATGTTGTACCAACAACTGGGCTATCTCAAAAGCGGAGGGTAGCTTGGTCAGGGGAACAAGATGGACAGCCTTGGAGAATCTATCGATGATAGTGAGAATGACTGTATGGCCTGCTGACGGAGGTAACCCAGTAACAAAGTCCAAAGAAATGTGGGACCACGTCCGACTAGGAGTAGGGAGGGGCTGAAGCAGGCCTGCGGGTGGTTTATGTCCACTCTTGTTTCTGTTGCAGGTCTGACAGGCAGAGACAAATTCCTTAACGTCTTGACTCATAGTGGGCCACCAAAAGTTTCTCTTTATTAGAGCCAACATGCGGTTGGTTCCTGGATGGCATGACAATTTGTTGGTGTGGACCCAGTCGAGGACGTGGGCCTTCACCGCTGAAGGAACAAACATCCTGTCCTTGGGGCCGGTCTTGGGATCAGGTTCCACCTTTTGAGCCTCCAGGACCTCCTCAGTGAAGGGCCATGAGAGTGCACCGACCACACAGGAAAAAGGGATGATGCTGACCTCCCTTTCACCATCATCTGATGCTGAGAATTGGCGAGAGAGAGCATCTCGTTTGACATTTTTGGATCCGGGTCTGTAGGTGAGAGAGAAGTTAAATCGAGCGAAAAATAGTGACCATCTTGCTTGCCTGGGATTAAGACGTTTAGCATTTTGAATGTAAACCAAGTTTTTGTGATCAGTCCATATTAGAAACGGAACATCAGTGCCCTCTAACCAATGTCGCCATTCCTCTAGAGCCATCTTGACGGCCAGTAGTTCTCTATTTTCTACATCATAGTTTTGTTCAGCTGCAGACAAACGTTTCGAAAAAAAGGCACAGGGATGTATTTTATTATCTTCTCGACATCTCTGAGATAGAACAGCTCCTACCCCTGTATCGGAAGCATCCACCTCCAAAATAAATTGTCTCTTGGGGTCAGGGTGGCAGAGGATAGGAGCAGAGGAGAACAGATCCTTGAGCTTGCTGAAGGCTGAACCTGCTTCGGGAGTCCACTTGAAGGTCCGTAGTGTGGAGGTGAGCTGAGTGAGGGGGGCTGCCACCTGACTGTACCCTTCAATGAACCTCCTGTAGAAATTGGCGAAGCCCAGGAATCGTTGCAGCTGCTTTTGGTTCTCCGCGACGGGCCAATCCACCACTGCCTTAACCTTGTTGGGGTCTGTGCGATATTGTCCTCCTTCAAAAACAAAACCAAGAAATGACACTGTGGAGACGTGGAACTCGTACTTTTCAGCCTTCACATAGAGTTGATTTTCGAAAAGTCTTTGCAAAACTGACCTGACATGTTGGGTGTGTTGTATAGGGTCAGTGGAGTAAATGAGAATGTCGTCCAGGTACACAAAGACAAACTGGTTAAGAAAATCACGGAGAACATCATTAACTAGGGCCTGACAAACTGCTGGGGCATTGGTAAGGCTAAAAGGCATTACCAGGTATTCGAAATGTCCTAACGGGGTCTTGAAGGCTGTCTTCCACTCGTCTCCCTCTTTTATTCTCACTAGATGGTAGGCGTTACGAAGGTCCAGTTTAGTGAAAATAATGGCCGAATGAAGTTGTTCATAGATAGAGTCGATCAGAGGCAGGGGGTACTTGTTTTTCACAGTAATCTGATTAAGCCCTCTATAATCAATGCAGGGTCTTAACGTCTTATCTTTCTTCGAGACAAAAAAAAAAAATCCTGCTCCCACAGGGGAAGTAGAGGGACGAATAATACCGGAATTTAATGACTCTTCTATGTAATTCTTCATAGTCTCTTTTTCTGGGCCTGCAAGGTTAAACAGTCTGCTTGAGGGGAGAGGAGCTCCCGGCAGCAGATCAATGGCACAATCATACGGTCTGTGAGGAGGCAAGGATAGTGCCTGAGATTTACTAAATGCGGATTTAAGATCAAGGTATGCGGACGGAATATTGGATAGATCAGACTCTTCGGGTATCTCCTCTTTCTTCTTACATGAGGAGGAAATAGCTGACCGTAAACAATTACTTAAACAAAAAGAGCTCCATTTTTCAATTCTTTTTGTCTCCCAGTTAATCATGGGGTTGTGAGTCTTTAACCAAGGGAAACCCAATATAAGTTGTGAAGAAGGAGAGTCAAAAATGAAGAACCTACCCTGCTCATGGTGATTTCCTGAGGTGATAAAATGAATGTCCTGAGTCAGGTTGTGTATCTGGGTGAGATTTTGTCCAGTGATTCCGGTAACTCTCATCAGGGTCGGTAGGTTCTGGGTAGGTAAGCCTAGCTGGGTCACTAGGTCTCTGCTGATGAGATTTTGTTCCGCTCCGGAATCGATGAGCGCTGCAATAGAAAGTTGACATTGTTTAGATAAAATAGTCACTGGGAGGGTTAAACGAGGTGCAGGAGAAAGAGAAGAATTTTCCACCAGGATCTCCTGCCTTAATGGCGAGAATGTTCGTTTCCCCGGAGCGGGCAACGAGCGTCAAAATGTCCAAGCTTACCACAATACATGCAGGCTCGCGCTTTTATACGTTCCTATTTCTCTTCCGGCGTTAGATGAGTTCGTCCAATCTCCATAGGTTCTGTCTCTGCTTTCTTAGAAGTTGAAGAATGACTGGATTCCTTTTGTGTAAAACGAGCCTCAGAAACAGGAGCTGAGCCAGCAGTGTAGCAGCCGTAGCTCTTCGGTGTGTGACGCAACCCGGAAACAGGGGTTCTCTGGGAATTGTAATTCTTCTCACAATTACGTTCTAATCGGCGATTATCCAGACAAGTGGCCAACTTTATTAAATCGTCCAAACTATTGGGTTCATCTCTGGCGGCAATCTGATCTTTAATGTAATCGGACAATGAATGAAGAAAGGTACCTCTTAGAGCCAACTCATCCCATTTAGTTTGAGCTGCAGTAATCCGGAACTCGAGGGCGTGTTCGGCGACGGACCTTCTGCCTTGCCGTAGTGTCAGGAGGCGCTTCACTGCTTCCTCCTGCTGGAGTGGACGATCAAACACAAGTTCAAAATCTTTTAAAAAACAGGCAAAATTTAGAGTCTCAACAGTTCGAGTTGACAGGTGGGCGTTGGCCCATCGAAGAGCACCCCCTTTCAATGGATTTACAATGTACGTTATTTTGGAAGCGTCTGTGTCGTAACCGAGGGGAACCCAGATTTGTATGAGACCCGGAACGAGACAGACTCAGGTGGAATACAAAAGACACGGTGTTTATTTACAAGTGAAAAGACAACAGTTCTGGTACAGCTCCTCT
>NC_056508.1:9681683-9693883 GCF_014905685.2 Nematolebias whitei
TAGGAGAGCCTCCTCAGTCTGATGGCCGTCAGGTGTGATTAATTAGCGGCCATCTTGGAGGAGGAGCTGCAGGCAGTGGTACTCTTACAGTCTGAAGCATAAGTTTTAGGGGCTTGATTAAAAGCCAAGCGACACTGCAGAAGAAATCCACCACAGTGATCGGGATCACCAGAAAAAATATCAGAGGGTCTGAAAGTTATCTCACTGGGCTGGGTGTCCACGTCTCTGGTTGCGGTTCGAGGATTGAGGTTCTCTGGTGGAACACTTTGGGACTTAGGTAACAGAGTAGAAACTCTTTGAGTTAAAGCAAAAGCCATACTTCCCATCTCCTGAAGGTTGGACTGATTACTTTTCTGTAATTCCAGGATCTGTTTCAGGGTCGCATCATGGTTGTCGATGCGCTTTGCCTGTGAGGACAGTGAGTGTTGGGACTGTTCTCTCTCAGTCATGTTCTGGGTGATTTCTGGCTGGAGCATTCTGTTGTAATGTGGAGTTACCCAAGTGAACAGACTGAGAGGAAAACAGAACGAAACTCAAACGTAATTGATAAATGTTTATTTTACACTGAGTGAGAAAATAAACTATTTACAAACAGGATCTGGGTCTGTGAAGACAGAGGAGGAGGATTACTTTATGACGAGGAGATGATCCAACAACTGAATATTCAAGGTCTCTGTCAGGCTTACAGTGAAAGTAGTTAGGATAGCTGATGGACAGGCTGAGGGTTTTTCTCCTTCCAGGATGATGACCAGGCCGACTGCAAAGGCAAGTGGTGGAAGGCGTGTGCAGGCAGCTGAGCACCAGGAAACACAGGTAAGTTTATCCTCAGGGTTTTCTTCAATACTTCAAAGTACAAGACGGGATCCAGGACATCAAGATTCTGAAAATGTGGACACAAAACAAGGCAAGTCTTTTCAATCTTTGAACACTATACAGGGCTGGAGGCATATATACCGGCAGGTAGAACAATGCTCCAGCACTGACTGGAGCTCAACTGGAACCTTAAGTAGTCCTGGCACCAATTAGGGAGAATAGTCTCAGCTGCGGCTGCTCATCAGCGCCGCCCCTGCCTTCAGGAACCTGGTGGAAGGAAAATGACAAAACCCTACAAGACAGAGAAGGAATGGTCCACAAAATTGCTCTCTTTGCAGATGATGTCTTGCTTTTTATAAAACACCCAAGCACATCAATACCAGCACTTATGCAATGTTTAGATACATATGCAGATATATCAGGATATAAAATAAATCAAAACAAATCAGAAGCAATGATGGTGTCAGGGAAGTGGCCTGAAGAATTAAAAAAAAACTGTGTCCTTCCATTTCTCTAATAAGGGCTTTAGAAGTACTTAGGGATCACTCTGACAACTCACCCCACAAAATTTTTTGATGCTAACTACACTGAGTTAATAAAACAATTCAAGAATGATATGACCCGTTGGGAAGTCCTCCCACTCTCGTTGTTAGGCAGAATCGAAACTATAAAAATGAATTTACTTCCTCGTCTTCTGTTTTTGTTTCAATCATTGCCCATAAGAGTTCCTATTTATATTTTTAATAAACTAAACAAATTAATATCACAGTTTATATGGCAGCACAAGAGACCTAGAATACAACTTAAGTCACTTTATTTGCCAAAAGATAAAGTAGGAGCAGCTCTACCTAATTTAAAATATTATTACTGGGCAGCTCAATTAGCTACAATAGTCACTTGGATTAGGGTAGATGAGGAACCAATTTGGAATCGAATAGAGCAGGGGAGCTGAAGGGTATATTATTGTCAACTTTGCCTTTTATTGATTCAAAATCTGTCATTAAATTGAAAATTGAAAATGAATGGATTAAACATACTCTGAAGATTTGGATGGAAGTTAAAAAAATGTTGAATAACACTGGATCAATATCTTGAGCTATGCCAATCGTGGGTAATATAGACTTCCCCCCTTCTGTATGGGACCAGGGGTTTAGAAAATGGAACACCAACGGTCTCATGACTCTCAACCAGTTGTTTGGAGAAACAGGTTTTAAATCTTTCTCACAGATTAGGGAGCAATTTGATCTCCCAGCAAAATATATGTATAGATATCTCCAAATTAGACATTACATTATGAATCATAAAGATAAAGAAATAATTAATAAAGATCCCAATGATATAGAACAATACTTTATTTCCATTATAGAAAAGAAAATTCCAACAACAAGACATTTCTCTAATTTATATAAGAGGCTCTCACTTGATATTAACCAGAATACCTAGTATATTAAAGAGAAATGGGAATTGGACTTAAATGTCCTGATAGAAGATCAAGTATGGGATAACCTGTGGAAAAACAGCCAAAGAGGGATTACCAGTCAGTTATGGAAAGAATTTGACTGGAAACTGAAAATGAGGTATTTCCAAACACCTCTTAATATCTCTAATTTTGCAAAGGATCTCTCAATTGCATACTGCTGGAGAAAATGTGGGAAAATAGGTGACCATATACATATATTCTGGGATTGTCCTGTTATCCAAGCATACTGGTGTAGAATCTAAGAAACTTTATTAATTGGATAATCTGTTTAATAAGGCCAAAAGCAAATGTCTTTTAACATACAACTGTGTTCAACGGAACTTGCTTTTAACAGACTCTGAGATGTGCTTGAAATTCCTGTACTTGTTTCCCAGCAGAACTGTTTTAACAACTAGTGTTCATGTCAACCTGACCTGATAGGAATTTGTTTTCTGTGTCTCAGTGCCAGGAAAAGGAGTGTGTTTATCTTACGGGAAATTTGTGCGTCAAATATCTTGTCACAAACCCAGGAAAGTGTCTCCAGTAATACTGATCATCGAATAATATCCTCCTATATGGAAATCTGCAAATGCCAGATAACAACTCTTTTGGCAAAAACAAGTATGTTCGTGTGCTGGTCTTTACATAAGCCGGAGAGTATAAATAAGAAACTGAACTGTATTTAGACAGGGGTTCTGTCTTTGAGGTCCCGAGGTATTTCTGACTGTTCCACCTTAGTGGCTAAGCTTCAAATAAAACTCCCATTTTGCTGTAAAACAGAACCAAGGTGTCTACTGTTTTATTTAATGAACCCAAGAGTACTAATGTAGATGCCACTACATTTTGGTACCCAACGTGGGGCATAAGTGAATGACATTGAAATTATAACAGGGAGGTGAATGAAATTGAAACTATAACAGGAAGGTGGATGACAATCAAAACTTTGAGTAGCTACAGCTTAATTTTGAAAACTATTAACACCACGGCTTTTATAGTACGCAGTTAACAGCTTTTTATTAAGCTATTTGACTAAGCCATTTCACTAAGTTCTTTCACTAAGCATAGGGCAGCACGGTGGCGCAACTGGTAGAGCTGCTGCCTCTCAGCGAGCAGGTCCCTGGTTCAAACCCCGGTCCAGGGGCCTTTCTGGGTGGAGTTTGCAAGTTCTCTCCGTGCATGCGTGGGTTTTCTCCGGGGACTCCGGTTTCCTCCCACAGACCAAAAACATGCATGTTAGGCTGATTGGTAACTCTAAATTGTCCCTAGGTGTGAGTGAGAGAGTGAATGGTTGTTTGTCTCGTTTGTCTCTATGTGGCCCTGTGATGGACTTGCGACCCGTACAGGGTGTACCCCGCCCCTCGCACAGTGATTGCTGGACATGGGCACCAGCGACCCCCGTGACCCAAAATGGAATAAACAGGTAAAGATAATGGATGGATGGATTTCACAGCTCAACATGATTTCCATCACAAGCTCAAGATGACTCAGGACAGTGATTCAGTATTCAAAGATAAACATTGAACCTGATACTGAGAGAAAGGCAGAAAATGTCTGACTGTTTTGTTTTAAATGATGCTAGAGGCATCAACACTGACAAACCATCTGCTGGAGAAGGTGAAGATCACCTAACACACGTCAACCATTCATCAGAACAAAAAGCAGCTGCCAGCAACAAGGAAACAAGACGTCAAGCCCAAGTTGAGTACGACACAACAAAAACATCCCTTATAGGCCATTTAGCTTACCAGCATTCACAATAACACATTCTTAAACACACAAAATCAAACCAAGCGTAGTACAAAAAAGGTATAATTTAAAAGAAAAAGAGATTCAGATTATAGTGTAATGTGAAACTAAAAGACAACTTCTAGGAAAAGTAATTAAAGTTTAAAAGAACCAACAAACAATGATTTATGGAACTAAAATAGAGTAAGCAACAATCAGGTTGAATAAAATATTAGTTACAGTAAATAATATAAAACCAAAAAAACTCTATTGACAGAATTAAATATCTTTACCTTAAGTAAACAAACTACCTATATTGAGATTTTAACTGCTACAAAGTCACATATTACACCTTCAAACTTTGAAACAACATCTACAGATACTGCAGAAGCAACTAGAACATCTGAACTATTAACGATCAAAACATCGACTCCAGAGATTGAAACTACCATCTGTAACGACTAGAATCAGAACCATAGAGAGCATAACTTATAAACAAAATTCTAGGCTCATTATTAAAACAACACCACAGAGTGTTAACTAGCAGAAGAAAGCATAGTAGTTTGACATACTAAAATAACATATTTTTAACTTCAGGGAGGATTGGACAGATTTAATGTAACTAAGCATAAGTACACTATTAAACTTTTGTTTAAATTAGTTAAGGCATAGAGCCCAAATACAACAAGTGTCTCCTACAACATGGAGGAAAAAGTGATTTTAGGGAAAAAAAACATAATTCTGAGAAATGCATAAAGCTACAACTTAAAAACTATAAAGAACGGAGACTTCCGGCTGAATGGCGGTGAGATAAGGTGTGTTTGGGTGTGCTCCTACAGAATTAGCCTTTTCTCTGATTAATGCCTGGGCACTTTTTCCCGAGTCTGACAGCAAACAATAGCTAACTTACACACTTTACATAACCCTCCTATTTGGCCATTAAAATGCCACCAAAACCGACTAAAGGGGTAAGTTCGATCCACGCTCACCTGCGGCCTAATCCTCGTAGTGAAGCCTCGAGCTGTCCTGGATCACCTCCTCCGTCTGAGGGCGACGTCAGCAGCCTTAAGCAAGAAATACTTGTAGCTCTCCGAGAGGACCTTGCTGCTATAATTAAAGCAGAATTCCATGCTGTTCTGGGTGAAAGTCTCTCGTCGATTAATGCCGAGCTGTCCGCCTTCAAAAAGGAGCTATCGTCTGGGCTAGCAGCGGTGCAGGAGAGCTTCACGGGGCTAAAGCTAACGGTAACAGAGGTGGAGAAGTCCGTCTCCACCTGCACTGACGACATCGTGAGCCTCCAGAAAACAGTTGACGTCCTTACTAAGACGGTGGCACAGTTGGAGGATAAGTGCGATGACCTGGAGTCCCGGTCTCGACGTCAGAACATCCGCATCATTGGTGTTCCGGAGGATGACCCATCAGCGGCGACAACGGCTGCGGTATCTCGGATGCTAAAGGAGGCCTTCGACCTCGAGGAGGAGCCGCTGCTGGACCGCGCTCATCGCATCCCAGCCCCCAAACCGAAAGCAGGCGAGCGGGCCCGTCCGATTGTAGCTAAGTTTCACTACCAAGCGGACTGTGTGAAAATCCTAGCGAAGGCGAGGGAGTTGCAGCGGGTCAAAGTGAACGGTACGAATATCTTCGTTTTCCCTGACTACACTGCCAAAACGGCCCGGGCGCGAGCGGCCTTCACGGAATGTCGTCGCAAGCTGCGGGACATCGAGGGGGTTCGGTTCGGCCTGCTCCACCCGGCCCGGCTGAAGATCACGTTTGAGGGTATTTTTTTTATTTTATTTTTTTTTTTCTTCTTCTTTTCTTTTCTTTTCTTTCTTCTTCTTCTGCCTCTCTGGGGGGGGGGGGGGGGAGATTGGGAGGGATGGCAATATTTTTGACCCCTGTCAAGTCACATGTCTGGTGATTTAAAGGTTTCCTCAACACCTGCTGTTAGATTCCTAAGTTGGAATGTTAAAGGTCTGAACAATCCAGTGAAACGGTCTAAAATATTTTCTCATATGAAACGCCTGAACCCAGACATAATATTCCTACAGGAAACACATTTGCAAAATTCAAATCAAGTCAGGCTCAAATATCCATGGATTGGGGAGATTTATCATTCGAGCTTCAACTCAAAAGCTAGAGGAGTTGCCATAATATTTAATAAGAATATTCATTTTACAGCATCAAGAATAATGAAGGATATAAATGGCAGATTTCTTATAATTGCAGGCTCCTTGTTCCACACTCCTGTTTTATTAGTAAACATTTATGCACCAAACTTTGATAAACCAGATTTTATAAACAATCTAGTTAGCACACTTCCATATCTTGATACTCATTTGTTAATTCTAGCTGGAGACCTGAATTGTGTAATGAATCCATCATTAGATCGCTCCTCATCTCGGTCCTATACACAGTCTAATATGTCTAAATCTATTTTGGATTTTGTGTCCCAAAATGGATATGTAGATCCATGGAGGACACGGAATCCACTAACAAGGACCTATTCTTTTTACTCTCAAATACACCAATCCTATTCCCGTATAGATTATTTTTTTGTTGATAGCTCTTTAATGCAGAGAGTCACATCTTCTGAATATTATCCGATTGTTATTTCAGACCATTCTCCTCTAAGCATTGATATAAATTTTATAAACAAACCCAATTCTAGTCCTCGTTGGAGATTTAATACTCTCCTGTTATCAGATGAGCCATTTAATAAATTCATCTTATCATCAATTGATGATTTTCTAAGGTTCAATAAGAGCGATACAATTTCTCCCTCACTACTATGGGAAACATTAAAAGCTTATCTTCGGGGTCAGATTATTTCTTTTTCAGCTAATATTAATAAAAATCTACGCACTAAGATATCAGAAATATCAACAAAAATTCAGAATATTGATAGGCAAAATGCCGTTAATCCGTCACATGATTTGCTGAAACAGCGACAGGATCTTCAGATGGAACTTGATCTTTTAACTACATCTGATGCGGAGCGACTCTTGATACGATCTCGAGCCACCTATTATGAACATGGGGAAAAACCAAGTAGACTTCTGGCACATCAATTGAAACGAAAAGCCGGCTCTCACATAATATCACAAATCAACGATCGGTCGGGCAATCTTGTTTCAGATCCTGTCTCTATTAATGATACTTTAAAAAAATTCTACTGCAATTTGTATAAGTCTGAACTACAAGCAGACTCAAATGAGCTATGCGCCTTTCTTCAGGATATTGACATACCTAGGATAGACAAATTGCTTTCTGACCAACTTGAAGCTCCCATTAAATTAGAAGAAATATTTGCGTCAATTAAGGATATGCAAAGTGGTAAAACACCTGGCTCAGATGGTTTCTCTGCCGAATTTTTCAAAAAATTTAAAGATAAAATAGCCCCTCTTCTTCTTGAGGTTTATAATGAGTCATTTGGGCAGGGCTTGTTGCCTCCCACCTTGACTCAGGCCTCAATTTCTCTCCTGTTAAAGAAGGATAAGGATCCTACTGCCTGCGAGTCCTATAGACCTCTTTCACTTTTGAATGTGGATTTTAAGATTTTGTCTAAAGTACTCGCGACTCGGCTTGAGACAGTTCTCCCTCGGATTATTTCACAAGAACAGAATGGATTCATTAAAGGTCGCCAGTTGTTTTTTAATACTCGTACACTGTTGAATACAATTTTTTCAACTCATTCCTCTAAATCTCCTGAAGTGATAATTTCTCTTGATGCCGAGAAAGCCTTTGATCGAGTGGAATGGGAATATCTCTTTGCTGTTCTTAATGGGTTTGGTTTTGGAGAGAGGTTTGTGTCTTGGATCAAGCTACTTTATACATCCCCTCAAGCATGTATTCTCAGTAATTCCGTCCAATCTGATTATTTTACGGTGGGACGTGGTACTAGACAGGGTTGCCCTCTCTCTCCCCTCTTGTTTGCGTTAGCCATTGAACCCCTATCCGTTGCTCTAAGATCCCTTTCTTCTTTTCATGGAATCGTCCGCTCTGGTGTCGAGCTTAAATTGTCCTTATATGCAGATGACCTTCTCCTGTATGTCTCTGACCCTTTACGGAGTCTTCCCCCAATTTTAAATATTCTAGAAAAATTTGGATCATATTCTGGCTATAAAATTAACTCACTTAAAAGTGAATGCTATCCAGTGAATTCATTAGCTTTAAAGCTTAAGCCTTCTGATATCCCTTTTAGGCTCAGTCCCTCGGGATTTAGGTACTTAGGAATTAATATTACACGTACTTTGCCCTCAATGTTTTCTCAGAATTATACCTCACTAGTTTCCCAAATTGCATCAGATTTACAGAGATGGAACTCTCTCCCTCTTTCATTGATTGGTAGGATTAATATTATCAAAATGAATGTGCTACCTAGACTTTTGTTTTTATATCAAAATATCCCTCTGTTCTTGCCCAAACAGTTCTTCAGGTCCCTGGATCAGATGGTCTCATCTTTTTTATGGAACGGAAAGGCCCCCAGAATGAGACTTTCTTTATTACAACAGTTCACCACAAACGGGGGTCTTTCTCTACCTAATTTTACAATGTATTACTGGTCCTCACATATCCATAAACTGACTTATTGGTTAAATTCACCTGATCTGATTTGGTGTAAACTTGAAATTCAGTCGATTTCTGCATCTTTTTCGCCCGCTTCAATTATTTATTCATCATTACCAATTAAATTATCCTCAGTTACTACAAATCCTATAGTGCTCTCAACACTCAGGATCTGGTCACAATTTAGGTCCCACTTTAAATTTGTATCACCCTCTAATAAAATGCCGTTACTAAAGAATCACATTTTTTCTCCAGCATCTAATAATGCTGCCTATAGAATTTGGTATGAGAAAGGTATTAGAACAATGAAAGACCTGTACGAAGATGGTTTATTTCTTAGTTTTTCAGAATTGTCTTCTAAATTTAATCTACCCACTTCACATTTGTTTCTTTACTTCCAAATTAGGCATTGCGTTTCATCGCAGTTTCAAAATTTTCTAACTTTGCCTACTGACCCACCATGGGTTGAACTCTTAGTTTTGAGCCCCAATTTGAAATCTCCTCTTTCAATTATTTATGGAAAACTTATGGCAATAGAGGCCGATTCATCGGGTAAAACTAGAACTGCATGGGAACGTGAACTGGGTGTTAAACTATCAGATTCATGGTGGGATAAAGTTATTCTCAGCATACGTCAGAGTACACCATGTGCCAGACTACAGTTAATACAATTTAAAGTAATAAATAGAGTACACTTCTCAAAAACACGTTTATCTAAAATGTTCCCCTCAATACCAGACCAGTGTGATAGATGTCAGACTTCACCTTGCAACTTAAGTCATATGTTCTTTTTCTGCCCAAAACTGCAAGGGTTTTGGAAATATTTTTTCTCCATACTCTCAGGAGTTTTTAAGATTCAGTTTCAAAGTGATCCACTTATTGCTATTTTTGGAGTTCCTGGGACCACACTTAATCTATCCCGCCAGCAGGGGGAGGTCTTGGCCTTTTGCTCTCTCCTTGCCAGACGTTGTATTTTGCTCGCCTGGAAATCTCCCACACCACCATCCACATCACAATGGCTTAATACTGTAAGATCATATTTGAAGATGGAAAAAATTTTACTAACAGTGAAAGGTAGTTCAGAAAAATTTACCCACAAGTGGACACCCTTTGTGTCATGTAAAATCTTTACCTTCATAGCGTATAGACTGATATGATTGACTCATCACATTACCATGTGACTTGTTTTTAGAGGATAAATGAAAGACTGAAATACTGTTTTCCTTTTGGTTTGTTGGGTCCCTCCTGTTCGTTCCTCCTCCCCCTCTCTCTCTTTTTTTTTTTTTTTTTTTTTTTTTCTTTCCTTATTTTGTCTTGTTTTTGGTTAAGGGGGGAAGGGGAGGGAGGGGAAGAGGGGAGGGAGGGGGGAAAAGGGGGAAGGAAAAAAAGAAAAAATTGGAGAAGTCATGTAAATTTTGTATAATGTATGTAATGTCAATTATATATTCTCCTGATAAATAAAAATTTAAAAAAAAAAAAACTATAAAGAACATGAAATGAAAAATCAAACAGAGATATCACTATTCTTTAAAATTCCTATGTATGGTGTTAAATGTAGATTTATGAGGAAACATAAGATATGAGAACATAGAAAATTAACAACTATTCCATTACCAATTGGTTAGCAGGTAGCATGAGAATATAAAACTCCAAGAATTATAATACTGAATATTAATGTTTTACAAGTGAAGGTTTCAAACAAGACTGAATTATTTAATGAGCACAACTGTTTAGATATAATGTAACATTACAGTGTGTCCTCATTGTTTGTTATAACATCTGTTTGGTATGACAATATGATATGATGTGATACAATGATATGATACACGGATATGAGAATCCTGAATTATTTAAGCTTGACTTGTGAAACTATAACTATGACTATTCTTACTCTTTACCTTTTCAGTGATTAGACACAGTTTATAACAGATATTTATTGGCTGTGTAAAGATGATGGTCAAAGGTCTAAAGAAAGTATAGTCACCAAGATGATTAGTGTATGCACTTCACATTAAGAATGAAATCCTTTGTGACACTTTTATACAATGGAATGAGTGAGATTATTAATTTTGAGGAAGCGAAAGTAGAGAATTTTAGAGCTAAAAGATTTGTTGCAAGTGCTTATTTAAATTATGTTTTGAACTTTTTCTGAAGCTATGTTAAAATTTAAGAAGCTAAAAGATCAACTCTAGGGAAAATGCTGATAAGGATAAGTGGTCTTGAGGATTGATTAAAACCTAAATTTAGGAATGTTGATAAAATACGAATTAGTACAACCCCAGTAGTAATTGTGATTCTCCTGTTTACATGTTGTGTCCTGACACCTTGAGGCGAATGGAAAAAACAAACACTGGCAACCAAAGGACTTGAAGGCTGCAAATCAACTGGTTCATATCAAGAAGCCACACCAATCTATCTCCCCGTCTCTTGCCAAACTGACTGCCAAGACGCAAAGAAACTTTGAGACAAAAGTGGAAAAGTGAAGTATGGAAATTAACGCATTTTCAAATAAAAATGAAGTCCTTCTTCAGCAGTGTTTGAACAACTATAAAGACATTTCTTTCTTTTTTGTTTTTGCCATCCATAAGGAATTAAACAAAACAGAACTGAATTGAACAGAACAGAACTGAACTGAAGAGCTAAGGCTCTTCATCTTCTTGATCTTCTTTATCTATTATTTCCTTACTTTTCTAAGTTTCAATCATTTTATTTCCTATACACTTCTTGATGTGTATTAATTCTCTTTAAAGTATGAGTCTGAATCAAACTATTGATGTCCTTCAACAACTGAGACATCATTTTCAAGTTTGTGTTTTATTATATGTTACATCTTTTTTGTTTTATATTTTATCATGTTATGTTTGCTTGTATCAATTATGTTACTACTTTGGTTACAACTCTATTCATAATGCACAAAATTCACAATTACTCAAAATGGTTTTCAATCAAAGTGTTGAACAGAATTTTATTTGACTAATGCACTTGCTCCCTGTCTTAGAAATCAAATGGCAGAAGCTAGAAAGAGGGGTCTAGTTCTGAGGAGACATTTTTCCTGTAAATGACAGCAACAGGTTTTTTTCAGCTCCTCAGGGAAGCAATGGCAACTGTCTAATGAAATGACTGAGTGATCAAATTTTGGTAAAGATCGTAAGTTTTAACTGTTACAACACCACTGTTTTACACTATCACATATTCACACTGTACAGCACAATATAAACTTATAATTTAATCTCACTCTTATTCATAATCTCACACTCACATATTTATACATCACTACATCAGAAAATTTGGCAGCATTAGTTTATTTGAGGGATTTCCTCAAATCAGGGAGGATTGTAGAATCTAAGAAACTTTATTAATTGGATAATCTGTTTAATAAGGCCAAAAGCAAAAGTATTTTACCGTATGATATAAAAATATGTTTTATAAAAATATATTAAGTTGCCTTTATGCCTATTCAAACATATATATTTTGTGTGTGTTACTTTACAGAATTAAATGTCTAAATTGCCATAAAAGGCAAGGGTGGAATGATATAGGAATGATTATTTTGATGCTTTTATGTCAATTAATACTTATACTCACTTTTGATGCAGCTTATCTGCCCAAAGTCAGGCCTGTGCTGCAGATGTGTTTT
>NC_056508.1:9693893-9710406 GCF_014905685.2 Nematolebias whitei
CTCTCACGCGATCCGGTCAGGGAGAGGTATAAAGGAGGTGTGACAGGAAAGGGAATTTTGGAAGTCTGCTATGGACCAACGCGCGTGAGTGCCCGGCGCAATTTTGATGTGTTTCTTCTTTACCCGGGTCGAAAACGACTTCCCGGCCAGTGTCACGGTGAGAGGCTCTTTCATATCAATTTGTGTGTATAAAGAGTGTACAAGTGTACATGTTTGCTTGGCTGTTTTTTCTGTGGCAGATTAATAAATGACACTATTATTTCTAGCAGAAAAACAGTCTCTTTTGATTTATTTCCTTTCGTATTTATTTCGTATTTATTTCGTATTTCATTGGGTGCCGATCGTTCACGACCCCTGTTAATTTCATAATACACCGTACAACTGTGTTCAACAGAACTTGCTTTTAACAGACTCTGAGATGTGCTTGAAATTCCTGTACTTGTTTCCCAACAGAACTGTTTTAACAACTAGTGTTCATGTCAACCTGACTTGATAGGAATTTTTTTTCTGTGTCTCAGTGCTGGGAAAAGGAGTGTGTTTATCTTACGGGAAATTTGTGCGTCAAATATCTTGTCACAAACCCAAGAAAGTGTCTCCAGTAATACTGATCGTCGAATAACCTCCTCCTATATGGAAATATGCAAATGCCAGATAACAACTCTTTTGGCAAAAACAAGTATGTTCGTGTGCTGGTCTTTACATAAGCCGGAGAGTATAAAAGTGAACAGAAACTGTGTTTAGGGAGGGGTTCTGTCTTTGAGGTCCCGAGGTATTTCTGACTGTTCCGCCTTAGTGGCTAAACTTCAAATAAAACCCCCATTTTGCTGTCAAACAGAACCAAGGTGTCTACTGTTTTATTTAATGAACCCAAGAGTACTAATGTAGATGCCACTACACTGGAGGAATATCAAGGTGGAGCTTGAGAAACTTATACAGATGGAAATTCGATCCGGTCCTTTGTTTTATATACTGGGGGTTATGTGAAATGAAGAGTTCAATTCAAATCAGAGATATATAGTAAATGTTTTTATTAATGGTTGCAAAAAAACGAATCACTGTAAATTGGAAAGACTTGAAACCCCCGACAATAACTGAATGGAAACGGAGGGTTAAACAAGTATATATTATGGAAAAGTTGATATCAGTTCTACAAATGACCACTGATCTTTTTGACCAAAGGTGGCACTGTGTAGAGGTTTATCTGACATCTTGAATGGTGGTTTGTTGTGACTTTTAGAGGATTTGGTTCATTGCTTTTGTATATTTTTTGTGACTATTTTTTAAAAGTTGTTGACAATTCCTGTGCTGTGTGGTTTTTATTTTTTTTTATTTTGTTATGTGTGTTTGTTTTTTATTTTAGTGTTCAATGAAGGGGGAATGTTAGATGTTCAATTGTGTAAAAAAAAAAGAAAAAAAAAGGCTTAAAATAAAAAGTAAAAAAAAGAGGTGGTTGTATTAATCTCATTTAATTTTAACGCCCACCTTCCAGTTTTTACAAACTTGCTTTTGTATCTCTCTTTTAGATCCCATCTTACCATGAGCTGCTTCACATGGGCCTTCTCCTGGAAACACGCAAAAATACTCACACAGGAAGATAATCCCACATGTGAGGCCGGCTACAGCCCCCAATGCCAGGGTTGTCTTCCATTGGCCTTGTAACAGGCCCATTTTTTGTTTAATTAGATGGAGGGGGAATAAGTCACGTTTTAAGTGTATTTTATTGTTGTTTTTTTAATTATTATTACTATTATTACCTTGTACACTGGTATCCCGAATCTGCTAAAGAAAAGACAATTTTTCAGCACAAATAACAATTATTTTCCGATAAATCCGCGCTTCCATGGGTTGGGAGGCCCTCCCTGGTGAGGGGTCCTTAGTTGCTCAGCAGTGAATTTTCTAGGCTCGCAGAGATGTCTTCGTGTGTGAGAGTCTTTATATCAGTGTGTTTTAGCAAATAATGCGATGTTTGTTGGACGTCCTATATGGAAAGTGTCCGTCTTGTGTCGATGAGGGGCAAATGTTCAGTTTTTCACTCCTGGGGGGGGGGGGTCCTCTTCTTTTCTTCTGTCAGGGTCAGGAGACTTCGTTCTCCTCTGACCTCTGACTTCTTGTCAGGCCACTATTCCTGACAAAGTGGTGCTCCGGTTGTATGTGTCAGGTCACTTGTCCTGACAAAATGGGGGGGCTTTCATCAATCAAATTGATCCCAACTTGATCCAGTGATTGGTTCGGCTCTTCTGCTGGCATGCGATGTTCTCTCAACCACCTGATGAGGTCCGGTCCACCTTGGTTCAGCCCTGTAGGTGCCTGTCCACCTCGGCACCTTTCTCTTCCTTGTGATGACTTTCAGTAGGACCCACTCTGCTGTGTGGGACCTCCCAGATTCTTCTTTCTCCTTCTGTTTTCTCACCTGTGAATGAAAGCCTCCAAGGTTCTGAATTCTTCAAAATATGATCTGTACCTGTATTCCTCCGTTACTTCTCTGCCTCCTGAAACATTCACATTCAACTTTTCCTTTCATCCCCAGAGTCTTTACTTTGGATCTTCCTAGAAGAAACAAAGTTATTTTCTACAAAAAAACATAACAATATGTGATTACAACATGCAGTGAAAACGAGTAATCAGAAGAGTTAAGGTTTCAAAGTTTAGTGGTGAATATTTGGCATGAGTGATGTTAATTTTTAGTTAAATTATAAATTTTATTCGGCTTACTTCCTCCTGTCTATGGAAAAAAATTTTAGTAAACGCATGCGCAGAAAATATATTTTGATTGATCACCCTGTCCGCAAAACAGCACAAAACAGGCAAACCAGACCAGCTGAAATTATCTCAGCTCCAAGACAAAAGCAGACAGATTTGACCTAAAAAAATAAAAACATCACTCTCTCTTGTAAATGAGTCCTTTTGACTCATGAAGACTAACCTGTAAAAACAAAAGTGAACTTAATGAAAAAGTAACTAATTTGCTCTGGAGTAGCATTATACATTTTGATGCAAGGCTTCAAGATAATGAATCTTTTCTTTTGTCTAAAAGCAACCGAATAAGGCAGTTGGTCCAGCAACCTCAACACTACATTTCAAAATTAAAAGTCTTGCTGTTATGTGTGTGTATTTGTACATCAGAGCAAAATGCAGCATCCACTCTGAAACTGGAGCCATTGCACCATCATAAATCACATGTGAAGCCGACACTTCATCCAGGCCACAGATGTCGTAGTGACATTTGCTTGACCACTGCTCCAGGTTTTCGCCAGCCTGACTTTGGAGATACTACATATTTAGAGTTCAAGACGTCATTATGATGTTAGTCTAGCGCCCCCTCCTGGACAAAGTAAATTTCCACAGAGACCATTTAACGACCTAACAGCATTTTGTTTCAGTTCAGTTCATGACTCCAAACTTAGATCATTCTCTCGTTGTTTTGTAGCAGAACCGGATGTCTTTCAGCTCCAGGTGTCACACTCATTTGGAGGTACAGTTCTTTTCAATCCAGTGGTCTTATGAAGTCACAAATGTTAGCAGGCCTAGTTTTCTGCATTAACTATACACATGTGATATACTACTGTGCAACCAAAACCAGATATCCAAGATGTCAAACCACAATTGCTTTTGCGTCCTAGCATCCTATATAAACCATTGTGTGCATTCTGTGTGTTGCCAGAACATCCCTCCCGATTCAAAAACTCACTCAGGTCAACTTTTTCTTAAAAGTAAAAAAAAAGATTAAGATTAGATTAAAATAAAGCAATCCAATTCAATTCTGTTATTATCATTTAATTTAGTTATTTATATAGCTCTATCCTACACAAAAAGTTGTCTCAGGGCACTTAACAGAAACCTTCACCTAAATAGAAAAACCATTTAGTAAAGTTCTCCATCTCAGGTTACACATAGACTAATAAAGTTTGAACTCAGTTCTCTGATAGCTATTTCTATTTCTGGAACATCTGTCAGCCTCTGCCTCCAGCTGGGTCATCTCGCACTCTGGCCAGCACAAGGATTTAACAGCACCATTTAACAGTGAAAGTAAAAACACAATATTAACACTAAAATCAGAATCTAAGGCAAAACTCTCTACACCACATGTGTCAAACTCAAGGCCCACGGGCCAGAGGTGGCCCATGACAGCTTAAACGGCCTGATTGTCATATAATAAATGAAAAGAGTGCACTGACAACAAACAAGAGTGCACTGACAACAAACTACTAGTATATTTCCCATATTGCATGCCAGGCACAGTGTTAAATATGCTAACGTGAGCCTTCAACTCTACTGTTGTTATCTTGAGTTTATTAAATGTCTTATTATTTTATGTTAAATTTGCAGCAATGTATTTGGTAAACAGGTTTACATGTTTATTACGGTAAATGTTTTTGTATAAAGCTACACCTGTCACATGTTCTTAGCAGCTCGCAAATGTCAAAGTTTTGAACAAAGTTAATGCCATAGACTTGTTATTTTCCTTATTCAATTGGAAAGTTTGATATTTGATTTATGGAGTAGTGTGGGTTTCATAACCTGACAAGTTAAAGGTTTTATGTTATAACAGAGCAACAAGCATACATATTTTCTTACTCACTCAGCTCCAGGCCAGCGGTCACTCTTTCAGGGATGAAGATGTTCACATCCTGGACAGAGAGGAACGATGGTTTGAGAGCAGAGTAAAGGAGGCCATCTTTGTGAAAATAAATCGTCCATCATTAAACAGGGGTGGAGGCCTCCGGGTTCAACTGCCCCCCTCTTACAATACTGTTATTGCTAGTATCACTCAAACCCCTGTGAATAGTAAACAGCCATCAGTGTGCTAATGATCCATTGTTAGGCTAATGGTCCGTCTTGACCATGTGAGCAGCTGGTTTTGGTTGTCAGTAGCAAACTGGTTGAGCCACTCTGAGATGGTGCTATTTAAGAGACTGAGCTGAATACAGCACCTCAGACTGAGGAAGTCTTTCGGATGAGAGACGAAACGTTTCTACATTTTTTTGCTTTGTTTATTTAGTTCAAGTATCTTGGGGTCTTGTTCACGAATGAGGGAAAAATGGAGCGTGAGATCGATAGGCGGATAGGTGCAGCGTCTGCAGTGAAGCGGGCGCTGTACAGGTCTGTCGTGGTGAAGAGAGAGCTGAGTCAAAAGTCGAAGCTCTCAATTTACCGATCGATCTACGTTCCCACCCTCATCTATGGTCACAAGCTTTGGGTTGTGACCGAAAGAATGAGATCTCGGATACAAGCGGCCGAAATGAGTTTTCTCCGCAGGGTGTCTGGGCTCTCCCTTAGAGACAGGGTGAGAAGCTCGATCATCCGGGAGGGACTCGGAGTAGAGCCGCTGCTTCTCCACATCGAGAGGAGCCAGTTGAGGTGGATTGGGCATCTGTTTAGGATGCCTTCTGGACGCCTCCCTGGTGAGGTGTTCCGGACACGTCCCACCGGAAGGAGGCCCAGAGGAAGACCCAGGACACGCTGGAGGGACTATGTTTCTTGGCTGGCCTGGGAACGCCTCGGGATTCCCCCGGAAGAGCTGGCCCAAGTGGCTGGGGAGAGGGAAGTCTGGGCCTCCCTACTTAGGCTGCTACCCCCACGACCCGACCCCGGATAAGCGGAAGAAAATGGATGGATGGATGTTCATAGGACCAGATTGAACTTTTTTGGAATATATGTAATATTTGTAAGTTAAATAAATAAAAATCAGAATTATTTAACATTAAGGAGTAGTTGTATTTTATTTTATATTACATTTAGGTAAATTTATCTACATTTATACTGCAGTCTTACATTTATATCTGGCCCTTTGAGGGCAACCATTATTCTGATGTGGCCCCTCGGTGGAAACGAGTTTGACACCCCTGCAATACCAAGGGCGTGAAGCTCACACAAAAATACTGCTACTTTTCTTCTTTTTTTTCAAGCTAAAGGCCAATTTTAAAACCTACATTAACTCAAATCTGATACCCAACATAATTTTTAGGTCACAGGTTCCACAACAAGTTTAACTGGTTTCATTTGTTATTCTCTGTTGTGCTGTCAACATCCTAATCAAGCGACAGAAGTATTTTATTTCTCAGATTTTCTTAGATATCATGTCAACAAGGGCCACATTACCGGAACTAAATCTTTTTGTTGTTTTAATGATATTCACTCCTCTCCACCTTTTAAAATGACCATTTTATTAGCCTGATCCAGACTTTCACACTGAGTTTGCTCACAAAAACTACACTATAACAAATATTCCCCACAAACTAGATATTTTACTCACTAATTAAGCCGTTATCTTTTCCACACACATATTTAACAAACACTCCCTTTGTGGGTTGTTCAAAAATTCCACTCATTCCTGTTAACCCCTCTCTCACTCCTTTTTTGCACAGTCCTCATACCTTGTGAAAAAAACATTCAGCAACACATCCTGATGCATGCTCAAAATCCAGGTAGAAAAATCTAAAAAGTTAAATAGGAACCTTGAAAAAAACAAAACAAATAACTTGTAGAAACGTTTCATCTTTCATCCTAAAGACTTCCTCGGTCTGAGGTGCTGTATTCAGCTCAGTCTTATAAATAGCACCTTCTCATAGTGGATCAAACACTTTGCTGCTGACAGCCAAAACCAGCTGCTCACATGATCAAGGAGGACCATCAGCTTAACAATGGATCATTAGCGCACTGATGGTTGTTTACTATACACAGGGGGCTGAGTGAAACTAGCAGTAACAGCATTGTAAGAGGGGGACAGTTGAACACGGAGGCCTCCACCCCTGTTTAATGATGGACGGTTTCTTTGTACAAAGACCGCCTCTTTTACTCCGCTCTCAAACCACTGTTCCTCTCTTTCAACGATGTGAACATCTTCATCCCTGAAAGAGTGACCGCTGTCCTGGAGATGAGTGTAGACCGCAGAGTCCTGGCTTGATAATGTTGATCTTCTGTGTTGGGCCATCCTTTTGGCCAGTGGCGGTTTAGTTTCCCCGATGTAATACTGATCACAGCCCTCCTGACACTGAACAGCATACACAATATTACTCTGTTTGTGCCTAGGTACTGGATCTTTGGGATGAACCAGTCTTTGCCGTAATGTATTTTGGGCTTTAAAAGTCACTGGGACTTCATGTTTAAAAAATAAACATCTCAGTTTCTCTGATACTCCCACAACATATGGAATGACCATTGGTTTGGGTTCCTCCTTTTCACCTGATGGCTGACTGGAGTCCTGTTTGGGTTTCTTCTCGGCCGCCCCCCGGAACGCCGGTCCCGTGATGGACGGCCTCCCGGCCGCCCCCCTGAACGTCGGTCCCATGATGGACGGCCTCCCGGCCGCCCCCCTGAACAATGACTCTAGGGACGGTCTCTTGACCGTTCAGATCTTTTGTGTTTTCCTGCTTGTGTTTTGCCTTCATTTTTGTCAGGTCCTTGTGTTCTTCCTTGTGTTTCCTCTGGCCCTCCACCCTTGCAGTGCCGCCCTCCACCCGCCCAAGTCCTTCGGGAGGGGGGTTTTTTGGGGACGCCTGGAGGCATCCTTGAGGGGGGGGGTACTGTAAGGATGGTACCATTTGCTGGCTCTGTTTGTGTCTGTGTTTCCCTAGTGTTTCCTCTTCAGTTTAATTGGTGCCACCCTTGTCTCGTCACAGCTGTTTGTAATCACGTCTCGTCTTGTCCCTGTATATAAGCCGTCTGTTCTGTCTTGTTCCTTGTCAGGTCGTATTCGTTGGGTCTCTGTGTTCTCTTGCGTCTCCTGAGTCTTCCCTGAGCTCCCTGAGTCCTTCCTGAGTTTCCCTTTGAGCCTTCCGTTTTCATATAAGTTTTGCTGCCACGTCAGCTGTTTATTTTTGTTCTTTATTCACCATTAAAATATTTATTTTTGTAATCTGCCGAGTTGAGTCCTGTCTGCACAACTGGGTTCGTCCCTTATGTAGTGAACTTGACCTGATGTCAAATCTGACCAGATTGACAGTGTTGTGAAATAAAGATTGTGTTCTTTGTTGAATCTAACATTCCAATTCTTATTTTATTTTGAAATTGACCCACTTCCTGTTTTACTTTGAAGAGGCTCCCACAGATTGATTTCATTTCCTGTTTACATAATGTAACACGATGTAAACCACTTCTGATTGGATTGAAAACTGGCCAATCCTGACAGCAGACTCAGAACGTGCTGAAAAGTTAGTTTTGCTGTGTAAGGAACGCCCTTTTTTCTTTAAACAAAGAAAAAGTGTAGTTTCTCCTCGAGGGAGTGAGCAGACGGAGGAGAAGCGAGGAGCCGCAGCAGCAGCCAGATGGAGCACAGAAAGACAACTTCAAGGTTGTATTGTATAGTGTAGAATGGATGCATCCAGTTTTTAATATGTTAAAATAACGACTGCATTTAACTAATCCACTGTTTATGCTTGTGAATCTATGACTTCTGAGTTTCTTTACTTATTAAATATTCATAAATTTGAAGGTGCGTTTGTCGTATCTGATGTGCATATCTTGACTGACTCCTGCAGGATTGAAAAGGTAACTTCAGACTCGGGTGGAGAAATAAGGTGAAAAACACAACAAATTTGGAGGTCCCACCGAGATGTGAGAAATAGTTACCGAGTCCTTCATACTGAACTACGACGCGTCATTCACAGAAGGAGGTAAGCAGAGCCTGTTTTATTACGAAATCTGTAAATTGGACTTAAAATAGGCAAATTTTTGCTCAGTGTGATTGACTCCCGAATAAATAGTTTTAAAATAGAGAAGTTTACGTCGACTGTAAAATTAAGATAAAGGTAAGATAAAATAAAACCAGCCTCAGGGATAATACTGCGCGTTAGTCTGCCTACAGGGAGTTGACGGATTCCCTGGGGAGGAGTGAAAGTTCTAGGAAAATAATTCCGCTGTTCAACTCTGTAACTCCATTAGACTAAGTTTACTGTAATCTTGTTGAACTGGCAGTCAACTTTTAAAACAGTATCAATTAAAGTTTGCTCACAATTGACCGTAGGTGGGCGTTCGCGAGGCTGGGTGGGATAATAATTAATTAAATACGACGCACGCACCGAATAGATTAAAATAAAATCAGAACTAATAATTAGATTTGTTGAATAAAATAATTTATGATAAAATAATTTATGACCTGTGGTGGAGTAGAGAAGTCACGGGTTCACAAATATTGCTGTCTTCTAGGATATTAAAAGGGAAGTCAACACATTTTGTTTAAAAAAAAAACAACAACATTTTCAAGGGTGACCATTGTGAATATTTCTGGCGTCTGTGTTTCGCGTGAATGTTGAAATAAGTGGTCAGTATCTTGTTTGTTTATTTTGTGTTCGTGTCTTTGTCAAATATAAGACCACAGTATGAATGTGTAGGAAAAAAGTTCCAGAAAAAAAAAAGAAGAAAAAAGTTCCAGAATTTTCCAGTGACAATAAAAAAAGACGTGTGCTGTTTGTTTGAACTTCCTGAGAGAATGGACACAGAGGTGCAGCGTGTAATGTTACAAAAGTGTGAGCAGGAAAGTTTTAAACCTGTAAAAGAGCAAGTGGAAATTGTGAGACAGGCACTAGAGATGCTGGAATATAATAAAAAGCTAAAAAAGGCTCTCGTGCAAAAATTACAAAAAATAGAAAATAATGCAGAAGAGAAACAAGATGTGATATCTTTGATGTGGGATAAAATTAAAGAGTGCTCGAGTGATGAGGATAAATTTGACAAGCAAAAGAGAGAGGCAAATGCCTTGCATAAAAGTAAATACAGAAAGTTAATGAGGGAGGTTATTTATGAAAGAAAAGAGTGGTTGAAATTGGTCTTTGTGGCACAGGGTTCGTCCCATTTGTTGAGAAAACAGCAACTGGTGGAGCAGCCTAGAACAAAGAGTGAGGACGTGGGTAGTTCAGATCCCCCTCCTTACAACCCAAGTGGCAATCAGTCAGAACATCCCCCTACAGGAATGTACCCCATATATCACATAAAAGATGGAACGTTACAGGTGGGGGAGGTCACTGACACCCCCTCGCAGCTGAGGGGGGAGTCATCCAACCCAGTTAAAACAAAACTACTTGTGGCACCAGGAATGAAGCCGTGTTTTACACAGTCCATCAGTACACCATTCCAAACAGAGGGTGAAGGAAATATAAACAGCACGCAGCAATGGGTAATTAAAGATGGGTGGAGTCAGTCTGTTAATCCCTCAGGACACCCTGATTTGCACACTTCTTCCCTCTTTGCATCCTCAGCATCTCCCTCTGACAGCTCTCATGATGGAGAGGGCCTGCTTGTGGGTCTGCAGGGTTGGAGGAATCGTGCAGGGTTGTCTCAAAACCCGCTCACCTGTACTCACCAATTGCCTGCCACGCCTCAGACACACGTACAGAATCCTTTTTGGCCACAAGCAATACGAATTACTTCTGATTTGTCGGCAGCTCTTCCACCACCAGATCACGCTTCTATCCCTGTTGAAAACGTGGATCCATCGTTAAGTACTGGTTCATTTCCCCTTCTGCAGGCAGGAAATCAGATACGTTATAAACCTCTTGCGCTAGGTGATGTGCAGGCGTTAGTGGACAAACTCCCTCCCCTCACAGAAAGAGGAAGTAAGTGGTTGAATGTAGTGGACTCCTTAACTAAAGGTATTAATTTAGCTGTGGGAGACATGAGGGCACTGTTGGGAAGGTGTGTAACTTCTACTAGGATGGATGAGATAGAGAGGGCTGCTGGGTGGAATCGTAACATACCTGACTCAACTTGCATGTTGTTGGAGTATCAGAGACTTGCCGCCGCTCTCAGACAGGCTTATCCCCTTCCAGAAGGTACAGGGGTTCCTAAGTTCACCTGGAAGCCTGGTCAGAACCCCACTGCATATTTAGATGTGTGTAAACAGGACTGGTATGACAGAACACACTGCCATGGTCAGGGGGAAAATCAAAAGTATTTTTTTAGACAAGCAATACTGGATGGGGTCCCCGCAGCAGTCAGTAAGGCAATGAAAAATAACCCTGATTTACCAACAGCAGATGCTGCCCAGTGGGAACGGCATCTTATTCATCATCTGCAATGTGTGGCTGATGAGGAGACTAAAACTTCCTCTGAACTGAAAGATATGCAAACGCAGCTCTTAAAGCTACAATTGAAACAGGCTAGGGATGTAGTTCAAACTAAGAAAGATTCAAAACAGATGGTACAAGCTGACACTGTGTTTCAGTGTTCTGAGGCTGCTTATCAGTGTCCTGTAACCGCCCAACCCCCGCTTCCTGTTGTATACCCTCGGGGACGGTCAAGAGGGCAGTGGGGAGAAAGAGGGGGGTCTCGGGGCAGAGGTTTCGGTCGGGGTTACACGCAGGGAGGCAGAGCAACAGATGTTTTCCATTACTGTCACAAACCAGGTCATTGGGCACGAGATTGTTATCACAAGCAGGCCAATGCCCAAAGAGGAGGAGCACATCACTTCTCAGCTCCCAACCACCAGATGGCGCCACCGGCACCTACCTCTGGCCAGCAGGATCCATCTTGGGCGCCACCAGGTGGATACTACCAGCAATGACACACCCCACAGAGTAATCACACCATAGGGGGAGGAGCAGACCCTATGGTGAAAATGAGGGTCATGAATAAAGATCTATCATTCCTCGTGGACACTGGAGCTACATATTCAACCCTCAATGAGCAGGGATTTGATGAACATGCCAGTGCGGACACTGTGTCTGTGATCGGTTTCGCTGGGGTGCAACAAAAACTGTCTCTAACTGAACCTCTCGTAGTAACAGCAGGACTTCAAACAGTGACACATCCATTTGTTCTGTCCACACGTGTACCTGTCAACCTGCTTGGAAGAGACTTGTTAAAAAAACTTGGTGCAACAATAATGTGTGAACAAACTGGTTTACGTGTTACTTTACCAAGTGGTGTGACCTGGACTTGTTCTGCTTCTTCCTCCTCTTTGTCATCACAGTGCTTGGTACAGCCGATACATGAGGAAGTAGCTGACATTTACTGGGCGTTGCTGCGCCCAGAGACACCTGAACACACAGGACTTTACTCTGCTTACTTGTTGTGGAAGCCATGGCTTGATGCTCTGCGTCCCTATGTCCCACCTCTAGATCCTTTACATGTAACTCTTTTTTATGACCGTGATTCTGACGATTGTTACAGGGAGCATTTTGCTCAGCACTTGCAGGACATTGAGTGGCCATTAATATCAGACCGGCTTATAGTTGGTCCACAAGGCGTGGCTTCTCACGTCAACCTCACACCATCTCAACGGGAGTGGTACATGATGTCGTCTGAAGCGATCCCACACGTCTCATTAGCTTTAGCTCCCACACATCAGGCTAAAGACTTGGGCCCAATGGTGAAGGCTGCTGTCTCTGCCACAGATTGGGTCCCAACACAAATACCTCAGCTCGCTTACTCGTCATCAACCGACTGTTATAGCATTGACTTAGCTGTTCATGATGTAGGTAAGCTAGAACATGAGGTGATCTCCAGAGACCATGGCAGAGAAAAAACTGACCATTCAGATGTTCCTCAGATGTTAGACACACTTCCTGCATCTCTCTGGTCTCAGGGATCTGAGGATGTAGGTCATGTTAAATGCCTCCCAATCTCTTTTGAACTGACCCACAACGAACCTATATGGTTGTATCAGTATTCTCATAGACCTGAGGCTGAACAAGGTTTGACTGACACAGTCCAAGGGTTGCTGAAAGCAGGGGTCCTCGAACACTCACATTCAGACTGGAATACTCCCATTCTACCTGTTGAGAAGGCGGGGACTGGAAAGTACAGAATGGTACATGATCTTAGGTCGATCAACGCCATACTTAAGACACCTACGTCACCAGTACCAAATCCCTATGTTGCACTGACCCAACTGACACCAAACCAGAAGTGGATGACCTGCATTGATTTGGCTAACGCCTTTTATTGCCTGCCCTTATCAGAGGACCTGCGTGACATTTTCTCATTCACATTTAACGGTTGTCAGTATAGATACACTCGCTTGCCTCAGGGTTTTGCATTATCGCCAGGCATTTTCAATCATGTGTTAAAGAACATTCTTGTACAGCTTCCACTCCCCAGAGGCACCACTTTGGTTCAATATGTTGATGATTTGCTGATAGCCTCTGAAACAGCACATGACTGTCTTACAGCCACTCAGGCTGTCCTGCTTCACCTGCATGGTGCAGGTTTTAAAGTTAGTAAATCTAAACTTCAAGCAGTTCGTACACAGGTCTCTTTCCTCGGTAGGTTGGTCTCTGCTAATGGTACAACACTTTCACCAGAACACAGGGCGTCTATACTACATCATCCAAAACCCACCACTGTACAAGACATGTTATCCTTTTTAGGTTTAACTGGGTACAGCAGACACTATATACCTGATTATAGTGAACTCACCACTCCACTCAGACAGATGGTAAAAGATCAAGGTAACAGAAACCTTAAAGCAACACTTGTGTGGAACACAGATGCAGAGCATGTGTTTATTAAACTGAAGCAACTCTTGTCCAGAGCAGCTGATTTGGCTCTGCCTGACTACTCCGCCCCATTTTTTCTTGACGTTTCTGAAGCAGAAAACACTGTTAATGGTGTTCTGTTTCAGAAAAAGGGGGGTGGTAGACAGGTGTTGATGTACGCAAGTGTGATGTTGGATGGTACTGAGAAGCGTCATCCAACATGTACACAGGCAGCAGCAGGTCTGGCAAGGATTGTTTCAAAAACAGCACACATCGTCATGGGACACCCACTACATATACTAACGACACACAAAATAGTAGCTTATGTTAATTCTGAGATCTTTACAATGACATCCTTAAAGCAAAGACGCATGAGCAACATCCTATCAGAACCGAATTTATTGTTCCTGCATGAAGGCATAAACATGGCAGATGGTATGCAAACAACACAAGCACATGATTGTGTGCAAAAAGTGTACATGGAGGAACGCATTAGACCTGATTTACAGACTGAACTCATACCACATTCAAATGTACTTTACACAGATGGTTGCTGCTTCAGGTTTGAGGATGGGTCTTTGAGATCAGGATTTGCTGTGGTACAGCAGAATGGTGTTGAGTACGAGGTACTGAGCTCAGGGCAGCTAGAAGGTCATCAGTCAGCTCAAAAAGCTGAAATTCAGGCAGTCGTTGAGGCTTTGAAAATGAGCAAAGGAAAAGAGGTTACAGTGTACACAGACTCAGCATATGCTTATGGTGTAGTTCATGTACAATTACCACAGTAGAAAAGAGCAGGTTTTCGAACAGCAGGTAACAAACCAATTAAACATGAGGAACTCATTAAGGATTTAGCTGACAGTTTGATGTGGCCAGCAAAAGTGGCGGTTGTGAAGTGCAAAGGTCATGATGTTACACAATCAGACACAGCGGAAGGAAACAGGCAAGCTGACAGAGCAGCGAAGATAGCTGCTGGCTATTTGCCAAGAGTCCAGATGGTGACAGTGGAAGAGGAATGTCAGAAAGTGAATCAGTGGGATGAGAAAAATATAGCAGAGGCTCAGACTACAGCCTCCCCAGAGGAAAAGACATTATGGTTTAACAGAGGAGGTCAGAAAAAAGGGGAGTTTAAAGTATGGATAGGACCGAATCAGAAGTGGATCTTGCCTATGACTTTAAAACAGGCAGTATTTCAGGAAGCACATGGATTAGCACACGTGGGATGCAGACAAATGTTAAGAAATCTTCGACAATGGTGGCACCCTCATCTAAAAAATATGGTAACAGCATATGTTGACACCTGTACTGTTTGTTTAAAGTACAACATTCGGCCTACAGTAAAACCTGAACGAGGTTCTTTTCCTCTCCTGCACCGACCGGGACAGGAGGTGATTCTAGATTACACTGATATGTTGGAACCTGTTAAAGGGTTCAGATATGTATTGATGTGTGTTGACGCATTTACAGGGTGGCCAGAAGCCATACCTGCAAGAAGAGAAGACAGCAAAACAGTGGTGAAGTTTCTGATTAACCATTACATCCCCAGACACGGTTTCCCAACAAAAATCAGATCAGACAATGGCACACATTTTAAAAACACAGATCTGCAGGCTGTGGAAAAAATGTTAGGCCTAAAACATGCTTTTGGAACCGTGTACCATCCCCAGTCTCAAGGGAAGGTAGAAAGGATGAACCAGAACATAAAACAAAAATTGGGCAAAATCTGTGCACAGACTAAATTGAACTGGGTGGACGCATTACCAATTGCCTTAATGACCGTGAGAACTTCTGTTAATAATGGAACTGGCTTTTCTCCCTATGAGTTAACTACAGGAAGACCCTTTCCAGGACCAACCGTATGCTCACTGACCAGTGAGGAGGACCATAAAATGGACCATAAGGTATACTTTGATGAGTTAAAAGCATTAGTGTCTAACTTTACTCAGCAGGTCCACCACAAACAGAGCCTAACAGAAAGACCAGAGGAACCTGGTCTCCCCACCGCAGAGTGGGTCTTGTTGAGGGTCATTAAAAGGAAGTGGCAGGAGCCCAGGTGGACGGGCCCTTATCAGGTTACAGAGAGAACGTCCCACGCAGTCCGCCTCAGAGGAAAGGGGGATGTTTGGTACCACTGGAGCCAGTGTACGCCTGCCTCAGAGCCAGGAAGAGCGAGAGAGCTGGCAGAAACCATCTAAAGTCGTAAAACTGGACATTCATATCTTGTAGACCAAAGCAGCCTGGTGAAAGTTGCGTGTGGGCCCTGAAGGACTTTGTTTGAGTGGGTCACCGGGTGCTGGAATAACCACATTTAGTACAGACACCTAGATACGACAAAAACACGACATCTTAGAGTCTCACACTTCATGAAGAAAACTCAGAGACATAGGAGGAACGGTCTCTGAGCACCCCAGGGTATGCCCTGAGTACTTGTGATTGTAACAATATTGTATGACATGTGTACTAACCATTTTTCTCTTATTTTTTAATTGCAGTCTTGATTTAGAGTGCATCCATTTATTTACTTAGCTTGAAAGTGATAAGTATATTCAGTTTGTAACGTTAAAAAGAAATACCTATAATCAATTATAAGCAGTATATTAACAGAGTGTTATTTTGTATTCATTTTGTGTTAAAGGAACTGCTTGCCTGGCTGTCTGCTGAGGAAGTCGCTGTACGAGACATCTTCATTTATTGAGTACAGTTTCTGTTTTAAGATCAAAATGTGGTGGCCACCAAAGCACGTTGTGATAGGGATAGGTGTTTTGTCATCCATCGTGTTGTCACTCATTTTCTCTTTTGAATATTTCTGTATTATTCCCGGTTTACCAGAGTGTGAGCAGTCTGGAGCAACTAGCTCCAACTTCTCTGATGGCTGTGCAGAACAGAATGGCTCTTGATAAGCTGTTAGCAGAGAAAGGAGGTGTGTGTAGCATGTTTGGTGACCTATGTTGTAGTTTCATTCCTAATAACACTGCCCCTGATGGAAAAGTGACCCGTGCACTTGAAGGTTTGAGAACGTTGTCTAATGAGATGAAATCTCACTCTGGTGTAGATAATCCTCTTGATGAATGGCTCTTCAAAGTGTTTGGCCCCTGGAAGCAGAT
>NC_056508.1:9710506-9715547 GCF_014905685.2 Nematolebias whitei
TAAAGGAGGTGTGACAGGCAAGGGAATTTTGGAAGTCTGCTGTGGACCAACGCGCGTGAGTGCCCGGCGCAATTTTGATGTGATTCTTCTTTACCCGGGTCAAAAACGACTTCCCGGCCAGTGTCACGGTGAGAGGCTCTTTCATATCAATTTGTGTGTGTAAAGAGTGTACAAGTGTACATGTTTGCTTGGCTGTTTTTTCTGTGGCAGATTAATAAATTACACTATTATTTCTAGCAGAAAACAGTCTCTGTGTGTCACATTTTTCCCCTTGTCTGAATATCTGGTGCCGATCGTTCACGACCCCTGTTAATTTCATAATACATTTTTGGCGACGAGGATGGGATATTATTAAAATAAATAAATAATCCTGAACGACTGCACCATATTCAAACGAAGGGGAAAAAAGTGTTGAGAAAAATGTTGATGCGAGTTGCATCTGGACAAAGAGTCCGTTGAAGTTGTGCTGGGTTGGGAGAGTTATCCAACCTTGGCTTTGTGTTTAAGAGGTGGAGGGGGACGCCCCGAGCCTTTGTGTGAGAGTTTAAAACAGAGAAAAAGTTGATTCAGACGCCTGAGGAGGCGTGAGCTGAACGGAGGGAAAAGTTGATCCAGACGCCTGAGGAGGCGTGAGGGGAACAGAGAAAAAGTTGTACCGGGATGGGAAGAAGTCCCATCCCAGTTGTTTTTGTTGTTTTTGAAGAGGTGGGAAGAAGCCCATCTTAGTTGTTAGAACAATTTTTCTGAAAGCAGATAGTCCGAGTGATGTTTTGACCACTTTTGCAGGCAATAGAGGTCAGAAAAGATGGCACCAGTGACAGGACTTCAGCATAAAGTCAGAAAATGCAATCACAGGCTCAACAGAGCAAACAAGAATGTGAGGACCGCCTGCTTGTTGAATGGACGGCACATTCAGTCGCTCGCTCAGTTTGGCAGGGTAGTTGAGGGGGCGGTGGAGCAGGTGTCCCGGTTGCGAGGAAAATTCAAGAGAAAGAAAGCGACTGCATGGAAAAAGTGTGTGGCGGAAGTTCAGGAGAAAGATAAACAGTGGTTACAACAGAACCAGTTGTTATCTGATGCGCAGACAGAGTGCATGCTGCAGAAACAGCATGTGCAGCTGCTGACGGCACAGCTAGACCGCATGATTAAAGTAGCTGAGGGCGCGGTCGGTCAGATATGCAGGCTTAAAAGGAGGAAGAAAGAGTGTGATGTTTCGCCGGAGCGAGTCGGAGCTTATGTTACAAGGTTGGATGACGGATGGAATCCGTCGAGTTTGGACGGTAGCATCTCGGGAGACAAAGAGGTTGTTTACTTGTCTAAAATATCACAACCTACAGATGCTCGAGTATCTAGGCTGCTGGATAAAGGTGGAGGTCAGGTAATGAATTCAGCGCATCGAGTCAGAGCTTTGCAAGACTCGAGACCGTTGTTTGAAGTTTGTGTAAAGACAGCCCGACAGATAGCATCGGATTGGTCTGATTTACAGGGTCATTGGGTGACCCCAGGGGAGTGCGAGCAGAGATTGGTTCGGCTGTGTTTGAGGAATGCACTCGCTGTGCGTTGGGTTGTAGATTATCATCTACATGTTTTTTTTTCAAGGACTGATGTTCAAAGCAGAGTGTTGGAACTCGGAGATTGGAACACAGAGCTGAAAACCGTGAAAAAAAACATTTAGTCAATCCATGGGTCGAGGGCCGAGAAAGGACAGCCGGAAAAACATGCAGGAACCTACTCGTTCTGCTTTCTGGAGGGCATTAATACAGGCAGGAGTGCCTGCAGCTGAGATGGATGATGTGTCAGCAGAAGAGCTGAGGGCTGGAAGCCATTATTTGGATTAAAGGGGCAAAAGTAGGGTCCAAAAGTTGACATCAACCCTCTGAAAAGCAGATATTGTCAAACATTGAACATCAAAGGTCCAGAATTAGAGAGCCCAGATTTTGACGTTAAATTAAAAAGCCCCAAAACTTGAAGGTGATATTGATTTTTAAAATGCCAAAGGTCAAAGGAGAAATTAAGACATCTGATGTTGCCATTAAAGGCCCAAGCATTGACATTTTGGGCCACTAAGGATGAATTAAAATGCCTAAAGTCAGGATGGTTTAAGGGGAAAAGGGTGGATTTGAAATGTCTAGAAATAAATATGTTGTTTGGATGTGTTAAGCTGGTTGCTATGAAGGAAGTGCAACATGTGTTGTTTATAAATGGTTTACCTGCAGCTATAGTTTTGACAGCATCTAAAAACAACTCGAAGTATCCAAAAATATCTGAGATAAAAAGAATTTCACCATCTTGTTTTGCAGATGTTTCACATTTAAAGTGAAAGTTCAGCTCTTTTCAAGAGGGGTTCTGTGGAAAAAGTTAACATCTCAGTTTGAAAAAACTGAAGCTAAATATTCTGAGTGGGGCCAAGACTAGAAGAAGGATTTCTTTTTAATAAATAAAAGTTAATTGTTGACACTTTTTGCATGAAGTAGTTATGTATGAAGAATTGTTTGATTAGTTGTAGAACAAGACAGATGATGAAACTGCAATACAACGATGTGAAGCATGCAGCATTAGAAAAGAGGGTCACAATAGTAAATGCAGGGACAAATAGGGGAAAAGGGGCCATATCAGATCTGGCAGACGGATTTCATTGGCCCTTTGCCATGTCACAGGGGTGTAGATATGTATGTACGGCTGTAGATACATATTCAGGTGTGTTGGTGACTCATCCTTGTAAATATGCAAATCAGACATCTACTTTAAAATGTCTTAGTATGATGAAATAATTTTATGAGGGTCCCCTTCAGATAAGAACAGATAATGGGACCCATTTTACTGGAAAACAGGTGAAAGACTGGTCAGCTGAAAAACATGTTGAATGGATTTATCATATTTCCTTATCACCCACAAAGCTGCTGGGCTGATTAAGAGAATGAATGAACTGTTAAAAAAAAGAAATGCTGAGAAAATGAAAAACATGATTTGACAAACTGAAAAGTAAATTTGTTGCAGGCTGTGTTTCAATTGAATAACAGACCCATTGTACCAGGCACCACTCCTTTAAATTGAATGATACTCCAGAGCTGCCTGTCAGAAAAAAAAAGAACCAATTAGAAAATTGACGACAGAGCAGAGCTGCCTGTCCAGCAACTCCTGGATCTGCTGGACTAGTCCTGAGGACTATAGAGCCAGTGATATTGATTTCAGGTCAAATTCAAGTTACAAAATTGGTCTGGGTCTACAATATCCCAGAGGCAGGAGAAGAAAAAATGGGTAAATGTACCAATTCATAAGTGTTATTAAAGAGAAAACTAATTCTTCTCTCTTTTTGTTGAAAGCAGTTTTCTTGTCTCCACAGCTTGATGTTTCCTTGGTCTTTGAACACCCGGGACCGTCCAGAGGACAACATGAGAAGCTGGTGACAAGGTGCCAGTCAGATGGGAGTGCAGGCTGTTTGGGCATCACGTGCCTTGTTGCAGATGGACAACGCCTCATCAGCAACACCAGGACGTGTCTTGGAGGAGGATCAGGTTTTCACTTTGGTTGAAAAAAAAAGATGCAAGCAAGATCTGAGTGCAAAGTGACTTCACATGTTTGAAACACAAAAAGGCTGCCTGATAGGGCACAACTGACTGTCCTATGTCAAGTGTCGGGCATGATACCACAGGAAAACCATCCCAGTGGTACCTAAAGGATGTCAGATTAGAATTGTATGGAAACCCCACTGTGTAACATGTATAAGAACGGTACATGCTAAACCAGATGAAAGAGATTACTGCCAATTAAGGAGAAGGAGGAGACGTGCTTCGTTGGCAGTTACCCAAGTTGGAGTCTGGATGCCATCAGTTGTCATGACTCAAGAAGAAACGGTCAAAATACTGATAAAAGAAATAAACTTGCAGCCGAAGATGTGGGGGAGCACAGAAGAAGTGCTCTCCAACATAATTGAAGCTTTGAACTTGTTTTCCTGTGTACCTTGCAATTTTTCCATGCACAGCTGCAGGAGGAGCGCTGCCAGAGGGTGGTTACTACATTGAATCATCATGAGTGGAGGAGAGTATGGAACATTTCCAGTTCCTACTGGGTAGTTGTAAAACCTGAATTGACAAAATGTAATGAAGGCAACCACAGTTATGCAAATATCACATTTTGCCTTTAATAACTGTACAAGGACACTGGTTTTTAAAAAAATACAGGGTGAGTGGTTTGAGCCACAGACAAATCTCACATATGACGTGCAATTATGTGAGACAGCTGATAACGGAGTGATATGTATGCTGAAATTAGGTCATGTTAACCCATGTTTAACCAGAGACAAGGTATTGTGTGATTGGACTCATGAACTAGGCTAGAGAACTAGTTTGATAGCAACAATAAAAGTCATATGGTGTACATCTGTGGACTTGGAACAACCAGACTTATCAATTAACTAATTATAGTTCCACCACTCGCACGTACCCTGGCGAGTCTCCCTAGACCGTTTCAAAATGCGCATTGAAATGGGTCTACAGAGCTGAAACGAATGATTGAATCTCATAAGTCTAAACGTGTCTGATCTAACAGTGTCCACCTGCATGGCTCAAAGAAAGGTTTTTACATGTGGCTAAAACTAATAATGTAGGTGTCGGCTCACCATTGGTGGGATATATTCGCAGGAATATCATCTACGGCGCAAAATATATGCAGTATCTCTTTTGCTTGTTTAGTGAAAAAAAGAATAACTAGTTTGATCTATGTATCTCTGTATTAACTTTGTGTATTTTGGGAACTTGTTTTTATATTAGGAGGGTTTAAAAAAAAGAATTAATCAGGAAATTTATAATACAGCTTGGTACATGGTTTGGTAGGGAAAAAACTATAATCTGAACACCTATCAGGTGTTTTGATTTGCAATGATCGTGTCAGTGGGAATATAATAAATCAAACGTTCCAGGGGTTTGAAACTCGTCTGGATTTTCTTAACTGTGTGAGTGAGTTTATTTAGGATAAAGTAATGAGGTTATTCCCAGAACAACAAAAAAGGTTGAATCATGTCATCTGGACTTCGTTTTTTTGT
>NC_056508.1:9715647-9731374 GCF_014905685.2 Nematolebias whitei
GCTGAAAAGTTAGTTTTGCTGTGTAAGGAACGCCCTTTTTTCTTTAAACAAAGAAAAAGTGTAGTTTCTCCTCGAGGGAGTGAGCAGACGGAGGAGAAGCGAGGAGCCGCAGCAGCAGCCAGATGGAGCACAGAAAGACAACTTCAAGGTTGTATTGTATAGTGTAGAATGGATGCATCCAGTTTTTAATATGTTAAAATAACGACTGCATTTAACTAATCCACTGTTTATGCTTGTGAATCTATGACTTCTGAGTTTCTTTACTTATTAAATATTCATAAATTTGAAGGTGCGTTTGTCGTATCTGATGTGCATATCTTGACTGACTCCTGCAGGATTGAAAAGGTAACTTCAGACTCGGGTGGAGAAATAAGGTGAAAAACACAACAACAGAAACTGTCATTTCATTGATCTGCATCCAGAAATACAGTTTGACCCATCCTGAGACTTTCTTTCTTGAATTAATCAAGTGGAAAAGACAATTCTCTATGATCATTACTATTTTACAAATGTTTTGATAATCAAATTGTGTTAGTTCAAACAATGTTTACAGGTTGAAGAGAACTACTCATTTTATTTACATAAACAGTAAGTAATGATTTTTATTCCTCATTCAAAGAAGAAATCAGGGTAATATGCATTTCTTGATTTTTCTGTCTTCAATGAGCAAGTTTGTAAGTGTGTGTTAAAGTTCAGGTTTCGGTCAACTAAAAAGTTTACTGAAAAGAAATGTCATGTTTAACTTTCACAGAAGATACAGGAGAGTTTGACTCCACGAAGTCTGGTTTTCTCCAATAATCTTTCTGTCTGTTTTAAACAATCTTAATCTCTATCCTTGAATTTCCATAACACCTTACATCACAAACCACACCTCTGTTCTGGTCCATCCACGAATCAGAAAGCTCTCAAATGACCCGGAAGTCGAACCCATTTAAATGTGGCAACTTCCCAGTTCTCAATGAGAAGTGTCGTCTAAAAGTTCCGTTGTCGTGTCGAGACGAGACGTGACGAGATGAAAAGAGTTTTGAAAGAGTTGGAGACGTAAAGAGTTCAGAGTTCTTGGATGCAAACGCATTCAAGATGATCCAGAGACGGTTTTGGAGATTATAACTTCTGTTTGGATAACCTCACACGACTCCTAGGGGTTTGGCTGTCCTCACGGAGACGCTGAAAGAGTCAGAAGGGAACTCTACACCGACGCTGATTATCATCTGCCAGGTAAAAGTCCTATTCGACCAAGCGTACCGTGGGCCAAGCTTATTCTCCAAAGAGCGTGTTGTTCTGGTACCACAGATAAATTCCCTCACACATCTCTCTGTAAGATAAATCTCCATTTTCCATCTTAAACTCTCCTTTCTCCTAAAAATCATTACAGATATTTTAGAAATGTCTGAAGCAAAGTTTCTCAATCACCGCCGTGTGATTGATGTCTGCTGTTCTGCTGAAAAGTGACAACAATCGCCGTATTGTTCTCACTTCCTGTGAAACTAGCCATGTTATTGTTTTCATATTTTGCCAAATTAATGTAAATGTTTGATGTTAAACTTTGATTCTGTAAATAAATGACCGCATTCATTTTGATGGGTCAAAGATAAATAACGTCTCTCGTTACATTTCTGTTAAATTCAATGCACGACATGTACACAGTCAGAAAAATGAAGAACCCGTGAAATGTATGAATATATCCAGCATATGTCATACTACACTTACCACCAAATCCTGACATCCTGACACTGAACAGCATACACAATATTATTCTGTTTGTGCCTGGGTACTGGATCTTTGGGATGAACCAGTGTTTGCCGTATGTATTTTGAGCTTTAAAAGTTACTGGGATGTTATGTTTAAAAAATAAACGTCTCAGTTCCTCTGATACTCCCGCAACATATGGAATGACCATTGGTCTGGGTCTGGGTTCCTCCTTTTCACCTGATGGCTGGCTGGAGTCCTGTTTGGGTTTCTTCTCTGCTTTCAAGAAGGCCCAGTTAGGGTATCATCATTGCTCTAGAGCCTGACTTGTGTGGGATTTCTCCTTCGTTCGGCCTGGCTCCTGAGTTAGTAGAAATGCTGTCTGCTCTGTGGTACAGAGTCCTGATGACTCCTAACTTGTGCTCCAAAGGGTGATGGGAGTCAAACTGCAAATACTGGTCTGTGTGGGTGGGTTTGCGGTACACCTCAGTTTGCAAATGTCCTCTATCAGAGACTGAGACCTCACAGTCCAAGAAAGCCAACCTGCCATTTTTTACATCTTCTCGTGTGAACTTGATGTATTTATCCACAGAGTTGATGTGGTCAGTAAAATGTTGGACTTCCTGAGATTTAATTTTAACCCAGGTGTCGTCAACATACCTGAACCAATGACTTGGTGGTGTCCCTGAAAAGGACGTCAAGGCTCTCTTTTCTACCTCCTCCATGTACAGGTTGGCAACAATAGGAGAAACTGGAGAGCCCATAGCACACCCATGTTTCTGCCTATAATATTGCTCCCCATATGTGAAGTAGGTTGACTACAGGCACAGTTTCAAGAGTTGACACAGTTGTTCTGTGGAAAGCGTGGTCCTGCTGCTCAGAGTGGTGTCTGATTTTAATTTTAAACTGACCACCTCTTCTGCATCATCAACAGGAATGCACGTAAAGAGTGATGTGACATCAAAAGAGACCATTGTTTCTTCAGTCTCCATGATGACATCCCTCACCTTATCCACAAAGTCCATGGTGTTCTGTATGTGGTGTTCTGAGCTGCCAACTAAAGGGATGAGTACAGACGCCAGATATTTGGAAACATTGTAAGTGACAGAGTTAATCATGCTAACGATTGGTCTTAAAGGTACACCTTGTTTGTGGATTTTAGGTAAACCATACAGACTAGGTGTGGCCTCCCCTGGGTACAGTCTGTGGTACAGAAAACGGTCAATAGCCTTGTCCTGCTCCAAAATTTTCAGGAAATCTATCAATTTCTTCTTGTAACCACTTCCTGGATCTCTTTTCAGAGGTTCATAAGTGTTTAAGTCAGTAAGGAGTGTCATAACTTTCTCATGATAGTCTTTCTGGTTTAAAATCACTGTGCACCTTCCTTTTTCTGCTGGGAGAATGATGATGTTTTTGTCCTTGCTAAGAGTGGTGAGTGCATCCCTCTCCTCTCTACTGATGTTGGAAGGTGGTGGTTTGGCATTGCTGAGGCAGGCTGAAACTTTGATTCTGAGCTGTTCTGCTTCAGCCTCTTTAATTTTGTTGTTGCGGATGGCTGACTCAGTAGCTGTGATCATCTCCACCAGAGGAATTCTTCTTGGTGCAACTGCAAAGTTCAGTCCCCTGGCAAGAATCTTTGTGTCCGGCTGGGTGAGCTGTCTGTCAGATAAATTCTTCACCCACTTTTCTGTCTCCCTGACATGTAATTGACTACTGGAGTGTTGTCCTACACTAAATGTGTTGTTATTGGAATAGTGATGGTGTTGATGAGTTATTAGTAAGTTAAACTTGTTTTGTTGTCGATTCTTGGACTTGACATGCTGTGCTAAGCGTGCCTGATCTGTACAGTCCAACACTTGCTTAAGTGTGGTCTGATCTAGACACATAGTTAGTTTCTGTTTAATGTGCTCTTCTTTGGCCTTCAAGGCCTCAATAGTAAAATTGGTCTACAGCACCTCAGACTGAGGAAGTCTCTCGGATGAAAGACGAAACGTTTCTACAGTTTTTTTGTTGTTTTGCTTTGTTTTGTTTTTTTGAATGTCCAGAGGACCAGATTTAACTTTTTTAGGTAAAACTGGAGAAATATGATCTCTCCTACTAACTCCGGTTAAGACTCTAGCAGCAGCATTTTGGATCAACTGAAGACGTTTTAAAGAAGTATTTGGACATCCAGATAATAAACCATTGCTATAGTCCAGTCTAGACGTGACAAATACATGGACCAGTTTTTCTGCATCATTTTTAGATAAGATGTTTCTAATGTTAGTGATATTACGCAGATGGAAGAAGGCAGTTCTAGTAACGTTTTTAATGTGGGGGATAAAAGACATGTCCTGATCAAAAATAACACCAAGATTTTTAACATTAGAGCTGGAGGACAGATTAATGCCATCTAAGGAGGGAGAAAGACTGAAAATTTCATTCCTAAGGTGCTCAGGTCCAAAAACCAAAACCTCAGTTTTGTTTGTGTTCAACAGGAGAAAATTTAGAGTCATCCAGATTTTTATGTCTTTAAGACATGCTTGTAGTCTAAGTAGCTGATATGATTCATTGGGTTTAATGGACAAATATAATTGTGTGTCATCAGCATAACAATGGAAATTTATCCCATGCTGTTTAATAACTTTACCTAATGGAAGCATATATAAAGTAAAGAGTATTGGCCCAAGCACTGAGCCCTGAGGAACTCCATGACTAACTTTGGTGTATGAAGAAGATTTATTATTTACATTTACAAGCTGGAATCTATCAGATAGATATGATTTAAACCACTTTAGAGCCGTTCCTGTAATCCCAATATCATATTCAAGCCTCTGTAGTAAAATGTTCTGATCAACTGTATCAAATGCAGCACTGAGGTCTAACAGGACCAGTATAGACACAAGTCCACTGTCTGAGGCCATGAGAATATCATTAGTTACTTTTACTAGTGCTGTTTCTGTGCTATGATAAACTCTAAACCCTGACTGAAACTCTTCAAACAGATTATTTCTTTGTAGATGTTCACGCAACTGACCTGCAACTATTTTCTCTAGAATTTTTGAGATGAAAGTTAGATTAGATATAGGTCTGTAGTTGGCCAGAATTTCTGAATCAAGATCAGACTTTTTAAGTAAAGGTTTAATTACAGCAACCTTAAAACGCTGTGGTACATAACCATCCATTAAAGACAAATTAAGTAGCTCCAAAATGTGGACATTAATTAGGGGGAATACCTCTTTAAACAGTCTGGTTGGGATGGGATCTAGCAGACATGTGGATGGTTTGGATGAGAATATTATTTTTGACAATTCAGAGAGCTCAACAGGACAAAAACTGTCCAAACATAAATCAGACTCTAGTGAAATTTTTTAAGTTGTCTCATTTGACAGGGGACTAGAGATAGTAGAAGGAAGGATGGTTTGAATTTTCTCTCTAATTGAAAAAAATTTAATTATAAAGAATCGCATGAAGTCATCACTACTTATAGTTGTAGGGATACATGGTTCAACAGAAATGGGACTTTTAATTAGTCTAGCGATAGTACTAAACAGAAACCTAGGGTTATTTTTATTCTCCTCTATTAAAGATGAGTAATATAAAGTTCTAGCGTTACGGAGAGCTTTTTTATATGTTAGCAGACTATCTTTCCAAGTTAAATAAAATTCTTCAACATTAGTAGAGCGCCATTTTCTCTCCTGGTTTCTAGATGCCTGCTTTAAAGTAAGTAACTCAGAATTGAACCAAGGAGCCAGATTCCTCTGACTGATTACTTTCTTTTTCAGTGGAGCAATTTTATCAAGTGAAGTTTGCATTGAAGTTGTAAGATGATCTACTAGATGTTCTAAGTCACTGTTCTCTGATGAATTACTCTGCAAGACAGAGGAAAACATTGATGGAAGAGATTGTTTAAATTTGGTTACAGCATTTTCTGGTAAGCACCTGCTGAGATGAAATTTACTCTCAGTGACTGTGTAGTCATTTAATGTGAAGTCAAAGGTTATTAAAAAATGGTCGGACAGAATATGATTTTGAGGAACTATTACCAAGTCCTTAATCTCTATACCATAGGTCAGAACTAAATCAAGAGTGTAATGATAAGAATGAGTAGATGTGCGGACGTTTTGGGTAAAACCAAATGACTCTATTAAATTATTAAAGGCTATGCTTAAGCTATCACTCTCAACATCCACATGAATATTGAAATCACCCATTATGATGATTTTATCAGTATTTAATAGTAAGTCAGTTAATAATTCTGAGAATTCAGACAAAAACTGAGAGTTAGCGCCTGGTGGACGATATAGAACAACTAGTAAAAGTGGCTTTTTGGATTTCCATTTTGGATGAGAAAGACTGAGGGACAGCGATTCAAAAGATTCATAACTAATAACTGGTTTGGCATTAATCAATAATCCTGACTGAAAAATAGAAGCTACTCCTCCACCTCGGCCAGTTGTTCTAGGAACATGAAAATTTAAATAATTAATAGGAGTGGATTCATTTATACTAACAAAATCCTCCTGTTGTAGCCAAGCTTCTGTCAGACAGAATAAATCAATATGATGATCAGTTATCAGTTCATTAACTAACAGGGATTTAGAGGAAAGAGATCTGATGTTCAATAATCCACATTTAATGAATTTATGATTTTGCTCTGGTAAAGTAACTGTGTTTATTTTAATCAGATTTTTATGGTTTATATTTTTAGAGTTGATTTTTTGTTTATTTAATTTGAGCCGTGGGCGAGTTGACACTGTTTCAATGTGGGTGTGGGTGGGTAACAGAGGAGAAGCAGCAGAGAGGTGTGGAGGACTATAACACTGTTTCCTGGACTGGACCCTGGGTTGTCAATAATTTGGGGGATAAACAAAATCAGCCATATTTCTAGAAAGAAGAGCGGCTCCGTCCAAAGTGGGATGGATGCCATCTCTCCGCATCAGACCAGGTTTTCCCCAGAAAGATCTCCAGTTATTTATGTAGCCCACGTCGTTGTCAGAACACCACCTGGACACCCAGCGGTTAAACGACGACATACTGCTAAACGTCATCGCTGGTCAGGTTGGGGAGGGGGCCGGAGAAAACTACGGAGTCTGACATGATTTTAGCAAAGTCACATACCGAAGCAACATTAATTTTAGTGACCTCCGATTGGCGTAACCGGGTGTCATTACCGCCGACGTGAATAACAATCTTACTGTATTTAGCCTTAGCCTTAGTCAGCAGTTTCAGATAAGATTCTATGTCGAACGCTGTGGCCCCCGGAATGCATTTGACTATGGCCGCTGGAGTCCCTAAAGCCACGTTTCGGACTATGGAGCTGCCAATAACCAGGGTCTGCTTCTCAGCGGGTGTGTCACTGAGCGAGGAAAATCGATTAGAAACGTGAACGAGTTGGTGGTGAACTGGGGGCCTAGCCA
This sequence comes from Nematolebias whitei, assembly GCF_014905685.2. NCBI lineage: Eukaryota > Metazoa > Chordata > Actinopteri > Cyprinodontiformes > Rivulidae > Nematolebias > Nematolebias whitei. The sequence continues at coordinate 9,722,736 of NC_056508.1, forward strand.
TAGCACTACGCTTGCTCCGGACCGTCACCCAGCCGGCCTGGGGTCCCGGCTGCTCGGGGTCTGCTGGAGGACCGCTAACGGGAGCTAGCCTCTGTGGTTCCGCGCTGTTTAAGGGGAACTGGCTAGCTACTGGTTTTTCTACAGCACAGAGCCGAGCTTCCAGTTCAGACAGCCTCTCCTCCAAAGCTACCATAAGACTACATTTGTTACATGCATCATTACCACTAAAGGAGGCAGAGGAGTAACTAAACATCTGACACACGGAGCAAGAGAAAACAGAGGAAGCAGGGAGAGAAGCAGCAGCCATGCTAAGCTAACGAAAGCAGGAGCTAGCAGAGCCAAATACACCAATAAAAACCAGAAGTGTTGAAAGATAAGAGGTGTTTTAAGCACTATCCAACAGTAGAAAAACAACTGTACTAAGTGTGTTTGTGAACTAGAATGAAAAACTGTTCAAAAGACAGATAAATCCAGAAAACAGAGAGGACTCGAGCAAACAATTCACTCGAGCTACCGACAGACAAACAGGAAATGACACAATACGTCTCACCACGAACGTGCAACGTCAACTGATTGGCCTGTATGATGGGTCTCTAGATTAAAGATATCTTAACACTTGTTTGTGAATTTTAGGTAAACCATACAGACTAGGTGTGCCTCCCCTGGGTAAAGTCTGTGGTACAGAATACGGTCAATAGCCTTGTCCTGCTCCAAAATTTTCAGGCAATCTATTAACTTCTTCTTGTAATCACTTCCTGGATCTCTTTTCAGTGGTTCATAAGGGGTTAATCCCATTGAGCTTTGAGGACTCATTTACATGAGAGACCTGATTTCAACAAAGAATGATGACAACAATGGACAACAGTGACAACAATAGACAATTATAAAAGGCATACAGATTTTGTTTTTACAAATTAAAATAAGATGGCAAAAAAAGTAACAAAAACAGCTAGATTATAAGGAAAATGTAGAAAATTAAAAACAGGAACATGTCTGCATTGGTCCTTTCCAAGAGTCCAACAGATTCTTAAAGCCACTTAGAGAGGTCAAGGTCGAGAGCTTCAGATCTTTTTGCAAGATATTCCAGGAAACAGGAGCGGAGTAGGAGAAGGCCCTTTTGCCTAGTTCAGTCCTCACTGAGGGAACACTGCAGATAATAATGTCCTGAGAGCTCTAGTTGCACTCACACAGAGACATGTAGGAGGAGAAGTATGAAGGCAGCAGAACAAGAAGTGATTTAAAGATGAAAATGTACCAGTGGGAGAGTCTGCGTGAAGTTAATGATGTCCAGTTAACCAGTGAATACAGGGTGCAGTGGTGGGTACAATAATCACAGCCAGTTATGAATCTTAGGTCGTTTTCACACCAGATAGTCCAGAAGACTCGGTTTGGGACCAATATTCATGACATTTTGTTTACATTTGAGCTGGTGCGTTTGCATTCACACTGCACTGTGCAGTCGAGTCAACCTGTTGAACCAACCTGTTCCCCCGCTCGCCTGTGGGGGCGCTGTACCAAGAACTACTGAAAGAAACGACACAAAAACCTCTGAAGACACTTCTTCTTCTTCTGTAAATAAAAATAAAAACGAAGTGGCATCAAGTTTTAGCAGTTTTAGGAGTTATATTTTGTCATTTTTCAAAAATGGACTTAGCATGAGCAGAAGATGAGACAGAAGACCATGGAGAATATTGTTTTTCCACACAAGGCAGCTGACGGCTCCATATAAGGTCAGAGAAATGCGTGTTTGTTTACCCTGCGGAGCGGGGCTCGGTCTGTTTACATTCACACTGTACTCAAACGGCGCTGGAGTTCGCTTCAACCGGACCGAGACCTAGGTTTTAGCCCGGGCCAGAGTTCGCCTTTTTGTTCCGTGACAGAGTTCGATGGTGCGTTCACACCTCTCTAAATGAACCGGACTTTCTAGGAAAACAAGCTAGAGTTCGATTAAAGCGGACTAAACAGGGATGGTGTGAATGCACCCTTAGTGCACCATGATTCAATTCAATTCAATTAAATTCAAAAATACTTTATTAATCCCAAAGGTAAATTATTTGTTGTTGTAACTCATTATCCTCATTTCATTAAGAGATGTTATATATACTGATGGCTGTAGGCAGGAAGGATCTCTTGTGAAGGTCCATCCCACAGTGGATACTAAGAAACTGGCTGCAGATGCTGTCAGATCCGTCCACCCAGACTCAGCTGGCCTCTTGGTTCCCCCGGACTGTAGGACCACCCGAATGCCGGGCAGAACTCCTCCCAGAGAAATGGCCACTCCTCCCAGCAGTCTGCCGAGCTCCTCGTCGCTGCGGACAGCCAACTTTAGGTGCCGAGGGACGATCCTGTCCTTCTGCTGTCATGAGCCGTGTTTCCTGCTAGTTCCAGGATTTCAGTGGTCAGGCACTCGAGCACAGCTGGCAGGTAGATGAGAATGCATCCACAGAACATCCTTTTCAACTCATTTGAGATTTGGGGCTGTAGTTGAGATATTATTTGAGCTTTTGAGATGTTAATCAGCTGCTGTTGGTTGTAGAAAATTGCCTTGTTGCCATGGTTACGCATCAAAACAAATGTCCAAAACTAAAAAAGTTTCCGTAAAAATCCTTCCAGCTGCACAGCATCTGATACCAGAGGAAACAATCATCCAAAAAATGTGATTTACATCCAGAAAAAGAGGAATTAAAGTTTCCAAAAGCAAAATCTCAGAAAGAAAGTAACAGAGCTGCTCCTACATGCAGCCACTTTGAGCGGCGCAATTCTAGAACAATAGACAGCATCCAACATCTGGAGGGTGCTTGTTGGAACATTCATATAAATAATGTCACCGTAATCAATAGAGGGAAGGAAAGTCACAGTTACAAGGCGTTTCCTAGCATTCAGAGTTAGACAAATCTGTTTCTGAAAAAGAAACCCAGTTTAACTTTCAGGTTCTTTACTAGGTTTTCCACGTGGAGCTTCAAAGAGAGATACGAGTTGACCAAGACACCCAAATATTTATAGGAATCAACAAACTCAATAGGGACACCATTTGAGGATAAAATCGGAGGAAGAACTGCTGGGACCGACTTCCTGTTTGAAAAAAGCATCCCTTTGGTTTTATCGGCATTTAAGACAAGTTTGAGGTGGAACAAATCTGAATGGATTATGTCAAATGCAGATCGCAAAACTGGAAAGCCTTAGCAACTGTTTAGCTCGACAATAAACAACTGTGTCATCAGCATAGAAATGCAAGGATGTATCAAGGATGCTCTGACCTACATTACCTATGTAGATTGCAAAGAGGGTGCATCCTAAGACTGAGCCTTGTGGTACACCATTGTTGACTGTTAAATAAATGGAGGAAGTACCATTATGTTGAACACATTGCCTCCAATCTGAGAGAAAGTTAAAGAACCAACCAATGGTGTGTTCTGAGAAACCAATTTCTGAGAGCTTATGACACAAGATGTTATGATCCACAGTGTCAAAAGCTTTAGACAGGTCTAAGAAAAGTGCAGCACAATAATCCTTAGCATCCAATGTTTCAACAACGTCATTGAGAACCTTCATTGAAGCAGTTGCTGTGTTGTGTTGTTTCCTGAAACCAGATTGATGGGGAGGTAAGGATGTTAAATGAGTCCAGGTAATTTTTGTTTTGAGAGTTTATCAGTTTTTCTAGAACCTTGGCTAAAATGCAGAGTTTAGAGATTGGTTGATAGTTGTTGAGTGAGGTGGGGTCACCTCCCTTCAGCAAAGGAAGAACAAAGGCTGTTTTCCAAGCATCTGGAATGGAGGTTTGACTTATGGAAAGATTAAAGATTAAAGGGACTACGATGATATGAGCAGCCAGCCTTAAGAAATAAGGTGGAAGTTCATCTGGTTGTACAGATTTTTTAGGATCGAGACATTTTAACCGTTTATTTACCTCACTAACTGAGAACGGAGAAAAAGAGAAGGTGTGAGGATTTACTTACAGGAGGGATTTGATTTGTAGAAGTTTGGTTATTAAGTGAAGTGGCTGATTTTCCATTAGTTAACTGTGTCAAATAATGAACTAGAAGCGACAAAATGTTTGTTGAAACACTTCAGGATCTCACGCTTATTTGACACAGGAAGAATTTGTGATGGGAGATCAGATGATTGGGAGCTGCCTGAGAGAGATTTGCTGATTTTCCAGAATCTGTTAGTGTCATTGAGATTTTTGGAGGTCTGAGATAAGAAATAGTTACGTTTTGCAGATTTGATGGCAGTTGTGCATTTATTCCTCATCTGTCGAAAACTCAACCAATCAGTGTCTGAGCCAGATTTTCTTGCTGCGACCCAAAGATGATCTCTCCTGTGCAGGAGGTCAGCTAGTTCAGGAGTAAACCAGGGGCTGTCTCGTTCTTTTATTCTGAACTGATGAAAAGGAGCATGTTTGTTCACAAAATAAATGAAACTATTATGAAAATAGTTCCAAGCGGTGTTCATGTCGTCAGTTAATAGAATATGATGCAAGTCAAAGTGAGATAGATCCCAGAGGAATGACTGTTCACAAAAACGTTTCAAATCCTTGATATTGTTGCTCTGGACTTACCCCTGTTGACTCTAAAGCCGATGAACTCTCCTTTTCTGATCACTTTTTCCCATCATTCCATATTCCACTGTGTGTTTCAGCAACAAACCCGGCCCATCTCATTCAGGAACATTAAAGACATTAATTTGGATTCCCTTTCATCTAGTATTACCTCCACTCTGATACCTGGACATCTTCTGACTCCTGATCAATTTACTGCTCAATATAATAATCACTTAACCCAAATTCTCAACTCCCTTGCTCCTCTTAAAACACGATCTGTTACCTTTACTCATTCTGCCCCCGGTTTACTCCTGAACTTCGGTCCATCAAAGCCAAATGTCGTCAACTGGAACGACTCTATAAAAAATCTGGTCTTACCATTCATAAGGACATGTACATCTCTCAGATATCACATTACAAGATCTTAATATCACAAACTAAATATTCTTTCTTCTCTGGCCTCATTTCCTCAATAAAGGTAACACCAAGATCCTGTTTTCATTGTTAAACAATACTTTTCATCCCCCTGAATCTCTCCCCTCTCACTTCTATTCAGATGACACCTGTAATTCTCTCGTGTTCATTTTAAACGTTAAAATCAGAAAAATTCATCAGGAACTTTGTCCTGTCTCTCTTCTTCCTCCCTCATCTGAACCTTCTCCCCTCAGTCAGCCTTTTTCTGTCTTTCAGCTTCCTCCTGCCTCTGAAATAGCCAAACTCATTCTGAAATCTAAGCCCTCCACATGTTCTTTGGATCCTCTCCCAACAGTGCTTGTAAAATCTTGCCTTTTTTCACTTCTCCCTATCATTTCTGCCATTATTCACTCTTGTCTTTCTTCAGGAACTGTACCAACTATTTTCAAAACTGCAGTTTAACTCCGATCCTTAAGAAGCCTGAATTGGATCCAAATATTTTCAGTAATCTTCACCCAATTTCTAATCTTCCATTCATCTCTAAAATTCTAGAAAAAACAGTCGCTTCTCAACTCCACCTTCATTTTACCAAAAACAGTCTATACGAACAGTTCCGGTCTGGTTTCTGCCCCGGTCACAGCACAGAATCTGCTCTCCTTAGAACCACTAACACTCTTCTCATGGCAGCAGATTCTGGTTTAATTTCTCTTCTCATCCTCTTCGATCACAGTGCGGCATTTGATACCATCTCCCACAACATCCTCCTCTGCAGACTTTCATCCATTGGCATCACCCATACACCCTTCGTTTGGGCTCAGTCATATCTCTCTGGCCGCACTCAGTTCATCCAACTTAAATCATTCAGATCCCACTCCTCCCCCGTCACTTCAGGTGTGCCCCAAGGCTCTGTCCTGGGGCCCCTTCTTTTCATCATCTACCTTCTCCCACTTGGCAATATCTTCTGTAAATTTAACATTCACTTCCATTGTTTTGCCGATGACACCCAGCTCTTATCCACTGCGCCTAATTCTTCACTTCCTCTTTCCTCCCTCACTTCCTGCTTAGCTGAAATTAAATCCTGGTTTACATCTAACTTCCTTAAATTAAACAGTGATAAAACAGAGTTTCTACTCATCAGCACTAAATCCACATATCTAAAGTCAACAGTTATTCAGTTTTTCACTCACCATTGACAGCTCCATGCTTTCTCTCTCCCCTCACATTAAGAGTCTGGGTGTCATTCTTGACAGCACTCTCTCGTTTCACTTTCACATCAATAATAGCAGCCGGTCTGCATACTGCCACCTTTGAAACACCAACCGTCTCTGTCCATCCCTCTCCCCACACTCTGCTTCAATCTTGGTCCATAGTTTGGTAATTTCTCGAATTGATTACTACAACTCTCTTCTTTTTGGTCTGCCGCAAAAATTACTGTAAGTTTCAAATGGTTCAAAATTCAGCTGCCCACATTGTTACCAAAACCCAATCATTTCACCACATCACCCCAGTTTTACAGCAACTTCACTGGCTTCCAGTCACTTTCAGAATTCAATTTAAAATCCTGCTGTACACATTCAAGGCCATCCATAACCTCACCCCTCCCTATCTGTCCGATATTCTGCACATTATCACCTATTCATGCTCCTTTCGTTCTTCCTCATCCATCCACCTCAACGTGCCTCTCCTCCGCCTAAGCACCATGGGACACAGAGCCTTTTCTCACTCTGCTCCCCAACTCTGGAATGCTCTTCCCCAAGACATCCTTAATATTGACTCGCTTCAGACCTTCAAATCACAACTCAAAACTCATCTGTTCAAGTTAGCCTTCTCACTTAAATTTTTTATTTTCTTCTTGGTTTAGTGTTTTTTAAGCCATTTTGTATTGTTTTATTTTGTGTTTTTAATGTTGTGAAGTGTCCTTGGGTGTCATGAAAGGTGCTAACAAATAAAATGCATTATTATTATTATTATTATTATTAAATCCCTTTTATGGATTAATCTGGGCTTAGAACGTGGAAGTTTAATATCTCTGAGAGCCGCTGTTACACAATGATCACTCAAAATGTCAGCGAATACTCCTGTACCAGGGAATTTGTGAAGGCATATTTGTTAGAAACACGTCTAAGATGGAAGATTTTTTTATGACAGTTTTTGTTTGGTCTAATGGGAGAGTCAATGAGTTGGGTTTGATTAAGTGACAAGCAACATTTCTTGAATTTATCACAGAGGGGGATCGACTTATCCCAGTCAATGTTGAAATCTCCTGCCAAAAAAATCTCTTTGAATTTTAAATTTCCAAGGAATTATATCAGGGAGGACAGAGCCTCAGGTGTTGCTGAGGGGGGATGATAACAACCCATTACAGAAAAGATCTGGCCTCCATTCAAGGTGATGCTTACAGCTAAGGCCTCACACTGGTTTGGAATTGTCTTAGCAGACACAAGACTAGAACCCAGAGAATCTCTGATGTAAATAACGACTCCACCCCCCCCCAACCCCCACCCCTTTGATGATCACAGTGCGAGATTTTAAATCCATTAATTACCTTGTCGATATTCAGTACAGATTTGTTGAGCCAGGTTTCATAAATGAAGATTTCATCTGTCCCCGAAGAATTGACCAGAATTTTCAAGGCATCAAGTTTACTCAGACGGTTATGTGCATTTACATGCAGAAAATGAAGTCCTGCCATGTTTTTAAAGTCATTTGGTGTGCTGTAATTAGTGGGAGGTCCAGGGTTGGGCTGAATCCCTGAGAGCAGTAACATTATTATCAGACATTTTCTTGAGTTTTTCGTGACTGATGTGTAATTACAGGAGTTAATAGTGTGACAATTAGCCCCCATAATTGAACCATAAGAAACATTAATGAAGACGCCATCATTCAGTCAGACTCACCTGCACCATGAAGAGTCTAACTAACTAACCTGCTCGACAGGACTACAGCACACCTGTTTGTAGCAAATAGCCCCTTTCAACAAGTACTTTATGAAATAAATAACTTAAAAACAAAGCTCATGTAACAGAAGCGGCAAAAACAATGTAAAAATAGCTAAATAAGTTTAAAAAAATCATTGTAAATAAAATAAAATCACTAAAATAAATTATATATCAACAATACAGTGTATTCAATAAAGATCAACAAAAGTATTTAAAAAAGATAAATCTTGTTTTAGTTACAATCCACTTAGTCTTTTAGTTTATGGGTTGAGGGGCCATGGTAGCTCAGTGATCGGTGCTGCGGTTCTGTATCCTGAGGCTGCAGGTTTGAGCCCTGGAAGGACTTCCAGCGTAAAAAAAATTCCAAATTGTTTATTGGTTCGCTCACTGTGGCAATCCCTGAAGAAAAGAGAGAAGCCAAAGCAACAACTTTAAATTCACGAGTTAATCGGATGGACTGCCAAACCTGAAACTAAATATTTGATTTCCAAGAAACAAATCTCCATGATTCGTTTTACCATGGAGGAACCAGAAGCAAACTTGATTTGCACAACTAAAAAAATGTGAAATCCTAAACCATTTGATGCTTTGTAAACTAACAACACTGAACAATAATGTAAAGAGTTAATTCAATTTCACATCAACCTTTATTTATACAGGTTAGTCTCACTGAGACCTGTTTTAGACAAAAAACATGTTTTGGGCAAATAACATTTGGGCAGCTGTGGCTGAGTAGTTAAAGCAGT
>NC_056508.1:9731474-9736253 GCF_014905685.2 Nematolebias whitei
CTTCCTTGGTCTGCTACATTGGGGGTCGACGTTGTATAAACCTGATAAATCTTGTGTTTCTGGACTCAAATCAATGAAATACAGTTCTTGTCCCAGGAAGGCCCTCAAGGCCAGATTTGAGACCTGAGGCTTAGTTCACTACACTAAGACTGACAAGGTTTTTAGGGTTGATATGTGAGTTAATAAATTGTAGCAAAACAATAGATGTTTCAAAGGGGGAAGTCTGAAAATTGTTCTTAAAACAACTCATATAAGAAAGGGTTCTTAAAAAAACAGCTCATACAATGATTAGATCATTAGTTATGCAAAAATAATATCTTGGGTTTTTATATTTGTCACACAGTAAACAGAAACACACTCCAGTGGCCTGTGTTGTTGAGTCTGTCTGAGAAAGGGTTCAAGGTGAGCACGAGCTGCAGGTTGCCAGGCACTTTTGTTTTTCTGGGATGTTTGTTGTCAGCATTTAGGATCAGGGCTGTCACAGCACACAGGACAACGATCTTACATCACCCAAAGCCGAATAATGTTAAAGACCTGCTGTCATATTTAGGTCTTACAGGGTTTAGCAAACACCACATTCCTAATTATACAAGCCTCACCCAACCATTCAGGACACTAGAGAATGACAGAGGACCAGATTTAATTTTTTTAGATTTTCTACCTGGATTATTGAGCATGCGTCACAATATTTTTTCTTAGATATTTCTGAAACAGGACACACTGTGAGTGTGTCCTGTTTCAGAAAAGGGGGAGAAAGAACAGTGATTGATATACATTAGCATTATACTAAACAATGCAGAGGACCTTTTCACAGATGAATGTTGTTACAAGCACCCTGCTGAAAGCAGGATACGCAGTGGTTAGAAGAAATGGAACATTGTGGAGGAGTCCGAACGGCAGATTTGCCACCACTGAGAATTAAGGATTAAATCATTTGTGTATAAATAGGAATTCTTAAGTTTTTACTTTTGCAAAAATTTATTTTATTATATACACATGTATACAGCCAGTCAGAAGCCTACGAACCACATTGAATTTGTACACAGCCTCTTACAAAAACAAGTAAAACTGCTTGAGATGTAGTTTTAGAACTAAAATATTTTTATAAGTGTAGATTCTAAGCTCACCTGGATAAAGACATTTTCCGCATGTTTTAATGACTAAGGAGCTCCTACTAACAGCGGTACCTGTTTATCTTCCTTTGGAATGTGTACAGGAAGGTTCCAGAAGCTTCAAGGTCTATGGAGGACGCCCCTAGACCCAGCCGAATCCAAACACAGACCCTCGAAGTGGATTTGGTCAAAGGTGGATCTGTGTTCTTAAATACATTTGATTTGATTTGATTTTACTGGACTTGACTGGACTGAAATAAATTAAATTGGGTTTCCATGTATAGAGTATGCTAACCACATTTTTTACTACTGTTGTGCAGTCATATATTGTAAACCTTTTTCCTTGTTTTTGTTTTTGTTTCACCTGAACAGATCTACAGCGAAGCAATGGCCGACCTGAATAAAATTAACTGATTTTGACTTTCTTTCATTATTCAGTGGAATTAAATGTTTAATGTTGTATTGCACTGTTTTGACAAAGATGTAACCAAAGAAAATATATATTTTCTACGCAAGCGTTTAATAAGATTTTCCTCTACAGACTGAATGAGGTAAGAATAATAAATTAATTATACTAACTAACTGTTTGTGCCAGGAATCTTGAGGAACCTGTTGGACTCAGGACCCTCGGGGCTCCCTTGTCACCTGGCTTGGAGAACTGAAACCAGACTGGGTCTGGCATGTTGTTTTCTGGGAAGGTTTTCTATTGTTGTGGTGATTCATTTCTGCTAAACTGGTATGGGAACTAACATATGTGGGCAGGGTCCTATGCTTTTGTTTGTCTCTTTGTGCTATTTTCTGATTCTATCCAGCTCTGCAGGTGAACACCACAGGGATGACTTCCAGGTGTATCAAGCAGGCTGAAAGAATTTGACCCCACCTAGGAGACGGGGTTTTTGTCAAGGACCTCTTCCAGAAGCATTGGAAGTCAAAATGCTAACTGAAAACATTCCAGGTCCTGCTGACAACACACACAGCTGATTTAAAGATCACCAAGAGGACAACTTGGATTCATGCCAGCCACTGCAGGCGGTTCTTGGGTCCACCACCAGACTAGCTGAGGAAGACCCGTCGACTGCTCTCTCAACCACAGGGCAGAATAATTCCTGAGGACAAGTGATCTGAAGACCCACACTGTATTGAGACCAGTGATTCGATAAGCCCAGAAAACCCCAATACACCCCTTCTAGCCCACTTTGTCAGGGCAAGTGGCCTGATACAATACGGTCAGAGGCTAACAAAAGGAGAATGGAGTCTCCAAGCCCTGACACACACAAACAAACAAACACAGACACAAACAAACAAAACAAACACAAAAAAACCACTGAACTGAACTCTCTGCCCCTCGCTGACAAAAGACGGACATACCACATATAGGGGGGGTAGGTGTGTAGGTGTGTGTGGGGGGTGTATGTGTGTTTGATTGTGTGTGTGCTACCTAATAAGGGACGGCACAGTGGATCAGTTGGTACAGCTGTTGCTTCAAATACTGGTTCAAATCCCGGCCCGGGACGTTTCTGGGTGGAGTTTGCATGTTCTCTCCGTGCATGCGTGGGTTTTCTCCAGGTACTCCAGTTTCCTCCCACAGATAAAAAACATGCATGTTAGGCTGATTTGTAACTCTAAATTGTCCCTAGGTGTGAGTGAGAGAGTGAATGGTTGTTTGTCTTGTTTGTCTCTATGTGTCTCTGTGATCGATTGGACACCTGTCCAGGGTGTCCCCAAACAGTGACTGCTGGATATGGGCACCAGTGAACCCCGCGACCTGAAAAGAAAGAAGCGGGTAAAGATAATGGATGGATATGTGCAAAGATTTTTCCCAGACTATAGAAATGGTTCACAAATTCTATGAAGAAAATAATAATAATAATAAAAAATTACTTGGGTTTCTTTGCTTCTGAAAAGGAAAAACACAACCATAGAGTTCACATAACAATTTTATAATCTGAAACCAATAGAAGTTTGTTCACAACATTTAATGGTTATAGTGAGGACATGAAAAACTTAGTTTTTGTTAGTAAATTATTTAAAACCTAAAGTAAAAATAATTGTTGATGGGGTCCTGATTGTGAGTTAGGTCTCTTGACAAACACCCAGATGTCAGTGGGCGTTGCTGTGGTCAAATCTCCCAATATAAGAAAAAGACATTTAAACACTGATTGACTTTTGCATTAAAGGTGGAGCACTGTTGTAATTAAGTAGATACCAACACATGATAATTAAACTCACAAAAATCTGTTTTTTTGCTCATTCTTGTACGCCTCATTGAGCTGCACATTCCAGCTCGTCACACCCCCGTCCTGTCCGGCATTGTGACACTTACAATTATTGTCTGAGTGTCAATGTGATGCCCAACAGAATTAATTTCACAAGCAGAGCATTATGGCTGGCCTTAATGCTCCACTTGATATATAAATTAAATTTTATTAGAATTTGCTTTGGGTTTGTCCATCCATCCATTGTCTTTACCTGCTTGTTCCATTTTGGGTCACGGGGGTCGCTGGTGCCCATGTCCAGCAATCACTGTGCGAGGGGCGGGGTACACCCTGGACGGGTCGCAAGTCCATCACAGGGCCACATGGAGACAAACGAGACAAACAACCATTCACTCTCTCACTCACACCTAGGGACAATTTAGAGTTACCAATCAGCCTAACATGCATGTTTTTGGTCTGTGGGAGGAAACCGGGGTACCCAGAAAAAATCCACGCATGCACGGAGAGAACATGCAAACTCCACCCAGAAAGGCCACTGGATCGGGGTTTGAACCAAGGACCTGCTCACTGAGAGGCAGCAGCTCTACCAGTTGTGCCACCGTGCTGCCCGCTTTGGGTTTGTTTCAGATGTAATAGACATGGGGATAAAAAACAAAGAAGAAAACAGCAGAAAAGTGAGAGAAGGGACAAAAGTTAAAGAAGGAAATAGGAATAGAGGAGAGAGAGAGGGATAAAGAGAGCACAAATCAACATAAATGAAGCCTACCTCTAGACCTGCGGAAAGAAAACAAAAACAAGACAAAACCGAGAAACCACAACAACAAACAACATATATAATGATACTTATAACATCATTAGAAAGTATTTTATACAGTACATGGTAATACAAAATATAATTAGTGGTCTCCACAACCCAATTGAATGTGTATCTGAAAAAACACCTGAATCTAAACCCCTTTGTGAACATGCTTGTCACTATAAGGTTTCTCCATAAAAATATTCAATAGTGGATGTGGAGACCCACAGACCCGTCCCCACAGGACACGATGGTAACACAGGGAAGACCGGAGCCACAGACACACAGCGGTCCCCAAGCCCGGAACTCTGGGAGTCCCACAACAGAGACACTCGCACCCCCCAGAGAGAGAAGCAAAGGGAAGCCCCAGGCGATCCCCAGCAACCACAATGCAGAAACCCCCAGGAGGCTGCAGCAATGAGTCCACAAGCCCCGCCGGCAACCCGCTCCTCAAGAGTAGATCCGGCCATGGACACCAAGCCCCAAATCCCGAGGTCATACCACCCCCCAACAGAGGCCCGACAGAGCCAGGGCACCCAGGCCCTGGCAGGCAGCCACCAGGACGGGCCCGCACACACCCTACCACCCAGCCCCAGATGCTGAGAGCCGCCAATGCACCAGCGGCAGGGGGGCCCACCACCGGAGGGGAGCATGA
>NC_056508.1:9736353-9745027 GCF_014905685.2 Nematolebias whitei
TATGTTGAGGGAGTATCAGAGAAACTGAGACGTTTATTTTCTAAACATAATGTCCCAGTGGCTTTTAAACCCCAAAATACATTACGGCAAAGACTGGTCCATCCCAAAGATCCAGTCCCCCGGCCCAAACAGAGTAATGTTGTGTATGCTGTTCAGTGTCAGGAGGGCTGTGATCAGTCTTACATCGGGGAAACTAAACAGCCACTGGCCAAAAGGATGGCCCAGCACAGAAGATCAACATCATCAGGCCAGGATTCTGCGGTCTACACTCATCTCCAGGCCAGCGGTCACTCTTTCAAGGATGAAGATGTTCACATCCTGGACAGAGAGGAACGATGGTTTGAAAGTGGAGTAAAGGAGGCCATCTTTGTGAAAAGAAATCGTCCATCATTAAACAGGGGTGGAGGCCTCCGGGTTCAACTGTCCCCCTCTTACAATGCTGTGATTGCTAGTATCACTCAGCCCTCTGTGAGTAGTAAACAGCCATCAGTGTGCTAAAGACCCATTGTTAGGCTGATGGTCCTTCTTGAGCATGTGATCAGCTGGTTTTGGTTGTCAGCAGCAAACTGGTTGATCCACTCTAAGAAGGTGCTATTTAAGAGACTGAGCTGAAAACAGCACCTCAGACTGAGGAAGTCTCTTGGATGAGAGACGAAACGTTTCTAGATTTATTTATTTTTTTGCTTTGTTTTGCTTTTGTTTTTGTTTTTTTGAATGTCCAGAGGACCAGATTGAACTTTTTTGGATTTTTCTAGCTGGATTATTGAGCATGCATCAGGATACTAATCAAATGAGATTAAAAAAACACATATTTGAGCTTTTCTCAGTCAGACATCAGCTCTTAAATACTCGAGATAATCTTGAGGTGAAAATTGACAGACTTTATAAATTAATTACTGAGGCAGCTGAAGTTCGTCTGAACTAAAGTCAGTCTTGACACAATTCACACACATTCTTAGCTCAGTGTTTAGTTTTTTAACAGTAAAGTCAGAAGTTGAGCATAGATTAAAAAAAAATTCTCAGGCTCCAAAATGATTTGATGATCTCTGAATTGTTTTTATTTAATTGAAGAATGTTCAGGAACTTCACGTTCATTTGTTTATAGTGTGTAGAAGGAAGAAGACCCTTTCTTTTGGAAGTCTCTGTCCTAAAATCATCTTTCTGAACTGACCAAGACTTTTCTCCCTAAAAGTTCCTTGTGACCTGAGTAATTTCTGATTGTTTGTGCACGTGCACTGTTCATGAACAACCAATCAGCTCACATTCATAAAATGTTTACATTCTTTAAGACTAAAAACACGACAAGACCTTTGAAATATGAAAAACGTTGATTGGTATTTGTAATTTTTACATGAAATTATTTTTTTTTATTACATTTTCATGTCTGCTTTGTATTATGCTGCTGTACTCAGCTGCAAGTGGAGAGTCCTTTGAACAGGGTGACACTTTGCCACTTCAGGCTATAATCCAATCGTTCTCATGAGTTCTTTCGTTCTAACGAGCTGGAATGTGGCTGGTCGGCCTGATGTGACATTCGCGGTGGGGGGTGCTGTGTGTGTGTGTGTGTGTGGGGGGGTGCATAGGTGGCATGCCGGGGCTTCTCCGGGCCTGTGGTGTGGGGCTGTTGGGGTGCCTGATCATTGGTGTGCTGGGCCGGCCTCCTTCAGCTGCTGATCCCTGCTGCTCTGGCCCCTGGCCTGGGGCCGACTTGCAGTCGACGTCGGGTGGGTGGGGCGCAGGGACGGCCCGACAGAGGCTCTGTCAGGCTGTCTCTGTGTGCCTGTTTATGTCTCGAGTTGGGTTTTAGGTGGTCCCCTCTCTTGGATCAATTTGGGCCCCCCATTTAATGTGGGGTCTACTTCCCACTGTCATGCTCCCCTCCGGTGGTGGGCCCCCCTGCCGCTGGTGCATTGGCAGCTCTCAGCATCTGGGGCTGGGTGGTAGGGTGTGTGCGGGCCCGTCCTGGTGGCTGCCTGCCAGGGCCTGGGTGCCCTGGCTCTGTCGGGCCTCTGTTGGGGGGTGGTATGACCTCGGGATTTGGGGCTTGGTGTCCATGGCCGGATCTACTCTGGAGGAGCGGGTTGCCGGCGGGGCCTGTGGACTCATTGCTGCAGCCTCCTGGGATTTCTGCATTGTGGTTGCTGGGGATCGCCTGGGGCTTCCCTTTGCTTCTCTCTCTGGGGGGTGCGGGTGTCCCTGTTGTGGGACTCCCAGAGTTCCAGGCTTGGGGACCGCTGTGTGTCTGTGGCTCCGGTCTTCCCTGTGTTACCATCGTGTCCTGTGGGGACGGGTCTGTGGGTCTCCACATCCACTATTGAATATTTTTATGGAGAAAATTTATAGTGACAAGCATGCTCACACAGGTGTTTAGATTCAGGTGTTTATCAGATACACATTCAATTGGGTTGTGGAGACCACTAATTATATTTTGTATTACCATGTACTGTATAAAATACTTTCTAATTATGTTATAAGTATCATTATATATGTTGTTTGTTGTTGTGGTTTCTCGGTTTTGTCTTGTTTTTGTTTTCTTTCCGCAGGTCTAGAGGTAGGCTTCAATGATGTTGATTTGTGCTCTCTTTATCCCTCTCTCTCTCCTCTATTCCTATTTCCTTCTTTAACTTTTAGCCCTTCTCTCACTTTTCTGCTGTTTTCTTCTTTGTTTTTCATCCCCATGTCTATTACATCTGAAATAAACCCAAAGTGGGCAGCACGGTGGCGCAACTGGTAGAGCTGCTGCCTCTCAGCGAGCAGGTCCTTGGTTCAAACCCCGGTCCAGGGGCCTTTCTGGGTGGAGTTTGTACGGCAACCCCCGTGACCCAAAATGGAACAAGCGGTTAAAGATAATAGATGGATGGACAAACCCAAAGCAAATTCTAATAAAATTTAATTTATATATCAAGTGGAGCATTAAGGCCAGCCATAATGCTCTGCTTGTGAAAGTAAATCTGTTGGGCATCACTTTGACACTTAGACAATAATTGTAAGTGTCACAATGCCGGACAGGACAGGGGGCGACGAGCTGGAATGTGCAGCTCAATGAGGCGTACAAGAGTGAGGAAAAAAAAAAAAAGATTTTTATGAGTTTAATTATCATGTGGGTATCTACTTAATTAAAGCAGTTCTCCACCTTTAATGCAAAAGTCAATCAGTGTTTAAATGTCTTTTTCTTATATTGGGAGTTTTCTTAAAAGGGATATAACGTACTTTGACATGTGGCAACACTGAGTAGTAGAGGGTCAAGTGGATGAACATAAAGGTGTTCAGAAACAAAATCTGTTAGTACTCTTTATTTAACTCTAAAACAGAGGGGGGAGGCATCAAGTCTTAAGTTTGTCCTTGTCTCGGAGAAACACAAATTACTGCCTTCTCGATATTCTCACCGAATCCGTTTTGGCACTAAAGACAAACACTTCCTCTATCACATGTCCTCCACGATTCTGCAGAAAAGAAACGGTTCACATTTTCCACTCCTTTCTTCCCGTATTGCTCATGGCACACATTAGGCACTTTGCTTTGTCTGATTGTTTGAATTTTGGGCATTGCCTGGGCTTAGATAAGCTCAATCAGCAACTCCCACATTTTCAACAGATTTTCTGTTGGAACAATTATCCACTCTGACAGATGTTATCAAACAGCTGAAGCACCTGCAGAAATCATTTCAGCAACAAAACTTCAAAACAATCAGCATAATTTTTACATCTGTTTTTACAAGAAAAATTTATTTATTGAAAAACATATTAAAAAGACAGACTGACACCAAAAGCACTGGAGCAATTTGCCTGTAGTGCAGCAGTATAAATATAGAAACAACCTTCAATTCAACTATAACTAAACCCAGCAGGTTTGTTGGTCTGATCAGAATTCAGATTATCCAAATTCATAACTTCATAGCATCACATTGGTGCAGAACTTTTGTGTTGTGATTTGTGCAGGATGAACCCAGACTGACACAAGGAGCTTAGAAAAATAAGTAAAAAATATATTCTAAACAAAAACTGAAATGCTGAGGCAGCAAACAATAACTGATGCAGGAAACAAGGAACATGAAGACTACTGGTAGAACAAGGAGAACCGGTGCTGTGTGAAAGCCAATAATGCACTGCTGAGGTGGACATAGGATACTGAATATGTAGAGCTAAGTTGATGAGGTATTGGATAGACTGATCGAGAAATTACCTTAAGGAAACAACTGTCTAATGGGAAGAACTGATCAGATAAAACCAAAAATAATAGAACTCAAACACAAGAACCCCAAAACACAGAAAGGGGACAAAGCTAAAAATAAGCTCAAAGAAGTGCTAACAAATCACTGAAATAAACAGATCCTGACATTATGACTCATTTTTTTTCATTTTGGAACAGCAAAAGGGCAGCACGGTGGCGCAACTGGTAGAGCTGCTGCCTCTCAGCAAGAAGGTTGCCGGTACAAATCTCGGTCCGGGGGCATTCCTGGGTGGAGTTTGCATATTATCTCTGTGCATGTGTGGGTTTTCTCCGGGTACTCCGGTTTCCTCCCACTGACCAAAAACATGCATGTTAGGCTGATTGGTAACTCTGAATTGTCCCTAGGTGAGAGTGAGAGAGTGAATGGTTGTTTGTCTCGTTTGTCTCTATTTGGCCCTGTGATGGACTTGCGACCTGTCCAGAGTGTACCCCGCCCCTCGCGCAGTGATTGCTGGACATGGGCACTGGCGACCCCCATGACCCAAAATGGAAGAAGCGGGTAAAAGATAATGGATGGATGGATGGATGGAACAGCGAAACTCATAGATGAACTCTCTTCATAACCACAGGGTGGAGTTTAAAGTTTTTTTTTCTCTCATTGAATTTATAGGAAGAAGCCTCCAAAACGACAGACTTCAATACATCCAAGATATTGATTAAAACAAATATTTAAAGCTTTGCTAAAAACTTGGCCATGGTTCTCTACTAGTTATACAAACTGCTAAAACCAGACACATCTTCAAAGAGAGTCCAGCAGTGAAGTAGTTAATGCCACTTTCTGTCTCAGGTTGAGAGATTTGACCACAGCAACGCCCACTGACATCTGGGTGTTTGTCAAGAGACCTAACTCACAATCAGGACTCCATCAACAATTATTTTTACTTTAGTTTTGAAATAATTTACTAACAAAAACTGTAAGTTTTTCATGTCCTCACTATTATGGGGGCCGAGATGGTGTAGAGGCAGGGCAGCCGGCTTGGGACCCGAAAGTCCCAGGTTCGATCCCCAGTCACTGCACATCACGTGGCGTCTCTGGGCAGCACGTCTCATCCCCAAAATGTCCCCCGGGCGCTTTCAATAGCTGCCCACTGCACCACCTGGTGGTGGATGGGTTAAATGCAGAGACTAATTTCGCCATTGTATGGAAACATACAGTGCTGACATTGTGATGACATTATTATTATTATTATTATTATTATTATAACCATTAAATGTTGTGAACAAACTTCTATTGGTTTCAGATTATAAAATTGTTATATGAACTCTATGGTTGTGTTTTTCCTTTTCAGAAGTAAAGAAACCCAAGTAAATTTTTATTATTATTATTATTTTCTTCATAGAATTTGTGAACCATTTCTATAGGTCTGGGAAAAATCTTTGCACATATCCATCCATTATCTTTACCCGCTTCTTCCAAGAAGGGGTCTCTGCAGGCAAATTCGGAAGGCGTATCTGGGCGCTCATATCTGATTGGACTATAGGAAAGTGGGCGTATCTGGGCGGTCATATCTGATTGGACGATAGGAAAATGGGCGTTTCTGGCCGGCCGGATCTGATTGGACGATAGAAAAATGGGCGTGTCTGGACGGCCACACCTGATTGGACGATAGAAAAATGGGCGTGTCTGGACGGCCACATCTGATTGGACGATAGAAAAAAAGGCTGAACGATAAAATGCCGTAACCACAGACACATTATGTCTAAAAACAAGGCGTTATTGGCAGATTGTGTTAACCACAGGCATATTATGTCTATGGTGTTAACCGGTTCGACATTAGCGGCGTCTCAGGTTCAACACTGGCGGCGTCTCGGTTCGACATTGCTCCAGTATACTGCCGCGGCGTCTCCGTAACTTCTTTTTTCGACTCTCTTAACACAGAACTTCCGGTTACATTTCAAAATAAGAGCAACATAACTGGGTAGTGGGGAGTGCTAAATGTTAAGTTTTTTTTTAATACCTAGCCGTAACATTAAAAAACAAAATCCATTTTGATTGTTGAAAAATTTGAAAAAAGTTACAATCGATTCATAAAGAAAGAAAAATATAAATGATACTTTAACTGGCCTTGGGACAAAGGATGTTTCCTTTAACTTCACATTTTCTTGTTCAACTTGCAGTCACTGCAGATGAGTGATTCTCAGTTTCTGTCAGATTTCTGCAACTGGAGCAGGTATTTCTGTTTACTGGTTAACTTCCTCAGCTGTCTCACATTTTAAAGGTCAACCCTACTCCATGTTTCAGTAGAAAACAGTAGGAGTCAGTACATAACCAGACTTTTGGCCCTCACACCTATACCCAGTTGCTTATGCTGCATGATGAGATCAGAGTTATCCATATTTTAGAAATTACATTTAGCTTAGTCGACAAAACAATACAAATGAAGACCGTCTGTCTTAAAAAAACCTCTTGGTTTTGCAGTAAGCAGCCTGATTTCAAACTGACATCTTGGCCAAAGGTAAAATAAAAATCTTTGTGTTCTCAGAAAAGTTGTTTCAGGACCTCCAATAAACTTATGTACACATCAAAGCACACAAGACAGATTCAGGAATTCTCTTTGTTTTCCAGATTTCACATTTGTTATTACCTTAAAACATACTCAGACAACATTTGATGCATCATTGAATTTTTTTATTGTGTTTATTGGGACGTCCATTTTTAGAAGCCATCGTAGCATCTGTTGGAAACACAGAACATAGTACAGTTAGGGTGTTGCTAGTTGTTACTTATTGTAATGTGTGGGCATCACAGTACAAAAGCTAGACTACTAACCCTGCATCCATGGCACAGAAGTGGGTGCAGTACCCAGGAGTAATGGCTTCACTGTAGAAGGCCCTCAGCTCGCCTCTTTTGCCGCTGCCTCAGAAGCCTGCACCACAATCTTTAAATTCTTCTCCACAGCTGAAGCAGACAGAAATGACATAAGGCTTTCTGTGCTCAGCCTGAAACTCTTCAGAATATTTCCTCCAGTTCACATCACCTGAAATTGTAATAAAAATATGATTAGATCACCAAGCACAACATTTTTACAAAATAGCAGTTCTACACGGCCTGGGCTGTTTTCCTTCCCCAATCTATTCAAAATGAATACCAAAAGTTAATTTTGATATTTTTTTCACAAGAAAAAAAAAGTTGATTTCCTAAAGTTTAACTATAAATGAAGGAATTTGTGCATTCAGGTAATTGAAAATTAAGTAATTTCTCTAACATCCAACCCATTTTAGCCACTGAGCCATACCAAACACCCATAATCTATTCTTGAATGAATTATTGACTATTATTGACAAATTACAGACTTATTATTGAATAAGTTATTACTCATTATTGAATCATTGACAAATTACACTCATGTTCGTGTTAACTCATGTTGCAACAAGGTCAGCAACTTTTGACTATTACTATGAACTATGTTAAACTTTGGAGGTGATTTATTTTGAAAGTCAACATCAGATGTTGGTCAACATGGTTGAGCAACATCTTGGGGTCTTCTAGAGTCAACCTGAAGTGAGAGTGGTCCCTGACATGGCAGAAAGACATAGATATAATTAACAGCTTTTATTTGTTTGTTTTTCAGCTAATAACAACTTTTATTTATTTGTTTTTCATATTTTTCAGTTATACTCAGCTTTTAAATATTTATTTTTCAAGTATTAAGAACTTTTATTTTCAGCTTTTATTTTGAAAAGCACCACCCAGTTGTTGTAAACGTGCACAGTGAGAGCTGCTGTGGAGGCTCACTTTACCTCAGTGCGTTACGACAACAACGAGAGAACGGTCGAAACTATCGTGACCTACAATAAACGTACTTCAATAAAATGCATAAGTGAAAACATAACATGCTTTATAAGTACAATAAATCATATTTCTTTGTCAAACATCGCAAAGACACGTTACCTCATCAATAATCCTCGTGACTTTGAGGGTTACCCACAGCCAATCAGTGTTCGCCGCCGACAAACGCCTATTAAATACTGTTAGCCAATCAGTGTTCGACGCCCATAAACGCCTATTCGCCAGAAACGCCCACTTTTGGTCTGCAGAGACCCCCTTCTCGCTTCTTCCTTTTCAGGTCGCGGGGTTCACTGGTGCCCATATCCAGCAGTCACTGTTTTGGGACACCCTGGACAGGTGTCCAGTCCATCACAGAGACACATAGAGACAAACAAGACAAACAACCATTCACTCTCTCACTCACACCTAGGGACAATTTAGAGTTACAAATCATCCTAACATGCATGTTTTTCATCTGTGGGAGGAAACTGGTGTACCTGGAGAAAACCCACGCATGCACGGAGAGAACATGCAAACTCCACCCAGAAAGGTCCCAGGCCGGGATTTGAACCAGTATTTGAAGCAACAGCTGTACCAACTGATCCACTGTGCCGTCCTTTATTAGCTAGCACACACACAATCAAACACACATATACCCCCCACACACACCTACAC
>NC_056508.1:9745127-9747556 GCF_014905685.2 Nematolebias whitei
CCCCCCCCCCCCCCCCCCCCCCCCCCCCCACACACACGCACATATCTGCACACTGTTGAGGGAGACCAGTTTTCCCTCTGCGTGTTCGTTTGATCGGACAGGTACTGCTCCGGAGACTTCACCTTAGTTTTATAGGATTTATTTTAAACAAAGTTAAAGCACAAGACAAAACAGAACACAGACTGAAATGCATTTCAGGAGACAGAGTATGTCACCTTGAGGTCATTAAAGATGGCTACCCAGGAGTGTGTCTAACTTTACTTCCTCATTACACAATGTTATAAACCTTTCCTAAGCCTGTCCCCCCTTGGGGGAGGATCTTCTTTCGATTGGATAATCATCGGCTCACTCATACTGTTGCCATGACATCAAGCTCCTCCTATGCCCCTTCTCTTCAGAGTGATAAATAGTTTTACTATCTGTATCTTTTGGGAGAGTTTCTAACTGCCCCTAGAATGTGAAACCCCACACCCGTCTTTGTTCAAAACAAGTTATCCCACATTACTCGTTGTCCAAAACAAATTACGTCATACTACCACACCCACCTTGTCTCTATATGACAACACATCTATAATGAAAGGGAGTAAACACCATAAACTGATTAATTTAATTGACTTTAAACCCACCATAAGTAAATAAGTAATTTCCCATTTCTACAATTCCCCCTTTTGGCCTCCCCCAAAGAAGCCAACCTAGAAAGGTACAAACATTAAGTTATGCATTCAAAATAATAAGATTACTTTTCATTCTTAGAGTAAGGATTGCATGTATCATAATAAGGCTAGTATTTGTGCTTTATTTCCTTAGATGCTGGGTGAATGCCATGGAAAAACCTCCCAGGGCTGATGGTTTGTTTCTGTCTTTGTGGAAGGAAAACACGACATCGCCTCATGCCCCCTATGATGACAGCCTGCAATGGCCAACTCAGCATCCTTTACAAATGTAGAACAGATCATTCCCTCTAAGTCCTCTGAACTCCTTTTCTAACAAAACATCATTCAGTGTTTGATGATTTTATAGATGGAATGAAATAACCACAAACTATCATAATTCCCGGAAAGGTTCATCCCCATGTCTGTTCTAGGTTTGGCACTTCAGCTTGGTCATGTGGGATTCTCTGCCTTCTCCTTTAACCTTCTCACTCTCTCCATCTAATTGGCTGATTAGGTACACCTGCTACCAAGACCTGCACCTCCACCTCCTGCTCTACTTAAGCCACAACCAGACGTTCAGCCGACACTCGAACATTTATTGCCTTTGGTAATATTGTGACAGCCAGCCAAATCTAAGTGTGTTCAAGTTTTATACTAACCTGTTACCTTTCTGCCCGTCTGTTCAGTTTCCCGTTCGTCCTGCCTGTCTGGTCTCCTCGTGGCTGTGTCTGGACGCCAATCCTGCACACAAACCCTATTAAGAAACTACATTCTGGATCCTTCAACCAAGACCGCAACATCGATCAATACTCACCCGCTGGATTCCCTGCCATCTCTGGATTCTGAGCTCCCTGCTCACACCACTCCAACCCCATCTGCAACCACGTTCGACCGTAAGACAAACCACCATTAAATCATCTCAGTTATCAAAGACCATCCATATCAAGACACTCATCTCGTCTCCTTCTTTTCCTTCCACAGTCAAGATCACATCCACACTGTAAATAAACTATCACTTTTGTATCCCTGTTGTCCTCGTGTTTTTGGTCTGCCAATTGGGGTCATTTAATAACAATAACCATGTTAGAATGTTCGAGCACATAAGACCCCCCAAGGTCAGACCAAAGACAGTCAGAGGGATCAAGCTATTTTAGCACAAAACGCCCGGATCGAAAATAATGAACGAACTCTAACAAAAATTATTGCTCAACAGAACGAACTTGGTAGCATGATACTGTACATGCCCTCGGACAACAACTCGCCGCCATGGCTACCAAGGACCCCGAACCCCCACGTCTTACCGAACCAACACCAGCTCCGGCTCCTATGTTCAGACACGAACCCGATGTTCGACCTACCGAGCTCTTTGGAGGAGATTCCAAACTGGTGGGTGGGTTCCTTCTTCAATGTGAGCTTGCATTTAACCAAGCTCCCATCAGGTACGCCTCCGATGCATCCCGTATTTCTTATATTGTCAGCGCCCTCAAGGGCGAAGCTTTACAATGGGCCCATGCTCATCTTCGCTCCCGTCCCTTAGCCTCGCTTCCATACGCCTCTTTTATCAAAAGTTTTCGGCTAGCCTTCGACCACCCTTTACTACAAGAGGAGGCTCAACAAAGATTATTTACTATCAAACAAGGGCCAAGATCAGTCGCTGAGTTCTCCATCCGCTTCCGGGTAATCGCGGAAGAGTCCGGATGGGGGGAAAAGGCATTAAAGAGTGCTTTTCGTAATGCATTAAATGAGAACATTAAAGACCAGATCGCCACACGAGAA
>NC_056508.1:9747656-9759388 GCF_014905685.2 Nematolebias whitei
TCCTGCACTGATCAATTGAAAGAACACTCTTTTATTATCATTACTATCTTACAAATTTCTTGATAATCAAAGTGTGTTTAGTTCAAACCATTTTTAAATGTTGAAGTGAACTACTCAATTTAAATCAACTGTAAAACAGTATTAGTGATTTTTAATCCTCATTCAAAGTAGAAATCAAGTTAGAATGTGTTACGGAGTGATTCATGCATTATTATTTTTTTAAATTTATTCATTTCATTTAAAAAACACATATACAGCATACATAAACATATATGTACACACATACATATACATACTGTATATATACATATATATACATACACATACACATAAAATATACATACAATATAAAAAAAAAAATTTTTTTAATAAAATGAAAGGTGGCAGAAGAAGAACTAGTCTTATGAAAACTGCCCCTTTTTTACTTAATTCTAATGTAAATCAAGATATTTTTACAAAATTAAATTTAAATGTAATTCACAAAGACAATAACGATTTAGTGAAATTAAAATATAAAACTCAAACGTCTAAATCAAATCAGACAACAACTTAAGTAGATTTATATTAATGATTTCCATATTCTTTCAAGAAACTTGTCTTTATCAATCTCTTAAATGTAAACAGTGATCTGGCATTTTTAACGTTATCATCCAAACCATTCCACAATCCTATCCCCTGAATTATTGTGGATCGTTCCCTCAAACTGGTACTAAAATAAGGCTTCACAAACATCTCAATTCCTTTAAGAAAATATACACTCTCTCTTTTAACAAAATTCGTCTGAATATTAACGGGCAAAATGCCTATATGTGCCTTATACATAAGCAACAAAATGTTATAATTAACCAAATCATAGAATTTCAGAATTTTCAGTTGATGAAATAAAGTATTCGACGGATATCTATAGTTTTTTTTCATAATAATTCGTACAGCTCTTTTCTGTAAAATGAACAAAGGATTAGTTATAGTTTTACACGCTTTACCCCAGACTTCAATACAGTAAACCAAATAAGGAACAACTATTGCATTATACAACATAAACATTGCATTATCATTGAATAACTCTCTTACTTTATACAGAATTGCTATCGATTTAGATATTTTTGTTCTCAAATTGTTTATATGAGGTTTCCATGTTAAGTTCTCATCAAGAATAACACCCAAAAATTTAACTTCACTAACTCTACAAATTTCAATTCCATCTATCAAAAATTGTGCGTGAACATCAGTTTTTCTGTTAGTGTGTATCATATAATAGGTTTTATCCAGATTTAATGATAACTTATTTAGAAGAAACCAATTTTGGATTTTCACAAATTCTGACCGTATTATCTCCAGCATTTGTTCTGCATCATCACCCTTATAAATAAATGTTGTGTCATCTGCAAATAAAATACATTTAAAAAGGTCTGACACATCAACCAAATCATTTACATACAAATTGAATAACCTGGGTCCAAGTATGGAGCCCTGAGGCACTCCACATGTGATATTACTAAATCTAGATCTTATGTCATGTATTTGAACAAATTGTTTTCGATCTTCCAAATAACTATTTACCCACTTTAATGCTGTCCCTCTAATACCATATTTATATAGTTTATCAAGAAGAATTCCATGATCTATAGTATCAAATGCCTTTCTTAAATCAACGTAAATACTAATACAACTCTTCTTCTGATCAACTGTATTTGTTATATGATCCACCAATTCAACAAGTGCCATTGATGTTGAATTGTTTTTTCTAAATCCATACTGACTATTACTTAGTATGTTTTGTTTATCAATAAATCGATCCAATCTGATCCCAAATAGTTTCTCCAAAATCTTTGAAAATTGCGGTAACAGTGATATTGGTCTATAATTATTAAAGTCACGTTTGTCCCCATTTTTAAAAAGTGGAACCACCTTGGCTGTTTTCATATTATTTGGAAATATTCCTGATTTGAATGACAGGTTACAGATGTGTATAAACGGTTCGATGACATAACTCATTATATTTTTTACAAACATCATGTCCATGTCAACCCAGTCCTTAGATCTTTTATCTGCAAGGTTATTTACAACATCCATTACCTCTTCTTTGTTAGTTCCTTCCAAAAAAATACTATTAGTACTACTTGTAATTTTGTGATTCACGTTTATATATACTTTAGGTATTTTGTTTGCAAGGCTTGGGCCAACATTTACAAAATACTTATTAAACTCATTTACAATCACATTGTGGTCATGTATATCATTACCATCCTTTACAAAATATTGTGGGAAACTTGATTTGGATTCATGATTTTTTAAAACGCTATTCATTATTTGCCATGTTGTTCCCATGACTTTTGTATAATAAATTACTATAATGTTCTTTCTTATGTTTTCTTATGATCCAAACCAGTTTATTTTTATACTTTTTGTACCTTTCTTCTGCTTCTTTTGTTTTCAATTTCAAGAAGCGCGAGTACAAATTGTTCTTTTTTACAAGCATTTTTCAACCCATTCGTCATCCATGGTTTATCAACAGAATTTCGTTTTGTATAATTTTTTTGCACACAATGTTTTTCATACAATGCTACCAAGGTATTCATAAATACATCATATGCTATGTTAACATCATCAACATACACCATATTCCAATTCTGTTCCTGTAAATCGTTAATTAGATTATTCAAGGCTTTTTGTGATGTATTTATTATTTTTCTCTTGTTTGTATCACTATTTATATGACAATGAATTTTACCATTAATTGTGAAAACTGGTAAGTGGTCACTTACATCAGTAATTAAAATTCCCCCCATAATCTCTGTACTAGTTATATTTGTGAAGATATTGTCAATTGTAGTGGCACTGTGAGTGGTAATTCTTGTCGGTTTAAATATTAATGGATACAGATTTAAACTAGTCATTGAATTAATAAATGTACTGATGTTATTTGAGTCTGTATTTTT
Source organism: Nematolebias whitei (assembly GCF_014905685.2). NCBI lineage: Eukaryota > Metazoa > Chordata > Actinopteri > Cyprinodontiformes > Rivulidae > Nematolebias > Nematolebias whitei. The sequence goes on from NC_056508.1 coordinate 9,750,596, forward strand.
ATGTAAGTCGATATTGAAATCTCCACACAAAAACACAGTTTTATTAATACTCCCCTGCAGCATCTCCATAATGTGATCATTGAATAGTTCTATATTTGACTCAGGTGATCTATATACACAACTTATCATTATATTTTTTGAATTAGTGTTTATTATTTCAATTGTAATCATCTCCATGAGATTTTCTACAATAACCGACATTTTGTCAATTTTTTTACATGTAATTTCTTTATTTATAAATAGAGCCACTCCACCACCTCGTTTATTTTGTCTGTTCATATAATAAAGTTCATACCCTTCAATGTTAACACTGTTTATATTTTCATCATTACACCATGTTTCTGAGACAGCTATAATACTGAATGTTCTGTGTAATTGTTTTAAATAATCTGTTATATTTGATAAATTTACACTTAAACTTCTACTATTAATATGAATAATGGAAAGGTCGTCTATTTTCCTGTTGATATTGTTAAATTGCTCTTCATTATAATATTCACATTCTTTGATTACTGGAAAGAAATTTGAACAAAACTGATAATCTACATCATAAATTTTAAGTTCAGAGTCATCATCTGTATTCATATCTCAGTGTTTGTATTCATTGACGTCCATACTTTTTAATTGCGTATAAAGTTGTTTCAGTTTACTTTTCAATTTATTCCTAACTAATTCATCTAAATTTCTCTAAATCCTTCAGTTCCTTTATCATTTTCGCTTGTGATCCTTCATGAGCCTTAACCCAGATGTTTCCATTTCTTGTCCATGTTACCACTATTTTGTTTTGTTTCTTCAACAACCTTGCCTCACGAGCGATGTTACCATTTTTTTTAGTTAAATGCTCATTTATGTACACATTTGTCCCTTTCAGTTTTCTAGCTTGTACCATTAAATTGTTTCTTGCTTTTCTACTGGTGAACTTGATGACAATGGGTGGTTTATTTGTATCTGACTTAGTTGGTAAGGTGTGACAAGTTGATATGGTCTCAGGTGTGATATCAATGTCCTTCTTTTTCAAAAAAGTCACGATTTGTTGCTCCAACGTGATCAATTGTTCCTGAGGAGCATCTTCTGAGTTGTCCCCACCTGCCACTGCTCGAGCATAGTTTCTTGGTTTCACCTCAAGTCCAGTGATTAATAAATCATCCCTTCGTGTGTGTTGTTCCAGTTCATCCACTTTTCTCTCAAGTTCAGAAATTTTAACATCTCTTTCTCTCAGTGCGACTTTCAGCTGTTTAACCTCCTCAACTAAACTAATCAATAGTTCTTGACGTTTAGCCAGCTCTGACAGTTCAGCACTCATGAAATTGAGAGATTTTTTAATCTCATCCATGTTGTCTGTGTTTATTTCTCCAGACTCCAACCCTTTTGCCTGCTTACCGCGTCTCTGCATGATTCACCCAAACCGTCCCGGCGGCAGCTCCTGGATATTCCCTTCACGGAGCCTGACTAGATCCTTCCGCTGATAGTCAGAGACACGCTGCGGCGGGGACGGCCCGACTCCTCGACGATCTGCAGCACTCAGTCCACCAGCGCATGGCAGCGGCTGTCACTACGTGCAGCCGCGGTCGCGACTCGGCGCGTGGGTGCGGTCGTCACCTGGCGTGTTGCTTGTCGACGTTCCAATTGTTTGTTCACTTCTGTTCAGTGACTGGTGTGAGCCTGCTTGCTGCAGAACTTCTCAGAACTGAAGAAGTTGATTTGACGATTGCTCCAAAATTGGGGAGAAGTTTAAATAAATGTTTTTTGTTTAAACTTCTGTTTTGCTCGCCTGCCAGCAAATGGGTCTAAAACACAAGGATTGTGACAAACGTGAGCTTAACATTTACCGAGGAGGACAAGCCCACGCATCCCTGAGAGCTGGCAGCTTTTAGCCTCTAATAAGGATCAGCCTGATTTTCTGATCTTCTGTCTGAAATGAGCAAGTTGTGATGTCGGTCAAATATCGGAGTCAAACGCAAAACAAGTTGTTGGAACGAACTGTCATGTTTTTAAATCCTCTCAGACGTAAATAGAGAAGCTGGCACCTGTTTTCCCCCAACTCGCCTAAACATTTCTCTCGTCTGTCTCAAAAACATCTTCAGTCTGTTCCAAAACATTCTTTCTGTTTTTCTGACTTTTAATAACCTCTTACATCACTAAAACACACCCCTGTCTGGTCGATCGACCAATCAGGAACTTCCCAAATGAACCGGAAATAGAACTCTTTAAATGTCGGCACTTCCTAGTTCGTGCAGTCGAGTGCAGTCGAGCCCAGTCGAGTGCGGTGGGAGAGCAGTTCAGTTCGGAGAGCCAAACCGAACAGAAAAGTGCTGGAGAGTTCAGGAGGTCCAGACATGATCCGGAGTTCTTCCGAGTCTTGTGGGAATTATGAAATCTTCTACATCTGAGTGGAACCTCTGACGGACTTACTCCTCTTGTGAGTCCACCGAGAGGTGAACCTGTGTCGGACGGAATACCGGCACTACTTCGGACGATTCACAGCTGTTCCTACGGAGACGCTGAAAGGGTGCGTTAAATGGAACTCCGTACCAGTGGAGACACCTGCTACAGGTAAAGAGTCGATTTACACCACCTAAGTGTACCGAGGAGGAAGCTGGGATCTTAACGGAGCGTGCCGTTCTGATACTGACACATTTCCCTCATCCATCTTTTCCTCTCCATTTAAACTTCATTTCCATCTTTAAACTCTTATATCTTGCCAGAAATCATTCCAGATATTTTCATAAATGTCTGTTGTGAAGCAAAGGAAAACCATGGCCGTATGGTTTTCCTGACTGTAAAGCTTGCTAATTAATTATGTTGTTGTTGAAATCAGTTTGCCAAATTAATGTAAATGTTTGATGTTAAACTTTAATTCTGTTAATAAATGACCGCATTCATTTGATGGGTCAAAGAAAATTAACGTCTCACGTTACATTTTAATTTCAATGCACGATATTATTCAGTCCAGAAAAATGAATGAATCCGTTTAATTTATGGATAATATATCACAGATATATGTTCCTCTACATTAGTGTTACAGTTTCAGAATGATTCAAACTAGAACTCTATTAAATGGTTTAGTTGTAAGACATTGAAAACCAGCACATTCAACCAAGACTTGAATACCATAAAGCGGGGCATGGCTGATGGCGTGCTGAACGGACGCATCACTCAGAGCTCTTAAATGAGTCCCGATGTTAAAAGAGATTTAAAGTAAACTCCACAAGAAATACAGCTGCTCGACTTCAGTTACAAAGATGAGCCAACGAAAAGACCCACAAACTTCTAAAAAAGGGCTTTTTAAATCAGTCGGAAGGCTCGGAGCACAGCTACGCAGAGCCAATGGAGGCGGCTAATGCTAATAGCAAACGAGACAGAGGAGTCACCACACCAACAAATACACCTGAAAAGAAACAAGCGGAAAAAAAAATTAAAGGTACCGGTGATGAGGAGGAGGTCTCGGAGAAGGCAGTCGGGACCATCCTTTGTGCATTAGAGGCTTTGGGAACGCGTGTTGAAACTTTGAGAGCTCGTGTTGATGACCGCCTGGAGGGCATTAGCGGCCAGCTACAACAACACAGCTCCATGCTAGCATCAATAGCTAAAACGGTGCAACTGAACTCTGAGGATATTCAAGAGTGTAAAAACAAAGTTAAAAGCTTGGAGATGCAAGTTGAGCTTCTTCAAAAGGAAAAGGAGGAAATGAAGGAGCGTTTGGTGGGTCAAGAAAGATATAAAAGAAGATGGTGCCTACGGATTAAAGGAAAAAAGGAAAAAGTTAATGAAAACATCAGAGCTGAAGTCGTGGAGTTGCTGAGCAGAATTCTACCTGATCTGTCTGGAAAGATGGAGGATGCTGTTGACATCGTTCACAGAGTGGGAAGATCAACGGAAGCTCGACACAGACAAATTATAATCCTCTTCTCCAAGAGAAGTGTCAGAGATGAGGTGTGGAAGAAAACAAAGTCATCACAGATCTGCAGAGATGAAGGTCTGAAGTTTGCAGAGGACCTGACCTAGGAGGACTTGAAGTCAAGACAAGCGCTATGGCCGAGAAATGACCAGGCAAGAAAGGAGGGTAAGGCTGCAGGATTCAGAGGAGCCTTTGCCTACATCGAAGGGAAGAGAATTTATTATCTGAAGTTCGAGCACTGTTTAGATGTTTAGATGAAACTTGAAGCTTTTCTGTTACAGTGGAGATTGTTTTGTTTTTCAAGGGTCTATTAAGGGGACTCTACTCTCAGGGTCTTTTACTCTACCTCCTATAACCTAAGTTTTTTATTTTTTATTTGTGTTCTATTGTTATTGTTCTTAATGTGTTCAGTATTCAATTTAAAGACTGAGATTCTATTTTCTTCTTTTAATGCAAGAGGGCTCAAAGACTCTATTAAGCGTAAGGCTGTTTTTATATTTTGCAAACGTCAAAAGGCTAACTGTTTTTTTCTTCAAGAGACACACTCGGAGTTAACTGATGTGCAGTTTTGGACTCAACAATGGGATGATAAGATCATTTTTAGTCATGGCACAAATCGTTCTGCAGGAGTAGCTATTTGTTTCAATAGATGTCCAGGAAAGGTTATTTTTCAGGAAATAGACGATGCTGGACACTGGGCAGCATGTGTTTTAGATATTGACAGCAATATGAACAAATCCATAAACATTAACAATGATGAACAACATTGTTAATGTTTATGGATACAACAACGACCAAAAAAACAAACAGTTATTACATCAAGTCACAACAATTATAAAAAAATGCAGTTGAATTATCCCACTGACCACGTTGTTGTTGGGGGTGATTTTAATTTAACTCCAGATGAATGGATGGACAGATGCCCTTCCAAACAATCTAAGGTGACATCCAATCCTTTTTTATAAAAATTAAAAATGTGATCCCTAACATTGATGAGACATTTAGGTCCATTTGTGAAGAGGATTTTCAAATAGAAGAATTTGACTGTGTTATTAAAAAAGTAGCATCAGATAAAGCTCTTGGATCAGATGGTATTACAGCAAAATTTTACAAATTCTTCTGGAAGGACATAAAAATACTGTTGTTTGATGCAGTTATGGAGTGTATTCATAAAAAAGAATTGATGACAACAATGAAACAGGGTGTCATCATATTGATACCCAAACCAGGAAAAGATAAAACAAACTTGAATCATTTCAGACCCATCACACTTCTCAACACAGATTATAAAATATTTACTACAGTTCTTGCAGCTCGGTTAAAAGAAGCTTTATCTGATATAATTAGCTCGACTCAGTCTGGTTTTCTCAAAGGTAGATCAATTAATAACAATATTCGTCTGGTTCTAGATTTAATTGAATATGCCCACTTAATTCCTGATGACGGTATGATCTTATTTCTGGATTTTCAGAAAGCTTTTGATTCAGTGGAGCATCCTTTCATTTTTGAAACATTCAAACATTTTGGCTTTGGTGAGAAGTTTTTAAACATAATCAAAATGCTGCATACAGATGTTAACAGCTGTGTTTCCTTAGCAGAAGGAACAAGTCCCCGATTTACAATAAAAAGAGGGATTAGACAAGGATGCAGTGTTTCACCTCTCCTGTTCATCACCGTTACTGAGCTCTTGGCTGTCTCTATAAGAAACTCCAGACTTCATGGTTTACAAATTATGAATCAGAATATTATTATAAGTCAGCGAGCAGACGATACAACTCTGTTTCTAAAAAATAAAGATCAGATTCCACTGGCGATCCAAACAGTAGAAGCATTCTCTAAAGCATCAGGATTAAAGTTAAATTTGGAAAAGTGTGATTTAATGAGTATTCATGATTGTTCTCAATCATCTTATTACAATATACCGGTCAAACTGGAGGTTCGATATCTGGGCACTGGGTCACAAAAACTGCAATTGTGTCAAACTGAATGTTGACAATAATTTTACTAAATGCAAATTGATATTAAATAACTGGTTGCAGAGAGACTTAACTCTTTCTGGTAGGACATTACTAACCAACATGGAGACTCTATCAAGACTGGTTTACCCTGCATCCTCCATAGCCATACCTCCAAAGATTATTAAGGAAATTAATAAATTAAACTTTAACTTTATTTGGAGAAATAAACATCATTATATCAAAAAAAGGAGATAAAGTTAAAAATTATGAAGATGGTGGGATTAAAGCAATTGATTTTGAAATAATGGCGAATGAATGAATGGCGTATTAAAACTTAAATGGCTTCAATCTTTTCTTAAAAATTGTCATGAGCTTTGGTTTGTTGTCCCCACTTTGGTTTTTAGTAAAGTTGGAGGTATTGACTTCCTGTTAAGATGTGACTTTGACATTCCTAAATTACCTGTTAAATTATCTGCTTTTCACTAACAGGTGTTATTAAACTGGAAACCAGCATACAAACATAACTTCAGTCCTCATAATGTTCCTTTTTGGAACAACAGAGTCGTTTTATATAGAAGGAAGTCTGTGTTCATGGAAACATGGATGGAGAAACAAATATGGTCACTCACTCATCTCATGGATGAAAAGGGAAATTTATATGACTATGAAGAATTCACAAAAAAATATAGTCTAATCTGTACCAAAAAAGACTATGATAAAATAACAAAAAATATACCAATTGCATTTGTTCAGTTAATAAAGAATAATTATGAAACTAAACCAACAATTAGTTTACCGAGCATCAATCTCAATGGACTAAATTTAACACACAATAAATGCAACAACAATTTTTTAAGACAACATTTAATAAAAACAATATATACTGGTCAGGTAAGAAGAAAGTTTCACAATTTCTATGATAAGAAGGAAAGAATAAAAATAATGACAACATATCTGGGTTTCCCTCTTCCACCTAAATATAAAGAATTACATTTCAAAATTCTAAATAATATTTATCCTTCTAACGAGTTTATCATAAATTAAATTTGAATGTGATAACTGTTATATATGTAACGAACCTGAAACAACAGAACATTTATTTTATTTCTGTCATTCTGTGAACACATTATGGAAATCCCTTCACAATCTCCTGACCATCAAATCTATGAACATAGACTCCTTCTCTGTTCAGAATATATTATATGGATATGTATCTGGAAATAAAAAAGATGAATACTTTGTCAATAACATTATCATAATTTTAAAATTCTATATACATAAATGCAGATATGGCAAGTCTAAACCATTATGGTCTGTATTCAAACAAGAACTCTAGTTGTTAAAACTTTCATTAGACAGTGCTAAAAAACCACAAGCAAAAAAGCTCTCTGATCACCTCGCTCAGATAATATAGCCCTCTGACAAATTATTTTAGTAATTATGTAGATTCTTAGATAAATAGTTAGTTGTTTAATTTACTGTAATATATTATTTGCAAACTCTCAAATAGTATTATTACCTAAATTTAAGTTTATGATGGTTGATATGAGTGGATTTGATGTTGGTCAAAAGTCAGAGAACAAGTTATGAGAACGAAGTGCCTTGTTTTTAAAACTTTCCGACAGTAAATAAGAAACTGGCACCTGCAAAGTCTGTCACTTCTTCAAAATATTTTCCTGTCTGTACTAACCGTTCTTAAAAACAGTTCTGCTGTCTGTTGACTTCTAATAACCCTCTGACATCACTAAAACTCCACCCCTGCTGGTTGTGTTAACCAATCAGGAAGTACCACGTAACAGGAAGTGGATACCCTTTAAAAGTCAACACTTCTTGGAACTTTTCAGTCTTCCTGGAACCTTAAGTCTTACGAGTCTTCCTGGAACTTTCAGTCTAGGATGAGACTCAGTCTTACTGGAAGACTCAGTCTTATGGCGAGTCGTACAGGAACTTTCAGTTCTTACTGAAAGTCTTACTCAGTCTTAGCTGATGGAGTTGGACCATGAACCAAGGGTCCGTCCATTCCAGCGGAGTCACAACACGCCTCGCTGTGAACTCACCCGGGCGTAACGCCCTACAACTTCTAATGAAGATTCTTTCTAAGGAAGCTTATTCTGTTGAACGGAGTACTTCATCACGACTTCTGATGATTCCCAGCCACTCTGACTGGAGATACTGAAAAGGGAGCATGAAATGGACCTCTGTACCAGAGCTGATTTATCTTCTGCAAAGGTAAAGAGTCATCACGATCTGAGTGTACCGAGGGCTGAGCTGGGGTCGAAAGAAGGGTGCCATTCCGGGTCAACACATTTTCCTTCCTCCATCTAAATCTCCTCTTTAAATCTAAATAAATCTCTCCTCGTAAACCTCTTTGCCAGTAAATCAAGCTAGATGCCTTCAGAGATGAATTATTCTCCATCAGTATTCCTCCGTTGTCTTGTTATTTGAACTTGCTAAGTTTATTAATCAGAAACAGATCAGCAAATCAAGTGTGCATGTTTTGATGTTAATTTAAATGATTCTGTTAAATAAATGACCGCATTTATTCTGATGGGTCAAAGATAAATTACGTCTCATGTCACTAATTATACACTCCTCTCTCAAGTTATCTTGGTCACATGGAAGAAATTTAACTCGAAAAAGAAAGAATCCGTTGTTAATTAAACAATTAATATTCTTTGTGCTTGAACTAGCTTTAAGAATAATTAATTAGTAGTGTCCACAGCAAAGATGTCCTGTCATACTACATGAGGTATCCAAATTTCCATGTTCCAAATACTTTTTCATCTATGAGTAATTAAAAAATTAGAAAAGGCAGGTTATCCAGCAACCCACATCTGTATTATTATGTTCTGTTAAAAACCCTCATGTCAGCCTGATCTGTTATCTATGTGTCATGCTGTTATATATATATATATATATATATATATATATATATAT
>NC_056508.1:9759488-9781464 GCF_014905685.2 Nematolebias whitei
TATATATATATATATATGTCTGAAGAATGGGTCTATGTGAGTGTTTTATTCATGTCACAGCCAATGTAGCACTGATCATGAAAAACTGGTTATTGCCTCACCATCACAGACCACATGCGGAGCTGACACTTTACGCAAGCTGCAGTTTTTGTTAGTGACTTTTGACAGCTTGACCACCGCTGTTACTTTGCTATTAGTCTCCTCCTGTCTGGATATACTGTATGTTCAAGAGTTCAAGAGTTCATTCATTTATGTGCAACACCACAGTTCATACAGCGAGACTTGTCTGGATGTGCTGTTGAGGTTTAGTCCAGGTCCTCATCTGGACAAAGTTTCACATAGCTTAGTTTGAGCCATCAGCTTGTTGCATAGCTGAACAGGATGCCTTTCAGTCACAGGCTTCAAATAATCAGTTCTTTTATTGTTGCCACAGTCAGGTGTTCTCATAAGTAAATGGTAAATGGACTGTACTTATATAGCGCCTTTCTATCTTATTTCAAGATACTCAAAGCGCTTTACACTACAATCTGTGCCCTCATTTACCCATTCATACAGCACTCTACTAGATCTCTACAAAGCTAATTGAACAAATCATTCTAAAGAGACTAATCAGTAAGTCACATTTGGTAGCAGATGTAGTTTTTGCGTCAACCTGTACACATGTGATATTTTATTTGGTGATCAAAACCAGAGGTTCATGATACAAGACTACGATGCTGTTTGAGTCTGCTCTGGGCCCATCATGACATCTGACTCTGGATCTAAATGGAAACTACCTGTGTGTGTGTGTTTCTGTGTGCCGTTGCCAGAGTCACTGTCCTGATCCAAAAACCCTGTATGAATAACCTGCTGAAAGGAGAAAAAAGGACCAATAAATAAATTAAAAATAATATCTGTTGGAAATTTCTATTTTAGAATATCTGCCAGCATCTACCTCCAACCGAGCCATCCTGCATCCTAGTTTGCACAACTAATTTTAAAAACACTCATTTACATAAAAAGTGAAAACTCTTATTTAACACTGAAACTAAAATTAAAGCAAAAATTCCCTATACTCTACGTAACATCATAAAATCTTCCACTGTAAACACATCCTCAATTTCCCTTCTTAGAAATAGGCGAGGACATATTATAATGTTGCCAACTTATGCCAAAATCTGATAATCTCTTTCCATGTTCTGTGTAAGTCTGTATACCTTAGCACAGCTTGATTGTGTGTGCGTGTGTGTGTTTGTGTGTGTGTGCATGTTCTCATGGAGTGTGAATGTCTTTGAATGCTTCTGGTGTGAGTGAAATGTTGCTACTCACTTCCTCCCTGCATTGTCTCTGCTATCTGACCCACTCTTCCTGCTCCTTCCATTCCCTCTGACTCATATCATCCATAAACCCTTTCTCTTCACCCCTTTTCTGATAAACCTCCACCTGCTGCAAACACGTGACTTTCAACTGACCTTCATCTATGTCCAGGCTTGGATACAGCCCCACCACTGCGGGTGCTGATGGCCTCTTTCTATTTTCCTCATTCGTCTGCTTCCAACCCACCTCTTCCAAGTACTTCCTCGTTTGTTTCTGTGCCTTACCTACATCTCTTCCTGGCGTCTTTCCTGCCAATACCAACAATACCACTTCCTTATCCACTTACTGCAACTCCATAAGGGTTGAGGCAGTGTGATTAAATGTAACAACTGCCTAACATACCTAATTTTTAAATCCTTGCAGTTTACCACTATATACTTTTCCAGCTCAACTTACACAGAATCCATTTAATTCAATTCAATCAAGTCTATGTATATAACACTAAGTCACCACAGAAGTCATCCCAGGACTCTTCACAAAAAACATACATACACAAAAAGTCAATTCGTATTAACCAAGTCAACATCTTTACCTCAATATTTTTAACTGGATTCCCCTTATGCATTCTTAGGACTTGTGTGAAATTTGAAGATGTTTAAAGTAATAGTTATTGAGAAATTTAGAATTGGTGTTCTTATGCAAATAATATAATTTAGACTTGAATAGTTTGTAAGCCACCCTTAGGAGCCTGGATTAGTTGTTATTTCATTTTATTTTACACCCTTGTAGTTAGAAGTTTCTACGGTTTTTATTCTAGTATAAATGGACAAAGTTGGTGAGGAAAATAGTTCTAGTGTTGCTGATTTATAAGATTTTTATTTTATTTATTTTTTAATTATACATAGCCTCATTAATTTACTTAAGGTATTTGAAAAAAAATTACCATATTACAAGATTAAACTGGGATTAGGAAAATTGTCTTCTTGCTCCTGTGTGGCATATTTATTTAATGAGCTACAAGGATAATATTAAATTATCCTAACAGTAAGAAGGTAAGTTTTACCAGTTTACTTATAAAGTCCCCATAACCCATATGAAATTTAACAAGTCCCCATCAAGCATGATTCTGACATGCTCCTGGTAGGTTTTTATAATTTTAAATATTTAAATGCATGTATAGTTTACCACAGCTTTGGTTGTTACAATAAATTTTTTAAATTAATTAATTTATATATATATATATATATATATATATATATATATATATATATATATATATATATATACATATATATATATATACATATATATTTCATGACTCTGGAACCTTAAGAAAGCATAGTCTCCACAAGTGATGATAAAAATGGAGTTCCCCTGAAGCATGGAAACCAGTCTGGGTGTGTTTCCCTTCAGGCTCAAAATACCAGTCTCCACTCACGGCAGCGGGCGATAAGCATTCCAAAAGCTTCTCGTTCCCTTAAAGTGACACTGCAGCTTTTCCACACACTCAGGAACAAAATAAAAGCTGTTCCTGTTGTGCTCTCAAAAATAAAGTTAGTCAAAGACAAGCAACTGTCATTTGGCTCATTATTTATTTATTATTATTGTTATTATTATATTTATTTTATTTATCAGTATCTTTATATACTGTCACTTTTCGTTAAGCTTTTCATTTTTATTTATTTATTTTAATAAATTACACAATAGAGACCCCACCCAACAAGTGAGGGGGTAAAAACTCCATGTTGCAACACTTAATGTGTTGACCCCATATCAACTATAAAATAAACTTTCTTATTTTGTACACTGATTTCAAGTTTAGGAACTGGTTGTAGGTTGTACCTTTTGGTGGGAGTGACGAAAAAACCTTAGTTTGTTCTGACACAGTTTTATATGTTTTCATACATTCCCAGTGGTGAACTCCATTCATACCATTCATTTCTCTCTTGTACCCACCCTCCATGGTTGGGCGTTCACACAGTTTCCTGTCCAATTTTATTTTGTGTTTTTCTTTTACTCTGTTGGCTTTTCGAGTGCTGTTTGAAGTACGCTTCGTAAGGCGTCTCGTGGACAAAGCTGCAGGTCATTTCCGGCCTGACTTAGCCTCGATTTTAGTCAAACAGAGCTCAAAGACTTCTCACCGAAGTTTCTTTTGGCCAACTTATTATTTCAGAAACACACACACATGAGTCCAAGTTCACCCCTTTACGACACAAAAAAGACCTCTTTTTTATTTTATTTTATTTATCTCCTCAGACGCCTCATTCTTCTTGTCACACACAGACACACACAAATCGCCAGCGCATGCAACCGTTCCTCAGAGCTCCACTGAGGGAACGTTTGCATTAAATTCAATCAGATTTTAACAATACAACAACCGGTTACAACAATGCTAAATCTTAATTTCCAGTGCTTGCCATCAACATTTTAAGTATCTTTGGCAGCTCTTGAGCCTGTGTCAACATAGATCGTAGTATCTTCACAGCTCTTTTTTAAATGAGGTCCCAGACCTCGTAATCAATTCTCAAACTGAGAGTGTCCCCAATTCTCCTGTATTTGATTTACACAACTAGCAGAACTGCATTTTTGCCTATCCCGTCTCCCGTCGGAGAGCGGGTGGAGCGCTACCTTGGGACTTTCTGGGGACTTGATCCCCGTTTCTCGGGATCCTAACCCCTTTTCTGGGGACTCTAACCCCGTTTCTTACCTTTTTATTTATTTATTTATTTATTTATTTTATCCTTACCGTCTAGACCTTTTTTTACTGTATCCTTTATAAATTTCAGCAGACTGTGAGAGTAGCTCTGCTGCAGCTTCCAAGATGGCCGCTAACGACCTACACCTGGCGGTCATCTCCCTGATGAGCATCGACTCCTATTTAAGGCTGCAGTCAAGAATACTCGATGCTGGAGCATTGATTCCCTCCTGGTACTAGTGCTCTCAGCCTTTTATGTTCTCAAGTATTTGTGATACTGACCTTGTGCTTCCTATGCCAGCAGTTCCTTGTTTTGGCCGTGCCATTCCAGTCCTGATCTCTCGACATCCTGTCTGGTCTCACGAAACCCGGACCTGTGGATCTTGGATATCTGAACCCTGTTGCTGGGACTCATGCATCTTGGGACTCCTGAACTCACTCCAGTACCAAAGAAGCTGTAAGACAGAAACAACAAATATCAAATCCTTTTCTCCAGTGTCACTTACCTGCTCCCAACCTGAAAAAACTATTTCCCCTCTTCCAGGAGTTCTAGTCCCAGGGCCCTGTATATATTTTCTAAATCACTGTAAATAAACATCACTTTTCGTAGCCTGAGTCTTGTGTCGTTCTGGGTCTCGTTACTACTGGGTTGCCCGCACTTACAATAGAAATGCTCTAGCCAGACCAAACCCAGAACGAGGCTCGGAACGACCAAGCCACGTCCTCGTCGCAAACGGAGCGAGTAAACCAGCTTGAGAAGATCCTCTCCCAAATGATCCAGTAACAACAACAAACTCAAACTAATCTACAGGAGCTGGGGGGTATGGTTTATTCAATTAAACAGACTCTCTCTCCTTCTCCTCCTACAGTCGCAGCAGAAACCCCTGAGAACAGTCACACATGCACATGCTCGGCGGGACACTCATCGGAGCCACAATTACTAGTAAAACCGTCCGAACTTTTTTCCGGTGACCCAGAACAATGTGACGGCTTTCTCCTCCAATGTGAGCTCGCATTCAGCGGAGCCCCCAGGCTTTACTGCTCAGAAAACGCTAAGATCACCTACTTTATGAGCCAGTTAAAGGGTAACACACTCCGGTGGGCAACTTCTTTTCTCCGCCAGCATGATTTAAAAGTTATTTCTTTTAGTAGTGTACTTACCGAGTTTCGTAGGATATTCGACAGACCACTATCGGGTCCCAACGCAGAGAAACGTCTCCTGGGCTTACGTCAGGGCCGGCGACCAGTAGCCGAACACGCCCTCGAGTTCTGCATCCTCGCCGCACAAACCGGATGGAACGAGAGAGCACTACAGGGAACTTTTCTAAATTCCTTATCGGATCCTTTAAAGGACCAGATCGCCGCTAGGGATGAGCCGTCCAACTTTGACGCTCTCATTAATCCGGCCATTTCGATCGATGAGTGTTTCCGCGAGCGACAGCGGGAACGGGACTACAACTCCCAACGTACCGCCACTTCCGGTTCGGGTCCGTCACTCAGTGTTGTCCGTGGTAAAGAGTCGCCTTCGTTTTCCAAGATCCAAAATCTTTTTACCCAAGCGTCACCTCCTTCACTCTCTTTACCTGAGTCAGACCCCATGCAGGTGGGACGCACCCATCTTACGCCCGACGTTAGACAGAAACGCCGAGAACAAGGGTTATGTTTCTATTATGGTCAAAATAGGCATCTTGTTGCCGCCTGTCTGTTTCGGGGAAACGAGAACACCCACCAATAAAGAGGGAGATATTGGTGGGGACTTCTTCGCTCTCCCCATTAAGTAGACTGACCATTGCTACGGTCATTCAATATAATCACAACCGCTTCCCCGTTTCTGCACTCATAGACTCCGGCGCTGAACAGAATTTAATTAGTCAAAGTCTGGTATCCGAATTGTCACTACCCACCATAAAAATACCCACCGTTTCCATCACAGGTATCACAGGCGATACACTATCCCAGGTCCAACACCGCACCACTTACTTACACCTAATTACATCTGGCAATCACCACAAACACATCAGTTTCTTTGTTTTCGATTCACCCCATGACCAAGTAATTTTAGGATACCCCTGGTTAAAAACTCCACAACCCACACATTAATTGGGAACTTGGCAGAATAGAGAAATGGAACGGAAGGTGTCTAAAACACTGTCTCCGCTCTAGAATCTCTAATGCAACCAAACAAGACACCAATATAGAACAAATTGACTTAACTTCCATTCCGCCTGAGTATCACGATCTCTCTCCTGTTTTTAGTAAACAGAGAGCATTGTCCTTGCCGCCACATCGACCATACGACTGTGCTATAGATCTTTTTCCGGGGGCTCCCTTACCAGCTAGTCGTTTGTTCAACCTCTCCGGACCAGAGAGGGACTCCATGAAGGAATACATTGAGGAGTCACTTGACTCCGGTATTATTCGTCCATCCACCTCCCCGGTGGGGGCCGGGTTCTTCTTTGTATCCAAAAAAGATAAGACCCTCCGTCCTTGTATCGATTACCGGGGTTTAAATAACATTACAGTAAAAAACAAATATCCTCTTCCGCTTATTGACTCCATACATGAACAATTACAATCGGCCACCATTTTTACTAAGTTAGATTTGCGTAACGCATATCATTTGGTTCGTATTAAGGAGGGCGACGAATGGAAGACGGCCTTCTGGACCCCTTTGGGTCATTTCGAATATTTAGTTATGCCATTTGGTCTTACTAACGCTCCTGCAGTCTTCCAGGCATTAGTCAATGACGTACTCAGAGACTTTTTAGGGGAGTTCGTTTTTGTATATCTTGATGATATCCTAATCTACTCGCATGACAAGGAGGAACACATCAAGAGGGTCAGAACAGTTCTTCAGCGACTATATGAGAATCAATTATTTGTCAAAGGTGAAAAGTGTGAGTTTCATACTTCATCCGTTTCCTTTCTGGGGTTTATATTCGGGGAAGGACATTATTGTACCGACCCTGAAAAAAATCAAAGCTGTAGTAGAATGGCCCGTTCCTGAGACCCGTAAACAGCTTCAACGCTTTCTTTGTTTTGCAAACTTCTACAGACGCTTCATTAGAGACTACAGCTGTATTGCCGCACCACTCTCCCAACTTACCTCAATTAACAGAACATTCAAATGGACTACAGAAGCAGACACTGCCTTCAAAAAATTGAAACAACTCTTCTCAACCTCACCCATCCTCTGCCATCCTGATCCAGAACGCCAGTTCATCCTGGAGGTGGACGCCTCCGACACTGGGGTAGGTGGCGTTCTTTCTCAGAGATCCCCCAAAAACAATAAGGTACACCCCTGTGCTTTCTTTTCTCTGCGTTTGTCCCAAGCGGAGCGTAATTACGATGTGGGAAATCGTGAATTACTAGCCGTCAAACTGGCTTTAGAAGAGTGGCGTCATTGGTTGGAGGGTACAGAGATCCCCTTCCTCATATGGACCGACCACAAAAACTTGACCTATCTCAGGGACGCTAAAAGATTAACCCCCAGACAGGCATGGTGGTCCTTATTCTTTAATCGGTTCCATTATATATTGACTTATAGGCCTGGTTCTAAAAATGTCAAGCCAGATGCCCTGTCTCGACAATTCTCTCCCCCAGATGGTCCTGAACACGAGGAACATATAGTTCCATCAACATGCATCGTGGGGGCTCTCACATGGCCCATTGAACAAGAGGTCCGCGATGCCCACAAGGAGGAGCCCGATCCCGGCCTGGGACCCCCCCCCGGAACCCTGTTCGTCCCCTCTGTCATGAGGGCTAAGGTACTGGAGTGGGTTCACACTAACACACTATCTTGTCACCCAGGAGTTACCTGCATGTTGTCCCTAACTAAGTCCCACTTCGGTGGCCGACGTTGACCCAGGACGTTAAGGACTTTGTTGCTGCCTGTGCCACTTGCGCCCACAATAAGACAGGTAATCAATCCCTGGCCGGACTCCTACAACCACTACCCTCACCCAGCCGCCCTTGGTCCCACATATCGGTGCACTTTGTCACTGGACAAAGTCCGTCCCCCATCCCCCGTCCGAAGGTAACACGGTCATGTTGACAGTCATTGACCGATTTTCTAAATCGGCTCATTTCATTCCCTTAGTCAAGTTACCTTCTGCTCTCGAGACGGCACAATTATTAATCCAGCATGTTTTCCGAATCCACGGTATCCCCTCCGACATTGTTTCTGACCGTGGACCACAGTTTATTTCCCAGGTCTGGCGCTCATTTTGTAAAACCCTAGGGGCATCTGCAAGTCTGACTTCAGGTTACCACCCACAGTCTAACGGCCAGGCTGAGAGATGTAACCAGGAACTTGAGAACACCCTTCGTTGTGTCATGGAGAGCAATCTCTCAGCCTGGTCTCAACATCTGGTGTGGGTGGAGTATGCCCACAACGCACACAGATCCACAGCCACAGGTGTTTCCCCGTTTGAAGCCTCTCTGGGATACCTTACTCCTTTATTTTCTAGTCTTGAGACGGACATCACGGTGCCGTCTGTCTAGCACCACTTCCGTCGATGTCGACGCGTTTGGCTGCAAACGAGAGCAGCCCTTCTACGCACCGCAGCTCAGAACAAGAGGTATGCTGACCGACACCGTTCCTCTGCTCCGTCTTACCAGGTGGGCCAAAAGGTTTGGCTTTCGACAAGAGACATTCAACTGAAGGACATTCCCAGAAAGATGGCTCCACGATTCATTGGCCCTTTCACCATCACAAGAATAATCAACCCCACAGCAGTCCGCCTTCAACTCCCCAGCTCTATGAGGATCCATCCCACATTCCACGTCTCTCAGGTGAAGCCGGTCTCCGAGAGTCCTCTGTGCCCGCCTACCGACCTCCCTCCACCCGCCCGACTGATCGACAACCATCCCGCCTTCACGGTTCGCACCATTTTGGACGTCAGATGTGGAGGCAGGGGTTTCCAGTATCTCGTGGACTGGGGGGGATACGGTCCCGAGAAGAGATCCTGGATTCCCCGCTCGTTCATTTTAGACCCAAGTCTGATCACCACGTTCTTCAGAGCACACCCCGAAAAGCACCTCAGGTCGCCTGGAGGCGATTCTTGGGGGGGGGGGGGGGGGGGGTAATGTGAGAGTAGCTCTGCTGCAGCTTCTAAGATGGCCGCTAACGACCTACACCTGGCGGTCATCTCCCTGATGAGCATCAACTCCTATTTAAGGCTGCAGTCAAGAATACTCGATGCTGGAGCATTGATTCCCTCCTGGTACTAGTGCTCTCAGCCTTTTATGTTCTCAAGTATTTGTGATACTGACCTTGTGCTTCCTATGCCAGCAGTTCCTCGTTTTGGCCGTGCCATTCCAGTCCTGATCTCTCGACATCCTGTCTGGTCTCACGAAACCCGGACCTGTGGATCTTGGATATCTGAACCCTGTTGCTGGGACTCATGCATCTTGGGACTCCTGAACTCACTCCAGTACCAAAGAAGCTGTAAGACAGAAACAACAAATATCAAATCCTTTTCTCCAGTGTCACTTACCTGCTCCCAACCTGAAAAAACTATTTCCCCTCTTCCAGGAGTTCTAGTCCCAGGGCCCTGTATATATTTTCTAAATCACTGTAAATAAACATCACTTTTCGTAGCCTGAGTCTTGTGTCGTTCTGGGTCTCGTTACTACTGGGTTTCCCGCACTTACAACACAGACAGTTTGCCTCAGGCATCGAAAAGTTTTCAATTCAGTTTTAATGGTCGAATTTTGCAGAGTTCGGGTCAAAGACCAAACAGGTTCTTCTTACCTGATAAGATTAGGCGCCTCGTTCCTCTCGATGTCCGAGTCGAACCGCCCAGTGTCCAAATAGTGTACCTGAATTCCAATCACGTCGGGGTCACCAACTGTTTAGGGAGACCAGTTTTCCCTCTGCGTGTTCGTTTCATTGGGCAGGTACTGCTCTGGAGACTTCACCTTAGTTTTATAGGATTTATTTTAAACAAAGTTAAAGCACAAGCCAAAACAGAAAAACAGAACACAGACTGAAATGCATTTCAGGAGACAGACAGAGTACGTCCTCTTGAGGTCATTAAAGATGACTACCTAGGAGTGTGTCTAACTTTACTTCCTCATTACACAATGTTATAAACCTTTCCTAAACCTTTCCCCCCTTGGGGGAGGATCTTCTTTCGATTGGATAATCATCTGCTCACTCACTGCCATGACATTGAGCTCCTCCTATGCCCCTTCTCCTCAGAGTGATAAATAGTTTTACTATCTGTATCTTTTGGGAGAGTTTCTAACTGCCCCTAGAATGTGAAACCCCACACCCGTCTTTGTTCAAAACAAGTTACCCCACATTACTCTTTGTCCAAAACAAATTATGTCATACTACTACACCCACCTTGTCTCTATGTGACAACACATCTATAATAAAAGGGAGTAAACACCATAAACTGATTAATTTAATTGACTTTAAACCCACCATAAGTAAATAAGTAATTTCCCATTTCTACAACACACATAACATTAAGACTTAACTGAAGCTAGAATGTTGAGAATATCTTTAATTTTCCCTCTGAATAATTCTCATGAACAGATTTGCTTGTGTGATTCAATTTGAAAATACTGTATCTTAGTTCAGACTCATTGTTCTTAGTCTAACATGTTAACCTCACATGACTGTAAACCTTTATCTTACTGTAATACAACTTCTTGACTTATTAAAACACGTTCTTTTGGGGGCAGAGTTTTGTAGTGTTATTTCACAGTTAATCAAAACAAAACCTTGTCCTGTTCTAGTCATTTTTCCTCCTGGAAACTTCCTCTTCACCAGTAATAGAGAAGGGTTGAAACTGTTTACCATTGTGTGGCTAGAAAGAGAAATGGAGAAGGGGTGGCCCTGAAGGAGGAGTTGGCAAAGGATGTAGCCGAGATGTAAACAGTGTCAGATAGGGTGATGCGCCGGAAGATAGAAGTAGAAGGTCTGATGCTAAAAGTTGTCAGTGGTTAGTGGTTGTCAGTTCTAGCATTGCGCCGATTGGGGTGGCTGCATGTTGGAGTAGCTCTGTTACATTCATTCTGAGTTATTGCTTTTGAAAACTTTAATTCCTCTTTTTTCTGGATATAAATCACTTTTTTCAAATGATTATTTCCTCTGGTACCGGATGCTGTGCATCTGGAAGGATTTTTACTGAAACCTTTTAATTTTGGGCATTTGTTATGATGCGTAACCATGGCAACAAGATGTTTTTTAACAACCAGAAGCAGCTGATTAACATCTCAAAATCTGAAGAGTATCTCAGCTACAGCCCCAAATCCCAAATGAGTTGAAAAAGAAGCACCATAGACGAATTTCCGTCAACCTGGCAGCGGCGCTCGAGTACCTGACCACCGAGATCCTGGAGCTGGTGGGAAACTTAGCTTGTGACAACGAGAGGACCGGGATCATACCCCGGCACCTTCAACTGTCTGTCCATGGTGAAAAGGAGCTCAGCAAACTGCTAGGAGGAGTGACCATAGCTCAGGGAGGAGTTCCGCCCGGCATTCAGGCAGTCCTGCTGCCCAGGAGGATTGAGAGGCCCACTGGATCAGACAGCAAGCTGGATCCAGGTGGACGGATCGATATCTGTAGCCAGATTCTTTTGATTTGCTGTAGGAGATCCTTCCTGCCCACAGCTATCAGCATCTATAACAAGTTTTGAATGAAACCAGGATGATGAGCTACGAAAACACTTAATTTCCCTTTGTGATTAATGAAGTATTTTGAATTGAATTTTGAATTGAATTATGCTCCACAGAGTGGATATGACATAGAGAACAATTTTTTTGAAGGATCTGGATGAAGCGATAGACGAGAAAAGAAAAAGAAAAAGAAAATAAAAGAGTGTTGATTGAAGCAGACCTGAATGAGAGTTGATAGGAGAAATCATATCTCTCCAGTTTTGAGCTTCTCTACATTGGCTCCCTGTCAAATTCAGAACAGAATTCAAAATCCTACTTCTAACCTACAACACTCTCAATAAACTAGCTCCATTTTATATCCATCCATCCATTCTCTTCCGCTTATCCGGGGTCGGGTCGCGGGGGTAGCAGCCTAAGTAGGGAGGCCCAGACGTCCCTCTCCCCAACCACTTGGGCCAGCTCCTCCAGGGGAATCCCAAGGCATTCCTAGGACATCCGAGAAACATAGTCTTTCCAGCGTGTCCTGGGTCTTCCTCTGGGTCTCCTCCCGATGGGACTAGCCCAGAACACCTCACCAGGGAGGCGTCCAGGAGGCATCCTAACCAGATGCCAGAGCCACTCCAATAGGTTCCTCTCGATGGGGAGAAGCAGCGGCTCTACTCTGAGTCCCTCCCGGATGACCGAGTTTTTCACCCTATCTCTAAGGGAGAGCCCAGACACCCTGCGGAGAAAACTAATTTTGGCCGCTTGTATCATAAATCTTGTTCTTTCGGTCACAACCCAAAGCTCATGACCATAGATGAGGGTAGTGAAGGATTTTGGGGTGTTCAAATGACCCGAGCACAGAATTTCAGGAGCACTTCACCTTAGTATAAAAGATTTAATTGAGACAAAGTTAAAGTATGCAGATATTACATGTAATCAAAATGCAGTCTGAGGAACAAAATCAGAGCGAACCTTGCCTGGTCAATCAGCCTCCTATTTGTTCAACAAAACTTTGTGTCTGAGCGAGATTTATAGGTTTCTCATGTCCCGCCCTTTCGGGTTCGGACAGACTTATGATTGGATGTGAAAATCTCTTGATAGTCCGAGTGACACCCTGTTCAGCCACTCAGGAGCAGATTTTATCTCCAGGGTTACTCCGAAAGCCTCAGACGGCCTCGCTCATTCTTCCACTGATAAGGGTTGATTTACGAGCTTTGTTTTGGAACACAGGACACTTACTCTGGCTCTCGTCTGTGTAAAGCTTTAAAACATGTTTTCTGTGGGTCTGAACTATTATTAATGTGAGAGCATAAATACTCCATCTGTTTTAAGAATAAAGTATATGAATGTTTGTGTTTTAGCGTTATTTATGTTTAATCAATGTGTACGCCGTGTGTCACATTGCTGGGCCCTCACACTCAGCTGCTCTGCTCAGATGAACAAAGAAGGATCGTTTCCTACTGCACAAATAAATATCTTACCTGTCTCTGTTTCCCTCAGAGTTATATCAAATGTGAACTTGTACGATTATACTTAGCACTTGTAAGATTATATATAACATGGAGTAATTAGTGTATGATTTTACACGCACATACCTTGTAGAAAATGCATCATTTCACATCATCAAAGAAATGTCAAGGCTTGTCAAATGATATAAAAGATATCAAATCCAACACACCCTCTTTTGGTCTCCCCATATTTATGGGAGACCATACCACGTATGATTTGATTTTATAGATATTTTGATTCTGCCCACTCCAGGTGGCTCTGATCCTCTGCGGAGGGGTCACCTGAGTTCTGCATCAGCGTCATAACATTAGCGGTTTCAGTCTCAACCTGAATCATTCTACGAACGATCATTCTAGCACAAGGTATAATAACAATCATCAAAACACAAAAAATAATAAGAATAGCAGTCGCGGGGGCCAAAATCTTTAGCACAATCTGACTCCAAGAACCGCTCGTGAACCAAGACAGAAACTTCCACGATCCTGAAGAAGGATCCTCAGTCTTAGCCTTCTGCAGCGCATTAAGTTGGTTCAAGGCGTTGGTCACCCTGACCTGGGGGTCGTGTCCGGTCTCATCCGAGACATAGGTGCAACAGGTGTCTTTGCCAATAATCGAACAAATCCCACCCTGAGATGCTGTTAACAAATCCAAAATCAATCTATGCTGCAAAACCATAATACGCATGGCAGTCAATTCAGCAGAGATGCCCTCTAAAGCTCTAACAGTAGCATTTAGGAAGATTCCAAAGCAATAGTCTAAAGTTTCTACCCTTAAGAGAAGTGAACCAACACCAACCCAAGGGAACAGTGAAAGCATGACCTTTTCACCAGTTGTCCAGTGCTTAAACTCCTGGGGCACATCTGTGCCCCACAGAGAATCATGAGGTTTGATGTCAATAGCTCTTCTGTGTCTTACATAATGAGAGCCATTGCTTAAGGAAGCCATGAGTGAGTCATCTGTCACAGCAACTGGTGCACACAGTCCTGTCCAGTTGGCTGGTAATGTCAGCAGTACAGCATGGTCACACAGCCAGGCTAGATCCTCGACATGATACGTTCCATTACTGTCAGGCACCCCAACGTGATGATTCCTAGAATGATATACAGCTTGACACTTGTCAGGAGGCAGTGAGCCCACTGCCTTCTGAGAAGCGTCCTGCAGGTGGCGGTAGACACAAATAGGAAATTGTTCTTCTGGGGTCCATTCTACAAATTGACTCAACACCACTACCTGAGATGATTGGATCAGGGAGTACCTGCGAGTTTTACAACGATGTGGATCTTTCACATAACCTCTTGAACTGTATTGCAGAAAGCAGAAAGACAACCTGCGTTCGATGGGTTTAACACGTAAGGTCAGATGTGAGGCTGAAACTGGGATTTTGGTACACACATAACATTCAGCGTTGTGACGGCTTCTGGCCAAAAACTGAGCATAACGGTACCAGCTGTTCATTTGAAAACTATGAGAGAGATTCAACGCCAGATAATCCACCTCATTCACTTGAGACCAGGCCATGAGTTTAGGGTCGCTGCGTTTGACCCTTGGTTGTTGATGTTGGTAGCGGGAGTGACCTGGAATTACACAGTAATATTCACACAGAAAAATTATGGAAGTGAGTAACACTGTCCCCACCCCCAACATTATTGTAATCCTCCAGGGGTTCTGGAACAGACCCATGGTGTTACACTAAAAATACCAAATTAGTAAACCTTAGAAGTTAATTAAAATACTACCAAATTACTGGAAGATTAAATTCAAAATAAGTAAACGATTAAAGCACTAGTTATAAAACAACTCATAAAACACTCAAAAATAGCCAAAATTGACCCCTGAAAATTGAGAAATACCAAAAGATTGACCTCTCTTTAAAATATCTCGAAGAATTTTAGAATGATTATGTTGTTCAATTGAATAAAGTAAAATTTTGAATATTTAGAGTTCTCAATTGAATTCACCGACCCTTTCAAAAGCTCTGGTTTGTTTCCTCAGAATGACTGAAAGAAAAGATAAACACTCATTAAACACTCCTAGCTAGCAGGTCTTCTGTGCTTGAGCTTGCGGTGGGAGGCCTTGTTCGTCCACAAGGGTCCTTTTGGTGCTCAGCGGGATTCGGCTCGCGGAGATGTCTTCATGTAAAGTCCTCAGAAACTTTATCAGTCTGAGCAGACGTTCTAAATGACTGTGTGTGCAGATGGGTCAAACCTATATCAGTGTGTCGTGTCTTTGTTTCTTCATGGTCAGGGCTGGGAATCTTCTTTCCTTCCCCGTTCCACCTGTCTGACCGACTTAGGCAGAGCGGAGACTCCTTCTCCAAATTTTGCTGCTGCCTTTTTCAACAAGGGGCAAAGAATGAACTCCCACGAAGTTCAGATCACCTCCTCCAGATGCCGTGGGGATCTTTACTCCTGCAGTTCCAGCAGGTCTGCTTCAACTTCTTTCAGCGAGCGGTGGGGTTCTTCAGCAGGTGCACATTGACTGAGATGAAACCACGTGGAGCCTTTTCCTTTCAGACGTACTGCATGTAAGGTACGGTCTTTGATCTCGTACGGCCCCGTCCACCTTGGTTCCATCCACTTACGTTTCACCACTCTCAGCAGGACCCAGTTTGAAGTGAGACTCGCCGGCTCCTCCTCCTGAGGAGTACTGGAATCTGGAATCTGTTGAGCAAAGCTGGACAACAAAGCTCTGAGTGTGTTATAATACATCTTGTGTGACATGTTCATTACCTGTTCCGAGGGCCACTCGAGATTTTGCTGAGGCCCAGGGAAAAACCTTCCTGTTGTTAATTCATAAGGGGTGAAACCTGTACCCCTATTAATTGATGCTCTAATGGCCATGAGCGCTATGGGCAATAAATCAAGCCAATTGGAATGAGTCTGTGCACAGATCTTTGATATTTTTTGTTTGAGGTTTCTGTTTAATCTTTCAACCTTACCCTGAGATTGAGGGTGGTAAACTGTCCCAAAAGCATGCTTCATTTTAATGCTTTTTCAACCTTTTGAAGATCTGAGTTTTTAAAATGCGTTCCATTATCCGACCTTATTTTAGTTGGAAACCCGTGTCTCGGTATATAATGGTTTATCAAGCACTTAACGACTGTTTGACTGTCCTCTTTTTTCGCAGGCCAAGCTTCTGGCCACCCCGTGAAGGCATCCACGCAAACCAACAGATATTTGAATCCTCGTATCGCATGAATCATATCTGTGTAATCAATAATTATCTCCCGACCCGGTGTCATGTTTATTGGAAATTTCCCTTGCTCACGTGTCTTAATGGTTTGTTTAGAGTTGTACAAATTACACACAGTGCAGCTTTTCACAAATGCTTTAATCATAGATTTCATGTGAGGGTGCCACCAATTAAGTACATTTTTCCCCATCTGGTGTGCCTCCACATGAGCCAAACTATGTGCTTCTTCAAAAACTCTCCTCTTTAAAGTCAATGGTAGGACCCATCCGCTGTTTCCTGGTCCTGTCCAGAGTCCATCTTCCTTTTGTTCAGCACCATATTCAATCCACACTGATTTCTCCTGTGGAGCTGCTCCTTGTTGACACCAGGCTACCGTTTCAGCATCCCATCTCATTCCACATTCCTCTTCCGCTGTAACAAGCATCATCTGACTCCCAGTGATGTAGCCCGACGCCCTCTTGGCCTCCTGGTCGGCCTGAGAGTTTCCTCTGGCCGTGTTTGATGTTTCTGTGTCATGTCCTTTACACTTTACGATGGCTACCTTTGCAGGTAACATCAATGCTGTTGCTAGTTCTTTCATGTCTTTTTCATGTTTAATTGACTTTCCATTTGCTGTTAAAAAAACCTCCTCTCATCCACTGAGCCAGCTCCACGTGCACTGCTACAAAAGCATAAGCTGAGTCAGTGAAAATTGTGACTTTTCTTCCTTCAGCCCACTGTAGGGCTGCAATTAGGGCCCTTACCTCAGCCCTCTGTGCTGACTGAGCTCCCTGCAGTCTCTCCTGAACTATTGTCTCATACCCCTGGTTTGTTTGATGTACCACCGCGTAGCCAGCACTGAGCTGTCCATCCTCTTGACGGAAACAACTACCATCACTGAATAGAACATGTCCCCCCTCCAGAGGTGCAGCTTCTAGGTCTGGTCTAACCTTCTCATCTCTCTCCACCCTCTTTTGGCATGCATGTGGTTCCCCAGTGCCTACTCTGTCTGCCATGTTAACCCCTTCATGAGTAAACAACAAGTTTGGTGCTTCCAAGATTTTGTTTATACGCTGTTGTCTTAATGGTGACATAGTGAAGTTTTGTGAGTTAACATATGCAACTACACTGTGTGAGGTCAACACATGTAGAGAATGTCCCATCACCAGATGAGCTGTTTTCTGAATCAGTTTGGCCAGACCTGCTGCATGTTGTGTGCACGGCGGATGTCTTTTTTCTGTGTTGTCTATCATAACGCTAACATACATTAATGTTGTCCTACCCCCTCATGTTTCTGAAACAAGACACCATTTATCACTCCTCCTGTTTCAGAAACATCCAAATAGAAGGGTTTTCCGTAGTCAGCGAGAGCTAACTCGGCTGCTCTGCTGAGATGCTGTTTTATGTCAATAAATGTTCTTTCAGCCTCCTCAGTCCAGTCCAATGGAGCTGTGAGGTTTCTCGTTCCTTTTTGTTTGACCAAGGCGCACAAAGTTTGTGCTAGTCCAGTGTAGTTTGGGATGTAATTTCTGCTGTAACCTGTCAGGCCCAAAAATGACAGCATTTCTTTCACTGTCCGCGGTTTTGGATGATATAGGATGGTGTCGCGGTGTGAATAAGAAAGGCCTGCTCCTTTCTGAGAGATAATTCTCCCTAGGAAAGATACTTGTTTTCGCGTCACTTGGAGTTTATTTTTACTTACTTTAAACCCGGAGGCATGTAGCTGTCGCAACACGGCTTCGGTGGCTTGTAACGAGTCTTGTGCAGTATGACTTGCGATTAACAAATCATCAACATACTGGACAAGCACCGTGTCCTGTGGCAGTTCTATATTGCCCAGAGCTTGTTTTAACACTTGATTGAAAATCCCTGGTGAGAGCGCAAACCCTTGCGGCAGTCTCGTATATCGCAACTTTTCTCCACGATATATGAATGAAAATATGTCTCTACATTCTTCGGCGAGGGGAAGGCAGAAGAAGGCGTTCGCGAGATCCAGGCAGCTGAACCATTCATGTTCTGGGGTCAGGTTACTTAAGGCCACATAGGGATTCGGTACTGGCACGGTGGGCATGACCAGTAGTTTATTTATGGCTCTCAAATCATGTGCCATACGAAATTTGCCTGTACCTGGCTTTTGTACAAGTAAAATTGGTGTGTTCCAATCAGAGTATGAGGGTTCCAAGACCCCACTTTGTTTTAACCCCTCTATAGTTTCAGAAATTCCCTCTTCAGCTACGGGTTTGTGTGGATATTGTTTTAGCCAAATGGGATATGTGTTTTGGACCTGAAACGATACGGGAGTGCAGTTTGTCAGTCCCACATCCGTGGGTCCTGCAGACCATAAAGATTCAGGCATTCTATCCATCAGCTGACACGTGAGCGGGTGGTCAGTCTGTTCACATCCATGCTCCATGGGGAGGACATTGTGTTGTAATAAAGCTACATCATTTGCTTCAGAATCCACTGAATAACACTTACAGCTAGGCGAGAACCAGACATGTGGTACAGCTGTTTTTACCCAGTCTCTGGCTTCTGAAGCCATTTTTACCATTGGACCCAAGTCTTTAGCTTGATATTTTGGATTTAAGCCCAGTGATATGTGAGGCACTGCTTCTGTGCTCATCATATACCAAGCTTCTTGGTCTAGAGTTAAGCTTACAATAGCTGCCACCCCTTGTTTTCCCGCATAAATGTTACCTGTTTTAATTGACCAGATTTTCCCTTGTAGTTGCTCTGCAAAGTGATCCTGAAAAACCTCGTCACCTCTTCTGTCATAACAGAGGGTTACATGTAAGGGATCTGAGATCGGCGTGTATGGCTCAAGAGTCCGGAACCACGGCTCCCACGCCAGGTACGCAGAGAAAACACCCATTCCCCCAGGGATCTCAGGTTTAATCAGCCCCCAATAAATGTCAGCATCCTCGTCTTGGATGGGTTGGATCACACATTGAGAGTGGGAAATGGTGACCTGGCCACAGTTCAAGATGGTTCCATCCGGGAGCCGGACAATCAGTCCATCAGGTGCACAAAGAATGGACGCTCCAAGCTTTATGAGAAGATCTCTCCCAAGGAGATTCGCTGGTGCATTTTTTGCAATCACAAAAGGATGGGCCAGTGTTTGAGTTCCCATTTTAGTAGTAAGGGGAACTGTTACAGGCAGTCTCTGTTTTACCCCAGAAAATCCAACAACTTCTATTGACTGCTGTGACATCTGGCAGCCAGGTGGTGTGTGGTTGATTGTTGAAAATGTCGCTCCAGTGTCGACTAGAAACGGCAATGTGTCAGTTCTCACTTCGACATCGAGCATTGGGTCCGCCCCTCCCCAAGCATATAGGATTTTCTGTGGGTCGTGTCATTGCTCTTGCGAGCCCCTCCCTCCTTGCATCTGAGGGGGCA
This sequence comes from Nematolebias whitei, assembly GCF_014905685.2. Lineage (NCBI taxonomy): Eukaryota > Metazoa > Chordata > Actinopteri > Cyprinodontiformes > Rivulidae > Nematolebias > Nematolebias whitei. The sequence goes on from NC_056508.1 coordinate 9,779,173, forward strand.
TTTCTGCCTGCTGCTGGTATTGTTTTTGGCCTCTCATAGGTTGCTGGTACGGCTGTTGTTCCCACATTGGCTGGTGGGGAAGTGGGCCTGGGTACATGCAATCTCTCGCCCAGTGCCCCTGCTGACCACAGAGGAAACAAGCATCCCCCCGCCATCCCCAGCGCGAGACGCCACGTCCCCAACCCCTCTGCGCCGCACCGCCACCCCTTCTCCCTCATCCAGCTCCCCTGGCTGGATGTCCCCTTCTGGCCCGCGGACCAGATATTTCAGACCACTGTTGCACAGTAACTACCCCTGGTGTGGAGTTTTCGACACCCTCCTGAACCGCCATTTGTTTTTTCTCCTCATTTATTTTATGTCTGGCGTCATTCAATTTAAGCTTAACCAACTGATTTTTCATGTCTTGTAACTCATTTGCTTCCTTCTCTCTCTGTTTTTTTTAGCATATTTAAGACAATGTACCACATGTCTCTCCCACCTCTCAGCATCAGCTGCAAACAAGTCACCGTTTTTTTTTTAGGTCATCTACAACGTCACTAGGCAAACCATCAAGTACAGCCTTCCTAAAATACGGTTTTTGTTGTTCGGATTGTGCATGTCTACCAGTGATTTTCAACCAAGCATCCTTACTTTGTTCTATAAACTGTCGAGGCTCCATGTTCTTGTCCCAGTTAAACTCTGGGATGGGCATTCCTAATGGCAGTGGATACAGTTTTCTGATGATGGGAGATATCAGATGGAAAAACTCATGCAGTGGTCTCTCGTCTGGCAAAGCTGAAACAGGAGTCTGGTGGTGGCCCACATCGATAACAGTGTTCATAACAGCCTGTACCATTACATGATTCGCACACCTAGCCAAAATGGCTTTAAGGTCACCCACAGCCAGTGTATGTCCTAAAGTCAGAGTGTCCAGTTGGTCTAACCACCTCGACCCTCCCTCTGAAATAGGTGGTAGCTTATCTACAATGGCCTCTATATCCCTCGTAGCAAATGGTTTATATCTCCGAGCTCCCCCTAACAGTCCTGGTATGGTGATTAACGGCAAATTGCTCCCTACGGTGTCCCCAGTCAGGTGAAGTTGTGTCTCTTTATCCTCAACTACGTAATCTGTCGTCTCGACGTTGGTGCCCCAGGTCGTCATAAGTCAACCTATCTGTCTGCTTCCTCTCTCTGGCTATTCTCCTACCTATAGGCTGCTCCTCATCTGAATCTTCAAACTTCCCAGTCAATTCTCTTTCAAAATTCACTGTTTTCTGCATTTGTTCTGATGTAGTTGCTACTCGAGTCTTTGCTGATTTTTTCTTCCCAACACCTTGAGTGCTCGTTCCTGCCTCTGCTGCTCTTGTTGTCTCTATTTCAGTCGCTCCTGAATCTGAGGTTCCTCTCAGATGTTGTTGGCTCTGTTCAGAATGTCTCAGTCGTTGGTCCTGTTCAGCCAGCTGCTGGCTGATGTCTCTTCTTCGTTCTGCTTCCATCCTTCGGCTCATCCCTCCTTCATCACCTGCCTCCTCTTCCACTTCTTTCCAGCTGTCATTCCCAATGTGTATGGTACCTGATGTCACGTGCATTACTGGGTACACTCCAGCAGGAGGCGCCGTTGGACAGGTCTGAGAAGTCACATACGGTGGAGGTTGTTTCCCTGTGTACTCCTCCTGATTCAACCCCTGCACACTCTGGCAAATGAGTGCCAGTTCTTCATAAGCTTCTTTTGCTTTTGCATGGTTCTTTTGGTCCTTTTTAATTTGTCTGCGGACACAGAAAGACTTGCATGTCACCTTTTTTTCTGCGAGTCTCTGCATCTCCAATTGTATCTGCTTGACTCTGTCTCACACTATTCTTGTGAGTGGTTGTCTGGAGTTTTCATCTTCTTTTTTGACCAGCTGTGTCAATATTTCATTTAGTTCTCTCCTCCTTGCTCCGTCTCTTGCATAAACTCGGTTGATTACCGCTACTACCCGATTTGATTGTTTTTTCACGGTTTTATATATCATATTACTCTGCTCGAGGGGCTCCATCTCTCATTCAGCATATATCACTTTCATACGGCCCTCAAACTTTATTTTTTAATCCTTTCACTCCACGAGCTGCTGACCGCGCGTTGATCGGAGCCCACACAAGCCTCGACCCAAAACAGTGTCAGCTTCTTGTTGTACCGCTCAAACACTGATCAGATTTGCTCGTTTATTTACACACAGAGATGAGCCTCCTCGTTTCACACACACACACACACACACACACACACACACACACACACACACACACACACACACACACACACACACACACACACAT